>NC_035163.2:28306354-29039057 GCF_001659605.2 Manihot esculenta
AACCATGTGCTTTGGGGAAATGTAGCTGCAATGGCATCCCTAAATGTACCATTTGGTCTAGCTGTTTGTCTTGGTTTATGATAATCTGAGATTCAGAAGAGGGTAAGGTTAGGGTATGCTGTTTGTCTTGGTTTATGATAATCTGAGATCAGAAGAGGATAAGGTTAGGGTATGTGTCTGTAAGTTTAGTCTGAATGGTGCACGCCCTCTTCCTTTATTCTTTTTTCCTTTTGTCCTCTAGCGACGTGTAACTGCCACTCTGTTACAGTACCACATGTTACTATCATACAGAGCCGTACGTATAGACGTATAACTCCTTTCTCGATCATCAGGTGACTATTTAATTCCTTTTGGCGCCCGTGCTAACAGGGTCCTAGATGTGGAGGGGTCTGTTCCCCGACTGACCCATCAAGTCAGGTAAGCTGGATTCTTCTCTGTCCGGCCCGAGCCCCGTTCTGTCCGGTCTGCCCGAGCATAGCCTGGGTTGCGTGTTGGAGGATAGGCTTGCTATTAGGCTCTAATGGAGTTACGGCCTGTCTTTCCTATGTGGGCTCGACTATGGCCCGGGCAGTAGAGGCCCAACGGTCATCAATTTACATGCATTTTATAAGAACAATCCATAACATTGAAGTCAGCTAGTTTCAGTGTTAATGATGACTGCATATTCGGAAATAGATTTTGAGAATCCTAGATTATCCAGATGCTTTACAAGTGAAACACAGATGACTGGCTCAAGTAGAGTCATGTGAATGCCTGTGGTGCCCCATGAATGGAGCATTCCTCTGAAGAAAAAAAGAGGCTTTCTTTTCTTCCAAATAGGCAAAATGGCAGAGACCAACATGTGTTTACTTCTTTTGAAATTTCTGTTACTTGGCAAAGAAGTTGGGGATGGCTTTTCCTAGGAAGGGCCATTAACTGAGTTATTATTTCAATTTAGAAAAATGCGCTTCCTCTTATTAAACTCTCATCATTATTATTGATGTTGTCAATACTGGTATTAGTAAATTGGTAATATCATTAGACTTGAAAATTATTGCTTTTTGATAGTGACTGGTGTCACTGGTCCAAGGAGTGAAGGCTGTTCCAGACTACTTGCCAGGGATCTTCCAAGTGAAGGCTGTTGCCTTGTTTAAACTAGGGTAGACTATTCTACATGCGATTTTTTTTTTCATCTCCTTCCCCTTCTCCATCCATGTGATGATTTTTTTTCCTGCTAGATATTAATGCTTTATTTGTTGCACAAGCACACTTATAGCCCACATTTTTAGGGTTAGATTATTGCTTTATCCTAAATAACAGCAACAAACAAAGTGGGACTTCCTTTTAATGTATTACTTTTAATTTTATACTCTTTCATTAGGTAATACTGCACAGTAGTCCTGGATTACATTTCAATTGCTTATGTTATTGTGACTGTTGTCTTAAGTTTAAGGATTTTCAACAATTACAAACCATACCATTTTGCAGGAAGAAAATGTCCAGCCTAGAGAAAGATCGTCAGGACTTACAATCAACTATTGATAATCTCCAAGAAGGTATAAATTTATATATGGATGGCCTTCTGACCTTTGTAGTAGACCTGGAACCAGGATCTAATCCCTATGTCTCGGTTGGATGGGGGAGCACATGTTTTGAGCATGTGTGTGCATTCTTGTGAGGGCACATTTATGTGTATTATATTAATGCTGCAAGAAGATATATCTATTTGTGTTAGAAAGGAAAATTAATAAGCCTGCCTAAACTTTATCTAATACACTGAAAGGGCCTTTGTAATATTAGTGAAAAGCCCAGGAAATGGGGCTTACTTTTCCGGTATTTACTTTCTAAGAAATCCAAATAAGTATCATGGTACTAAGAATAGACTATTCGATGATATACATCCATCTATTTTCCACTTCCAACCAAAATCTGTACTTGTGGCCAATGATCTATTATTTTGTTACAATCAGCTTGCCTTTTCAGGACACTTTTCAATTCTGATCAAGTCATGTTTACTGTGATAGATCACTCTATTCATTTCCATATGAATTATAAAGATGATGTCTTTCTATTGATGTTCTTGAAACTGTTAAATAAACTAACTGGTTAATTATTTTAAAAAGAGTTGGTTGTCGTCTGAATTGGGTCGCTTGTTTAATTACCAACTTATGTGATAATTTGAAATATATTCTGCAAAACCATTTTCCATTCCGTAATGCTCTAATATATGTCTTTAGGAATGAACTTTTGACTAATTGATAATCATGGATGATATGATCAGTTATTTAATTACATATGCTTTTATTATTTATCTGTAACTTCTTGTCATTTTTGCAATACAGAGAAGAAACTATTGCAATCCAAGTTGCGGAAAGCTTCAACAAGCAGAAAGTCTATTGATTTTGACAAGAGTTCCAGTAATAAAAAGGATATGTCAACGTCTACAGAAGATTTAGGTAAAAATTTCTAATGAAGTTCATTCCTGGTACAGTAACACGAATGCTAGGCAACATTTTTGTGGACCTGATTAAATGGGTTTGAATCTAGACTTCTTGAATGCCTCCCTGAGTTCCCTTCACACACTTCTGTGATTTCGGACCATAGGTCCAAATTTATTTGAGCTAACGTTCTGGAATCTAGTCAAGCTTGTGATGTCCTTAGTTGATGATAAATTTGTGGATTTCATCTTCCTTTGGGTCTAAATGGACTAAAATAATTGTTCTTTTGTTTTTGGTTGAGGGATAACTTTTGTGTGTGATGCTCATGAAACATGAACTTGGTGGACTAAGATTTGGTTGCCACCTGTAGTTTTTAAGGGCCCAGTCTGCATATCGATTATCGTCCTACTTTTGAGTAAATTAAAGGTATTTCCATTTGGGGATAGTTAAGTCTCCTGAGACTTGGTGGTAATAAGTAGTATTTCTTTTTTGGCCTTGTTCACTAGATATTGGGAATACATATTCTTTTCTTGCTTTTTGAGCGAATCTACAGGTGGAGTTGTATTAAGCATAGCAGACGTTTATTGTTTTTGGTAATGAAATTGTGGTTTCAGATGAAAGTTATTCTTGACCAATATGGATACGAGATTGGTTTGTGATTTGTTCTTTAGAGTTGGTTTTCTTACTTTCTTAAGATATGGTTTCTTATTTTGATTCAAATTGCAGAAGCCATCCCTTGCACATCCAACCAGGAAACAAATGATGCTACTTCACTTGTTGGAAGTAATACCCCTAGTTTTCTCATGCTACCTGAAATTGGCCCGTCAAATGTTGAAGCTTTATCTGTGTATATTCCGTCAGATCAGATGAGAATGATTGAAAACATCAATATACTAGTTTCTGAGGTTTGGTCTTTAGATTTTGTTGTTTGTTGCAAATTTTTTTTTTGGGGGAGTGGGGGACAAACAATAAAGGATTTCTAAAGTAGATTGCAGATACTTATTGTAAGAATTTTTTCTTTAACAAATTTATTTATTTCTTTATGGCACAGTTAACGCTGGAAAAGGAAGAGTTGGTACAAGCTTTTTCATTTGAGTTATCTCAATGTTCTAGGCTTAAGGTAATCTTTAAGCTGTGTTGTTAGCCTGTTACTTATTTGGATTTCTGTGAATTTCTAGTTATAATATTGTATGGCAATAAGAACCAATAGAACAATCAAAGGGGAAAGGAAAATTTTTTATTCATTCTCAATTGTCAGTAATAATCATAATAAGCTCTTGGAAAATGGCTAAATCACACAGGTTTCTGTAGAATAGTAACTAATCCTACTCCTACTACTAACTAAGAAAATACTAAATAGAACTTCTTAAATATTCCCAAGTAAGTCATCAATGGCTTTTATTTTCTTCTAATGAATGAAGGATTTAAATAACGAGTTGTCACGAAAGCTTGAGGTTCAGACTCAAAGATTGGAGCTTTTGACTGCTCAAAGTTTGGTGATTGAGAAAGCCCCATCAAGGTTACGTGATTCTAGTTTCACACGGGAGAATACCACATATGCAGATGAGGGAGATGAGGTATGATATTTAAGATTAGCTATTGAATGCTATTAAGCATTTGCTAGACTAATGTCAGTGGAATGAAATATGGCCCAGTAATATTATGTTAAATGATTATTTGACCCCAATAGTGTCCCATAGAACAATTGCACTTCTTTGTTGTGTGGTAAGAGAACTTATCTATTGTTTGTCCTCCGTTCTTTTTCTTTTGTACTTCATGTTGTATTCATAACCCATGATTAATGTGGGTGTTTTCTCTTTGTTATGTCAAAAAAACCAATTTTAAGTCCAGAAGATTGCCCCTTTTCCCCCACTTTTCTAGAGAAACTTGGAAATAGAAAAGAAGAGTAGGAGCTTGTTGTGCACCCATGTATTGCTGCTGATAGGTGTATGCGCTTATTTCTTGAAATAGGTGGTTGAAAGGGTTTTGGGGTGGATAATGAAGCTCTTCCCTGGAGGGCCATTAAGACGTAGAACCAGCAAACTTACTTGATATGCTAATCTGAATTACTCTTCAAGAGGAGATGCTCAGTTCTGGTTATATTTCCTTGCGGGGCTTCCTTCTTCCCTTGGGTTTGGGAATTCAACAGAGGTAGTAATCTGTATATTTCGATTTAATTTTACACCATTCTTTTGTAACAGATGAAAAAATAGTGTTTCTAAGAGGCCTTCCCATTTGTTGGAAACTCCAGTTGTCTTTTTTTTTGTTAGATGACAATAAGACAGTCCCTTGTTGCTGCAAGTGCCTTTATGTTGGACAAACAAATTCAGTGGATTTGTTTGGCTATGGAAGGGATTGATATACAAATTTAGTGGCTTTGCTGTTATTATTATTATTATTTTTTTGGTCGAAGATAAATGAGATTTCATTTTTAAGAACTATGATTACATGCTATAAACATTCAGCTACAAGCCCAAGGCCTAAGGTCCCAGAAATGTGGCAATTACTTTTGCATTTTGCATTTCGTGCATCCTTCACGTGCAACTCTTGGCTGGTGGCCGCCCCACCGGCATCGCTACCATTTTCTTTTTCGGAGCTTATTTATGTGAGCAAAAAGTTTGCATGCTAAAGTAAACCTTTTCCAGATTTTAGGGGTTGATAAAAGAAATTTGTTAATTTAAGAATTTCAAGATTTTAGGGGTTGATAAAAGAAATTTATTAATTTAAGAATCGCAATGCGAATTATTGTTATAAAATCTTTAATATGAGATATGTTGAAAAAAACAATCTTTAGTATGAGATTAAGATACTGTATAAAATAGAACTTTTTTAATTTATTGTATAGCACTAATTATTATGTAAATAATAATTGGAATTATTCAAGTTTAGATTTTTAAGCTTCTACAAAGTCTCTTACAAAATATCATATTATTTCACACGTCATTTGCTAAATTTAATATTGAATTTTTTTAGGAGATTCTATGATTATTTCATTAGATAATTAGATAATTTTTATTGATTAGTTATCAACAATAATTTATTTAAATAATAAAATTATTAAAGTATACTTACAGGAAATTAAAAGTAAAATAAAAATTTCTACAAAAAGTAATATAAGTATGGAAAATTGAAAATAATTTTTTTTGCTATCATTTCCTCTGCATCTTTTGCTTCTTCTGAAGGTGCCGAATGTATCCATGGAGTTTCTTATTTTGTATATTTTACTAAATTATATAACTAGATTGTAGTTTACTATTTTTTTTTTTCAAATGTTTGTCTAGAGGAATCTCTGTTTTCGGCTGAACCAGAGCATAAAGGGGAAAGAACGCATAAACAAATTTGCAAAAGTTTTGCAGCATATAGCTTAGTGATGGTGGTGTTGCAAAAGAGCCAGACCAATTTGACTTGGATTTTCTAATTGTCAATATTCCTTTCAAAGAGGGGAAATTTTTTTTAATATTTACTAAAAATAAAAATTAGGGTTGTTAAAGAAATTGTATAAGGAGTACAATGGTGCTAATAAAATTTTTAAAATTTAGAAAATGAATTATTTTTTAGAAAAGACCAAGTCTTTATCTTAAAACATCTTCATTTTCTTTTTGATCAAAATAATGTTTTGCATTTACCAATTTTCTTAAGCATCTCAAATAAAAAATAAAAACTATTTTGCTTAAAATAATTGAAACCTTAAATTAATATTTTTTTTTAAAAAAAAAAAATCTCATACACATTGTACTAAGGGATACAAGTTGTGTGGTGTGTCAATTTTCTTCTACTAAATTATTTTTTACCTACTTTGTACTGATTTCCCAGGTTTTTTTCACTGGAAACTAATAAAATTTTAAAAAGAGTTTAATTGTACATTACCGTATGCTAAATTTTTCCTAGTTTTATTAATAATATTTCCTTGAAAAAAAAAAAAATTTCTACCTAGACTGATCTCGTTTCTAATTTGATCAATCACTGAATACAATCAATAGAACAGGCTAAAAAAGAATTAAATTATTATTAGTACTATAATCTATTGGCTTTAGAAATGTGAAATGCATCTCCAATGGTGACCAGCAATAGTTTTCTTCTTTTGCTTGGTTTCTTGTTTTCAGCTCTTGCCAATGTCAGCTGCTACATTAATGGCATCTACAGATGCTCCAGAGAGACCTCTTCTTGTGAACCCAACAGCATAAAGACCAGCCTTTCCTTTCCACCCATTTGGGAATGGCTTTTTGGAAATTCCATCTTCTGAAAACAATTCATTATCCTGTCCAAAAAACAAAAAAAAATTATTCAAATAAATTTAGCCCATTAATTCATGTAATATCTTCCCAATTTGAATTCATGCATAAAAATCCACAGACAATAAATAGACGTGTCTTAATCGTAAGAAAAAAGAATGCGAGGATAATAAATACACAGGACCAAATCTAATCTTAACTTCCATAACTGTCACATGAATACTAGGAAGAGAAAAGAAAATCATTTCCTCACCCTCAGCCATGAAGGGACATTGCTACGATACCCAGTTGCCAGAATTACAGAATCGATCTCAAGCTTTTCACCATTAACGAGTTCCACTCCGCCATTAGAGAACCTCTTGATTCCAGGGACAACCTTGATTTTACCAGATCTTATTTTGTCTAGTGCGCCAATATCCAATACTGGTGTCTTTCCTCGAGAGTTCTTGAGCTGTAAAGGTCCTATGCATGGCCTTTTCAGCCCATATTTTTCTAGATTTCCAAGAATTAGCCATGCAATAACTAGCAGCATCTTATCAACCAGCCAAAGTGGTAGCCATTTCATCATATCTGTTGTCAAATCAAACGTTGATTTCCCAAAAACTTCCCTTGGCAAGACATGAACCTGCAGAGTAAAACAAACAAGTACTTGGTTAAAAGCTGAAGGCAAACATTGGAATAGCAGAATTCTTGAAGTTATGCTTGCTCACCGAACTTCGAACCACCATTGATGGGCTTGCGTTGTGGTTGCAAAGGTCAAGAGAGATTTCCATGCCTGAATTTCCACAACCTACAACAAGTACACGCTTTCCACGATAATTTTCACCGGATTTGTAGTCACAGGCATGCATAACATTGCCACCAAACTGTTGCAAACCTTCAAACTCTGGCACCACCTTCTCTGCATTTTCTCCCGTGGCTACCACAAGCCACCGGCAAATATACTCAACTTCAGTGGGAACACAACTGCTTGTTGAAATAGTTTTAACTCTCCAAAAGCCAAAAATCTCATCATACTTGGCAGATTCCACAATCTCATTGAAATGCGGTGTTATATCAAAGTGTTTTGCATAGGATTCAAGATAATCAACGAACTGATATTTGGAGGGGTACTCAGGGAAGTCCTCCGGGAACGGGAAATTGGGTAGTTGACAGAATTGTTTAGGGAGGTGAAGCTTGAGGCGATCATATGTGTGGTTTTGCCAAAGAGAGGCAATGCATTTAGCTCTTTCAAGGATAATGAATGGAACACCTTGTGGTTTAAGGCCAGCAGCCACAGCCAGACCCGAAGGACCCGCCCCAACAATGACAGGTCCATTCACCCATATACATCTGCGAGAAAGGAAGTAGTCCTCATGACCAGAAGATTGAGACATGGCTGGCATGTTAAGACAAGTACTATTACACATTGAGAAGTGTATGTTTGTTATTTAAGATGAAGGTAAAAGGGACTAATTAAAGAGATGATGGGTGTGGAAGGGGGAGAGGGGATGGTGGGTTAAATAGGGAAGGGTCCTATGAAAAAACTTTATAATATAACCCTTGTATATATAATAATTGTATTATAACGGATGATTATAGTGAATTTCAGGTAAATCCACCGTCTTTAATAATTAATATGTATTCCTTATATATATAATAGTTATTTGGAAATAGCATGTGATTGGAATTTAAAAAGCAGATTTTGAAAGAAATTTTGATGGTATTTACATCGAAGTCGTGTAAACTTCAAAATTTTGCCAATTTTTAGACTTTCTTTTGTGGAAAAAAAAATTGTTTCATATTTGATCAAATATTGTGTTAGCTGTTTGAAATTGTCATCTCTTAGTGTGGCTCTCTTGAATTCTAATCCAATTCAAGCACGTTCTGATCCTAAATTCAGGCAGAGTTGTCCTGTGTAACATATCCTCCTATCACATATTCATTCACTTGAAGCAAGTTTGCTTTCAACTTGCCAACCAGCAATCAATACTACCTAGATATATAAGAGTTCCACAAACATGCCTTAATTGACTTGGCATCTACATTGTCACTGAAACTCATGATATTAATAATAAAAAAAAATAGCCTTCCTTGGTCCTTGGGGTTGTCATGTTGTAATCCTGAATGAAATTATTCTCAAGAAAAAAATGATAGATTTCTGGTTCATGGTCGACAATTTATAGATATATAAATCATATAGAATAGCTAGTATAAAATTTTTAAATAATTTAAATAAATAATTTTGAGTCGGATAAAAAGTGAATCTAAAAATTATTTTGATAAATTTTAGTTATACAAGTGCAATAAATGCTTAGAGATGAGAGGTGTTAAGGCAGTAACATGTCCAAGTCAGTTTGAGTGTAGGAATCCTGGTCCCCAAGAAGCAGTTGGTTTAGGTAAATCCACGTTCTGTCCATTGAACAAACTGCCTCTTTCAATGTCCCAACATGTGTTTGGTTAATGGTTACACACCCAAAAAATTATTGTTGAACGTAATTAATCACAAACCACTTAGATTATGTGGAAATTTGTTTCTCTAATCCTGGAATTGGCAATGAAACGGTATCTGAAAATTGGAAACTTAAAACTATAATACAATGGAGAAGTAGAACTTCCAGCCAGAGTTGTCTTGGCCTAATTAGAGCCAATTTGCAAGCCATACAAGCACAATTTTGCTTATTTTCAACTGTGAAGTTTTCTGGTTTCTGAAAGCTTCCAAACATTTAATAATATTTTTTTCTAATGATGGAAACTAAGTTCTCTTTTGGGAGTAGTAGCAGCTAAACTTTGATATTTTAAACCAGATGGCATAAGGAAGCCTATAGAAAGTAGCAAACCCGTTTGCTTAAGGATTGGCATTGCAGGCTGCAGCAGCTAAATTTGTAGAATGATGTTCTTGATGTGCAAGCTGCTTCAAGTACCAAAAAGAAAAAAAGTTTGTTGGTTGGGCTTCCAAATTGGTAGATATTTATAGAAGTCTGATCTTATAGAAAAAAAAAATTAAATATTGTTTTTATATTAAATATTATATATGTAAATTTAATTAATATTTATAATTAAAATACTAATCCATCATGGAAGAAGAGGCGGCTGCACGTGCATGGAAGCTGGGTTTGCATAAACTCTTAGTCTTTTCATGCAACGATAAGGAGGATATGTGTTTGGTATTTTCCCGGGAAAATATTCCATAGGCTTTGGAACCAGCAGAATCTTCACCCCAAAGTCGTTTCGAAAAGCAAAGGAATAGCTTTCTCCAGCCAGCTTTGCTTTGGGATGGCCAACTATATATATATAATTAATACTAATTTTTTCTAGCCAAATTAATTAAATAACCATTGTTTTATTTTCTTGCTAAAGATTTCCTCAAGAATGAGATAATCTCGTTGTCTCAGGGTCTTCATGAGCTCTGTTCTTTCTTTTTTATGGAGAATTATCATTCATAATAATAATAGAGATAATCTCGTTGTGTAAACAATTGTGTTATTTTATTCATTCATGTTTTTCAGAGTACAATGCTTTTCTTTACAAATATTTTAGGGGAAGTACCTCTTCAGGTGCTGGATATTCCAGGCGTGGAGCTCAGGATTTCCCTACATATCTTCAATTCGGTATACTCCTGACCTGACCATTTTTGCTATCCTGAATGGGCCCTCCTAGGTCGGTGCCAACTTGCCCACTGCCGCTCTTTTTCCCGTAGCTTCCAAGTTTCTTAGGACCAGGTCCCCTACCTTTAGACTTCTTTCCCTGACCCTTTGGTTGTAATAACGGGCTGCCCGTTGTTGATAAGCAGCAGTTCGGACTTGAGCTTCCTCCCTAATTTCTTCGAGAGCGTCCAAGTTATTCCTTAACTTGTCGTCGCTAGTGTTCTCGTTAGCAAATTGGACTCGATGAGTGGAGATTTGCAGCTCGACTGGAACTACGGTCTCTGTGCTGTAAGCAAGTGCAAAGGGCGTTTCTTTAGTGGACGCTCTGGGGGTAGTTCAGAGTGCTCACATGATACTGTTGAGCTCTTCTGCCCAGTTCGCCTTTGCCCCATCCAGCCGTTTCTTTAATCCTTGGAGGATAGCTCTGTTGGTAACCTCTGTTTGACCATTGGTCTGAGGATGGGCAATTGAACACCTTGAGCATCCTCCGGAGAGAAAGTGATGGCCACTGGAGAGTGCTCGATGACCTGCATGACCTCGGTGCCATTGCCTTCCCCCTCTCGACTCCTCTTCTTTCCTCTACGGCTCATCCGACCTCCTGTTCCCCCCACAATCATGTTAATGGTCCCACTAGACCCATCATTCACTGCTCCTACTCTCCTCGGCACTTGGGTTGCCGGATTGGGCTGGGGTCTCTGTCCTTCCGATTTCTTCACGAAGTTCTTCAGGTGCCCTCTTTTTATCAGCCTCTCGATTTCTGTGATCAACTGGAAGTAGTTATTGGTGTCATGGCCATGAGTGCGATGGAACTGACAGTATTTGTCAGGATTTCGTTGGTCGGCTTCTGTTCTCAGGGGTTTGGGCCATTATAAGAATTCCTTGTCTTGGATGGCCATGAGCACTTCGGCTCTAGAGGCATTAAGTGGGGTCGGCTTCTCTGGAACCCATGAAGGGAGTGGCCTCTGTTCTGAGACCTGAGGAGGGAGAGGTCTTTGGTCCCTTCGCTCCTAGGGCTGTCTGTAAGGCTCAGGCCTTTTGCCATGTTTCTTCTCGTGCTTCTCCGGCCTCCTTTCCTCCCGGGCTTTCTCCTTACCTGCCGCTCCCTTGGCGAATCGGCTTGTCACTAAGGCATCATCCTGCCTTATATATTTCTCGGCCCTCTTCATCAGCTTGGCTAGTGAGGTCGGAGGCTTCCTGCTTAATGAGCCGAAGAACTCGACAGAGGTCGTCCCCTTCTGCATGGCTTCCACAACCCTTCCTTCATCGAGCTCGGAGATCTGCAGGGCCTCTGTATTGAAACGAGCGACGTACTCCCTGAGTGATTCGTCTTTCCTCTGCCTGATTGTCTCCAGGTAGCTCGTCTTCCTATCCGCAGGCACCCCGGCAATAAACCTGCTGATGAAGCGGGTGGCTAGATCTCCAAAACTGCCAATGCTTCCTGCCTCAAGGCTGTTGAACCACGCCCGTGCTGGCCCCGAGAGCGTCGTAGGAAATACCTTGCACATCAGGGCGTCTGACAGAGTTTGCAGCTCCATGAAAGTCTTGTAGTTCAAGACATGCTCCCTAGGGTTCCCAGCCCCGTCATAGGCTGCCATTGATGGCATCATAAACTTCTTAGGCACAGTCTCCTGCTGTACCCATTTTGAGAAGGGTGAAGCAGTGGGTAGGAGAGTTTGGCTCTGATCCTTCGCTCCTAACTCGGCCAAGAGTTGCTCTCTCAACTTCTGCAGCTTTTGGTCCACATTCTCATCTTCCTGCCTGGGTTTCTTCTCCAGGCGGTATTCCTCCTCCTCTGCTTCACTTCTCGTCCACTTGGTTGTCCCAGCAGAATAGTTGTCAGCCTCATCATTCTCTATCATCTCCCTCACCCTCCTTCCATGGACTCGGGCTTCCGGTTCTTCCTCTTCTTCGACTCTTCTCCTCCCGCCTCCGGTTTCTTGGCTGACAGTTCTGGGGTGGTTGAAGGTAGGCTGAGGTTCGTTGGTCTGGGGTTCTTCTACCACCGGTGACACGTTGGCGAGGTGCTAAGGCCCCGTTGTTGCATTATCTGCCCCAACCAGTGGGCGGTGCTCTGTAGTTGAAGGGCCATGGTTTGGAGGTCTTGGTTGGACAAGAAGGCGGCGGAAGCATTTGTAATACCCGGCTAGACTCCGGTATCGGAATTCCTACCGTCCGATGGAATCTCGGATGTCGGAGACCTCTAAAAGGGTAAAACCATGTTTTCATAAAATGTTTTAATGAGTTTTTGCATGAAAACAACCTTGGAGGAAAACACAGGTTCGGCCGCCGAAACTCAAAGTTCGGCCGCCGAACATGCATGCATTTCGGGTGTGCCTTAGGCTCCCGAAGGCATAAGTGAGGGAAGTCCAGGTTCGGCCGCCGAACCTCAAGTTCGGCCGCCGAACATGGCATGCATGCGGAGGCACGTTCGGCCCCCGAACGTGGCCTGGCCAGCCACTATAAAAGGGTCCCTTAGCCGAAAACGGGCGAGCTTTTCTCCCCATTGTCGGCCAAGGTGAGCTCTCCGCCGTTCCTCACCAATCTTTGAGTTTTTCCTTCAAATCTTTCACGATTTTCACAAGTTTTCATCTTGTTTTGAAGATTTTCGAGTTTTGAGCAAGTTTTGGAGTTTTGAGGTTCAAGAACTCAAATCTCTCCCATCTCCGAGTTTAGGTCGTCTCTCTCTCGATCTTCAAGAGGTAAGAGCCGATCTTAAGCTCATTGCATGTTTTAAGTAAGTTTTATGTAAGATCTATGAGGTAGAATGCATGTTTAGCTTATGGTTAGATTTATGAGCTTATGTTGTGTTTTTGAGCAATGTATTGTTGTTGTGTGTTGTAGTTGGGGTTTAAGATAGTTTGAAGCCCCTAGGAGCCAATGTATGTATATTTGCATGATTTGAATGAGTTATATGCATGTTGGAATGGGAAGGAGAGGTTTTTGTGCAAAGGGAACCAAGTTTCTGCCCTTTGGCAGAAACCAGGTTCGGCAGCCGAAGGACTTTCGGCCGCCGAACCTGCCTGGGAGGCAGGCCTTTCGGCTGCCGAAGTTGCCCCCGAAAAGAGACTTTCGTCTCTGTCTGGGACTTTCGGCCGCCGAAGGTGCCGCCGAACCTGCCTGGGTTTCGGCTCTGGAGGGACTTTCGGCCGCCGAAGGTGCCGCCGAACCTGCCCTGTTTATCCTTCCTTTGCATGTTTTGCATGATTGTTTTAAGGTGTTTTAGGGAGTTTTTGGGGGATGTTTTCAAAGTCATGTTATAGTATGTTGGTCCCTCATTTGAGTCCACCTGTGTAGGTTCAGACCCGAGGAACCGAGGACCTCAGCAGTGAGTCAGCTGCTTCTGTCAGTGTCAGAGCTAGCCAGAGGTGAGTAGAACTAAATTAAACCTTTTATCTTACGAAATCAAATGCTTAAAGCATGTTCATGCATCATGTTTATATGTAATAGGTTGATTGCATTAGTTACACGAATATGTTGCATTGCATAAAATGTTGTTGATGCGGATGAATGTTGAATGATCCATTAGCCCTCATATGTTATGACATGATGATATGATATGGAAGTCCAGGTGTGGCCTGCACTACGCCCCTGGCACTATGTAAGAGAAAGACCGGACGTGGCCTGCACTACGCCCCCGGCACCATGAATTATGTATGTTATGTTATGTATAAGAGAAAGACCAGGTGTGGCCTGCACTACGCCCCTGGCATGATTGGAATATGTAGAGGGCTAAATGGTGACAAGTTCATCCTTGATATGATTAGTTGTGATGTGATGCATTTCATGTTATCATATGTTTAAATGTTTTGTTATTCTGCTCACTGGGCTCTAGTAGCTCACCCCTCTCCCAATTTCCCCAGGTTTGCAGGTACAGGGTAGACCAGGAGGTCAGCAAGAGTATTGAAGTCATTTGTATGTAATAGATAGAATGTGGACATGATAAATTGTAAAGTTATGAATAGTTGATAGAGCATAAATTAGCCCATATTATCATGATATTCTTGGTGTCTATTTACATCTTTTCTACCTAATTTTGTGGTTTTAATCATGTTTTGCAGATATTAGGTGAAAAGGGACATTCAAGAGAAAATGCTCTTAAAAACGCTCAAAAGTGCAAAATCTGGAAAAGCCACCTTCGGCAGCACTTTCGGCAGCCGAAAGCCCAGTCCAGAGACGAAACTGCCCCACCTTCGGCGGCACCTTCGGCCGCCGAACATTGGCTCCAGAGACGAAAGTCGGCCTCCTTCGGCCGCCGAACTCCAACCTTAGGCCGCCGAACCTTCAGACCAGAACCGAAGTCCAGCCTCCGAAACTCAATTTAGGCAGCCGAAAATGCGCTCTAATGCATTCCTTCCTTATTCAAGAAGCCATATCCCAAGTTGCCATATTTGAGGAGCCAATTAAGGGAAGTATCTTGAGATCCAAATCTTCAAGATTCACATTTAATTATTGGATCTCAAAGATTTAGCTCATTAAATGAACCAAATCCAAAGATCACATCTTTCCCACTTCATTCAAGTTTCCTAAGAAGGCTCCATCTTCCTGATTAGTGCATGGGCAATCTCTTGGACTTAATGTACAGTATCTTGAAGATCTTGGACAGCTATGAAAAGACCAAAGTGCCCCCACTTGCCTCCCATCACATGTGACTCGTTTTTGCCTTCACTCATGCACAACCAAGGCACATGCAACACCAAGGGCACTTTGGACAGCCTCTAAAAGACTCATGGACTGCCACCAAACCCTAGGCAGCCTCTCAAGACATATTTAAAGGCTTCAAGAAGACAAGAAGGGGGACTTTTAGGTTTTTTCCTCTCCAAGAATCGGCAGCCTCTTCCAAGGCCTCTCTCACCCTAGTTCTTCATTTTTCTTCTTCTTTTCTTTTATTTTCTGTTTTGGTTCAGCCATGAGTGGCTGAAACCTTTATTCTAGTTGAAGTTTGGTTGAAACTAAGGTTGTTTAAAGGGTTGTGAGATCTGAACAGAAACTTTTGTCTTTGATTATATTCAATATTCATGCAATTGATGCTTAATTCTAAGATTGCTTTGTTGTTTTGATCAAATTGGCCACTTGATTCTTGATTGCAAAGTTAATTGATTGTTGGATTAGGATATTTGTTAGTCCGTAATTGCTGGAAATATTCTGTCCATAGAACACTTGGTGTAAAAACCAAGAATTGCATGATCTAACACCATCTCATACGTTTGAGTAGTTAGGGTTTGGATCTTTCTTGTTCTTCATGCAATTGGCAATTGTTTTGATGCCTATGGCCCAAGGACGTTCCTTGGCAATATGTTGATTAGTAATTGGTTAGAGGACGTTCCCTAATCAGTTTGTTCATAAGGAAAGACATGGTGGTGAGAAGCGTCTTCCACCCCCATAACCAACCTATTGAATCAATCAGAATAACCATGTTTCAATGATCAACCCAAACAACCAAAGTGGATCCATATCTTCAACTAGACCTTTCTCTTATTGATTTCCTCTTTTATTTTTATTACTTGCTGTTTTAATTACTTTCATTAGTTGTTAATCAAATCATCTCAAAACCCCCCTTTTTACTTTCCTTGCACTTTACTTTTGTTCTATTTGCAATCACTTGCTTTCACTTGTGCTTTCAATTGGTTTGATTGGTCTTGATTAAGATAAATAAATAGGTAATCAATTCTCTGTGGATACGATCCTTCACCACTGTCTACAGTTGTATTTGTAGGTAACCAAGAAGGTTATTTTTGACCGGCTTCGACAACCGCTCCTGTCAAAAATTGGCGCCGTTGCCGGGGAATTGATTTTACTTGTTTATTTCTTCTTACATGACCAGATCTGAAAGTAGGGACACTCTGCCCTTTGATCCAGAAATTGAACGCACTCTTAGAAGGCTTGGAAAGCAAGTTTCTGCACCTGCAGAACATTCTGCCCAACCTTCGGCCGCCGAAACTCACCAACATTCGGCCGCCGAAAGTCCTGCACTCCAGCAACCAAGTTGCGCACCAATGGCAGAACCTCAAGCACCAGCCGCTGCCCATGATGGACATGCTGTCCAAGGCCAGATAATTCAAGAAAATCCAGCAAATAGGCCACAAGCACAAAGGGAAAGAACCATGAGGGAGTTAGCAACTCCTATAGGTGATTATGCTCCACTTTGCATCACCTATCCACCTCTTGCAGTTCCCTTTGAACTGAAATCAGGTTTGATTCATCATCTTCCTAAATTTAGAGGTTTGCAAAATGAAAATCCACATAAGCACTTAAAAGAATTTAAAATTATTTGCTTATCCATGGGACCTCAAGGGATCTCTGAAGATCATGTTAAACTAAGAGCTTTTCCTTTCTCATTAGATGACCATGCTAAGGATTGGTTATTTTATTTGCCACCTGGATCTATAACTTCTTGGGATGATATGGTCCAAGCCTTTTTGGACAAGTACTTCCCACCATCTAAATCAATTGGCATAATAAGAGAAATCACTAGCATAAGGCAAAAACCAACTGAGGACTTATATGATTATTGGGAAAGGTTTGAAAGACTATGTACAGGTTGTCCACAACATGATATGTCAGACAAAGCCCTCATTCAGTTCTTCTATGGAGGCTTGATTCCATCAGAAAGGAAACTCATAAATGTAGCTTGTGGAGGATCCATCCTAGACAAGACACCTAGGGAGATGAAGGAACTAATATTCAATCTTGCAGCTTCATCCAAGCAATATGAAGAAGAGGGGCAAGCGCAAAGAGGAATCTATGAGGTAAGAACATCCTCTGTTGAATTTCAACTTTCAAAACTAACTTCTCTTATGGAAAAGATCGCCCTTGGCCAAGCTCAACAAAATCAGGCACCTCAGCCTCCTAGGCCATGTGAGATCTGCTTCCATGTAGGACACCCCACTGATCAATGTCCTACTCTCCAAGAAGATCACCACCAAGTCAATGCAATGGGGAGGTACAACAACCAACCTAGATATGATCCATACTCCAATACATACAATCCAGGTTGGAAAGATCACCCCAATTTTAGCTATGGAAAGAGCAACAGTGATCAGAACTACCAAAGCTACCAAAAAAATCAAACCCAACCAGCACCTTCAAATCCCAATCAGAACCTTGAAAAGATCATGCAAACAATGATGGAAACAATGGTGAACACCATGCAAGGCGTACGACAAGACCTAGGCCAGATGACCACATCAATGCAAGGTGTGCAACAAAACCTAAGCCAAATAGCCACCTCTATAGGCCAACTGCAATCCCAAGGTAAGCTCCCTTCTCAAACTGAAACCAACCCCAGACAGAATGTTAGTGCTATTACCTTGAGAAGTGGCAAAGAGCTTCAAGATACTAATCATGAGCAAGAAAAAGAACCAAGTCCACCTGAAGCCTCTCCATCTCAATCTGAGCCACCTCATGCGCACAAGACTGATCCCAAAGTAAGTTTCCACATTCCTCCTCCTTTTCCCAAGAGATTTGAAAGAACACAAAAAGAAAAAGAAGAAAAGGAGATTCTTGACACTTTCAGAAAAGTGCAAATCAATATACCTCTGCTAGATGCTGTTAAGCAGATTCCCAGGTACGCTAAATTTCTGAAGGAGCTTTGCACAAATAGAAGGAAGCTTGCTGAAAGAGAGAAAGTAAGTGTAGGTGAGGTAGTTACTGCTGTTATTAAAAGAGAACTCCCTACCAAATGCAAGGACAAAGGTATGTTTGCTATCTCTTGCAAAATTGGGAACGTTGGTATCAAGAAAGCCATGTGTGATCTTGGTGCATCTATCAATGTCATGCCTCTCTCCATCTATAAATCTCTTAATGCATGTGCTTTAAAAGAAACAAGAGTTGTGATTCAACTAGCTGATAGATCTGTGGTATACCCCATAGGTGTTCTTGAAGATGTGCTAGTCCAAGTAGATGAACTTGTCTTTCCTGCTGATTTTTATGTGATTGATACTAAGGAAGATAGTTGCAATACTAGTTCTGACATTCTTCTTGGGCGTCCTTTCTTGAGTACTGCTAGAACTAAAATTGATGTGCATGATGGTACTCTTACCATGGAATTTGAAGGGGAAGTAATTAAGTACAATGTCTATGATGCCATGAAATATCCACATGATATGTCCCCTGTTTATGGTCTTGATATTATTGATTGTTTAAGCCAAGATGTGTTTAATGAAAATCAAGATTCTATTTTAGATGATGATCTTTGCAGGATTGAAAATTTGAAACTAAAAGAAACAGTCTGCAGCATTCAGCAAGTGGAAATCAAGCAGACAGAAGACATTCAGCCGCCGAACATCTTTCGGCCGCCGAACTTAGAAGACTTGCGGAAGCCGAATCCATCGCCGCAGCTCACTCCGAAACTTGAAGACATTCGGCCGCCGAACCCAGAACCTTTTCGGCCGCCGAACCTCGCCCAGCAGGTCCCAAGACAAGCAAGCTCCTCCGAACCTCCTTTGCAACACTTTCCTGAATCTGAAGAATCCAAGGAAGACCTACTTGAACAAATCTTTCTTGCTCAGTCTGATGAGCCATGGTACGCCGATATGGTAAACTACTTGGCCACAGGTAACTTACCTTCTAACATGCCTAAGCACACTAAAGATAAAATAAAAAAGGATGCCAAATACTATGTTTGGGATGAGCCTTATTTGTGGAAACATTGTGCTGACCAAATGATAAGGAGATGCATTCCTAACCAAGAAATAGCCTCTGTACTTACTTTTTGTCATTCATATAGTTGTGGAGGACACTTTGGTCCAAGGAAAACTGCTCACAAGATAGTTGAAAGTGGCCTATTTTGGCCCATCATGTTTCGAGATGCTTTTCTATTTTGCAGGACATGTGCTAGGTGTCAACAGACTGGAAATCTGAGCAAAAGAAATCAAATGCCACAGAACCCCATCATGGTCTGTGAGGTGTTTGATGTTTGGGGCATAGACTTCATGGGACCATTCCCACCATCCTTTGGATACACATATATCATCCTTGCAGTGGATTATGTATCCAAGTGGGTGGAGGCTAGAGCAACTAAGACTGATGATGCCAAGGCAGTGGTAGACTTTGTGAAGACCAACATCTTTGCCAGACATGGAGTACCAAAGGCAATCATCAGTGATCGAGGGACTCACTTTTGCAATAAGGTAGTGGAACATCTTCTCAAAAAGCACAATGTGATTCATAGAACATCCACAGCCTACCACCCTCAAACAAATGGACAAGCTGAAGTGTCCAACAGAGAAATCAAAGCCATCCTTGAAAAGACAGTTTCTCCCAACCGAAAGGATTGGAGTTCAAGATTAGAGGATGCTTTATGGGCCTACAGAACGGCCTACAAGACCCCCATAGGTATGTCTCCTTATAGACTGGTTTATGGGAAAGCTTGCCACCTTCCAGTTGAGCTTGAACACAAGGCATATTGGGCTGTGAAAAATTGCAACATGGATCTAAAAGAGGCTGGACACCATCGCAAGTTGCAACTGCAAGAGCTTGAGGAAATAAGACGAGATGCATATGAAAACTCTTGGAACTACAAAGCAAAGACCAAGACCTTCCATGACAGTCACCTTTCAAGAAAACAATTTGAGGTTGGTGATAAAGTTCTACTCTTTGACTCTCGTTTAAAACTATTTCCAGGAAAGCTAAGGTCTAGATGGATTGGACCATTCATTGTGGAGCATGCCCACCCACATGGAGCTGTTGACATCCGAAGCATAGAAACTGGAAAAATCTTCAAGGTAAATGGGCATCGTCTGAAACCATACTTTGAAGGATTCGCAGTACAAGTAGTGGAGGAGATTCCACTACAATCTCCTTCTGCCTAAAGTGATCATACCATGCACACCACACCCCAGGGAAGTACTCAGTGTCCTTTGTTCTTTTATGTTTCTTATACATTGAGGACAATGCATGATTTAGGTGTGGGGGTGTATATCTCTGAATTTTTACTTTTAAGTTTATTTTTGCTTTAATCTTTAGTTTGCTTGCATTAGGAAAATTTTTTCATTTTTGTTATTGTTATGCTTTCAATAAAACACACACAACCACAACCTTCCTCTTCTTTTTTTTTTGTTTTGCTCTACTCAAACTAATGAGCTATGTTAGATGAGTCTTTTCTTTCCTTGACCCCATTGATGTTATAACTCTTTAAACTCATGTTGAATCACTTGCAGTGGGTTGTGTTCATGTTTGAGAATTGCCTTTTGAATTGAATCTTTGAGTTTGCCATGGTGAAAAACATATTGATGACCCTCAATTGATGAGAAAAATCTGAATTTGTGTGAATGAACTTAATATGACTTGCTTAGCAATAGGTGTTGATTTGCCCAAGTCATTGAGAGAAAGAAAATTCAGCAAAGGCAAAGCCCTCAAAAGCACAAATTCAAAAACTGTTCCAATGGTCAAAAGACTAAGAACAAGGCTACTAGCCACTTGGATAGGTGACCAACTGAAATATCAAAAAGTTACATCAAAAATAGGTTGGTGACCTTTCCAAGCAAGATCTAAAGTGCAAAAGCCTGAATAAAGTACTTCAAGGTAAGGGCAAGTCACACCAAGAGCTGGAAAAAGTCTTAACAATAATATGCATGATCTCTCTTGAGGAAAACAAATCCTAGCCATGGTAAGCAAAGGGAATCAAGGAAAAGAGGTAAGTAATCTTCATGCACATACTCTTCACTACAATGCTTCAACATAAGTGTCTTGAGTAAGAGCTTAAAGTGGAAATAAGGATCAAGTAGCAAAGAAAACTTATTTGACTATGTTTGTTTGCTTGAGGACAAGCAAAAGCTTAAGTGTGGGGGTATTTGATAGAGCATAAATTAGCCCATATTATCATGATATTCTTGGTGTCTATTTACATCTTTTCTACCTAATTTTGTGGTTTTAATCATGTTTTGCAGATATTAGGTGAAAAGGGACATTCAAGAGAAAATGCTCTTAAAAACGCTCAAAAGTGCAAAATCTGGAAAAGCCACCTTCGGCAGCACTTTCGGCGGCCGAAAGCCCAGTCCAGAGACGAAACTGCCCCACCTTCGGCAGCACCTTCGGCCGCCGAACATTGGCTCCAGAGACGAAAGTCGGCCTCCTTCGGCCGCCGAACTCCAACCTTAGGCCGCCGAACCTTCAGACCAGAACCGAAGTCCAGCCTCCGAAACTCAATTTAGGCAGCCGAAAATGCGCTCTAATGCATTCCTTCCTTATTCAAGAAGCCATATCCCAAGTTGCCATATTTGAGGAGCCAATTAAGGGAAGTATCTTGAGATCCAAATCTTCAAGATTCACATTTAATTATTGGATCTCAAAGATTTAGCTCATTAAATGAACCAAATCCAAAGATCACATCTTTCCCACTTCATTCAAGTTTCCTAAGAAGGCTCCATCTTCCTGATTAGTGCATGGGCAATCTCTTGGACTTAATGTACAGTATCTTGAAGATCTTGGACAGCTATGAAAAGACCAAAGTGCCCCCACTTGCCTCCCATCACATGTGACTCGTTTTTGCCTTCACTCATGCACAACCAAGGCACATGCAACACCAAGGGCACTTTGGACAGCCTCTAAAAGACTCATGGACTGCCACCAAACCCTAGGCAGCCTCTCAAGACATATTTAAAGGCTTCAAGAAGACAAGAAGGGGGACTTTTAGGTTTTTTCCTCTCCAAGAATCGGCAGCCTCTTCCAAGGCCTCTCTCACCCTAGTTCTTCATTTTTCTTCTTCTTTTCTTTTATTTTCTGTTTTGGTTCAGCCATGAGTGGCTGAAACCTTTATTCTAGTTGAAGTTTGGTTGAAACTAAGGTTGTTTAAAGGGTTGTGAGATCTGAACAGAAACTTTTGTCTTTGATTATATTCAATATTCATGCAATTGATGCTTAATTCTAAGATTGCTTTGTTGTTTTGATCAAATTGGCCACTTGATTCTTGATTGCAAAGTTAATTGATTGTTGGATTAGGATATTTGTTAGTCCGTAATTGCTGGAAATATTCTGTCCATAGAACACTTGGTGTAAAAACCAAGAATTGCATGATCTAACACCATCTCATACGTTTGAGTAGTTAGGGTTTGGATCTTTCTTGTTCTTCATGCAATTGGCAATTGTTTTGATGCCTATGGCCCAAGGACGTTCCTTGGCAATATGTTGATTAGTAATTGGTTAGAGGACGTTCCCTAATCAGTTTGTTCATAAGGAAAGACATGGTGGTGAGAAGCGTCTTCCACCCCCATAACCAACCTATTGAATCAATCAGAATAACCATGTTTCAATGATCAACCCAAACAACCAAAGTGGATCCATATCTTCAACTAGACCTTTCTCTTATTGATTTCCTCTTTTATTTTTATTACTTGCTGTTTTAATTACTTTCATTAGTTGTTAATCAAATCATCTCAAAACCCCCCTTTTTACTTTCCTTGCACTTTACTTTTGTTCTATTTGCAATCACTTGCTTTCACTTGTGCTTTCAATTGGTTTGATTGGTCTTGATTAAGATAAATAAATAGGTAATCAATTCTCTGTGGATACGATCCTTCACCACTGTCTACAGTTGTATTTGTAGGTAACCAAGAAGGTTATTTTTGACCGGCTTCGACAACCGCTCCTGTCAATAGTTATGTAATGTAATGATATTGAGGATTAGAGGTTGTGCTTGACCTATGTATAAGGTATCCCTTTTAATGCATGATCCTAGATCTTTTATGATGTTTATGTAAACCAACTCAACATATGTTGTATCGCCCATTGGGGAATTGATGAGATCCCACAGAGGGATCATGTTTATGATTATGTTCTATGCATGTACAGGTTGAGTTTGGTGTATGAATGAAAGAAAAGTTTTAAATTTTATGTATGTTGTTGATCATGTATGGGATTAAACAGGTTTACAGGTTGCATGTCAGGCTTGCTACGGGTCCCGGTGGCCTTAAGCCGACCTGGATCCTAGCGCCGGTAGCGGTCCGATTTTCAGGTCGTTACAGAATGGTATCAGAGCCCTAGGTTCATATGGTCGGACCTAGAGTGTCGGGCTCATAGATGTTATAGAAGGTCAAGCACAATAGGGAATGGTCATGTCCACTAGGATAGGATATGGAGTCCTGTCTTGTATGACGATGTGAAATGCCATGATAATATGCATGTGCATTAATGTTATGATTGTTATGTGATGTATGTGATGCGGGTTCATGTGTTGACACATGAACCATTTGATGCTGATGTTTATGTGTTTTGTGCTGTTTTTCAGAAAACAGGATGAGAGGAACTCGTCGATCTGCACGATTGACTGGAGTGCCACCTGAGGATGAGGGCATGAGCGCTCGTCCTCCTCCATTGCCTAGGGCAATGTCTAGTAGGTCTAACAGAGAAAGAGCAGCAAGAGACCCTAGAAGGTCTCTGGATCTGGGTAGGAGCAGATCAGTGAGGGGAACAGTTCAGGGAGGAATGTCTGAAGACATGGGGGATGATATGGATGTAGAGCAGAGGAGGGATGGCAGTCTGGGAGTTAGCATGTCAGAAGAGGGAATGGGAGAGTCCCAAGGAGGCACTCAGGCCTCGGGATTTGTTCAGCCACCCCACTACCCACACTTTTCACAAAATCCCGGGTATTCGATGGGAGGTACATCGGATTACCCTAGCTTCACCCCTTATCCCACACAGATGCCATACCCACCCTACTACCCACCATATTCACAATACCCAATGTATCCACCCCCACCTTACTATCCAAATCCAGCAAACCCTACCTCAGAAAATGTTGCACCTCCTCCACCATCAGCAGAACCCACAGTTCCAGCAACCCATATTGTAACAGCCCGGAAACCGAACTGCTACCGGCACTAGGATCTAGATCGACTTAAGGTCGCCGGGACCCGTAGTAAGCCTGCTCTACTGTCTGTGTACCTGTGAAATCCCATACATGATCATACATTTTCTGTCAAACCATTAAAACTTTTCTTTCCTCCAGGGCGAATATAACTCATCATATTAAGCCTGGTTTTCTCATCAAGATGAACAAGAAAAGAAACATACATAAACTGATCATGTGTCTACAACAAGGGATTACAACACTTCTAAGTCAAGCTCAAGTCTATACATTGTACATTATCTCTTTACATCTACATGTCCACACTAGCTATTACAAACTATATCCTCTTCCTGTACCCTGCTGACTTCCCTCTGAACTCTGAACCTGCACAACTGGAGTTAGGGGAGAGGAATGAGCTACTATAGCCCAGTGAGTAGAACAGGATAAAGAACAGGTGATAAAACATGCTCTCATGACAGGTATCACATCACAAGTAATCACATCATCTCAGTATGGACGGATCAACACTCCCTCTATCTGGGTACTGCATCTCATCTGGGGTACCGAAGTACCATGTGCCTGGTCCCCTTAGGGCTGTTCCAGGTCTTTGTGCCTGGTCCCCGTAGGGCTGTTCTAGGTCTTTCCTTCGAGGGCTATTAAATCCGTACTTGTCCATACAGTCATAGAAACAATGTACAAGGAGCAATGCCAAGTACAAGGATAAATGCAATGCATCATATTCATGTACACTAATGCACTCACCCTATAGCATATTCATGATGCATGAAGTATGATAAAATATTCATTTCTTATATTCAAACATTAAGTTCAGTTCCACTCACCTCGGGTTGACTCTGAACTGACTCTGCAGGTTCTGAAACTGGACTCACTGCTGACCTCCCTGATTCCTATGGTCCGTACCTACACAGGTGGACGCAAATGAGGGACCAAACTAACAGAACCTCTCTCAGACACTCCCCAAAAACCCTCTACAAGATCCCCAAACAATCACATAAAACATGCAAAAGAAAGCTGGACAGGGCACTTTCGGCGGCAGGTTCGGCGGCCGAAACCCCTCGCCAGAGACGAAACTCATGCATGTTCGGCGGCACCTTCGGCGGCCGAAAGTCTCATCCAGAGACGAAACTCAACCTTCGGCGGCACTTTCGGCGGCCGAACCTTGCCTCCAGAGACGAAAGTCCCAAGTTTCGGGGGCAAGCTTTGGCAGCCGAAACTGCCTCCACAAGGGGTTCGGCGGCCGAACCTTCCTTCGGCGGCCGAACCTTCCTTCGGCGGCCGAACCTGGTTTTGCCCGATGGGCAGAACCCTGCTCTGTTTCATGCAACTTTGCCCAAAAACCTACAACATGCATATCAACTACTCCCAACTAGCACATACACACATATATATGCACAAAGGGGTCTCAAACTATCCTAAAACCCCAAACAAACATAGCACATAACACTTAAACATGCTTGAACACCAAAGACTACCAAAAACCTCACCTAAACCTAATCATGCATACTACCCATCACCCTTTCATAAAACCTTGAAAAATCACCAAAGAAGGTCAGGATCCACCCTTACCTCCTTAAGAACTTGAGGATGAGTGATCCTAACGTGGAGATATGAAGAAAACCTCTTCCAAAGCTCCAAACTTCCAAACTTGCTATTTTTGCTCAAAACCTTCAAAACACACCAAAACTCTTAAAACCCTTGAAAGATTTGGTGAAAAACATGAAAACCAAGAAAGTCAACTTGGGAGAGGCTGGAACTCACCTCTGGCTGCAAGTGGAGGAGAAATATCCTCCTTCCACCGACCTTTGGCCCTTAAATAGGTGGCTGGCCAGACCACCTTCGGTAGCCGAACGTGAATCCGAAACCATGCAATGTTCGGCGGCCGAAAGTGACCTTCGGCGGCCGAACCTTTGCATTTCTCCCTTATTGCTTTTCTTTCAACACTAAGTTCTTTTAACACTTTAAACCATTCAAAACTCTTAAAATACACATGAAAACATAGGTCCTACCCTTCTCGAGGGTTCCGACACCCGAGATTCCACCAGACAATAGAAATTCCGAGACCGGACTCGAGCCGGGTATTACATTCTATCCCCCTTAAGAACATTCGTCCTCGAATGTTCCTCACACAACTAAACACATAAACACATAGAAAAAGGGACAATGAGCTATAACTAACCTCAAAACAGATATGGGTATTGCTGGAGCATCGACTCCCGTGTCTCCCAGGTACACTCTTCTAGATTACGGTGGTTCCACAGGACTTTCACCATTGGTATCTCCTTGTTCCGCAACTTTCTAATCTGTGTGTCCACGATCCGTACTGGCTGTTCTTCATAAGTGAGATCTCCAAGAATCTCTACCTCAGGTTCAGGTTCACTGAGAACCTTCTCTGGATCTGACACAAATTTCCTCAACATCGAAACATGGAATACCGGGTGAATCCTTTCCATCGATGCAGGTAAATCCAGCTTATACGACACATGTCCGATCGTTTGCAAGATCTCCAAGGGACCTATGTACCGTGGAGCTAATTTACCTTTCTTTCCAAAGCGAACCACTCCTTTCATCGGAGACACCTTTAACAACACCATATCCCCCTCCTGGAATTCTATCTGCTTCCTACGGATGTCTGCATAGCTTTTCTGCCTGCTTATAGCTGTTCTGATCCTCTCTCTGATGAGAGGCACTAACTTGCTGGTAATTTCAACTAACTCTGGCCCTACAAGAGCCTTCTCTCCTACTTCTTCCCAGCAAACAGGTGTTCTGCACTTCCTCCCATACAGAGCTTCATAAGGAGCCATCCCTATGCTAGCATGATGGCTATTGTTGTAGGCAAACTCCACCAGAGGTAGATGCTGCCTCCAAGAACCGCCAAAGTCACACATTCTCAGCATATCTTCTGTGGTTTGGATGGTCCTCTCTGACTGACCGTCTGTCTGTGGATGGAAAGCAGTGCTGAAATCCAATCTTGTACCGATAGCAGCTTGCAGACTCCGCCAAAACCTGGAGGTGAACTGAGGTCCTCTATCTGAGACTATCGACACTGGAACTCCATGCAGCTTGACTATCTCTTCTATATAGACCTGCGCTAACTTGTCCACAGAATAGTTGCTCCTGACTGGAATGAAGTGAGCAGATTTAGTGAGTCTATCCACAATCACCCATATGGAGTCTAGCCTGTTGGACGTCGCCGGTAACCCCACTACAAAATCCATAGCGATGTTCTCCCATTTCCACTCTGGAATCGGCAGTGGGTTAAGCATTCCAGCCGGCTTCTGGTGTTCTAGCTTCACCCTTTGACATGTTTCACAGGCTGCCACAAACTGTGCCACTTCCCTCTTCATTGCTGGCCACCAATACACCTTTCTCAGATCTTGATACATCTTGGTGGCTCCAGGGTGAACGCTATACCTTGCACTATGAGCTTCCCTCATAATGTCTTCCTTTAAACTGCTATCATCTGGTACACATAATCTCTTACCATGACGAAGAATCCCCTCATTATCAAATCTGAACTCTGCACTGTTGCCAGACTGCACAGTCCTGGCAATTTTCACCAACTCAGGATCTTCGTGTTGTTTCAGAGCCACTTGCTCTAGAAACACTGGTGTAACTCTCATCTGTGCAATCAAAGCACCTGTACCAGATAACTGCAACTGTAGCCCTTCATCTAGGAGTCTGTAAAAGTCCTTCACCACCGGTCTTCTCTCTATTGCAATGTGGGATAAACTGCCAAGTGACTTCCGGCTTAAGGTATCAGCTACAACATTAGCCTTACCCGGATGATAGTGGATCTTACAATCGTAATCACTGAGCAATTCTACCCACCGTCTCTGCCTCAAGTTTAACTCTCTTTGACTTAAGATGTGTTGTAGGCTCTTATGATCCGTATAGATCTCACACTTTACCCCATAGAGGTAATGCCTCCACATCTTAAGTGCAAAGATAACAGTTGCCATCTCAAGATCGTGTGTCGGATAGTTCAGCTCGTGCTTCTTAAGCTGTCTAGAAGCATAAGCTATCACTCTGTCATTCTGCATTAACACACAACCTAATCCCACTCGGGATGCATCACAGAACACTGTGAACTCATCATCACTGTTCGGCAGAGCTAACACCGGTGCTGAAGTTAACCGTCTCTTCAACTCTTCAAAACTCTCATCACAATCCTCTGACCATACGAACTTCTGATTCTTCCTGGTCAGTCTGGTCATAGGAGCAGCTATCTTCGAAAAGTCCTGAACGAACCTCCGATAGTAGCCTGCCAAACCCAAAAAACTCTTGATCTCAGTCACTGTCGTGGGTGTAGGCCAATTGGCTACTGCCTCTACCTTTTTGGGATCTACTGCTATTCCTTCCTCTGATACTACATGTCCTAAAAAAGCAATGCTCCTTAGCCAGAACTCGCACTTGGAGAACTTGGCATACAAGCCATGCTCTCACAAGGTTTGCAAAACTAGTCTCAGATGCTGGGCATGCTCTTCTGCATTTCTGGAGTACACCAAGATATCATCTATAAAGACGATCACAAAACGATCCAAGTACTCCCTGAAAACCCTATTCATGAGATCCATGAATGCTGCAGGGGCATTAGTCAACCCGAACGACATCACTAGGAACTCATAATGCCCATATCTGGTTCGAAAAGCAGTCTTGGAGACATCTCCTTCCCTGATCTTTAACTGGTGGTATCCGGATCTCAAATCTATCTTAGAAAAACAACCTGCTCCTGACAGTTGGTCGAATAGATCATCGATCCTGGGTAAAGGATACTTGTTTTTGATAGTAACTTTGTTCAACTGTCTGTAGTCGACACAAAGTCTAAGAGGTCCATCCTTCTTTCTGACAACTAATACTGGAGCACCCCAGGGTGAGGTACTCGGGCGGATGAAACCCTTATCTACCAAATCCTGTAACTGCTCTTTTAACTCTCTCAACTCTGCTGGTGCCATCCTGTAGGGAGGAATAGAGATCGGTCTGGCACTGGGCATCAACTCTATCTCGAACTCTATTTCCCTAACAGGTGGTAGTCCTGGAAGCTCTTCAGGAAACACATCGGGGAAGTCTTTAACAACTGGTACTGAGGATGGTTCCTTAACCTGACTGTCTAGCTCTCTCACATAAGCTAGGAACCCCTGACACCCCTTCCTTAACATCCTACGAGCCTGGAGGGCTGATATCAAACCCCTAGGTGTCCCTCTCCTGTCTCCTCTGAAGACACACTCTGACCCATCCTGGTCTCTGAGACTCACTACCTTGTCCCTGCAGTGCAAGGTAGCACTATAGGTAGATAACCAATCCATCCCTAGAATGACATCAAAATCTGTCAACTCTAGAACCACAAGGTCAGCTGGAAGGCATCTATCCGCTATAAACACTTGACTGAACTGACAGACGGACTCTGCCAATGATGGGTCACATCTAGGTCCACTGACCCAGAGAGGACACGCTAACTCGGATACTGTAATACCCGGCTAGAATCCGGCACCGGAATTCCTGTTGTCTGGTGGAATCCGGGGTGTTGGGATTCTATATAAGGGTAGAGTTAGGTTTTCTACGTGTTGTGATGTGTTTTATGGTTTTCCAGGTCTATAGTTTTGAGTTTTGAAGAGAAAATGGGTCATGGAGACTTTAGCCAAGTTCGGCCGCCGAAGGTAAGTTCGGCCGCCGAAAGTGCCCAATATTCGGCTTCCGAATTCAGGTTCGGCCCCCGAATGTTGCATGGTTTTGCATGCGATTCGGCAGCCGAAGCTGAGTTGCTTAGCCAGCAGTGTTGCATCCCTTAGTCAGCAGTTTGGACAGGTGTTATGTCCAACTTGTTGCCAGAAGCTTGGCCACGTCTCCCTTGGTTTATTTGCTGAGTTTGAGCAGCTCATGCCGAGTTTTTTTGATAGTTCACAAGGTTTTGACTGTTTTGAAGCAAAAAGCTCCGTTTGTGCGAGTTTGAGAGTTTGAGGAGAGTTGATCCGTTTTCCTTAGTTCAGAGTGTTCAGCTTCTTGTTACAGGAGGTAAGTAATGCTCTTGAACCTGTTTATGTGTTTTCTGAAGGTTTTATGGAAGTTAAGGGAGAGAGATGCATGTTGACGTGAGAAGTAGTGGTTTTGATGAGTTATGCATGTATACATGTTTTTGTGTTATGTTTGCTTTGTTGTTTGGGGTTATTAGATAGTTTTGGACCCCTGTGCTCATATACGTGAGTATATGTGTGTTGAGGCTTTGGAGTAGATATGATTTGAGTGGGTGAAGGGAAGGAGAAGATGGTTTGCCGTTGAAGCTGAGTTCTGGATGAACTCAAGTTCGGCAGCCGAAAGTTCATTCGGCCGCCGAAACCTTTGCATGGTGGCTTGGCTGCCACAGCCTGTTTTGCATGTTCGGCTCTGTTTGGGAGCTTCGGCCGCCGAAGGTGCCGCCGAAGGTGCTTGAGTTTCGTCTCTGGAGAGGACTTTCGGCCGCCGAACCTGCCGCCTAAAGTGTCCTGTCCAGCTTTCTTTTGCCTGCTTTGCATGGATAGTTGAGTGAATTTAAGGGATTCTTGGGGGAGTTGAAGAGAGTTATTTCTATGCTTGTTTGGTCCCTCATTTGAGTCCATCTGTATAGGTACAGACCAGAGGAACCAGAGAGAGCAGCAGTGAGTACTGCTCCAGAGGTTCAGAGCCTGCAGAGTCAGTCAGTCCAGATAGCCAGAGGTGAGTGGAACTAAACTTAATACTTTAAACTTAAGAAATGGAATGTTTTAGCATATCTCATGCATCATGATTATGCCATAGGTTGAATGCATTAGTATCCACGAATATGTTGCATTGCATCGTTATTTGTTGATGTGGGTAAATGCTGAATGATCCAATAGTCTCAGACAGGAAGTCCAGGAGCCTTTGACTACGCCCTGGCAGGTATAGAGAAGTCCAGGAGCCTTTGACTACGCCCTGGCAGGTATATAGCAAAGTCCAGGAGCCTTTGACTACGCCCTGGCAATGGTAAGTACAGAGGTGTTATATACACATATACATATATGACAGGAAGACCAGGTGCTCGATTCTACGCCCTGGCACAGAGTTACTGGGACTATGTGGTGACAGGTTTACTCTTGATGTGGCTTGTCTGTGATATGGTGCATTCCATGAGATCATATTTTACTGAGATGTTTTACTGTTCTACTCACTGGGCTATAGAGCTCATCCCACTCCCTTAACCCCAGTTTTGCAGGTTCAGTGTACAGTGTACAGGGACAGTCCAGCAGAGTACAGGAAAAGTAAAGAGATCTGTAATAACTTAGAGTGGACATGTAAGATTAAAGAGATGTAATAGTTGTTGCTTGACCTAGTGATGTATGTTTGGTACATGATCTGTATATGTATATATGTTTTCCTGTATGTGAAAACCAGGCTTAACAGGTATGAGTTAACCCATCTAGAGCAAGCTCTAGTCTGGGATACAGAGTACAGAGTACATGAGTACAGAGTACAGAGATAGTGCATGCACAGGTTAAGCCTTGGTTCAGAAAAGAGTTTTATGTTCACAGAAAATGTATGATCATGTATGAGGTTTACAGGTACACAGAGAGTCTAGCAGGCTTGCTACGGGTTCTGGCGGCCTTAAGCCGACCTGAATCCTAGCGCCGGTGACGGTCCATTTTGGGGTCGTTACAGATTGGTATCAGAGCCCTAGGTTCACATGATCGGACCTATAGAGACAGTGTTGGGCTCAGACAGGTTAGAAGTGGTCAAGCACAATAGGAAATCATGTCCACTAGGATAGTGTAACGACCCGAAAATCGGACCGCTACCGGCGCTAGGATCCGGGTCGACTTAAGGCCGCCGGGACCCGTAGCAAGCCTAACATACATCCTCTATAGCTGGTATAATCCCATACATGATCAAACATAAGCATAAACTGTAAAACATAAAACAGTAAACTTTTTCTTTAACCCGTTTGACCTGTGTATGCACTATGACTGAACTCATAGAACCCCTAGGGTCAGCATACCCCTTTGTCAAACTCGGTCCATCACATGAAACAACATAAAATAAAACTCATGTACAAAGGGATTAACCAACTCGGGCCAAGCACAATACTATAACTCTGATCATATAACAAAAGTCATATTACAATATAACTCCTGTTACATCAATACATAACCTTACTTTACATCATGTCCACAACTATTCTATTACATAATCATGACCATGGACGTAACCTGCTGATCTCCTGACTATCTCTATCTATTCTGCACCTGCAAGACTGGGGTTAGGGGAGAGGGGTGAGCTAGAAAGCCCAGTGAGCAGAAACTAAAAATATTTGCTTTAATTCCTCCATTTTTAGGTATCTTATTATTCATTTTATTATTATCATAGTTCCTCCATTTTTAGGTATCTTATTAAGTAACTTCTTCTTATTCATGCTTTCATGAAATGCAACACATCACAAACATATCACATCAAGGATGAATTTGTCACCTATAGCCCTCTACATACTGTAGTACGTCCAACTATACCAGGGGCGATGAGGCCACACCTAGTATTCGCTTACATATCTCATAACAAGTCCAACTACACCAGGGGCGATTAGGCCTCACCTAGTGTCCGCTTACATAACATAGTACCAAGGGCGACTTGGTCTTTCTGTCTCATATCATACCATGGCATATCATATCATACTATCTCATCTCATACTGAGGGCTAAGGATCATCCAACATTCATCCACATCAACAACATATTATGCAATGCATCATATTCGTGAGTTCTAATGCAAAACAACCTAATACATATATCATGGCATTTATGATGCATGGATCATGCTCTAAAAACATTTAATTTCTTAGGTTAAAACATTAGGTTTAGTTCCACTCACCTGAGACTAGCTCTGCACCGATTCTGAAATGGTTGACACTGCTAAACACCTTGGTTCCTCGGGTCCGATCCTACACAGGTGGACTCCAGTGAGGGACCAAACATACATAAACATAATTCTACTATACGCCCCAAAAACCCTCTAAAACATCCTGAAAACATCACATAAAAACATGCAAGAAAAGTCTGGACAGGGCACTTTCGGCGGCACCTTCGGCGGCCGAAAGTCCAGACAGATCCGAAAGTCAGGCAGGTTCGGCGGCACCTTCGGCGGCCGAAACTCCCAGACAGAGACGAAACTCATGCATGTTCGGCGGCACCTTCGGCGGCCGAAAGTCTCGGACAGAGCCGAAACTCCAACTTTCGGGGGCAGGCTTCGGCAGCCTAAAGCTGCCTCCCAAGCTGGTTCGGCGGCCGAAAGTCCCTTCGGCTGCCGAACCTGGTTTCTGCCAAAGGGCAGAAACTTGGTTCTTCTTGCCCATTCCACCCCCTACACAACCAATCATGCAAAGACCTATTCTACAACATGCATACTCAAGCATACAAGCTCCTAAGGGTCTCAAACTAACTTAAACCCCAACTACAACACACAAACAAGGCACATTGCTCAAGAACATGCACAATGAACCCATAAACATAACAGAAACTTCAACAAGCCTACTCATGCATTTCTACCCCATAGATCTACTTAAAACTTTCTTAAAACATGCAAGAGAGGTTGGATCTAAGCTTACCTCTTGAAGATCGAGAGGAAAAACGATCCTAGCTTGGAGGTAGGGAGAAATCCACTCTTTGGTCTCCAAGCTTCCAATCTTACTCTAACTTCAAAACTCTTCAAAAACGAGATGTGACTTGTTAAAATCTGTAGGATTTGAGGGAAAACACTTAAAATGACCAAAGGAGGGCTAGAGCTCACCGTCGGCCGAAATGGGAGAGGAAACCTCGCCTGTTTCGGTCACGGGGCCTTTTATAGGGCTGGTTCTGCCACCTTTCGGCGGCCTAACGTTCCCCCATATCTCATGCATGTTCGGCGGCCGAACATGAGGTTCGGCGGCCGAACCTTAAGTCTTTCAAACAAGGCTTTCGGGGGCCAAAGGAGCTCCCAAAACCTATCCATGTTCGGCGGCCGAACTTAACTTTCGGCGGCCGAACCTGGTAAAGCCTCCTTAGGCCTTTTTCATTCAAAACTCATTTTCCTTTTTACTTAAAACATAAAATACCTTAAAAACATTTCATAAAACATGGTTTTCCCCTTCTAGAGGTTTCCGACATCCGAGATTCCACCGGACGGTAGGAATTTCCGATACCGGAGTCTAGCCGGGTATTACATTCTCCCCCCCTTAAGAACATTCGTCCCCGAATGTTCCTCAACTAGGACATGCATAACATGAAACATAACATACAATCATAACAACACATAAGTTCGAATTTAAAAAGAAACACGGTGTCACTGGAGTATGAACTCTCGGTCTCCCTGATGCACTTTTCATCTTAAGGTGATTCTAAGGGACTTTCACCATCGGGATTTCCTTGTTTCCACACTTTCTAACGTGCGTGTCTGCGGTCTGTACTAGCTGCTCAACATAGGTGAGATCCTCTGCGATCTCCCCCTCTGGTTCCTTCAAGAACCTCACTCGGACCCGACACAAACTCATATACCGTGGAAACATGGAAAAACGGTTGGATTTCTTCCATTGAAGTAGGTAAATCTAACTCGTGGGATACATTCCCAAATCCTTTGCAGGATTTCAAAGGGTCTAATGTATCTTAGAGCTAATTCACCTTTCTGCCCATAACGAGTCACCCTCTCTTTAGGAGACACCTCCAGTAACCTCATCTTCCTCGAGAACCTCAACACGCTTCCACTGCGCACTCTAACAAAAACTCTTCTTCTCTTCTGAAATTTACATGTCTCTTGCGGACGACTCCATACTCTCCTGCTGACTCTCAGCAGTTCTGTTTCTTCTCATCTTCTGACTATGCAGCTCTCACTCCTTTTCTCTGCCTCTGATTCTCCTCTCTTGACTCAAGATGTATTGCAAGCTCTTTCGATCTGTAAGGATCTGTCCACATACCTTATGCAGGTATCGCCTCCACATCTTGAGTGCAAGTATTACCATTGCCATCTCTGGATCATGTGTAAGATGATTCAACTCATGCTTCCTCAGCTACCTAGAAGCATAAGCAATCATTCTACCACTTTACATAACACACAACCTAGTCCCACACAGGACGCATCACAGGACACTGTGAAATCTTTATCACTGGCGGACAGAGCCACCACTGGTGCTGACATCAACATTTCCTTTGGCTCTTCCAAAGCCCTCTTCACTCTGAGTAGACCATACACCTTCTAGTTCTTCTTGATCCGTCTGGCCATAGGAGCGGCAACCCTAGAGAAGTTCTAGATGAACCTCCATTAGGTAACCTGCCCAACCCAAAAGCTCTTGATCTTTGTCACTACAATGGGCCTGGGCTAGTCGGTTACAACTTCAACTTTCTCAGGTCTACTTCACTTTTCTTTTCTCCGACACATATGACCCAAGAAAAGTATGCTCCTTGACCGGAACTCACATTTGGAGAACTGAGCATCCAAGCCATGTTCTCTCAGGATCTGCAATCTTGATTTCAGATAATGGGCGTACCCTTCTGCATTTCTGGAACTCACCGAGGTACCGTCAATGAAGACAATAACAGAGTGATCCAGAAACCGACTAAAACTCTGCTTATGAGATCCATGAATGTTGTAGGGGTGTGCATTCACCCGAACGACATTCCTAGGAACCCATAGTGCCCATATCTGGTTCTAAACACTGCTCTCTGTACATCTTCTTCCTTGATCTTAACTGATGGTACCTGGACTTCAGATCTATCTTGGAAGGGCAACTAGCTCCTGCTAGCTGATTTCAACTAGATCGTCGATCCACGGTAACAACTACCTGATCGGGGTAGTGACTTCGTTCAACGACTTGTAGTCGATACAAAGTCCTAGGGATCCATCTTTCATTCTCATAACAATACTGGAACACCCCAAGGCGAAGTGCTCAGTCAGATGGAAACCCTCAACTACCAATTCTTACAACTGATCCTTATAACTCCTTTAACTCTATTGATACCATCCTGTAGAGAGGGATAGAGATTGGTCCAATTTCATGAATTACTTCTATTTTAAGCTCTATCTCCCTGACAGGTGGTAGTCCTGGGAACTCATCTGGAGAAACATCTAAAACTCTCTCTAACAACGGGCATTGAGGCGGGCTCCCTGACCTGACTGCTATACTCTCTCTGAAAAGCTAGAATCTCTGACAACTTTCCCTGAACAACCTACGAGCCTATAGGGTTGATACTGAACCTCTAGGTATCCCTATTCCGTCCCCTCTAAGGACTACCTCTGATCCATCCTGAACTCTGAACCTGACTACCTTGTCTCTGCAGACTAGGTAGTACCACTAGTAGAAGAACCAATCCAACCCTAGAATGACGTCAAACAGTCAAATCTAGAACCGCTAGGTCAGCTGGAAAGCATCTACTCACAACACAAACTCTGACTATACCGGCAGACTGACTCTGCCACAGATGGATCACACTTGGGTGCACTGACCCCAAGGGGATACTCTAACCATAAGCTATCAACCCAACCTCACAAGGGCTCACAAGTAAACAAGGAAAAGAGAAACATCATGGTTCATAAAAGCGCACACATCAAACATAAAAGAGTGAGATTACCTGATCCCATCGGGTTTGATGTGTTAGCCTCCTGCTGGGTCATGGCGAAGATCCGCGCTGGAGCTGATGGACCTTCCCCACGGGAACCTGCTGAAGAAGGGGCTGTCCCCCTATCTCCGCCTCTACCACTGCCCTGAAACAAGGATGGAGCTACTGGGTGAGCTACACTGTCCGAAATTGTCTGCTGGGACCGTGCCACCAAGGTCGCGGTGGGACACTCACGTGCCATGTGCCCCTCCTGCCCGCACCTGAAGCATGCTGTTGTCCCAATCAAACAGACTCCCTTGTGCTGCCTTCCGCACCGTATACATCTGGAGTTACCCGAACCAGAGCTCGAACCATCACCTAAACCCAGACCAGACTTTATCTGTTCCCAAAACTTGCTCTTCTTCGATCTTCTGAGGCCTCTGCCTCCCTTCTTGCTTTTTGTGACAGCCTCGTTCAAAGGGGAGAGATCAACATCACTTGTCCCTGGGATTTTGGAATCCGAAGACTGTGCCACATACTGTTTAACTGTCCCCTGGACAATGGCACTAGCCTCCATTCTCCGTGCCATATCCACTATGGCATGGAAGCTCTCCCTTTCTGCTGATTGAACCAACGAGGAATACCTGGAGTGAAGCTTCATAACATATCTCTTAGACTTCTTTAGGTCTGTGTCAACACCTTGTCCTGCAAACGGCAACAACTCCAGGAACCTGTCCGTAAACTCCTCTACGCTCATCTCTTCCGTCTGCCTTAGCTGCTCAAACTCAATCATCTTCAGTTCTCTGGAACTATCTGGAAAAGCCCATCCTGCAAACTCATTGGCAAACTGCTCCCAGGATAAGCTCTCCAACCTTGGGTCCACATAGTTTTTGAACCATTCCCTTGCCTTCTTGCATTTCAATGTGAACCCTGCCATCTGAATGGCTCTACTGTCACTTGCTCCCAACTCATCTGTTATCATCTTTACCGTTCTGAGGTACTCAAAAGGGTCATCACCTGATTCAAACTTGGGGGCATCCAACTTTAGGTAATCTGTCATCTTTACTTTACCCCCAACTGATGAACTAGGTTTGGGTATCTGGACATCAGGGACAATTGGTTCTGCTGGTGGAGGAGGAGGTGCAGCATTCCCTGGGTTAGGGTTAGCTGGACCTGAGAAAAAGGGTGAGGATGGAAACATGGGGTACTGTGGGTACGGTGGGTGAAAGGGAGGATAGGGCATAAAGGTGGGATATGGGTTATAGCTGAAGAAATCCGACGTACCTCCCATCGGATACCCTGACCCTTGCGGGTAGGGTGGATACTGTGGTGGAACAAAGCCCGAGGCCTGAGTGCCTCCTTGGGACTCTCCCATATCCTCTACTGACATACTCATGCCCAAACTGCTATCTCTTCTTTGGTTATCCTCCTCTGTTTCCATCACATCCGCTGACATACCTTCATGAACTGATCTCCTCCGACCTGCATCAAAAGACCTTCTGGGGTCCCTTGATGTACTTTCTCTGATCGTCCTACAAGATCTTGCCCTCTGCAGAGCAGGGGGATGGGCATCCATGCCCTCATTCTCTGGCGGAGCTCCAGTCAATCTCGCAGATCGACGAGTTCCTCTCATCTTCACTTCTGAAAGCATAACATAGCACATAAACATAAGCATCATACGGTTCATGTGGAAACACATGAACCTGCATCACATACATAACATACATATCATAGCATTAATGCACATGCTCATCATCATGGCATTTCACATCAACGTACAAGACAGAACTCCACATCCTATCCTAGTGGACATGATCTCTCCTACTGTGCTTGCCCTTCTCTAACCTCTATGAGCCCGACACACTATAGGTCCGACCATGTGAACCTAGGGCTCTGATACCACTCTGTAACGACCCGAAAATCGGACCGCTACCGGCGCTAGGATCCGGGTCGACTTAAGGCCGCCGGGACCCGTAGCAAGCCTAACATACATCCTCTATAGCTGGTATAATCCCATACATGATCAAACATAAGCATAAACTGTAAAACATAAAACAGTAAACTTTTTCTTTAACCCGTTTGACCTGTGTATGCACTATGACTGAACTCATAGAACCCCTAGGGTCAGCATACCCCTTTGTCAAACTCGGTCCATCACATGAAACAACATAAAATAAAACTCATGTACAAAGGGATTAACCAACTCGGGCCAAGCACAATACTATAACTCTGATCATATAACAAAAGTCATATTACAATATAACTCCTGTTACATCAATACATAACCTTACTTTACATCATGTCCACAACTATTCTATTACATAATCATGACCATGGACGTAACCTGCTGATCTCCTGACTATCTCTATCTATTCTGCACCTGCAAGACTGGGGTTAGGGGAGAGGGGTGAGCTAGAAAGCCCAGTGAGCAGAAACTAAAAATATTTGCTTTAATTCCTCCATTTTTAGGTATCTTATTATTCATTTTATTATTATCATAGTTCCTCCATTTTTAGGTATCTTATTAAGTAACTTCTTCTTATTCATGCTTTCATGAAATGCAACACATCACAAACATATCACATCAAGGATGAATTTGTCACCTATAGCCCTCTACATACTGTAGTACGTCCAACTATACCAGGGGCGATGAGGCCACACCTAGTATTCGCTTACATATCTCATAACAAGTCCAACTACACCAGGGGCGATTAGGCCTCACCTAGTGTCCGCTTACATAACATAGTACCAAGGGCGACTTGGTCTTTCTGTCTCATATCATACCATGGCATATCATATCATACTATCTCATCTCATACTGAGGGCTAAGGATCATCCAACATTCATCCACATCAACAACATATTATGCAATGCATCATATTCGTGAGTTCTAATGCAAAACAACCTAATACATATATCATGGCATTTATGATGCATGGATCATGCTCTAAAAACATTTAATTTCTTAGGTTAAAACATTAGGTTTAGTTCCACTCACCTGAGACTAGCTCTGCACCGATTCTGAAATGGTTGACACTGCTAAACACCTTGGTTCCTCGGGTCCGATCCTACACAGGTGGACTCCAGTGAGGGACCAAACATACATAAACATAATTCTACTATACGCCCCAAAAACCCTCTAAAACATCCTGAAAACATCACATAAAAACATGCAAGAAAAGTCTGGACAGGGCACTTTCGGCGGCACCTTCGGCGGCCGAAAGTCCAGACAGATCCGAAAGTCAGGCAGGTTCGGCGGCACCTTCGGCGGCCGAAACTCCCAGACAGAGACGAAACTCATGCATGTTCGGCGGCACCTTCGGCGGCCGAAAGTCTCGGACAGAGCCGAAACTCCAACTTTCGGGGGCAGGCTTCGGCAGCCTAAAGCTGCCTCCCAAGCTGGTTCGGCGGCCGAAAGTCCCTTCGGCTGCCGAACCTGGTTTCTGCCAAAGGGCAGAAACTTGGTTCTTCTTGCCCATTCCACCCCCTACACAACCAATCATGCAAAGACCTATTCTACAACATGCATACTCAAGCATACAAGCTCCTAAGGGTCTCAAACTAACTTAAACCCCAACTACAACACACAAACAAGGCACATTGCTCAAGAACATGCACAATGAACCCATAAACATAACAGAAACTTCAACAAGCCTACTCATGCATTTCTACCCCATAGATCTACTTAAAACTTTCTTAAAACATGCAAGAGAGGTTGGATCTAAGCTTACCTCTTGAAGATCGAGAGGAAAAACGATCCTAGCTTGGAGGTAGGGAGAAATCCACTCTTTGGTCTCCAAGCTTCCAATCTTACTCTAACTTCAAAACTCTTCAAAAACGAGATGTGACTTGTTAAAATCTGTAGGATTTGAGGGAAAACACTTAAAATGACCAAAGGAGGGCTAGAGCTCACCGTCGGCCGAAATGGGAGAGGAAACCTCGCCTGTTTCGGTCACGGGGCCTTTTATAGGGCTGGTTCTGCCACCTTTCGGCGGCCTAACGTTCCCCCATATCTCATGCATGTTCGGCGGCCGAACATGAGGTTCGGCGGCCGAACCTTAAGTCTTTCAAACAAGGCTTTCGGGGGCCAAAGGAGCTCCCAAAACCTATCCATGTTCGGCGGCCGAACTTAACTTTCGGCGGCCGAACCTGGTAAAGCCTCCTTAGGCCTTTTTCATTCAAAACTCATTTTCCTTTTTACTTAAAACATAAAATACCTTAAAAACATTTCATAAAACATGGTTTTCCCCTTCTAGAGGTTTCCGACATCCGAGATTCCACCGGACGGTAGGAATTTCCGATACCGGAGTCTAGCCGGGTATTACAGATAGGGTCTTGAGTCCTATCTGCTATGATATGCCATGAGTGTTGTATGTGTATGATTGCTATGTGATGTTTATGTGCTAAAAGTGTTATGTTATATGTTGTGTTTCCAGAGTAAACATGCGAGGAACTCGTCGATCAGCTCGATTGACTGGAGTCCCACCAGAGAATGAGAGACCAGCTGCTCGTCCTCCTGCATTGCCAAGGGCAAGGTCTCAGAGATCTAGCAGGGAAGGTACGTCAATAGACCCTAGAAGGTCTGTCGACGAGAGCAGAAGAGGAACAGCTAGGGGAGGAAGATCAGAGGAAAGGAGGGAAGCTATGGAGATTGATCAGTCTAGAGATGACAGCATGGGTATAGGCAGTTTTGAGGAAGGTATGGGAGAGTCGCAGGGAGGTGCTCAGACCTCAGGTTTTGGCTGTCCAGAGTATCCGATGGGAGGTATGTCGGAGTACTCGAGTTTTGTGCCATATCCTCCTTACATGCCGTATATGCCTTATCCGTACTATCCACCATATCCTATGTATCCCTCTTCCCCTACCCATCCAAGTGCAGCACACCTAGAACCAAATGACCCAGTACTACCACCAGAACCAGTAGCCCCTGTTGTTGACAGACATGACCCTAGCTCATCCGGAGGTAAAGTCCAAATGACGGAGTATTTGAAATTGGATGCTCCTAAATACAACACGGGAGATGATCCATTTGATTACCTCAGAGCAGTTAGGATGATAACCAGTGAATTGGGAGCAGATGATAGGAGAGCCATTGAGATGGCAGGTTTCACATTAAAATGCAAGAAAGCCAGAGAATGGTTTAAGAATTATGTGGAGCCTAGAATGGACAGCATGTCATGGGGAGAGTTCGCCAATGAGTTTGCAGGATGGGCTTTTCCTGACAGTTCGAGGGAGATGAAAGTAATTGAATTTGAACAGTTGAGACAGACAGAGGAGATGAGTGTGGATGAATTCACAGATAAGTTCCTGGATCTGCTTCAGTATGTGGGTCAAGCCTATGATACTGATCAGAAGAAAGCAAGGAGATATACGATGAGACTGCATCCCAGGTATGCTTCCTTGATTCTTCCAGCAGAAAAGGAGAGTTTCCATGCCATAGTAGACGCAGCCAGGAAAATGGAAGCTAGTGCCAACATGCAGAAACAGTCAAAGGCACAGGCTTCGGGTTCTAAAGCCCCCACACCAAGCAGTAAAAGATGGGATAGAGCAAAAGGAACAAAGAGTAAGTTCTGGAGTAAAGTCAAGTCAGGTCTGGGAATAGGTAGTGGCTCAAGCTCTGGCACAGCTCCAGTCTGCAGACGATGCGGAAAACCACATGGAGGAGTTTGTCGGTTGGGATCTACAGCTTGTTTTTGATGTGGACAGGAAGGGCATATTGCTCGGGATTGTCCGCAGATGACTTTTGCACCATCCCAGCAGATGAGTTCAGGCAGTGTGGTACAGCCAGTTGTACGGCCAGCAGCTCCAGTCATGCCTCAGACTAGTGGCAGAGGTAGAGGGAGAGGGGTAGCCTCTACTTCAGCAGCAGGTTCCCGCGGTGGAAATCCGGTAGCCCCAGCACGGATTTTCACAGTAACACAGGAGGAGGCCAACACGTCGAACACAGTGGTGTCAGGTAATCTCATCATTGGGTGTTCAGATGTGTATGCTTTGATGGACCCCGGTGCTTCTCATTCCTTTATTGCTTCGAGAGCCATAGAGCGATTGGGTTTGATCAGTTCTGAGTTAGAGTATCCTCTCTGGGTCAGTGGACCTAGATGTGACCCATCAGTGGCAGTGTCAGTCTGTCGTTTCAGTCCAGTGTTTATCGAAGGTAGATACCTTCCAGCTGACCTTGTGGTTCTAGATTTGACGGATTTTGATGTCATTCTAGGGATGGATTGGTTATCTACATATAGTGCTACGTTGGACTGTCGAAAGAAGCTAGTGCGTCTCAGAGACCAGGATGGGTCAGAGTGTGTCTTCAGAGGAGACAGGAGAGGTACACCCAGAGGTATGATTTCAGCCCTTCAGGCTCGTCGTTTGCTTAGGAGGGGTTGTCAGGGGTTTCTAGCTCATGTGAGAGAGCTAGACAGTCAGGTGAGGGAACCAGCCACAGTACCAGTAGTCCGAGAGTTTCTCGATGTGTTCCCAGACGATTTGCCAGGACTACCACCTGATAGGGAGTTAGGGTTTGAAATTGAATTACTGCCAGGTACCAGACCTATCTCTATTCCTCCCTACAGGATGGCGCCAGCAGAGTTAAAAGAGTTGAAAGAACAGTTGCAGGACTTGGTAGATAAGGGTTTCATCCGCCCTAGTACCTCACCTTGGGGTGCTCCAGTGCTCTTTGTCAGAAAGAAGGATGGATCCCTCAGACTTTGTATCGACTACAGACAGTTGAACAAGGTCACTATCAAGAATAGGTATCCCTTACCTCGGATTGATGATCTATTTGACCAGCTAGCTGGAGCAGGTTGTTTCTCGAAAATAGATCTGAGATCTGGGTATCATCAGTTGAGAGTCAGAGAGGCAGATGTGCCTAAGACAGCTTTCCGGACCAGGTATGGGCATTATGAGTTCTTAGTGATGCCGTTCGGGTTGACTAACGCCCCTGCAGCATTTATGGATCTCATGAACAGGGTATTCAGTGAGTTTCTGGATCACTTTGTCATTGTATTTATCGATGATATCTTAGTGTATTCCAGAGATGCAGAGGAGCATGCCCAGCATCTGAGGATCGTTCTGCAGACACTGAGAGAGCATGGTTTATATGCCAAGTTCTCGAAGTGTGAGTTTTGGTTACGGAGCATTGCCTTCTTGGGACATGTGGTATCAGCAGAGGGTATTGAGGTAGACCCCAAGAAGATAGAGGCGGTAGCTAACTGGCCCAGACCCACGACAGTGACTGAGATTAAAAGCTTTCTGGGACTGGCAGGTTACTACAGGAGGTTCGTTCAGAACTTCTCAAAGATAGCAGCTCCTATGACCAAATTGACTCAGAAGAACCAGAAGTTTATCTGGTCAGACCAGTGTGAAGAGAGCTTTGCGGAGCTCAAGAGGAGATTGACAACAGCACCAGTGTTAGCTCTGCCCGTCAGTAATGAAGAGTTCACAGTGTTCTGTGATGCATCTCGAGTGGGATTGGGTTGTGTATTGATGCAGAGTGATAGAGTAATAGCTTATGCTTCTAGACAGTTGAAGAAGCACGAGTTGAATTACCCTACCCATGACCTAGAGATGGCAGCAGTTATCTTTGCACTTAAGATGTGGCGGCATTACCTCTACGGAGTTAAATGCGAGATCTTCACCGATCACAAGAGTTTACAGTACATCTTAAGTCAGAGAGAGCTGAATTTGCGGCAGAGAAGGTGGGTCGAATTGCTCAGTGATTATGATTGTAAAATCCAATATCATCCGGGTAAGGCGAATGTTGTCGCAGACGCCCTAAGTCGGAAGTCACTAGGCAGTTTATCCCATATAGCAGCAGAGCGGAGACCAGTTGTGATAGAGCTTTATAAGCTCTTTGATGAGGGATTACAGCTAGAGTTGTCTGATACAGGTGCATTAATAGCACAGATGAGAGTGACACCTGTGTTTCTGGAGCAGATAGCTCAGAGACAGCATGAGGACCCTGAGTTGATGAAAATTGCCAGGACTGTTCAGTCAAGCAATAGTGTAGAGTTCAGATTTGACAGCAAAGAGATCCTTCGCTATGGGAGTCGACTTTGTGTACCAGATGGGGGTAGTGTAAAGGAAGACATTATGAGGGAAGCTCATAATGCGAGGTATAGTGTTCACCCAGGAGCCACCAAGATGTATCAGGATCTAAAAAGGGTCTATTGGTGGCCAGCCATGAAGAAGGAAGTGGCGCAGTTCGTGACAGCCTGTGAGGTTTGTCAGAGGGTGAAATTAGAGCATCAGAAACCAGCCGGAATGCTTAACCCATTACCGATTCCAGAGTGGAAATGGGAGAACATAGCCATGGATTTTGTAGTGGGTTTACCAGTGGCGTCCAACAGGATAGACTCGATATGGGTGATTGTGGACAGACTCACGAAATCTGCTCATTTTCTGCCAGTACGGAGTAACTATTCTGTGGATAAGTTGGCACAGGTCTATCTGGATGAGATAGTGAGATTACATGGAGTTCCAGTGTCTATAGTTTCAGACAGAGGACCTCAGTTTACCTCCCGCTTTTGGCGGAGTCTGCAAAGTGCGATGGGCACGAGATTGGATTTTAGTACGGCTTTCCACCCACAGACTGATGGACAGTCAGAAAGGACCATCCAGACCATAGAGGATATGCTTCGACTATGTGTGTTAGACTTTGGCGGTTTTTGGAGGCAGCATCTACCTTTGGTGGAGTTTGCCTACAATAACAGCCATCATGCGAGCATCGGGATGGCTCCTTATGAAGCTTTGTATGGGAGGAAGTGCAGATCCCCTGTTTGCTGGGAAGAGGTAGGAGAGAAGGCTCTTGCAGGGCCAGAGTTAGTAGACATTACCAGTAGAATGGTGCCCATGATCAGAGAGAGAATCAGAACAGCTCAGAGTAGACAGAAAAGTTATGCAGACGTTCGCAGAAAGCAGTTAGAGTTCCAGGAGGGTAATTGGGTATTGCTGAAAGTGTCTCCAATGAAAGGAGTGGTTCGTTTTGGAAAGAAAGGTAAATTGGCTCCACGGTACATTGGACCCTTTGAGGTATTGCAGAGGATCGGAAATGTGTCGTATAAGCTGGATTTACCTGCTTCTATGGAGAGAATTCACCCGGTATTTCATGTTTCTATGCTACGACAGTTTGTGTCAGATCCAAATCAGGTTCTGAGTGAGCCTGAGGTGGAGATTCATACAGATCTCACCTATATAGAGCAGCCAGTGCGAATTCTGGACACGCAGATCAGACAGCTAAGGAACAAGGAGATTCCGATGGTGAAAGTTCTATGGAACCACCATAATCTAGAAGAGTGCACCTGGGAGACACGGGAGTCTATGCTCCAGCAGCATCCATATTTGTTTTGAGGTTAGTTTCCTCCTTGTGTTTTGTTTTTGTTGTTTTAGGAACATCCGAGGACGAATGTTCTTAAGGAGGGGAGAATGTAATACCCGGCTAGAATCCGGCACCGGAATTCCTGTTGTCTGGTGGAATCCGGGGTGTTGGGATTCTATATAAGGGTAGAGTTAGGTTTTCTACGTGTTGTGATGTGTTTTATGGTTTTCCAGGTCTATAGTTTTGAGTTTTGAAGAGAAAATGGGTCATGGAGACTTTAGCCAAGTTCGGCCGCCGAAGGTAAGTTCGGCCGCCGAAAGTGCCCAATATTCGGCTTCCGAATTCAGGTTCGGCCCCCGAATGTTGCATGGTTTTGCATGCGATTCGGCAGCCGAAGCTGAGTTGCTTAGCCAGCAGTGTTGCATCCCTTAGTCAGCAGTTTGGACAGGTGTTATGTCCAACTTGTTGCCAGAAGCTTGGCCACGTCTCCCTTGGTTTATTTGCTGAGTTTGAGCAGCTCATGCCGAGTTTTTTTGATAGTTCACAAGGTTTTGACTGTTTTGAAGCAAAAAGCTCCGTTTGTGCGAGTTTGAGAGTTTGAGGAGAGTTGGTCCGTTTTCCTTAGTTCAGAGTGTTCAGCTTCTTGTTACAGGAGGTAAGTAATGCTCTTGAACCTGTTTATGTGTTTTCTGAAGGTTTTATGGAAGTTAAGGGAGAGAGATGCATGTTGACGTGAGAAGTAGTGGTTTTGATGAGTTATGCATGTATACATGTTTTTGTGTTATGTTTGCTTTGTTGTTTGGGGTTATTAGATAGTTTTGGACCCCTGTGCTCATATACGTGAGTATATGTGTGTTGAGGCTTTGGAGTAGATATGATTTGAGTGGGTGAAGGGAAGGAGAAGATGGTTTGCCGTTGAAGCTGAGTTCTGGATGAACTTAGGTTCGGCAGCCGAAAGTTCATTCGGCCGCCGAAACCTTTGCATGGTGGCTTGGCTGCCACAGCCTGTTTTGCATGTTCGGCTCTGTTTGGGAGCTTCGGCCGCCGAAGGTGCCGCCGAAGGTGCTTGAGTTTCGTCTCTGGAGAGGACTTTCGGCCGCCGAACCTGCCGCCTAAAGTGTCCTGTCCAGCTTTCTTTTGCCTGCTTTGCATGGATAGTTGAGTGAATTTAAGGGATTCTTGGGGGAGTTGAAGAGAGTTATTTCTATGCTTGTTTGGTCCCTCATTTGAGTCCATCTGTATAGGTACAGACCAGAGGAACCAGAGAGAGCAGCAGTGAGTACTGCTCCAGAGGTTCAGAGCCTGCAGAGTCAGTCAGTCCAGATAGCCAGAGGTGAGTGGAACTAAACTTAATACTTTAAACTTAAGAAATGGAATGTTTTAGCATATCTCATGCATCATGATTATGCCATAGGTTGAATGCATTAGTATCCACGAATATGTTGCATTGCATCGTTATTTGTTGATGTGGGTAAATGCTGAATGATCCAATAGTCTCAGACAGGAAGTCCAGGAGCCTTTGACTACGCCCTGGCAGGTATAGAGAAGTCCAGGAGCCTTTGACTACGCCCTGGCAGGTATATAGCAAAGTCCAGGAGCCTTTGACTACGCCCTGGCAATGGTAAGTACAGAGGTGTTATATACACATATACATATATGACAGGAAGACCAGGTGCTCGATTCTACGCCCTGGCATAGAGTTACTGGGACTATGTGGTGACAGGTTTACTCTTGATGTGGCTTGTCTGTGATATGGTGCATTCCATGAGATCATATTTTACTGAGATGTTTTACTGTTCTACTCACTGGGCTATAGAGCTCATCCCACTCCCTTAACCCCAGTTTTGCAGGTTCAGTGTACAGTGTACAGGGACAGTCCAGCAGAGTACAGGAAAAGTAAAGAGATCTGTAATAACTTAGAGTGGACATGTAAGATTAAAGAGATGTAATAGTTGTTGCTTGACCTAGTGATGTATGTTTGGTACATGATCTGTATATGTATATATGTTTTCCTGTATGTGAAAACCAGGCTTAACAGGTATGAGTTAACCCATCTAGAGCAAGCTCTAGTCTGGGATACAGAGTACAGTGTACATGAGTACAGAGTACAGAGATAGTGCATGCACAGGTTAAGCCTTGGTTCAGAAAAGAGTTTTATGTTCACAGAAAATGTATGATCATGTATGAGGTTTACAGGTACACAGAGAGTCTAGCAGGCTTGCTACGGGTTCTGGCGGCCTTAAGCCGACCTGAATCCTAGCGCCGGTGACGGTCCATTTTGGGGTCGTTACAGATACAATCAACCCCAATCTCTCTGCGGCTCTAGAAGAAATGAAAGAGTGAGAAGCACCGGGGTCCATTAAAGCATACACCTCTGAACACCCAATGATGAGATTACCTGACACCACTGTGTTCGACGTGTCTGCCTCCTGTTGCGTCATGGTGAAAATCCGTGCTGGAGCTGACGGACCTGCACCTCGGGAACCCATCCCTGATGAAGAGGCTGCCCCTCTTCCTCTACCTCTGCCACTGTTTGGTGGACGGACTGAAGCTGCTGACTGTACGACACTACCTAAGGTCATCTGCTGGGATGGAGCAACCAAAGTCGCCTGAGGACATTCCCGTGCATAATGTCCCTCTTGCCCACATCTATAGCAGGCTGAAGATCCCAACATACAAGCTCCTCTGTGCGGTCTCCCACACCTATTACAAACTGGAAGATCTGTGCCAGAGCTGGAGCCGCTACTCAGTCCCAGACCCGTCTTAAGCCTGTTCCAGAACTTGCCTCTCTTTCCTCTGAATTTATCCCATCTCTTTTTGCTCGCACTTGCCGTACCAGAAGCCTGTGCCTTTGCTTGCTTGACTACTCCCTGACTGATGGCACTGGCCTCCATCTTTCTAGCCGCATCCACAATAGAGTGGAAACTCTCCTTCTCCGCATGAAGAATCAAAGAGAAATACCTGGGATGAAGCCTTGTGGCATATCTCTTTGCCTTCTTCTGATCCGTATCATACACCTAACCCACATATGGTAACAATTCCAGGAACTTATCTGTATACTCATCAACGCTCATCTCCTCCGTCTGTCTCAACTGCTCAAACTCCACAACCTTGAGCTCCCTAGAACTGTCAGGAAAAGCCCACCCAGCAAACTCATTGGCGAACTCTTCCCATGTCATACTGTCTATTCTGGGGTCCACATAGTTCTTAAACCATTCTCTAGCTTTCTTACATTTTAAAGTGAACCCTGCCATCTCAATGGCCCTGCTCTCATCTGCTCCTAACTCACTGGTTATCATTCTCACTGCACTGAGATACTCAAAGGGATCATCTCCCGTATTGAATTTAGGAGCATCCAACTTTAAGTACTCAGTCATCTTCACCTTACTTCCCCCTGAAGAATTGGGTTGTGCTTCAACAACAGGGGCTACTGGTTCAGGTGGTGGTGGTGGAGGTACTGGTTCTCTGGTTTCAGGCGATGTTGAACTTGGATGAAAAGGTGGGGGTGGATACATATGATATGGTGGATAAAAGGAAGGATAGGGCATATATGGCATGTAGGGTGGATATGGGGCAAAGCTGGAGTAATCCGACGTGCCTCCCATCGGATACCCTGGGCCCTGTGGAAAGGGTGGATAGCCAAACTCCGAGGCCTGTGCGCCTCCCTGGGACTCCCCCATACCTTCTTCTGACCTTCTAGATTTGACAGATTTTGACGTCATTCTAGGGATGGACTGGTTATCTACCCATGGTGCTACCTTGGACTGCAGGGACAAGGTAGTCAGGTTCAGAGGTCAGGATGGATCTGAGGTTGTCTTCAGAGGAGACAGGAGGGGTACACCTAGAGGTCTGATATCAGCTCTTCAGGCTCGTAGGTTGCTTAGGAAGGGATGTCAGGGGTATTTGGCTCATGTGAGAGAGCTTAGCAGTCAGGTTAGAGAGCCCACCTCGGTGCCAGTGGTTAGAGAATTTCTAGACGTCTTCCTAGACGAGCTGCCAGGTTTACCACCTGCTAGGGAGATAAAGTTCGAGATAGAATTGATGCCTGGAACCCGACCGATCTCTATCCCTCCCTACAGGATGGCTCCAGCCGAGTTGAAAGAATTGAAGGAACAGTTGCAAGAGCTGGTAGAAAAGGGCTTCATCCGACTGAGCACCTCACCTTGGGGTGCACCAGTCTTGTTTGTCAGAAAGAAGGATGGATCCCTTCGACTTTGTAACGACTACAGGCAGTTGAACAAAGTCACTACCAAGAACAAGTACCCTTTGCCAAGGATCGACGATCTATTCGACCAGCTAGCTGGAGCAGGTTGTTTCTCCAAAATAGATCTGAGATTTGGGTACCATCAGCTGAGGATCAGAGATGAGGATGTGCCAAAGACAGCTTTCAGGACCAGATATGGGCATTTTGAGTTCCTTGTAATGTCGTTCGGGTTAACCAATGCCCCTGCAGCATTCATGGATCTCATGAATAGAGTGTTTAGCCAATACCTGGATCACTTCGTTATTGTCTTCATCGATGATATCTTAGTGTATTCCAGGAATGCAGAGGAGCATGCCCATCATCTGCGGTTGGTTTTGCAGACCTTGAGGGAACATGGCTTGTATGCCAAGTTCTCTAAGTGTGAGTTCTGGCTGAGGAGCATTTCGTTCTTGGGGCATGTAGTGTCAGAGAATGGGATAGAGGTGGACCCCAAGAAGACAGAAACTGTGGCTAACTGGCCTAGACCCACTTCAGTGACGGAGATCAGGAGTTTCTTGGGTTTGGCAGGTTACTACAGGAGGTTCGTTCAGGACTTCTCGAAAATAGCAGCTCCTCTGACCAGACTAACCAGGAAGAATCAGAAATTTATGTGGACCGACCAGTGCGAAGAGAGTTTTGAAGAGCTTAAGAAAAGGTTGACTTCAGCACCAGTTTTAGCTCTGCCATCTAGTGATGAGGACTTTACAGTCTTTTGTGATGCGTCCCGTGTGGGACTGGGTTGTGTACTGATGCAGAATGAGAGGGTGATTGCTTATGCTTCTAGGCAGCTGAAGAAGCATGAGTTGAATTACCCCACGCATGACCTAGAGATGGCAGCAGTAATCTTTGCACTCAAGATGTGGAGGCACTACCTCTATGGGGTAAAATGTGAGATCTTTACAGATCATAAGAGCCTGCAGTACATCCTGAGTCAAAGAGATTTGAACTTGAGACAGAGGAGATGGGTAGAGCTGCTGGGTGACTATGATTGCAAGATTTAGTATCATCCGGGAAAGGCGAATGTCGTGGCAGACGCCCTAAGCCGAAAGTCACTAGGCAGTCTATCCCACATCACGGCAGAGAGGAGACCAGTGGTGAAGGAGTTTTACAAGCTCATTGATGAAGGTCTACAGTTGGAGTTGTCTGGTACAGGTGCTTTAGTGGCCCTGATGAGAGTGGCACTCGTGTTTCTGGAGCAGTTGGCTCAGAAACAGCATGAGGACCCAGAGTTAGTGAAGATTGCCAGGACTGTTCAGTCAGGCAAAGATAGTGAGTTCAGATTTGACAGTAAGGGGATCCTCAGCTATGGGAGTCGACTATGTGTACCAGATGACATAGGGCTAAAAGGAGACATTATGAGAGAGGCTCATAATGCAAGATACAGCGTTCACCCTGGAGCCACCAAGATGTATCAAGATTTGAAGAAGGTTTATTGGTGGCCAGCTATGAAGAAAGAAGTGGCACAGTTTGTGTCAGCCTGCAAAGTGTGTCAGAGGGTGAAGCTGGAACATCAGAAGCCGGCTGGAATGCTTAACCCGCTACCTATTCCAAAATGGAAATGGGAGAATATAGGTATGGACTTCGTAGTGGGGTTACCGGCGGCGTCCAACAGATTGGACTCCATATGGGTGATTGTGGACAGACTTACCAAATCTGCTCACTTCATCCCTGTCAGGAGTGGCTACTCTGTGGACAAGTTGGCGCAGGTATATGTGGATGAGATTGTCAGGCTGCATGGGGTTCCTGTTTCAATAGTGTCTGCTAGAGGGCCCCAGTTCACCTCCAGGTTTTGGCGAAGTCTGCAGAATGCCATGGGTACCAGGTTGGATTTCAGTACTGCCTTCCACCCCCAGACGGACGGTGTAATACCCGGCTAGACTCCGGTATCGGAATTCCTACCGTCCGGTGGAATCTCGGATGTCGGAGACCTCTAGAAGGGTAAAGTCATGTTTTTATGAAATGTTTTTATGTTTTAAATGATTTTAAGTGTGAATTAAATGAGTTTTTACATGAAAATAGCTTTGGAGGAAAACCCAGGTTCGGCCGCCGAAAGTCAAGTTCGGCCGCCGAACATGCATGCGTTTTGGAGGCACGTTAGGCCCCCGAAAGCATGAGTGAGGGAAGTAAAGGTTCGGCCGCCGAAAGTCAAGTTCGGCCGCCGAACATTTGCATGGATGCGGAGGCACATTCGGCCCCCGAACGTGGCCTGGCCAGCCACCTATAAAAGGGTCCCTTAGCCGAAAATGGGCGAGCTTTTTCTCCCCATTTCGGCCAAGGTGAGCATTCCGCCATCCTTCCCCAATCTTGAGTTTTTCCTTCCTTTTTCCATGATCTTTACAAGTTTATAACTTTGGTTTTGAAGATTTGTGAGCAAAGAGCAAGTTTTGGGTGCTTGGAGGTTCAAGGAGCTCAATCTCTTCATCTCCAAGCTAGGATCGTCTTCCCTCTCATTTCTTCAAGAGGTTCGGACCCGAGGAACCGAGGACCCCAGCAGTGAGTTCAGCTGCGGTGTTGTCAGAGTCAGCCAGAGGTGAGTGGAACTAAACTTAATCTTTTAAACTAAATGTTTTATCATGTTTCATGCATCATGATTATGCAATAGGATAAATGCATTAGTTTCACGAATATGCCGCATTGCATAAATTGCTGTTGTTGTGGGTGAATGTTGGATGACCCAATTAGTCCAAGACAGGAAGACCAGGCCCCATGCTACAGGCCTGGCACAGAGTAAGCAAGTCCAGGCCCCAGTCTACAGGCCTGGCACAGAGTAAGGTACGTTTATGGGACTCGAAGACCAGGAGCCCAGAGGAGGCCCTGGGAAAATGGTAAGTAATGTATGTTCTGACAGGAAAGACCAGGACCCCATTCTACAGGCCTGGCACAGAGTTAACTTGGACTAATTGGTGACGAGTTCACCCAACCCTTATGTGAATTGTTTGTGTTATGATGCATTCCATTTGAGCATAGTGTTAATGTGTTTTACTAGCTCTACTCACTGGGCTTTTAGCTCACCCCTCTCCCTTTTCCCCCAGGCTTACAGGTACAGGATATAGTGCGGGAGTTCGGATAGAGTGAAGAAGTCATGCTTATGTAATAGATAGAAATGGACATGATCAAATTGTAATGTAAAAGTACAGTATAGTTAAGTAATGAGTTGTATGGATGTTAGTATGTGCTTGACCATAGATTGTTGTATCCCTTTTATATATGATCTTAGAGATTTTGTTGATGATTATATAAACCAACTCAACAGATGTATGTTACCCATTGAGGGTATAGATGAGATCCCACGGGGCTAGACTCCGGTATCGGAATTCCTACCGTCCGGTGGAATCTCGGATGTCGGAGACCTCTAGAAGGGTAAAGTCATGTTTTTATGAAATGTTTTTATGTTTTAAATGATTTTAAGTGTGAATTAAATGAGTTTTTACATGAAAATAGCTTTGGAGGAAAACCCAGGTTCGGCCGCCGAAAGTCAAGTTCGGCCGCCGAACATGCATGCGTTTTGGAGGCACGTTAGGCCCCCGAAAGCATGAGTGAGGGAAGTAAAGGTTCGGCCGCCGAAAGTCAAGTTCGGCCGCCGAACATTTGCATGGATGCGGAGGCACATTCGGCCCCCGAACGTGGCCTGGCCAGCCACCTATAAAAGGGTCCCTTAGCCGAAAATGGGCGAGCTTTTTCTCCCCATTTCGGCCAAGGTGAGCATTCCGCCATCCTTCCCCAATCTTGAGTTTTTCCTTCCTTTTTCCATGATCTTTACAAGTTTATAACTTTGGTTTTGAAGATTTGTGAGCAAAGAGCAAGTTTTGGGTGCTTGGAGGTTCAAGGAGCTCAATCTCTTCATCTCCAAGCTAGGATCGTCTTCCCTCTCATTTCTTCAAGAGGTTCGGACCCGAGGAACCGAGGACCCCAGCAGTGAGTTCAGCTGCGGTGTTGTCAGAGTCAGCCAGAGGTGAGTGGAACTAAACTTAATCTTTTAAACTAAATGTTTTATCATGTTTCATGCATCATGATTATGCAATAGGATAAATGCATTAGTTTCACGAATATGCCGCATTGCATAAATTGCTGTTGTTGTGGGTGAATGTTGGATGACCCAATTAGTCCAAGACAGGAAGACCAGGCCCCATGCTACAGGCCTGGCACAGAGTAAGCAAGTCCAGGCCCCAGTCTACAGGCCTGGCACAGAGTAAGGTACGTTTATGGGACTCGAAGACCAGGAGCCCAGAGGAGGCCCTGGGAAAATGGTAAGTAATGTATGTTCTGACAGGAAAGACCAGGACCCCATTCTACAGGCCTGGCACAGAGTTAACTTGGACTAATTGGTGACGAGTTCACCCAACCCTTATGTGAATTGTTTGTGTTATGATGCATTCCATTTGAGCATAGTGTTAATGTGTTTTACTAGCTCTACTCACTGGGCTTTTAGCTCACCCCTCTCCCTTTTCCCCCAGGCTTACAGGTACAGGATATAGTGCGGGAGTTCGGATAGAGTGAAGAAGTCATGCTTATGTAATAGATAGAAATGGACATGATCAAATTGTAATGTAAAAGTACAGTATAGTTAAGTAATGAGTTGTATGGATGTTAGTATGTGCTTGACCATAGATTGTTGTATCCCTTTTATACATGATCTTAGAGATTTTGTTGATGATTATATAAACCAACTCAATAGATGTATGTTACCCATTGAGGGTATAGATGAGATCCCACGGAGGGATCAAAGTTATGTTAATGTTATGCACAGGTTGAGTTTGGTTGATGTTCAATGGAAAGAAAAGTTTTAATTTTTATGCATGTTGTTGATCATGTATGGGATTATACAGGTTTACAGGTTTTATGTTAGGCTTGCTACGGGTCCCGGCGGCCTTAAGTCGACCCGGATCCTAGCGCCGGTAGCGGTCCGATTTTCGGATCGTTACAGACGGACAGTCCGAAAGGACCATCCAGACTATCGAGGATATGCTTAGAATATGTGTGCTGGACTTTGGCGGTTCTTGGAGGCAGCATCTACCTTTGGTGGAGTTTGCCTACAATAACAGCCATCATGCTAGCATCGGGATGGCTCCATATGAAGCTTTGTACGGAAGGAAGTGCAGGTCACCTGTTTGCTGGGAGGAAGTTGGAGAGAAGGCCTTGGCAGGGCCCGAGCTAGTAGAGATCACCAGCAGGGTGGTACCCATAATCAGAGAGAGAATCAAGACTGCTGCAAGCAGACAGAAGAGTTATGCAGACATCCGCAGACGGCAAGTAGAGTTTCAGGAGGGGGATCTAGTATTGCTCAAGGTGTCTCCAATGAAAGGAGTGGTTCATTTTGGGAAGAAAGGTAAACTAGCCCCACGATACATCGGACCCTTTGAAATCTTGCAGAAGATTGGGAATGTGTCGTACAAGCTAGATTTGCCTGCTTCAATGGCGAGAATCCATCCGGTTTTCCATGTTTCAATGTTGAGGAAGTTTGTGTCAGATCCGAGCAAGGTTCTTAGTGAGCCGGATGTGGAGATCCAAGAGGATCTCACCTATGTTGAGCAGCCAGTGCGGATCATAGACACCCAGATCAGAAAGCTAAGAAACAAGGAAATCCCGATGGTGAAAGTCTTGTGGAACCACCACAATTTGGAAGAATGCACTTGGGAGACACGGGAGTCCATACTCCAGCAATACCCTTATCTTTTCTAAGGTTAGTTCCTTATATGTTTCATATGTTTTATTTGTATGTTATGTTGTGATGACTCTATGCATGTGCTAGTTGAGGAACATTCGGGGATGAATGTTCTTAAGGGGGGGAGAATGTAATACTCGGCTAGACTCCGGTATCGGAATTCCTACCGTCCGGTGGAATCTCGGATGTCGGAGACCTCTAGAAGGGAAAAATCATGTTTTCATGAAATATTTTAATGTTTTTGATGATTTTAAGTAATGAGGAAATGAGTTTTTGGAATAAAAACACCCTTGGAGGAAACTCAGGTTCGGCCGCCGAAACTCAAAGTTCGGTCGCCGAACATGCATGCATTTCGGGTGAGCCTTAGGCCCCCGAAGGCATAAGTGAGGGAAGCCCAGGTTCGGCCGCCGAACCTCAAGTTCGGCCGCCGAACCTCAAGTTCGGCCGCCGAACATGGCATGCATACGGGGGCACGTTTGGCTCCCGAATGTGGCCTGGCCAGCCACTATAAAAGAGCCCCTTAGCCGAAATGGGCGAGCTTTCTCCCCATTTTCGGCCAAGGTGAGCCCTTCCGCCGTTCCTCACCATCCTTGAGTTCTTTCCTTGAAATCTTTCAAGATTTTCACAAGTTGTTGCTTTGTTTTGAAGATTTTCGAGTTTAAAGCAAGTTTTGGAGCTTTGAGGTTCAAGAACTCAAAATCTCCCACCTCCGAGTTTAGGACGTCTCTCCCTCGATCTTCAAGAGGTAAGAGCCGATCTTAAGCTCATTTCATGTTTAAAATAAGTTTTATGCAAGATCTTTGGGGTAGAATGCATGTTTAGCTCATAGTTAGGTTTTTGAGTTTATGTTGTGTTTTTGAGCAATGTGTTGTTGTTGTGTGTTGTAGTTGGGGTTTAAGTTAGTTTGAAGCCCCTAGGAGCCAATGTATGTATATTTGCATGATTTGGATGAGCTATATGCATGTTGGAATGGAAAGGAGAAGTTTTTGTGCAAAGGGAGCCAAGTTCCTGCCCTTTGGCAGAAACCAGGTTCGGCAGCCGAAGGACTTTCGGCCGCCGAACATGGCTTGGGAGGCAGGCCTTTCGGCTGCTGAAGTTGCCCCCGAAAAGAGACTTTCGTCTCTGTCTGGGACTTTCGGCTGCCGAAGGTGCCGCCGAACCTGCCTGGGTTTCGGCTCTGGAGGGACTTTCGGCCGCCGAAGGTGCCGCCGAACCTGCCCTGTTCATCCTTCTTTTGCATGTTTTTGCATGATTGTTTAAGGTGTTTTAGGGGGTTTTTGGGGGATGTTTTTAGAATCATGTTCTAGTTATTTGGTCCCTCATTTGAGTCCACCTGTGTAGGTTCGGACCCGAGGAACCGAGGACCCCGCAGTGAGTTCAGCTGCTTCTGAGTCAGTAGAGCTTCAGCCAGAGGTGAGTAGAATAAACTCTTATGTTTTAAAGCAAATGAATTATACAGTTGAGCATGTTCATGCATCATGAATGCCATGTGATGAATTAGGTTGTTTGCATTAGAAATCACGAATATGTTGCATTGCATTTATGATGTTGATGTGGATTGGTTATTGGATGATCCTTTAGTCCTCATATGGTATGATGATGTTACGACATGATATGGTATGGAAGTCCAGGTTGTACCCATTCTACGTCCCTGGCACTATGTAAGAGAAAGTCCAGGTTGTACCCATTCTATGTCCCTGGCACATTGGTATGCATGATATGTTATGATTAAGAGAAAGACCGGTTGTACCCATTCTACGTCCCGGCACTTTGGAATGTAGAGGACTATTGGTGACAATACCATCCGAGATGTGATTTGTTGTGATGTGTTGCATTACATGATGGCATGAGATTTAAATGTTGTTTTCTATTATTCTGCTCACTGGGCTCTAGTAGCTCACCCCTTTTCCCTAATCCCCCAGGATTGCAGGTACGGGCTAGATAGAGAAGTCAAGAAGAGTAGAGTCTTATAATTGTAATAGTTAGAAGGTGGACATGATAAATTGTAAGATAAATGTAAAGTTGAATAGTCATGTTATGTATATTGATATTGAGGATTAGAGGTTGTGCTTGACCATATGGATGTTTTATCCCTTTTAAATACATGATCTCAGATGTTTTATGATATAGATGCTTAGCCAACTCAACACATGTATATCGCCCATTGGGGCATTGATGAGATCCCACAGAGGGGTCAAGTTTATGATTATGGTTATGTTCAGTGCATGCTCAGGTTGAGTTTGGCATATGATAGAATGTATGAAAGAAAAGTTTTAATTTTTATGTATGTTGTTGATCATGTATGGGATTAAACAGGTTTACAGGTTACATGTCAGGCTTGCTACGGGTCCCGGCGGCCTTAAGCCGATCTGGATCCTAGCTCCGGTAGCGGTCCGATTTTCGGGTCGTTACAACCTTGGACTGCAGGGACAAGGTAGTCAGGTTCAGAGGTCAGGATGGGTCAGAGGTAGTCTTCAGAGGAGACAGGAGGGGTACACCTAGAGGTCTGATATCAGCTCTTCAGGCTCGTAGGTTGCTTAGGAGGGGATGTCAGGGGTATTTAGCTCATGTGAGAGAGCTTAGCAGTCAGGTTAGAGAGCCCGCCTCGATGCCGGTGGTCAGAGAGTTTTTGGATGTATTCCCAGACGAACTGCCAGGTTTACCACCTGTTAGGGAGATAGAGTTCGAGATAGAACTGATGCCTAGAACCCGACCGATCTCTATCCCTCCTTACAGGATGGCACCAGCAGAATTGAAAGAGTTGAAAGAACAGTTGCAAGAGCTGGTAGACAAGGGCTTCATCCGACCGAGTACCTCACCCTGGGGTGCTCCAGTTTTGTTTGTCAGAAAGAAGGATGGATCCCTTAGACTTTGTATCGACTACAGGCAGTTGAACAAAGTCACTACCAAGAATAGGTACCCTTTGCCAAGGATCGATGATCTATTCGACCAGCTAGCAGGAGCGGGTTGCTTCTCCAAAATAGATCTGAGGTCCGGGTATCATCAGCTGAGGATCAGAGAGGAAGATGTGCCAAAGACAGCTTTCAGGACCAGATATGGGCATTTTGAGTTCCTTGTAATGCCGTTCGGGTTAACCAACGCCCCTGCAGCATTCATGGATCTCATGAACAGAGTGTTTAGCCAGTACCTGGATCACTTCGTTATTGTCTTCATAGATGATATCTTGGTGTATTCCATGAGTGCAGAGGAGCATGCCCATCATCTGAGGATGGTTCTACAGACCTTAAGGGAGCATGGCTTGTATGCCAAGTTCTCCAAGTGTGAGTTCTGGCTGAGGAGCATTTCATTCTTGGGGCATGTTGTGACAGAAAATGGGATAGAGGTGGACCCCAAGAAGGTAGAAGCTGTGGCTAACTGGCCTAGACCCACTTCAGTGACAGAGATTAGAAGTTTCTTGGGTTTGGCAGGTTACTAAAGGAGGTTCGTTCAGGACTTCTCAAAGATTGCAGCTCCTCTAACCAGACTAACCAGGAAGAATCAGAAGTTTGTGTGGACTGACCAGTGCGAAGAGAGTTTTGAAGAGCTCAAGAAGAGGTTAACGTCAGCACCAGTGTTAGCTTTGCCAGCTAGCAATGAGGATTTCACAGTTTTCTGTGATGCGTCCCGTGTGGGACTGGGTTGTGTGTTAATGCAGAATGAAAGGGTAATTGCTTATGCTTCTAGACAGCTAAAGAAGCATGAGTTGAATTACCCCACACATGACCTGGAGATGGCAGCAGTAATCTTTGCACTCAAGATGTGGAGGCACTACCTCTATGGGGTTAAATGTGAGATCTTCACAGATCATAAAAGCCTACAGTACATCCTGAGTCAAAGAGATTTGAACTTGAGACAGAGAAGACGGGTGGAACTGCTGAGTGATTATGATTGCAAGATTCAGTATCATCCGGGTAAGGCGAATGTTGTGGCAGACGCCCTAAGCTGGAAATCACTAGACAGTTTATCCCACATATCGGCAGAGAGGAGGCCAGTAGTAAAGGAGTTTTACAAGCTCGTGGATGAAGGTCTTCAGTTGGAGTTGTCTGGTACAGGTGCTTTGGTAGCCCAGATGAGAGTGGCACCCGTGTTTCTGGAGCAGGTGGCTCAGAAACAGCATGAGGACCCAGAGTTAGTGAAGATTGCCAGGACTGTTCAGTCAGGCAAAGATAGTGAGTTCAGATTTGACAGCAAAGGGATCCTCCGCTATGGGAGCAGACTATGTGTACCGGATGACATAGGGCTAAAAGGAGACATTATGAGAGAGGCTCATAATGCAAGATATAGCATTCACCCCGGAGCCACCAAGATGTATCAAGATCTAAAGAAGGTTTATTGGTGGCCAGCTATGAAGAAAGAAGTGGCACAGTTTGTGTCAGCCTGCGAAGTGTTTCAGAGGGTGAAGCTGGAACATCAGAAGCCGGCTGAAATGCTTAACCCGCTACCTATTCCAGAGTGGAAATGGGAGAATATAGCTATGGAGTGGGGTTACCGGCGGCGTCCAACAGATTGGACTCCATATGGGTGATTGTGGACAGACTCACCAAATCTGCTCACTTCATCCCTGTCAGGAGTGGCTATTCTGTGGACAAGTTGGCGCAGGTGTATGTCGATGAGATCGTCAGACTGCATGGGGTTCCTGTTTCGATAGTGTCCGATAGAGGGCCCCAGTTCACCTCCAGATTTTGGCGGAGTCTGCAGAACGCCATGGGTACCAGGTTGGATTTTAGCACTGCTTTCCATCCACAGACGGACGGACAATCAGAAAGGACCATCCAGACCATAGAGGATATGCTTAGAATGTGTGTGCTGGACTTTGGCGGTTCTTGGAGGCAGCATCTACCCTTGGTGGAGTTTGCCTACAATAATAGCCATCATGCTAGCATTGGGATGGCTCCATATGAAGCTTTGTATGGGAGGAAGTGCAGATCACCTGTTTGCTGGGAAGAAGTTGGAGAAAAGGCCTTGGCAGGGCCTGAGCTAGTAGAGATTACCAGCAGGATAGTACCCATAATCAGAGAAAGGATCAAGACTGTTGCAAGCAGACAGAAGAGTTATGCAGACCTCCGCAGAAGACAGGTAGAGTTTCAGGAGGGGGATGTGGTATTGCTCAAGGTGTCTCCAATGAAAGGAGTGGTTCGGTTCGGGAAGAAAGGTAAACTGGCTCCACGGTACATCGGACCCTTTGAAATCTTGCAAAAGATTGGGAATGTATCGTACAAGCTGGATTTACCTGCTTCAATGGAAAGAATCCATCCGGTTTCCATGTTTCAATGTTGAGGAAGTTTGTGTCAGATCCGAGCAAGGTTCTTAGTGAGCCTGATGTGGAGGTCCAAGAGGATCTCACCTATGTTGAACAGCCAGTACGGATCATAGACACTCAGATCAGAAAGCTAAGAAACAAGGAAATCCCGATGGTGAAAGTCCTGTGGAACCACCACAATTTGGAAGAATGCACTTGGGAGACACGGGAGTCCATGCTCCAGCAATACCCTTATCTTTTCTAAGGTTAGTTTCTTATATGTTCCATGTGTTTTATGTGTTTGGTATGTATGTTAGGTGTATGCCTTGCTATGTGCTAGTTGAGGAACATTCGGGGACGAATGTTCTTAAGGGGGGAGAATGTAATACCCGGCTAGACTCCGGTATCGGAATTCCTACCGTCCGGTGGAATCTCGGATGTCGGAGACCTCTAGAAGGGTAAAACCATGTTTTCATAAAATGTTTTAATGAGTTTTTGCATGAAAACAACCTTGGAGGAAAACACAGGTTCGGCCGCCGAAACTCAAAGTTCGGCCGCCGAACATGCATGCATTTCGGGTGTGCCTTAGGCCCCCGAAGGCATAAGTGAGGGAAGTCCAGGTTCGGCCGCCGAACCTCAAGTTCGGCCGCCGAACATGGCATGCATGCGGAGGCACGTTCGGCCCCCGAACGTGGCCTGGCCAGCCACTATAAAAGGGTCCCTTAGTCGAAAACGGGCGAGCTTTTCTCCCCATTGTCGGCCAAGGTGAGCTCTCCGCCGTTCCTCACCAATCTTTGAGTTTTTCCTTCAAATCTTTCACGATTTTCACAAGTTTTCATCTTGTTTTGAAGATTTTCGAGTTTTGAGCAAGTTTTGGAGCTTTGAGGTTCAAGAACTCAAATCTCTCCCATCTCCGAGTTTAGGTCGTCTCTCTCTCGATCTTCAAGAGGTAAGAGCCGATCTTAAGCTCATTGCATGTTTTAAGTAAGTTTTATGTAAGATCTATGAGGTAGAATGCATGTTTAGCTTATGGTTAGGTTTATGAGCTTATGTTGTGTTTTTGAGCAATGTGTTGTTGTTGTGTGTTGTAGTTGGGGTTTAAGATAGTTTGAAGCTGATAGGCGGTTGTCGAAGCCGTCAAAAATAAACCTATTAAACGATCAACAAATAAATTTGCAGATAGTGGCAATAGGGTCGAAGCACAGGGAATTGACACTAAAGTCCTTCCTAATAATGACCAAGGTAAAGTAAATAACAAGTAAATAAAAGAGGGGGGGTTTTTGAGTTGATGATTAACACTAAATAGTAAAAGAAAGCAGTAATTTAGAGATGAATAAATCAATAAGAGAAAAGCTTCTAGTTGAAGTATGAGTCTAATTCAGTTTGTTCAGAATTGGTCATTGATTATTTGAAGACTCCTTTTTGATTTCAATAAATTAGTTTTGGTTGTGGAAGACGCTTCTCACAATCCAAATTCCTCCTTAGTTTTAGTTTGATTAGGAAACGTTCGCTAATCAAACACTAATCAACAAGTTGCCAAGGAACGTCCTTGGGGCATTATAGCATCGAACAACTGTTGATTGCATTAAGACTTAGAGAAACCCAATTCTATCCTTGCCAACCGCGTGGTCAAGTTTAGATTATGCAACCTGATTGAATGTGTATTTGAACAATCCAAGCAATTACGGACCTAAACCATTCAAACAATATTACTCAAGCAATTTAAAAGCAATGGGCCCTTATTGATTCTAACAGCAAAGTAATACTTGTAGAAAAGATCAGATTGCATAAATATTGAAACAAATAAGAGTTCAACAATGGAGTATTAAACCTCCCAATTCATAACAAATCTGAATATTCTCAACTTCAACTAGAAAATAATGAATTTAGCCACTCATGGTGACTAAAATACACAAAAGAGATGAAAAGAACGAAAAGAAAGAACAGCTGAAGAGTTTCTAGCGAGGGAGAAGGTGCTGAGTTCCTGATCAGAAGATAGTCCTCTTGCTGGTTTTGAGACTCCCCTTTTATAGCTGAAGAATTGTCTAGGGTTTTGAAATCCCTTTTTGATTTGATGTTGAACTCCTCTTTTGATGTTGAATTTGATTGCAATTGGATTTCCTTGGATGAGAAGTTCTTTCGTGGCTCTTGGATTAGTGTTGGAAGTGATTGGATTGGATTTGGACTTCTGAAAATTCGGATTTCTATTTGCTGTCCATTTTCCCGCTCTGCTGTAATTTTCTGCTGTCAAAGTGATTTGCCCGGCGATTTGACCAGTTTCTTCAAGTGATTGGGCAAATCACTGGGCAAATCGCTTCTCTGTGAGTCAGTCCTCTATGCCTTTGCGAGTGCTTTGGCCAGTGATCTTCGATTGTTTTGGTCAAATCACCTGCCCATATCACTGCTGTCTGTTGCTTCTGGGTATTTGCTTTAGCTTGATCTGGGCAGTGATTGGAGCAGATTTTTGGGCAAATCACTGGGCAAACCATCCTTTTGTAAATTTTCTGCACTTTTTCTTCCATTTTCCAAATTCTTCCTTTTCTGTAAAAACAAGATAAAAACCATAAATTAAACTGAAAAATGTGTAAATAAGCAATAAAGAAGATAATAAAAATGTGGCTAAATTATGCTTGATCAAATACCCCCACACCTAGCTTTTTGCTTGTCCTCAAGCAACAAATAACTTAGCTAATCAAGCCCCCTTTTTCCTTAGAGCCTAAGTACCACTTAATCAGCCCCCCCTAGACTCCTAAGCTGAAGTATCACAGTATAGAGTACATTCACCAAGGTCATCCTCTCCTTTCCTTGTTTCCTTTCACCTCCTATGGTCAAGAGAAAGGTTTCTATCTCAATCATGCTTCTTCTTTTATGTTAGGTTTAATGTAACCCCTAGGAGTGACTTGCCACCTTCTCTTTTTCTCCTTTTTATTTAATTTATATTTTTATTTTCAGCAGTACTTATTCTTATCCTTGCCTGAAAAAGTCACTAACCTTTTTACGCGATTGTGTACATGGGTGATACACCCCCGGTTACTCAGTTAGTCACTTGTTCAAGTGGCTACTAGCTCTGTTCATAGTCTAGACCATCGAAACTTATTTGCTTGAAAAAGTTACTAACCTTTTTACGCGATTGTGTACATGGGTGATACACCCCCGGTTACTCAGTCAGTTACTTCTCCAAGTGGCTATTAGGCTCAGTTCATAGTCTTAGACCATTGGAACAAGTTTGTGATTTGTGCTTTGTGCTGGTTTGTCATAATAGTTTGGGCAAATCAGCTCATAGGGAGTTACACTAGCTTTTTATTTGCATGTATTTTTATTTTTATTTTTATTTCCTTTGACCACAACAAGTTTAAGGGTTCAATTCAAGTAAAGAACTTCCTAAGTGAAGGTAGCATACTGTGAGTGATTCAACTAAGGCTTAGAGGGGTGGCCAATCAATGGGGTCATGAGATAAGGAACTCTTTTAACTTCGTTATCTATGTTTGAGTAGAGCAAAAGCTAAGACAAAATTCTGTGTGTGTGCAAAAAGGGGTAAAAATAATGCAAAAAACAACAAAAAGAATGTAAAAGAAAACTAAATATGGTGAAATCTGTGCAAAATATTCTCTAAACACCCCCACACTTATTCTAGACATTGTCCTCAATGTGTAAGCATATATATATGAAAGAATTAAGAGGGAAAAGGAAAGATATTTCCTGGCCTGGGGGTGATTTGACCAGTGACTTGGGCAGGCACTGGGCAAATCACTGGGCAAATCGCTATCTGTGGCGATGCTGGGGCAGAAAGTGGTCCACCAGCAGGTTCAACAAGTGCTCCATCCTCTGCATTTGGTCCTCAATCCTACTGAGACGAACCTCTACTGTCTGGTTGGGGGCTTCATCTTCGTGTGGCTGAGGAGCATCCTGCTGAGGGGCTGCTGGTGGTGGCTCATTTGCTGGTCCCTGGCCTATTGCCTGGGTTGTCCCATTTAATGGTTCTGCTGTGGAGGCTGGCTGCTGTGTGCTGGTGCTTATGGTGACTTTCTTCCTTCTGAAAACACGCTCATGGCGTGGCGTTACTGGACCTGCAGGTGCAATGGAAAAAACATCCCCCACCTTGCAAAGCAACCCCATATCATCCAATGTGCGTAGGTCCAAGGGGGTTGTTTTGGGGGTGGGGGAGAGGTCAGTATGTGCGGGGTGCAATAATTTGAGATTCACTGCAATGGCAGTGATCAAGGGACCAAAAATCAAGGGCCTATTATATTGTATGATGCTGGATAGTTGGGTGGCAACCCAATATCCAAGATGAATTTTTCTGCCCCTGTGCATGCACCAAAGGATATACAATTCAGTTCTGGTCAGGATGTTGGAAGCATCCTTCCTCCCAGAAAATGTGTAGGCCAGGAATCTGTGAAGGTATTTCAGACTTGGGTTACTGAGGTATAGGTCCTTGGACCTAGTAGGAGAGTAAGAGTCTGGTGGATTGTCACTTAATTCCAAGTACACAGAGCTTGGATCAAACTCAGCAGGGAAGTACCAGGTGGACTGAGGGCATTCACAGCTGTAACAACCCGAAAATCGGACCGCTACCAGCGCTAGGATCCGGGTCGACTTAAGGCCGCCGGGACCCGTAGCAAGCCTGACATAAAACCTGTAAACCTGTATAATCCCATACATGATCAACAACATGCATAAAAATTAAAACTTTTCTTTCTATGAACATCAACCAAACTCAACCTGTGCATAACATTAACATAACTTTGATCCCTCTGTGGGATCTCATCTGTGCCCTCAAAGGGTAACATAACCTGTGTTGAGCTGGTTTACATAAACATCATCAAAATCTCTAAGATCATGTATAAAAAGGGATACAACATTCTATGGTCAAGCACACTCTAACATCCATAAAACTCATTATATAACTATACTGTACTTTTACATTACAATTTGATCATATCCATTGCTAGCTATTACATAAGCATGACTTCTTTACTCTATCCGGACTCCCGCACTATACTGTACCTGCAAGCCTGGGGGTAAAGGGAGAGGGGTGAGCTAAAAGCCCAGTGAGTAGAGCTATTAAAACACATTAACACTATGCTCTATGAAATGCATCATAACACAAACAATTCACATAGGGGTTGGGTGAACTTGTCACCAATTAGTCCAAGCTAACATAGTGCCAGGCCGTAGCATGGGGTCCTGGTCTTCCTGTCATACATACATTACTTACCATTATCCCAGGGCCTCCTCTGGGCTCCTGGTCTTCGAGTCCCCAATCGTGCCAGGCCGTAGAATGGGGTCCTGGTCTTTCATTTCCGTGCCAGGCCGTAGAATGGGGTCCTGGTCTTCCTGTCATGGACTAATTGGGTCATCCAACATTCACCCACATCAACAACACATGATGCAATGCGGCATATTCGTGAATACTAATGCAATCATCCTGTTACATAATCATGATGCATGAAACATGATAAAACATTTAATTTAAAAGATTGATTTTAGTTCCACTCACCTCTGGCTGACTCTGACAACACCGAAGCAGCTGAACTCACTGCTGGGGTCCTCGGTTCCTCGGGTCCGAACCTACACAGGTGGACTCAAATGAGGGACCAAACATACCTGAACATAACTCTAAAATATTCCCCAAAAACCCCCTAAAACATCCTGGAAATATCACATAGAGATATGCATGAAATGGCTGAACAGGGCACTTTCGGCAGCACCTTCGGCGGCCGAAAGTCCTGGACAGATCCGAAAGTCAGGCACTTTCGGCGGCACCTTCGGCGGCCGAAAGTCCCAGACAGAGACGAAAGTCTCTTTTCGGGGGCAACTTCGGCAGCCGAATGCTGCCTCCACAAAAGGGGGTTCGGCGGCCGAAACTCCCTTCGGCGGCCGAACCTGGTTTCTGCCAGAAGGGCAGAAACTTGGTTCACATGAACCCCTTGCCTCCCAAAACCTCAAATCATGCATAAATCTCAACTAAAACATGCATACAAGTTCCTAGGGGCCTCAAAACATCAAATACCCCAACTACAACACTTCAAACATACTCAAATGACACACATTGTTCAAAACATCAATATATACCCATAACTCAACATATACCCTAACATGCATTTCTACCCTTAGATCTTGCATAAAACTTATTTAGAACTCATAAGGAGCTTAAGATCGGCTCTTACCTCTTGAAGATCGAGAGGGAGACGACCTAAACTTGGAGATCCACGAAAATGAGCTCCTGAGTTCCCAAAGCTCCAAAACTTGTTTCAAAAGCTTAAATCTTCAAAACCAAGTGAAAACAAGTGAAAATCTCGTAAGATTCAGAGGAAGAACATCAAAAATGGGTGAGAGACGGCGGAGAGCTCACCTTGGCCGAAAATGGGAAAAAGCTCGCCCGTTTTCGGCTAAGGGACCCTTTTATAGTGGCTGGCCAGACCACGTTCGGGGGCCGAATGTGCCTCCACATGCATGCCATGTTCGGCGGCCGAACATGAGGTTCGGCGGCCGAACCTGGACTTCCCTCACTCATGCTTTCGGGGGCCTAACGTGCCTCCAAACGCATGCATGTTCGGCGGCCGAACTTGACTTTCGGCGGCCGAACCTGGGTTTTCCTCCAAAGACTTTTCATGAAAAAACTCATTTAGTTTCATACTTTAAAACATTAAAATACATGAAAACATTTTATAAAACATGATCCTACCCTTCTAGAGGTCTCCGACATCCGAGATTCCACCGGACGGTAGGAATTCCGATACCGGAGTCTAGCCGGGTATTACATTCTCCCCCCCTTAAGAACATTCATCCCCGAATGTTCCTCACTAGCACACATAGCATGGCAAAGAACATAACACACATAGGCACATAAACACATAGGGATCTAACCTTAAAAGAGATGAGGGTACTGCTGGAGCATAGACTCCCGTGTCTCCCAAGTGCATTCTTCTATATTGTGGTGGTTCCACAGGACTTTCACCATCGGAATTTCCTTGTTCCTTAGCTTTCTGATCTGGGTGTCTAGGATCCGTACTGGGTGCTCAACATAGGTGAGATCCTCTTGGATCTCCACATCAGGCTCACTAAGAACCTTGCCCGGATCTGACACGAACTTTCTCAACATAGAAACATGGAAAACCGGATGGATTCTCTCCATTGAAGCAGGTAAATCCAGCTTGTACGATACATTCCCAATCTTTTGCAAGATTTCAAAGGGTCCGATGTACCGCGGAGCCAGCTTACCTTTCTTCCCGAAGCAAACCACTCCTTTCATTGGAGACACCTTAAGCAATACCAGATCCCCCTCCTGAAACTCTACTAGCCTTCTGCGGATGTCTGCATAACTCTTCTGTCTGCTTGCAGCAGTCTTGATTCTTTCTCTGATTATGGGTACCACCCTGCTGGTGATTTCTACTAACTCAGGCCCTGCCAAGGCCTTTTCTCCAACTTCCTCCCAGCAAACAGGTGACCTGCACTTCCTTCCATATAACGCTTCATATGGAGCCATCCCGATGCTAGCATGATGGCTGTTGTTGTAAGCAAACTCCACCAAAGGTAGATGCTGCCTCCAAGAACCGCCAAAGTCCAGCACACACATTCTAAGCATATCCTCGATAGTCTGGATGGTCCTTTCTGACTGTCCATCAGTCTGGGGGTGGAAGGCAGTACTGAAATCCAACCTAGTACCCATGGCATTCTGCAGACTCCGCCAAAATCTGGAGGTGAACTGGGGCCCTCTATCTGACACGATGGAAACAGGAACCCCATGCAGTCTGACTATCTCATCTACATACACCTGCGCCAACTTGTCCACAGAATAACCACTCCTGACAGGGATGAAGTGAGCAGATTTGGTGAGTCTGTCCACAATCACCCATACGGAGTCCACTCTGTTGGACGCCGCCGGTAACCCCACTACGAAATCCATAGCTATATTCTCCCATTTCCACTCTGGAATAGGTAGCGGGTTAAGCATTCCAGCCGGCTTCTAATGTTCCAGCTTCACCCTCTGACATACTTCGCAGGCGGACACAAACTGTGCCACTTCTTTCTTCATAGCTGGCCACCAATAAACCTTTTTTAGATCTTGATACATCTTGGTGGCTCCGGGGTGAACGCTGTATCTTGCATTATGAGCCTCTCTCATAATGTCTCCTTTTAGCCCAATGTCATCTGGTACACATAGTCTGCTCCCATAGCGGAGGATCCCCTTACTGTCGAATCTGAACTCACTATTATTGCCTGACTGAACAGTCCTGGCAATTTTCACTAACTTCGGGTCCTCATGCTGTTTCTGAGCCACCTGCTCCAGAAACACGGGTGCCACTCTCATCTGGGCCACCAAGGCACCTGTACCAGACAACTCCATCTGTAAACCTTCCTCAATAAGCTTGTAGAACTCCTTCACCACGGGTCTCCTCTCTGCCGCGATGTGGGATAGACTACCGAGTGATTTCCGGCTTAAGGCGTCTGCCACAACATTCGCCTTACCCGGATGGTACTGAATCTTGCAATCATAGTCACTCAGCAACTCTACCCATCTCCTCTGTCTCAAATTTAAATCTCTTTGACTCAGGATGTACTGTAGGCTTTTATGATCTGTGAAGATCTCACATTTTACCCCATAGAGGTAATGCCTCCACATCTTGAGTGCAAAGATTACTGCTGCCATCTCAAGGTCATGCGTGGGGTAATTCAACTCATGCTTCTTTAGCTGCCTAGAAGCATAAGCAATCACCCTCTCATTCTGCATAAGCACACAACCCAGTCCCACACGGGACGCATCATAAAAGACTGTAAAGTCCTCTCCACTAGATGGCAGAGCTAAAACTGGTGCTGAAGTCAATCTCTTCTTGAGCTCTTCAAAACTCTCTTCGCACTGGTCGGTCCACAGAAATTTCTGATTCTTCCTGGTTAGTCTGGTCAGAGGAGCTGCTATCTTTGAGAAGTCCTGAACGAACCTCCTGTAGTAACCTGCCAAACCCAAGAAACTCCTGATCTCTGTCACTGAAGTGGGTCTAGGCCAGTTAGCCACAGTCTCTGTCTTCTTGGGGTCTACCTCTATTCCATTCTCTGACACTACATGCCCCAAGAATGAAATGCTCCTCAGCCAGAACTCACACTTTGAGAACTTGGCATACAAGCCATGCTCCCTCAAGGTCTGTAGAACCAACCTCAGATGATGGGCATGCTCCTCTGCATTCCTGGAATACACTAAGATATCATCTATGAAGACAATAACAAAGTGATCCAGGTACTGGCTAAATACTCTGTTCATGAGATCCATGAATGCTGCAGGGGCGTTAGTTAACCCGAACGGCATCACAAGGAACTCAAAATGCCCATATCTGGTCCTGAAAGCTGTCTTTGGTACGTCCTCTTCCCTGATCCTCAACTGATGATACCCGGACCTCAGATCTATTTTGGAGAAACAACCCGCTCCTGCTAGCTGGTCAAATAGATCGTCGATCCTTGGCAATGGGTACTTGTTCTTGGTAGTGACTTTGTTCAACTGTCTGTAGTCGATACAGAGTCTAAGGGATCCATCCTTCTTTCTCACAAACAAAACTGGAGCACCCCAGGGTGAGGTACTCGGTCGGATGAAGCCCTTGTCTACCAGCTCCTGCAACTGCTCCTTCAACTCCTTCAATTCTGCTGGCGCCATCCTGTAGGGAGGGATAGAGATCGGTCGGGTTCCAGGCATTAGTTCTATCTCGAACTCTATCTCCCTAGCAGGTGGTAAACCTGGCAGTTCGTCTGGGAACACATCTAAGAACTCTCTAACCACTGGCACCGAGGCGGGCTCTCTAACCTTACTATTTAGCTCTCTCACATGAGCCAAATACCCATGACATCCCCTCCTAAGCAACCTACGAGCCTGAAGAGCTGAGATCATACCTCTAGGTGTACCCCTCCTGTCTCCTCTGAAGACAACCTCTGATCCATCCTGACCTCTGAACCTGACTACCTTGTCCCTGCAGTCCAAGGTAGCACCATGGGTAGATAACCAGTCCATCCCTAGAATGACGTCAAAGTCTGTCAAATCTAGAACCACTAGGTCGGCGGACATGCATCTCCCCTCAATAAAAACTGGACTACACTGACAGACTGACTCTGCCACTGATGGATCACACTTGGGTCCACTGACCCAGAGAGGACACTCTAACCCAGAAGTCATCAGACCCAACCTCCCCACGGCTCTCGGAGCGATAAAAGAATGAGATGCACAAGGGTCCATCAAGGCATACACATCTGAACAACCAATAATTAAGTTACCTGCCACCACGGTGTTAGATGCATCTGCCTCCTGCTGTGTCATTGTGAAGATCCGTGCCGGAGCTGATGGACCTTCACCTCTGAAACCCGCTGAAGAAGAGGCTGCTCCTCTCCCTCTGCCTCTGCCACTGGCCTGAGTCATGGCTGGAGCTGCTGGCTGCGCTACACTGCCTGAAGCTGTCTGCTGGGACTGAGCCATCGGGACTGCTCTTGGACAATCTCGAGCCATATGCCCCTCCTGACCACATCTGAAACAGGCGTTCGTCCCAAACCGACATACTCCCCTGTGTGGCTTACCACACCTCGCACAAACTGCATTATCCGCACCAGAGCTTGAGCCACTCCCAAATCCCAGACTGGACTTGACTTTACTCCAGAACTTGTTCTTCTTACCCTTGGGTTTACCCCATCTCTTACTGCCTGAAGCTGCTGCACTCAGGGTAGAGGGATCTAACCTTCCCCCACCCGGAGTTTTAAAACCAGAAGCTTGTGCCACTGTCTGCTTAACTGTCCCCTAAATGATGGCACTAGCCTCCATTCTCCTAGCCATGTCTACTATGGCGTGAAAACTCTCTCTATCTGCTGACTGTACCAAGGAGGAATACCTGGGATGGAGCTTCATGATATACCTCCTCGACTTCTTCTGGTCTGTATTAAGGTTTTGCCCTGCAAATGGCAGCAACTCCATAAACCTGTCGGTATATTCGTCTACACTCATGTCATCAGTTTGCCTCAACTGCTCGAATTCTATCATCTTCAATTCCCTTGAACTATCAGGGAAAGCCCATCCTGCAAACTCGTTTGCAAACTCTTCCCAAGTCATGTTGTCCACTCTCGGGTTCACATAATTTTTGAACCACTCCCGTGCCTTTTTGCACTTAAGCGTGAACCCGGCCATCTGAATGGCTCTACTGTCATCAGCCCCTATCTCATTTGTAATTGCCTTGACCCGCTCCAAGTACACGAACGGATCATCACCGGTTTCAAACTGGGGAGCACCCAGCTTCATATAGTCGGTCATCTTGACCTTGCTCCCACTGGCTGAGCTAGGTCTAGGTGGCTGAACAACTGGGGCTGCTGGTTCTGCAGGTGGTGGAGGTGGTGCAACATTTTCTGAGGTAGGGTTTGCTGGATTTGGATAGTAGGGTGGAGGTGGATACATTGGATACTGAGAGTATGGTGGGTATGGCATCTGTGTGGGATAAGGGGTGAAACTAGGGTAATCTGATGTACCTCCCATCGAATACCCGGGATGTTGTGAGAAATGTGGGTAATGAGGTGGCTGAACAAATCCCGAGGCCTGAGTGCCTCCTTGGGACTCTCCCATTCCTTCTTCTGACATACTGACTCCCAAACTGCCATCCCTCCTCTGTTCTACGTCCATATCATCCCCCATATCCTCTGACGCTCCTCCCTGAACTGTTCCTCTGACTGACCTGCTTCTACCCAGATCCAAAGACCTTCTAGGGTCTCTTACTGCTCTGTCCCTATTGGACCTGCTTGACATTGCCCTAGGCAATGTAGGAGGACGAGCGCTCATGCCCTCATCCTCAGGTGGTACTCCAGTCAATCTTGCTGATCGACGAGTTCCTCTCATCCTGTTTTTCTGAAAAACAGTACGCATCACAAGCAACGTTAGCATCATATGGTTCATGTGGGCACACATGAACCCTCATCACATACTTCACATATCATAGCATATCATTAATGCACATGCATATTATCATGGCATTTCACATCGTCATGCAAGACAGGACTCCACATCCTATCCTAGTGGACATGATCTTTTCCGATTGTGCTTGACCTTCTATAACATCTATGAGCCCGACACTCTAGGTCCGACCATATGAACCTAGGGCTCTGATACCATTCTGTAACGACCCGAAAATCGGACCGCTACCGGCGCTAGGATCCGGGTCGACTTAAGGCCGCCGGGACCCGTAGCAAGCCTGACATAAAACCTGTAAACCTGTATAATCCCATACATGATCAACAACATGCATAAAAATTAAAACTTTTCTTTCTATGAACATCAACCAAACTCAACCTGTGCATAACATTAACATAACTTTGATCCCTCTGTGGGATCTCATCTGTGCCCTCAAAGGGTAACATAACCTGTGTTGAGCTGGTTTACATAAACATCATCAAAATCTCTAAGATCATGTATAAAAAGGGATACAACATTCTATGGTCAAGCACACTCTAACATCCATAAAACTCATTATATAACTATACTGTACTTTTACATTACAATTTGATCATATCCATTGCTAGCTATTACATAAGCATGACTTCTTTACTCTATCCGGACTCCCGCACTATACTGTACCTGCAAGCCTGGGGGTAAAGGGAGAGGGGTGAGCTAAAAGCCCAGTGAGTAGAGCTATTAAAACACATTAACACTATGCTCTATGAAATGCATCATAACACAAACAATTCCCATAGGGGTTGGGTGAACTTGTCACCAATTAGTCCAAGCTAACATAGTGCCAGGCCGTAGCATGGGGTCCTGGTCTTCCTGTCATACATACATTACTTACCATTATCCCAGGGCCTCCTCTGGGCTCCTGGTCTTCGAGTCCCCAATCGTGCCAGGCCGTAGAATGGGGTCCTGGTCTTTCATTTCCGTGCCAGGCCGTAGAATGGGGTCCTGGTCTTCCTGTCATGGACTAATTGGGTCATCCAACATTCACCCACATCAACAACACATGATGCAATGCGGCATATTCGTGAATACTAATGCAATCATCCTGTTACATAATCATGATGCATGAAACATGATAAAACATTTAATTTAAAAGATTGATTTTAGTTCCACTCACCTCTGGCTGACTCTGACAACACCGAAGCAGCTGAACTCACTGCTGGGGTCCTCGGTTCCTCGGGTCCGAACCTACACAGGTGGACTCAAATGAGGGACCAAACATACCTGAACATAACTCTAAAATATTCCCCAAAAACCCCCTAAAACATCCTGGAAATATCACATAGAGATATGCATGAAATGGCTGAACAGGGCACTTTCGGCGGCACCTTCGGCGGCCGAAAGTCCTGGACAGATCCGAAAGTCAGGCACTTTCGGCGGCACCTTCGGCGGCCGAAAGTCCCAGACAGAGACGAAAGTCTCTTTTCGGGGGCAACTTCGGCAGCCGAATGCTGCCTCCACAAAAGGGGGTTCGGCGGCCGAAACTCCCTTCGGCGGCCGAACCTGGTTTCTGCCAGAAGGGTAGAAACTTGGTTCACATGAACCCCTTGCCTCCCAAAACCTCAAATCATGCATAAATCTCAACTAAAACATGCATACAAGTTCCTAGGGGCCTCAAAACATCAAATACCCCAACTACAACACTTCAAACATACTCAAATGACACACATTGTTCAAAACATCAATATATACCCATAACTCAACATATACCCTAACATGTATTTCTACCCTTAGATCTTGCATAAAACTTATTTAGAACTCATAAGGAGCTTAAGATCGGCTCTTACCTCTTGAAGATCGAGAGGGAGACGACCTAAACTTGGAGATCCACGAAAATGAGCTCCTGAGTTCCCAAAGCTCCAAAACTTGTTTCAAAAGCTTAAATCTTCAAAACCAAGTGAAAACAAGTGAAAATCTCGTAAGATTCAGAGGAAGAACATCAAAAATGGGTGAGAGACGGCGGAGAGCTCACCTTGGCCGAAAATGGGAAAAAGCTCGCCCGTTTTCGGCTAAGGGACCCTTTTATAGTGGCTGGCCAGACCACGTTCGGGGGCCGAATGTGCCTCCACATGCATGCCATGTTCGGCGGCCGAACATGAGGTTCGGCGGCCGAACCTGGACTTCCCTCACTCATGCTTTCGGGGGCCTAACGTGCCTCCAAACGCATGCATGTTCGGCAGCCGAACTTGACTTTCGGCGGCCGAACCTGGGTTTTCCTCCAAAGACTTTTCATGCAAAAACTCATTTAGTTTCATACTTTAAAACATTAAAATACATGAAAACATTTTATAAAACATGATCCTACCCTTCTAGAGGTCTCCGACATCCGAGATTCCACCGGACGGTAGGAATTCCGATACCGGAGTCTAGCCGGGTATTACAACAGCCCATGGCTATGCCGAATTCCTGCAGGGATAAGCGAAATCGCTTCCCTAATAACCTAAATCCAATTGTGCCAGGTGTGTGTAGGTTATGCGTGGCATTTTTATCAAAATAGAATGTGGTGAAAAACTCCTGTGTGAGTTCAAGGAAGGAAGGCATGCGCAGGAGGAAAAAAGTGTCCCAGCCAATAGCAGAGATCAGAGAACGTACCTGGGAATGGAGTCTCAGTGCTCCAAGGGTGGCATGGTGGATATACTTACTTGGGTGGTATGGCAGAGATGAAATTTTAAGCAACCTGGTGCGCTCAGAAATTTTGTTGAATGTCAGTGCTTTGACGATGTGATCTGGGTATGCTGGCCTGGGCAAATCGCTGGGCAAATTGCTGGGCATATCGCTTAGTGCGTCACTGGGCACATCGCCAGGCGTATCGCTTGGTAAGTCCGTGGGCGTATCACTGGGCACAGCGCTGGTGAAATCAGTAGGCACATCGTTGGGCACAGCGTGTGGCACATTGCTGGGCGCAGCACTTGGCAGATCCTTGGTCATATCAGTGGGCATATCAGCGCTTGGCATAGCGCTTGGCATAGTGCTTTGCACATTGCTGGGCGCATCAGTAGTCGTGTCCATGGGCACATCAGTGGTGGAATCTGTAACAGCCCGGCCTTCCTCTGGGTCCGGCACTGTTACCGCTCACGGCCCAGGGCTATCCCTCGCCTGGCCTCTTGCCACCTCGGGCTTTCCACTGGCGTCGTGAGCAGCTCTTAACATCCCTTCACCCTCACGGGTTCCAGGCAGGATTTGTCCCTCGGGGGAGCCATTACGGCCCGCCCTAGCCCGAGTGGATTTGGCCCAATTCCTTCCTCTGGGAATTAGGTCGCCTCCCTCACTGCTCGAACCCTTGACCTCCCACTTTAAGGGAATAGTCTGGTGAGAGTGAGTACCAATTGTTCAAATTTGAACAATTGGTACTCACTCTCACCAGACTATTCCCTTAAAGTGGGAGGTCAAGGGTTCGAGCAGTGAGGGAGGCGACCTAATTCCCAGAGGAAGGAATTGGGCCAAATCCACTCGGGCTAGGGCGGGCCGTAATGGCTCCCCCGAGGGACAAATCCTGCCTGGAACCCGTGAGGGTGAAGGGATGTTAAGAGCTGCTCACGACGCCAGTGGAAAGCCCGAGGTGGCAAGAGGCCAGGCGAGGGATAGCCCTGGGCCGTGAGTGGTAACAGTGCCGGGGATCACGTCCGGGCTGTTACAGAATCGGTGGGCACATCACATGGCAGATCCGTGGGCGCATCAGTTTCTTTGGCGATGGTAGGTTCCGACTCTGGCTCTGACCTCGGTGGCGACTGAGTTCTTGGCCGTTTCTGGCTGTGGCCGGTGGGAGTGGTAGCTTCGGGTAACTTTTTGCCCTCAGGGTCTGCCGTCGGGGCTATTGTGGATGGCCGCGTTCTTTGCCGTTTCGTTTGCCGGCGATATATCTGGACAGCCGGTGAGTCGGTGCGTCCTGTTTCTGTACTTGTGGCCGGTGGTGTCTCAGTGTTGGTGGTGGTTGTTGGTGGTGTGTCCCACGCTTCATCGTCACTGTCAGAGGGGCTGGGGGGTCTGGGTAACCCTAATTTCTTCCACATGAATGGTCCGCCGGTGGCCCTCATCTTGATTCTTACCATGGTGGTCTGAGTTCGCCGGTGGGTGAGTGGTGGTCGGAGAGAAGAAAGCTTGAAGGAGAAGAAGAGATAAAAAACAGTAGTTTAGCGTAAAAATTAAAAATAAAAGAAAAGACTACTTAAAGTGATTAGGGAATGTGATCTGCCCTGATCATTAAATGCTGGCCCTCTGGATTTTTGACAGGGTGATTTGCCCAGTGATTTGGGTAAGCAGTGGGCAAATCACTTGGCCAGACCGCTTCTCCTTTGCAGTTGCTGGGCTGGTACTGTTCACGCCCTTTTCTGATGATGTGCTTGATTTTGCGATTGGACCGGTGATCTTGGTCAAATTATCTGGGCAATTGGGCAAATCACTGCCCCGATCACTTGTGATTATGGTACATTCAGTCGATTTGCCCGGCGATTTGGGCAAGTATTGGGCAAATCACTGTCTCTGGGCTGCCTCCCAGTAGCGCCTTGTTTTCTGTCTTGGGCTGGACTTCAGTGTCTTGCTCAGTAGTCTTGGGAAGGGGGATCCAAGGAAACCTCCTCCACAACATGGACAGTAAAACCTTCATAGAATCTCTTCAAACGATGCCCATTAACTTTGAAAACTTTGCTTGTTTGTGGGCTCCTAATGTCAACAGCTCCATGTGGATAAACATGCTCAACCAAAAATGGCCCAATCCACCTAGACCGAAGCTTTCCAGGGAATAATTTGAACCTGGAATCAAAGAGCAAAACCTTATCACCAACCTGGAAGTGTTTTCTGGAGATGTGCTTGTCATGGAAGGCTTTGGTCCTTGCTTTATAATCCCATGAAGCTTCATATGCATCACGCCTAATCTCCTCAAGCTCTTGAATCTGTAATTTTCTGTGAACTCCAGCTTCTTTTTCATCAAGATTACAGCTCTTCACAGCCCAATAGGCTTTATGTTCAAGTTCCACAGGTAGATGGCATGCTTTCCCATAAATCAGCCTATATGGAGACATCCCAATTGGAGTTTTATATGTTGTTCTATATGCCCATAAGGCATCATTGAGGCGTGTACTCCAGTCTTTGCGATTTGGGCAGACCGTTTTTTCCAAGATGGACTTGATCTCCCTATTTGATACTTCAGCCAGCCCATTTGTTTGAGGATGATAGGCAGTAGATGTTCTATGGATGACGTGGTGCTTCTTGAGGAGAGTTTCTACTACCTTGTTGCAAAAATGGGTGCCTCGGTCACTGATTATGGCTTTGGGCAGTCCAAATCTTGAGAAAATGTGGGATTTTACAAAATCACCCACTGTTTTTGCATCATCAGCTCTTGTTGCTTTGGCCTCAATCCACTTAGACACATAATCCACAGCAAGTAGTATGTAGGTGTTGCCAAAGGAAGGTGGGAATGGTCCCATGAAGTCAATGCCCCATATGTCAAAGATTTCACACACCATAATGGGTGCTTGTGGCATTTCACTTCTTTTGCCAAGGTTTCCCGTTTGTTGGCATCTTGCACATGACCTACAAAATAAATAAGCATCTCTAAATATGTTAGGCCAAAATAATCCACTTTCAAGGACTTTCAAGGCTGTCTTGCGTGGCCCAAAGTGACCTCCACAGCTGTAGGAGTGGCAGAAAGTTAGGACAGATGTGATCTCATGGTTTGGGATGCGTCTCCTTATGACTTGGTCTGCACAATGCTTCCATAGGTAAGGCTCATCCCACACATAATACCTTGCTTCCTTCTTGATCTTGTCTCTTATGTGTTTGGGCAAATCAGTGGGTAAATCACCTATGGCAAGGAAGTTAACAATATCAGCATACCATGGTTCCTCTTCTTGGACAGCAAAGAGGTGCTCATCAGGGAAGGTCTCATTGATGGGGCATGTCTCCATCTCGGTCAGAATTCTGCTGAGGTGATCAGCCACAAGGTTCTCCTTGCCTTTCTTGTCACGGATCTCCAAGTCAAACTCTTGTAACAGCAATATCCATCTCACCAGCCTAGGTTTGGACTCTTTTTTCTTGATTAAATACCTTAGTGCAGCATGATCTGAGTATATAATCACCTTTGTACCAAGTAGGTAGGGTCTAAACTTCTCCAATGCAAACACAACAGCCAGCAACTCTTTTTCCGTGGTGGAATAATTGCATTGTGCAGCATCTAGGGTGCGTGAGGCATAGTGAATGACATGAGGAGAGTTACCTACACGCTGTCCCAATACCGCACCTACAGCAAAGTTGCTGGCATCACACATGATCTCAAATGGAAGGGTCCAATCAGGTGGCTGGATGACTGGGGCAGAAATTAGGAGTGATTTGATCAAATCAAAGGCTGATTTGCAGCTGTCATCAAAGTTGAATGGTACATCCTGCTGTAACAATCTGCAAAGAGGCTGAGTTATTTTAGAAAAATCCTTGATAAACCTCCTGTAAAAACCAGCATGTCCAAGGAACGATCGAATCTCCCTAATGCTGGTTGGGTAGGGCAGATTTTTGATGGTGTCGATTTTGGCTTTGTCCACCTCAATCCCTTTTGCTGAAACAATATGGCCTAAGATTAAGCCATGGCTGACCATGAAGTGGCACTTCTCATAGTTGAGAACCAAGTTTGTCTCCAAACACCTTTGAAGTATCTTCTCCAAGTTGGCTAGGCATTCATGGAATGAGTTGCCATACACCGTAAAGTCATCTATGCAGACTTCAATGATCCTCTCCACATAGTCAGAAAAAATGCTCATCATGCACCTTTGGAAAGTGGCTGGTGCATTGCAAAGACCGAAGGGCATCCTCCTAAATGCGAACGTGCCAAATGGGCATGTGAAAGTGGTCTTCTCTTGGTCTTCTGGTGCAACGGGGATTTGATAAAATCCAGAATATCCATCAAGGAGGCAGTAATGGCTTTTTCCAGCAAGTCTCTCAAGCATTTGGTCCATGAAGGGCAAGGGAAAGTGGTCCTTCCTTGTGGCTGTGTTGAGCTTCCTGTAGTCCATGCAAACTCTCCACCCATTTTGTACACGAGTGGGTACTAGCTCTCCTTCAGAATTAGGGACAATGGTAATCCCGGTCTTCTTTGGTACCACATGGATGGGACTCACCCATTTACTGTCAGAAATGGGGTAGATTACCCCAATGTCTAGGAGCTTCACAATCTCCTTCTTTACAACCTCCATCATAGGTGGATTCAGCCTTCTTTGTGCCTCACGAACAGGTTTGCACTCATCCTCCATAAGTATCCGATGCATGCATGTTGAGGGTGAGATACCCTTTATGTCCTCCAATGTCCACCCAATTGCCTTCTTGTGTCTCCTCAACACATCCAGGAGCTTTTCCTCTTCTTCTTGGCTGAGCTGGTTGGAGATGATTACTGGAAGTGTATTTTCAGCTCCCAAGTAGGCATATTTGAGGTGATTAGGCAAGGGTTTCAGTTCTGGTGCATTTTCTTTCTGCTGGTTTTCTGTCTGCCTGCTGTCTGATTTGAGCTGTGATTTGAGCAGATTTTCTGGTATTCTGGGCAAATCACTGGGCAAATCACCCACATCCAGCAAGTTACAACAGTCTGCTGTTTTGTCTTCTTCAGAGATGTTGCTGTCCACTTTTCCTTTCCTGCAAAGACCTTCATAAAGTAAGTTTTCTTGATCAAAATCAAAAACTTCTTGACTTAAATTATCAATAACATCAAGTCCATAAACATGAGAAACATCATTGGGGAATTTCATGGCATCATAAACATTAAATTTGATAACTTCCCCTTCAAAATCCATAGTCAATGTGCCATCATGCACATCAATTTTTGTTCTTGCTGTGCTCAAGAATGGTCTCCCAAGTAGGATATCAGAGGTGGTGTTGCTCTTGTCTTCCTCCATGTCAATAACATAAAAATCTGCTGGAAAGACTAATTGGTCCACTTGCACCAACACATCTTCAAGCACTCCTTTAGGGTAGACAATGGATCGGTCAGCCAATTGGATCATAATGCTAGTGCCCTTGAGTGTACCTGCATTTAACAAGTTAAAAATAGACAGAGGCATGACATTTATTGAAGCTCCAAGGTCACACATGGCCTTCTTTATTCCCACATTGCCTATTTTGCATGAAACCGCAAACATTCCTCTATCTTTGCATTTGACTGGTAGTTTCCTTTGGATGACAGCTGAAACACACTCCCCCACACTTACCTTTTCACGTTCAGCAAGTTTCCTTCGGTTGGTGCATAGCTCTTTGAGAAACTTGGCATACCTTGGAATTTGTTTTACAGCATCAAGTAGGGGAATGTTGATTTCCACTTTGCGGAGTGTCTCAAATATCTCTTTTTCCTCTTTCTCCTTTTGGGACCTTGCAAATCTCTTTGGGAAGGGAGGAGGTACCTTGAATTTCTCCATAGGTTGCTGTTTCTGCCTTTGGCTGGATTCTGCCTGGTCTGTTGATTTGGGCAAATCACTGTCTGCCTTCTCTGGAGAATTGGGCAAATCACTGCTGGACAGCTTAGTTTGCCCAGCGATCGGGTCAGTTTCTACAAGCAAACTGGGCAAATCACTGCCCTGATCACTTTCTGGCAGAATTTCTTCCATGCCCTGTTTTTGCACTTTTTCAGCCCTATTGTCTTGCAACTCCTTTCCACTCCTCAATGTGATGGCACTAGCATTTTGCCTTGGATTTATCTCAGTTTGGGAAGGTAGCTTTCCTTGTGATTCAATTTTGTTTAAGGATGAAGCCATTTGCCCCATTTGTTTCTCAAGATTCTGCACAGTATTTGCCAAATTTTTCACAATCTCTTCAAGGGATGCATTAGAATTTTGAGGTGCAGCTTGAGCTTGGTTCCTTTGCTGGTAGCTTGGATATTGCTGTCCCCTTGCATAACTGAAATTTGGATGGTCCCTCCAGCCTGGATTATAAGTATTTGCATAGGGATCATACCTTCTTTGCCCATTGAAGCCTCCAACAGCATTGACTTGCTGGTCCTCCTCTTGAAGGGAAGGACATAGATCAGTTGGGTGGTTGTTGGCACATATTCCACATGTCTTGGGCTGCTGAATCTGCTGGACTTGTTGGGCTTGACTCACAACAAGGCTACGGACAGCATTGGTGAGTTCAGAAAGTTGGGATGATAAAGTGGAATTACTCACCTCATTTACATTCCTTGTTGGCAGCTCTTGATCTCCAAATTGCTGAGAAGCTGCGGCCATGGTGGAAATTAAGTCCCTCATCTCTCGAGGTGATTTTCTCTCAGTTGATCCTCCACAGGCTGCATCAATAAACTTTCTTTCTGAGGGTAGTAGACCTCCATAGAAGTACTCAATGAGAGATTGGTCAGAAATATCATGTTGAGGGCAGCTTGTGCATAACTTTTTGAACCTCTCCCAATACTCATACAAGCCTTCAGAGTGCTTTTGCCTTATGCCACTTATCTCTCGACGGATGCCAATGGCTTTTGAGGTAGGGAAGAATTTTTTCAAGAATGTTCTCACCATATCAGTCCATGATGTGATGGTTCCGGGTGGTAAGTAGAATAGCCATTCTTTGGCATAGTCGTCAAGGGAAAAAGGGAAGGCTCTAAGTTTGATATCCTCTTCTGGAATACCTTGGGGTCTCAAGGTTGAGCACACAACGTGGAATGCCTTCAAATGCTTGTGAGGATCTTCATTTTCAAGGCCTCTGAATTTGGGAAGGAGATGGATCAGACCTGTTTTTAGCTCAAAAGGTGCTGTCAATGGGGGATATGCAATGCATAAGGGTGCTAGATCTCCTGCTGGTTCAGCTAACTCTCCAAGAGTTCTCTCCCGTGGCTGAGGTACTTGGATGGGCATGTTTCTTGCTTGATTTTCAGCTTCTACATGTGCAGCAGGTGGTGCCGCCATTGCTGGATTTTCTGCCATGACCAGGAATTCAGTTTCTGGTAAAAATTCTGCTGTAGCAGGTGCGGTGATGGAATTTTCTGCTGGTGCAGAAATTTCTTCAGCAGGGGCAGTAGGTGGTCTGTGAGATGGTGTTGTTGATGAAGATGGTCTTGAGGCTTGGTTCCTCAAATTTGCTTGCTTCCTTAAGCTCTTGGCAGTCTTTTCAATCTCCGGGTCGTAAAGAAGAGTGTCTTTACGGCCAGACCTGGTCATAAAGGGAAAATACGTTAGTTTAAATCAAGTTCCCCGGCAACGGCGCCAATTTTTGATAGGCGGTTGTCGAAGCCGTCAAAAATAAACCTATTAAACGATCAACAAATAAATTTGCAGATAGTGGCAATAGGGTCGAACCACAGGGAATTGACACTAAAGTCCTTCCTAATAATGACCAAGGTAAAGTAAATAACAAGTAAATAAAAGAGGGGGGGTTTTTGAGTTGATGATTAACACTAAATAGTAAAAGAAAGCAGTAATTTAGAGATGAATAAATCAATAAGAGAAAAGCTTCTAGTTGAAGTATGAGTCTAATTCAGTTTGTTCAGAATTGGTCATTGATTATTTGAAGACTCCTTTTTGATTTCAATAAATTAGTTTTGGTTGTGGAAGACGCTTCTCACAATCCAAATTCCTCCTTAGTTTTAGTTTGATTAGGAAACGTTCGCTAATCAAACACTAATCAACAAGTTGCCAAGGAACGTCCTTGGGGCATTATAGCATCGAACAACTGTTGATTGCATTAAGACTTAGAGAAACCCAATTCTATCCTTGCCAACCACGTGGTCAAGTTTAGATTATGCAACCTGATTGAATGTGTATTTGAACAATCCAAGCAATTACGGACCTAAACCATTCAAACAATATTACTCAAGCAATTTAAAAGCAATGGGCCCTTATTGATTCTAACAGCAAAGTAATACTTGTAGAAAAGATCAGATTGCATAAATATTGAAACAAATAAGAGTTCAACAATGGAGTATTAAACCTCCCAATTCATAACAAATCTGAATATTCTCAACTTCAACTAGAAAATAATGAATTTAGCCACTCATGGTGACTAAAATACACAAAAGAGATGAAAAGAACGAAAAGAAAGAACAGCTGAAGAGTTTCTAGCGAGGGAGAAGGTGCTGAGTTCCTGATCAGAAGATAGTCCTCTTGCTGGTTTTGAGACTCCCCTTTTATAGCTGAAGAATTGTCTAGGGTTTTGAAATCCCTTTTTGATTTGATGTTGAACTCCTCTTTTGATGTTGAATTTGATTGCAATTGGATTTCCTTGGATGAGAAGTTCTTTCGTGGCTCTTGGATTAGTGTTGGAAGTGATTGGATTGGATTTGGACTTCTGAAAATTCGGATTTCTGTTTGCTGTCCATTTTCCCGCTCTGCTGTAATTTTCTGCTGTCAAAGTGATTTGCCCGGCTATTTGACCAGTTTCTTCAAGTGATTGGGCAAATCACTGGGCAAATCGCTTCTCTGTGAGTCAGTCCTCTATACCTTTGCGAGTGCTTTGGCCAGTGATCTTCGATTGTTTTGGTCAAATCACTTGCCCATATCACTGCTGTCTGTTGCTTCTGGGTATTTGCTTTAGCTTGATCTGGGCAGTGATTGGAGCAGATTTTTGGGCAAATCACTGGGCAAACCATCCTTTTGTAAATTTTCTGCACTTTTTCTTCCATTTTCCAAATTCTTCCTTTTCTGTAAAAACAAGATAAAAACCATAAATTAAACTGAAAAATGTGTAAATAAGCAATAAAGAAGATAATAAAAATGTGGCTAAATTATGCTTGATCAGAAGCCCCTAGGAGCCAATGTATGTATATTTGCATGATTTGAATGAGTTATATGCATGTTGGAATGGGAAGGAGAGGTTTTTGTGCAAAGGGAACCAAGTTTCTGCCCTTTGGCAGAAACCAGGTTCGGCAGCCGAAGGACTTTCGGCCGCTGAACCTGCCTGGGAGGCAGGCCTTTCGGCTGCCGAAGTTGCCCCCGAAAAGAGACTTTCGTCTCTGTCTGGGACTTTCGGCCGCCGAAGGTGCCGCCGAACCTGCCTGGGTTTCGGCTCTAGAGGGACTTTCGGCCGCCGAAGGTGCCGCCGAACCTGCCCTGTTTATCCTTCCTTTGCATGTTTTACATGATTGTTTTAAGGTGTTTTAGGGGGTTTTTGGGGGATGTTTTCAGAGTCATGTTATAGTATGTTGGTCCCTCATTTGAGTCCACCTGTGTAGGTTCAGACCCGAGGAACCGAGGACCTCAGCAGTGAGTCAGCTGCTTCTGTCAGTGTTAGAGCTAGCCAGAGGTGAGTAGAACTAAATTAAACCTTTTATCTTACGAAATCAAATGCTTAAAGCATGTTCATGCATCATGTTTATATGTAATAGGTTGATTGCATTAGTTACACGAATATGTTGCATTGCATAAAATGTTGTTGATGCGGATGAATGTTGAATGATCCATTAGCCCTCATATGTTATGACATGATGATATGATATGGAAGTCCAGGTGTGGCCTGCACTACGCCCCTGGCACTATGTAAGAGAAAGACCGGACGTGGCCTGCACTACGCCCCCGGCACCATGGATTATGTATGTTATGTTATGTATAAGAGAAAGACCAGGTGTGGCCTGCACTACGCCCCTGGCATGATTGGAATATGTAAAGGGCTAAATGGTGACAAGTTCATCCTTGATATGATTAGTTGTGATGTGATGCATTTCATGTTATCATATGTTTAAATGTTTTGTTATTCTACTCACTGGGCTCTAGTAGCTCACCCCTCTCCCAATTTCCCCAGGTTTGTAGGTACAGGGTAGACCAGGAGGTCAGCAAGAGTATTGAAGTCATTTGTATGTAATAGATAGAATGTGGACATGATAAATTGTAAAGTTATGAATAGTTATGTAATGTAATGATATTGAGGATTAGAGGTTGTGCTTGACCTATGTATAAGGTATCCCTTTTAATGCATGATCCTAGATCTTTTATGATGTTTATGTAAACCAACTCAACATATGTTGTATCGCCCATTGGGGCATTGATGAGATCCCACAGAGGGATCATGTTTATGATTATGTTCTATGCATGTACAGGTTGAGTTTGGTGTATGAATGAAAGAGAAGTTTTAAATTTTATGTATGTTGTTGATCATGTATGGGATTAAACAGGTTTACAGATTGCATGTCAGGCTTGCTACGGGTCCCGACGGCCTTAAGCCGACCTGGATCCTAGCGCCGGTAGCGGTCCGATTTTCGGGTCGTTACAGCATTCCCCGCCAGGCTTGGCGAGGGGTTGAAAGGGATTGGTGTTTGGCTATTTGGTGTTGTAGGACTAGAAAAGGAGAACTGTTGCCCCTCTTGGGCAGAGCCCAGGTCATTTGGGGTGTTAAGGTTGCTTTCATTGTGATTAGCCATCGTGGATCTCAGTGGGTTTTGTTAAGAATGGAACTCCGGTGATGAAAAGATCTCCTTCGGTTCCCACAGACGGCGCCAATTAATGATCTGAGATCCAAAAAATAGGGTTTTACAATGGGTTCTGTAAGACTGGAAAAAGCTTCTTTACTAGAGGAGAGTATTTCTCCTTTTATATGTTTTCTTTTGTTTGCTAGTGACGTGTTAACAGAACGTATATCATTGGACCACCTGTCCCTGCTACGTTGATACGGACGTACGAGGGAATCAGATCTCTGTCCCATGCGTAACGGCCCCTGATTCTCCCCAGGCGCGTATGCGTATGGACCTACATGACGGACAGGTGGGTCTCCCTCCTGATTACAGACTGGACCGGAAGATAAGTCACGGGCCGAGCCCAAGAAGGATCTATTCATCGGGCCTAAGAGGTTAAGCCGGCCTGATTGAGGAAATTGGTTTGAGTCCGATCTGGAGGGGAACGGGCTGAACCAGTCTCACGAGGAAGGCCTTGGACCCCCCAAATGATGGGCTCACGATATGGGCCTGACCCTAGTCCGAGATGGAGAAATCCAGCGGTCATCAACCCTCGTGACCAGAAGTTTGAGACATGGCTGGCATGTTAAGATAAGTACTATTACACATTGAGAAGCGTATGATTGTTATTTAAGATGAAGGTAAAAGGGACTAATCAAAGAGATGATGGGTGTGGAAGGGGGAGAGGGGATGGTGGGTTAAATAGGGAAGGGTCCTATGAAAAAACTTTATAATATAACCCTTGTATATATAATAATTGTATTATAACGGATGATTATAGTGAATTTCAGGTAAATCCACCGTCTTTAATAATTAATATGTATTCCTTATATATATAATAGTTATTTGGAAATAGCATGTGATTGGAATTTAAAAAGCAGATTTTGAAAGAAATTTTGATGGTATTTACATCGAAGTCGTGTAAACTTCAAAATTTTGCCAATTTTTAGACTTTCTTTTGTGGAAAAAAAAATTGTTTCATATTTGATCAAATATTGTGTTAGCTGTTTGAAATTGTCATCTCTTAGTGTGGCTCTCTTGAATTCTAATCCAATTCAAGCACGTTCTGATCCTAAATTCAGGCAGAGTTGTCCTGTGTAACATATCCTCCTATCACATATTCATTCACTTGAAGCAAGTTTGCTTTCAACTTGCCAACCAGCAATCAATACTACCTAGATATATAAGAGTTCCACAAACATGCCTTAATTGACTTGGCATCTACATTGTCACTGAAACTCATGATATTAATAATAAAAAAAAATAGCCTTCCTTGGTCCTTGGGGTTGTCATGTTGTAATCCTGAATGGAATTATTCTCAAGAAAAAAATGATAGATTTCTGGTTCATGGTCGACAATTTATAGATATATAAATCATATAGAATAGCTAGTATAAAATTTTTAAATAATTTAAATAAATAATTTTGAGTCGGATAAAAAATGAATCTAAAAATTATTTTGATAAATTTTAGTTATACAAGTGCAATAAATGCTTAGAGATGAGAGGTGTTAAGGCAGTAACATGTCCAAGTCAGTTTGAGTGTAGGAATCCTGGTCCCCAAGAAGCAGTTGGTTTAGGTAAATCCACGTTCTGTCCATTGAACAAACTGCCTCTTTCAATGTCCCAACATGTGTTTGGTTAATGGTTACACACCCAAAAAATTATTGTTGAACGTAATTAATCACAAACCACTTAGATTATGTGGAAATTTGTTTCTCTAATCCTGGAATTGGCAATGAAACGGTATCTGAAAATTGGAAACTTAAAACTATAATACAATGGAGAAGTAGAACTTCCAGCCAGAGTTGTCTTGGCCTAATTAGAGCCAATTTGCAAGCCATACAAGCACAATTTTGCTTATTTTCAACTGTGAAGTTTTCTGGTTTCTGAAAGCTTCCAAACATTTAATAATATTTTTTTCTAATGATGGAAACTAAGTTCTCTTTTGGGAGTAGTAGCAGCTAAACTTTGATATTTTAAACCAGATGGCATAAGGAAGCCTATAGAAAGTAGCAAACCCGTTTGCTTAAGGATTGGCATTGCAGGCTGCAGCAGCTAAATTTGTAGAATGATGTTCTTGATGTGCAAGCTGCTTCAAGTACCAAAAAGAAAAAAAGTTTGTTGGTTGGGCTTCCAAATTGGTAGATATTTATAGAAGTCTGATCTTATAGAAAAAAAAAATTAAATATTGTTTTTATATTAAATATTATATATGTAAATTTAATTAATATTTATAATTAAAATACTAATCCATCATGGAAGAAGAGGCGGCTGCACGTGCATGGAAGCTGGGTTTGCATAAACTCTTAGTCTTTTCATGCAACGATAAGGAGGATATGTGTTTGGTATTTTCTCGGGAAAATATTCCATAAGCTTTGGAACCGGCAGAATCATCATCCCAAAATCGTTTCGAAAAGCAAAGGAATAGCTTTCTCCAGCCAGCTTTGCTTTGGGATGGCCAACAATATATACATAATTAATACTAATTTTTTCTAGCTAAATTAATTAAATAACCATTAATTGTTTTATTTTCTTGCTAAAGATTTCTTCAAGAATGAGATCCTTGATCTCTTCGTAGTACTTTTTAAAATGACAAATAATTAATATTTTGAAATATTTTTAAAACAACAGTTATTGCAAAAGGGATGTAATATTATTAGTAAACCTTTGCATATGATTTGGTCTTAACATTCAAATCATTGGAGCAAATCTGTGCAAACTCCATTAATGATAATTTGTCCTTTCCATGGTCAACAAAGAAGTTAGGATTGGATTTGCTTTAGAAAAGATATTCTTAACAAGATTTTGGGTGGATAAGATGGAAAATAAACAAGATTTTTTTTTTAAAAAAAAAATGCTAATTAAGCTAAAAAAGGATGGGGAAAGGCTAAATTTACACTGTTACACTTTATAATATATGAAATTAATTTATTGAATACACAAATTAAAATTATAATTTATTAAGTCATTAAATTTTAAAAAATAATGATAATTAAATATAAATTAATAACTTATTAAAAATGTAAAAGAAATCATTCCATTTAGTTGATTATATTTTATATTTTATTAATTGTTTTTAGACTTTCATGATAAATTATATTCAATAAAATTAAAATAACTTTGTTTTTCATTGTAAAAAGATAAATAAATATAGATTTTTCTTTAATATTTAATCTATTTTCGCAATTGATTCTAAAACTAAATTTGATAAAAGTATTGTTGTCAACTTAGTGGAAAAATTTTTAAAGATAAATTATTAACAAAATTGGTTATCAAAATTAATAATTTAAATAAATATAAAAAAAATATTAAAGAACTAGACAGGTGCCCGTTGTGTGGAAATTTTTATTTTGAAAAATTATTAATAAAATAAATAATAAGAATATAATGTATTTGAGAAAATATTAAAATATAAGACTTTTAAATTTAAGAATATGTCTGAATAAATTTTTGTGAGAATTATGGTTCATCATCTCTAAATGTATTTTTATTCTGAATAATTAAGTTGTTTCGATGTATATTTATAATAACTCACTACAAAAAAACAGGGTATCAGTGACGGATTTTTCCGTCGCTGAAAGTAAAAAATCGTCGCTGAAACTTTCAGCGACGGATTTGCGACGGACTCAAGTCCGTCGCTTAAAGTCATGTCGCTACTTTTTTCCGACGGATCGGGCGTCCGTCGGAAATATTAGCGACGGATTTCCGACGGATCTGAATTCCGTCGGATAAATTTGCGACGGATTTTCCGACGGATAATTTTGTCAGAAATTTTTGCGACGAACTAGTTCGTCGCTAAATCCGTCGGAAATTCATAATTCACGTGATGCATAATCCGTCGCAAATAATTAGCGACGGAAAAGTTCCGTCGGAAATCCGTCGGAAATATTAATATTCAATAATATTAATAATATTATTTATATTTTCAATAATATTCATGATCGTTAACAAAATATTTTTCGATTTTATTTAGATATTCTTATAATCTAAATAGTTTACAACTAAAAAATAAATTTAATATAAATTAAAAGTCATTCATAATCATTATAATTCATATTCATACACACAAATACTTCACAATATTTACAAAATCGAAAGTTTAGAACAAATCCATATACTTAACAATATTCATAAAATTTAAAACAAATCTATCAGTTTGCTGAAACATCTGATGGAGAAGTAGAATCTACAGTTGTGTGATGATGGAAATATGTTTGCTTGTGGAGTATGCTCTCGTGTTTCCTTTTGCATCTCTGTTGTCTCATGTCTTTCATTCATAGAGAGCTGCTGGCCATGCCCTCTACCTCTAAGATAATACTGCTCTTCTAGACATATGAAAAAAAAATTTATATATAAATTTCAATTAACAATAATTGTAAATAATAATAAAACATCAAATAATAAGTCTTTAAAAATATATAAAAATAAATTTATATAATAAGTAAAAATAAATTTCAGATCCATTAACATTCTTGAAAGTCCCAACAGGGCATTCCTGTTTTGCAATTTATAGCAATTAACCAAAAAGCATCTTTGACTAATCCACTAACAAGGGAACATTAAAAATGCAATCGACAAACAGTAAGAACCCTGACTGATTATTTTATAGATCTAGCTAAGGTTTTTGGGCATAGAGATGTACAAATACATATCCTTGGTCATAATAATTTTTCAACACAAATGGGATTCTCAATATAGGGCAACCAGAATGAGGATATAAATATAATAATATATCAAGACCAGTGGTCCTAGAAATTGTACAGGCATAAGATCATAAGATGTTCAAAATATTCAAATGGTCAACGAGAAATTGACAAGATGGTATTAGTAAAAATACCTCGCAGAATATACCATAAAGCCCTTTTGGACATGCCCTTCCAGTAATATTATAAATGAAAATTTTAAATATATAATTAACTCAATCAATCTCTAATTTATTACATTTATATATATAAATCAATTTATAATAATAAAATTTTAAAAAATATAAATTAAAATATAAAAAAAATAATTATATCTTCACTCTCCATCCTATAAAAAAAGAATAATCAATAAAAATATAATTTTACAATGAGTTATACAGAATAAAATAATTTTCTTGATTATATAATTATTTTCTTCTTATTTAAATTATTTTCAATGGTGAGAATATTTTTTTAAATTCACTCTTACCGAATATGTTATGATTTGCTTATTTAAAAGAATTCATTTTCTTTTAGCAAAATTTATATATAAAAATGATATTAAGATAAAATCTAATCTATATAAAAATAATGATAGAGTTATTTAATTTTTAAATAAAATTAATTTAATTTAATTAAATATTACAAAAATTACGTTTAATAAATCTTATTTTATTTATAATTAATTTTAAATTAAAAATTTTAAATAATAGTAAATTTATTTATTATTTTTTAATTAATTAAATAAAAGTAATTTATAATAAATATAAATATAAGTATTTTAGACTATTTTATTATTTGCTACTCCATTCATTTTGATATACAATTTTAATTATATGTAAAATTAAAAATAATAAAAATATATATGAATTATTATAAATAATAATTCAATTAAATTACTAGTTGATTAAATAGTTTTTATTTTATTTTAAAATATAATATATTATAAAATTTTATTTTTAATATATTAAAATACATTACTTTTATTAGTATTATTATAAATACTTTAATACTTTTTACAAAAGCTGCCTAATTAAAAGAAAAAAAAAGATTTTGTTTTGTATGAAACTATAGTTTTAGTCGGTTAAAATTATATTTTTTAAAAGATTTTAAATTATAATAAAAATAATTATAAGAATCTAAACGGAAAAAAAATTAAAAATTAAAAATTTATATAAAACTTTACGGTTTAAGATTTTGAATTATAATAAAAATAATTATAGAAATTTAAACAGAAAAATATTAAGAATTTTAAATTCATCTAAACTCTATTATTTACTTAATTAATAAATTTTAAATTTTAAATTATTTATCTAATAAAATTATTATTTTTTAATAATCTTAATCCACATATAATTTTAACTAAAATTATTTATTAAAATAATCTTATCAATCAAACTATAAAAACATTTAAGTAACAATTATTTTGAGTATTTTATTTAAATTTTTAAATATTTAGATAATATTAAAATGAGAATAATTTTTAAAATTAAAACAATTCATTAAAATATTAAAATTATTACATTAAACAATTTTTAATTGAAGTGTAAGCAGTAGATATAGAGGATCATCATCTTCGGTAATTACAAAAGATATAGGAAGACTTTCAAATATACCATCAGTAATATATGCAACCTAAAGAAGATGAATCAAACATGTAATCCAAACTATAGTAAAATCCAGATATTCTACATCAGATATTCCAAATAGATATCTTAAAATGAAAGGAGTAGACTATAGTTCTTCAGTTTCTAGGCAGTATATAATCCGGTAGAAAACTATTTAAATCAGCAGGTTGAAATAGCACACTCTTCACCACCAGCATCTGCTATAACAGAAAATATAAATAATATAAATAGGGAATTAAATGTTCTTAGTAAAGAAAAAATTGAAAAGAAGTTTTTAAAAGAAATAACTAAGACAAAAAATTTAAGAAAATTAAATAAAATTGTTAAAGAAAATAATTTTAAAAAATTAAAAGAAGAATATTTTGAATATGTTAGTAAAATAGGAAAAATAAAATTCTTTGAGTGGTTTGAATTAAAAAAGATAAAAAGTATAAATTCAATAACAGTAAGAGATAAAATGCCAGAATGGATTGTAAATGATAAAGTAATTCAAAGTGATTTTCCGCTCAAGTCGATTAGTAAAATAAAACATGGAGAAAATGAAATAATTTGTGCATCATATAAAATAGTTAAAGAAAATGATACAGATAAAAAGGTCATAGAGCAGAATAATTTTAGTAATTCAAGTTTAATATGCATAGGTACTCAGTTAAAAAAGATAGAAAAAATTTTAAAAGAAAAAGAGGTAGAAATAGAAGAGAGAAAAGAAATAAAACCGCATATTTTTAAACCATACCAGATATCAAGTTCAAGTCAAAAGGAATTAAAAGCAAATAAAAATGAATTTTTGCAAAGTTTAAAAGACCAGTTAAGTAAAATAGAAACTTCAGAATCCAGTAAAAACATAATTCCAGAGATACCTCAGTCTAAAAATATAAATGTAATAGAGGAAGAATTAGAAACTGAAACTGAGCAGAGTCGGCCAGATTCAGAAGATATAAAACAATTTGAAATAAATCCCATATCCTATAGAGAAATAGTAAGTAGAGCACCAGATCTAGGACTATTAGATAAACCAATTAGTACCTCCCAATTCAAGTACAATGCCTCGACAGTCTATGAATGGAATATGGATGGATTGTCTGAGTATAATATTTTAAGTTTATTACAGCAAATGACTATGGCAGCTAATGCATATAAAACTCAGTCTTTTGCCTCAGATAGGGCAATAGCTAAAATAATTATAGTAGGTTTTACATGATAGTTAAAATGATGGTGGGATTACCACTTAACAGACATGCAGCAATTAGAAATTTTAAACTCAATTCAAGTAAATAGTGATGGTGAACCCATATATAATGAGTCAGGAGAGACTATTCAGGATGCGGTATCAACCTTAATTCTAACAATTTCATTACATTTTATAGGAGATCCATCTCTTTTAAAAGATAAAAATGCTGAACTATTGAGTAATTTAAAATGTAAAAAATTAAGTGATTTTCAGTATTATAAAACTATATTTTTTACTAGGTTAATGTTAAGAGAAGATTCAAATCAAGATTTTTGGAAAGAAAAATTCCTAGCAGGACTTCCTTATTTTTTGGAGAGAAAGTTAGGAATAATATAAAACAACAATTTGGTAATCCAATACCATATAGAAAATTGACATATGGCCAACTAGTAAGTATAATTCAAAAGGAAGGATTACAGATTTGTCAAGATTTAAAATTGCAAAGGACTTTAAAATATGAAATGCATAAAACTAAACAAGAATTATGATCTTTTTATAAACAATTTGATTATGGCATAAGACAGTATAAAAATTGCAATGGTCAATGCTCTAAAACTAAACCAAGAAAATATTATAAGAAAGATCAGTATTATAAGAAAAAATATATAACAAAACCTAGTAAAGAAGAATACTATAAAAAGAAAAATTATAAACCTTATAAAAAATATAGGAAGAAAACCACAGTAAATAAGACACATAATAAGAAATCATTTAAAGATTTAACATGTTACAATTGTGGACAGAAAGATCATGCATCTAAGTTTTGTAGGTTCAATAAAAAATTAAATGAGTTAGAATTAGATGAAGAAATAATAAATAAAATTCAGGAATTATATATAGATTCAGAAAGTTCAGAATTAATAGAGAGTGAAAACCAGATAGATGAGTTAAGAACTAGCTCGTCAGAAAAATCAATAAGTGTTCTAACTAAAGAGTAAGGCTCATTATTGGAATTAATAAATAATATAGAAGATAATAGTACTAAGGAAAAATTTCTTAAAAAATTAATTAAAAGTTTTGATGAAACAGAAGAAGTGAAGAGTATCGTTCCTAAAATAGAAAAACAAACTTATGATTTAACTAAAATATTAAGTAAAAATAAAAAACCTAAAGAAACAGTATCTATAGAAGAATTTCAAAGAGAAATTAAAATAATAAAGACTGAAGTAAAAGATTTAAAGCATCAACTCCAGAAAGATTCAAAAAGGATAAAATTTTTGGAGGAACAATTAATTTCAGAATCGTCTTCTTCTTCATTTGAAAAAGAAGAGGAAGATGACCAGAATGAAATAAGTCAATTAGATAGTAAAGAAGTAGATAATAATTTTATATTATTATTACAAGAAATAACATCTAGAAAATATTTAATAAAAGTAACGATTAAATTATCAGAGGAATTTATAATAGATACAATAGCATTATTTGATACAAGAGCAGATCTAAATTGTATAAAGTCAAGTCTAGTACCTAAAAGGTTTTGGAATGAAACTAAAGAAAAATTAACAACAACAAATAAAACTAATTTAAATATTTTAGGAAAAACAGAAGCATTAATAGTGAGTCAAAACCTAGAGTTAAAAACTGTATTTTTGTTATCACAACAAATAAATCATATGTTAATATTAGGAATACCATTTATAAATCTTATAACACCTTACTCGGTAAAAAAAGATTGTATAAAAATTAAAGTAAAAAATAAAATAATTAGAATAGAATTCATAGAGAAGTCTAAAAGAAAAAATTTAAATTTAATAAAAGCACATTTCATTAGGACAATGGAAATAAATTCGATAATAAAATTTAAAATAGAAAACTTAAAAGATTTAAAAAATAATGTACATTTAACCAGGATTAAAAAGCAATTAGAAAGTGAAAATATAAGAATTAGAATAGAAAAATTAAAAAATTATATGGAAGAAAAATTATGTGCAGATTATCTTAATGCTTTTTGGACAAGAAAACAGTATCTAGTAGATTTGCCATATGAAGAAGGATTTAATGAAAAATCAATATCAACTAAAACCAGACCAATTCAAATGGCACCAAAATTATTAGAACATTGTAAAAAAAAAATTAAAGAATTAAAAGATAAAAAATTAATTAGTAAATCAAGAAGTCCTTGGTCATGTGCAGCATTCTATGTTAATAAAAATGCAGAAATAGAAAGAGGTACACTAAGGTTAGTTATAAATTATAAGCCATTAAATACAACATTAAAATGGATTAGGTACCCTATCCCTAATAAAAAAGATCTTTTAAATAGGTTATATAACGCAAATATTTTTAGTAAGTTTGATATGAAATCAGAATATTGGCAGATCTAGATTCACCCTAAAGATAGATATAAAACGGCATTTACAGTCCCCTTTGGACAATATGAATGGAATGTAATGCCTTTTGGTTTTAAAAAGCACTATCAGAATTCCAGAGAATAATGAATGATATTTTTAATCCTTATTCAAAATTTTGTATAGTTTATATAGATGATGTCTTAGTATTTAGTCAGAGTATAGAAGAACATTTTAAACATTTAAAGACATTTTGTATGATAATAAAAAAGAATGGGTTAACTCTAAGCAAAACTAAAATGAATTTATTCCAGATTAAAATTAGATTTTTAAGACATTACATAGAACATGGCATAATTCAACCTATAGAAAGAACAATGGTATTTGGAGATAAATTTCCAGATGAGATAACTAATAAAACTCAGTTACAGAGATTTTTAGGATGTTTAAACTATGTTATAGATTTTTATCTGAATTTAAATAGAATGATAAAATCATTACATGATAGACTTAAGAAAAATGTTGGACCATGGACTGAAGAGCATACCAGCATTATAAGACATATAAAATTTTTAGTAAAAGAAATTTCTTATCTGTATATCCCAAATCCGAATGCATTTAAAATAGTAGAAACGGATGCTTCAGATCTAGGATATGGAGGAATTTTAAAACAAAGGTTAGATAATAAAGAAAGGATAATTCAATTTACCTCGGGACACTGGAATTCAGCTCAACTAAATTATTCAACTATTAAAAAAGAAATATTAAGTATTTTAATTTGCATAAATAAATTTCAGTCTGATTTGTTAAATAAAAAATTCTTAGTTAGAATTGATTGTAAATCAGCAAAGGATGTTTTAAAGAAAGATGTTAAAAATCTTGCCTCTAAACAGATTTTTGCTAGATGGTAAGCGATTTTAAGTATTTTTTATTTTGATATTGAGTATATTAAAAGTAGTAACAATAATATTCCAGATTTTCTAACTCGAGAATTCTTACAGAACAATGGTAAGAAAGAAGAATAAACAAAAGGAAGTAAAATCCAGCCCAAGTTCTACTCCTAAAGCCTTATTAGAACATTCAGAAGACTTGGATAAAACCATAAAACCACAAGTAAAAAACTCAAGCCTATCAGATATAAAATCAGGTCCATCAGATTTAAAAAGATGGATTGAAGAATTAAGTCAATCAGCAGAGGTGATTAAAGCCTTGCAAAATATAGCCTCCTCCTCAGGAGACTCAGGTATGGCCTCTAAAACTAAAGCGATCATACCCGCTCATGGTACGGCTAGTTTGTCTCAAACAGTAGACAGTAAAGACTCATCAAATCCGTTAAAGGCTGTGGGTTTGCCAAAAATCCAATCTACTCAGGGGTATAATATAAGTTTTCATAAATGGATTATAAAAAATATATCTGATTTTGAAATTATTATTGAAAATGGTTATAATGATGTAAACCCATGGGGAGTTATTAAAAAATATTATCCTGAGAATTGGTATTTTACACCTAAGAATTTTTCAAAATCTCAGGAATACTATCATAATATTTTGGAAGATACTGAGTCAGTAAAAATAAAATATAATTTTAATAAAAATGATAAAAATATAATAGCCTACTCTTCCATACAGATAAAACGGGTTATCCATCTTAAGAATTGGCCAACTCCGAATTTGTATACTGGTCTAACATTTAAAACCCTTAAAAAGCATTTTACTTCATATAACTATTTTGATTATATAGATGCTTGGAAAAATATTTTCAATATTCAAAATCTAAACCACACTCATTCATGGCTAATATATTTTGATCAGTAAAAAATTAAAGAAACCACCAAGTTTCCAAACTTGTTTTTAAAATGGTGGCAGTATAGAGGTATTTCTAAAGAAATTCTTTCATCCGAAGTATCTCAAGTATATCAGTATTTCAAAAAGTAATTATTTTTGATTTTCAGTATATGGCGGGAACTTCTATTCCAGCAATAGTAAAAAAACATAAGATTAAATGGTGGGGATCATTCAAGAATACCACCACGGAAATAACCGTTAAAGAATGGATAGTAAAAAAAGCACAGTTCCCAGCTCTATCCTATGCTACTAAACTATCTCTGCAAGAAAATCCTTCATTCGGAGCACAAAAGGCCCAATGTCAAGCATTACTTACAGCAGCTAAAACCCTTGAAGAATATAAGATGATTTGTCAGCAAATGTTTAATTAGCTTACTTTAGGAGAAAAAGAAGGAATAAAGCAATCATCAAGCAAGTCTTCCAGTAAAAATGTTTCAAAGAAGCAGTCCAGGAGAAAAATTAAAAAACAGTCAAGTTCTGAACCAGAGTCGACAGCGTCATCCCAAACGTCATCCTCCAGTAAAAACCAGACATCTTCATACTGTGATAGTAACGAAGACGACTGTTATGGAGTTCTTCCCCAAGTAAAAATCAAAAGTAAAACAGGCAAAAGAAGAGATAAACAGAAAGCAAAAGTAAAAAAAGGAAAAGAAAGATAAATTGAAGAAAGGTAAGAAAAAGAAGGACACCTCATCTCCATCCTCATCATTAGAATCAGAGTAAAAAACAAGAATAGTAAAAGACGTGGTAGACAAACTATTCATTCACAGTAAAAAGGAACAGCAGTGGCAGACAAACTATTTATCCACAGTAAAAAGAAGCAAACAGATCGCTATTCGTGAACAATAAAAGCCGCGTGAATCAACAGTAAAGGTCTTGTGACTCAACAGTAAGAGCTTAAAATTTTTCTATAAAAGGGAGCCTCTCCTCCTGTGAAGACACACATCTGTAAACACAACTCATATACTTCCTCTCTCTATTCTCTCTATTTCCTTTGTAAATTCTCTCCTGATTCCCAGAAATTCTGTATCAGTTCTTAAGTTTTAAATATAGTAAGTTTTATTTTGTATTTTATGTCTGTTACCCTTATAAGCCCGTGTTGACGGCACTATTCTCTTCTCCCTCTTCACTCTGACTTAACTTTGGGGATCCCAAGTTAAGGTTGCAGGAACCTTGACCTTAGTAATAAAATTAAAACACCATAAGTATGCTCTGTGGTTGCAGCTTAGACTGATCTTCCACATCAGAAATTTATTTGCTTATTATAAATCACTTTATATTTTGAAGGCCAATGACTCTGAGAGGCCAGTAAATTTATACTTTCTTAGTATATCGACTGGAAAACTAGACCTCTTTGATCCGGCAAATTGTTATACCGTAAAAGAAACTTGGATTACAAAGTCACGTACTATTGAAAGTGAAAGTTATAACCTGCTAAAATTATAAATTTGTTTGTTTGTTGCTTGACTCTGAATCTTAGCATTTTTGATTTCGATCCAAAGTGTTTGTTGGTATATATATATATATTTAAAATTATATTCATAATGCATATTAATTTTATCTTATTTTACTAATTAATGGTAATAATAGTACTAATCAAATTTATTTAATATATAAATATTAGTTGTTATATATATATATATATATATATATATATATATATATATATATATATAGAGAGAGAGAGAGAGAGAGAGAGAGAGAGAGTGCTATAATCAAATTCCAAAGAGAGATGAATATGGGCTGAGATGCCGCTTAGCAAAAAAATGGGATACACACTTGAGTAGGGATGGCAGGCGGGCGGGTTTTCGCGGGTACTCGATCCGCCCAAATTCTATTAGGACGGATTTGGATATTTACAAAACGGATTTGGGCGGATTCGGATTTGAAAAATTTTACCCGTCTCGGATTCGGGTAGGGTTCGGGGTTAGGTGATCGGATACCCGTTACCCGAACCCGATTAGCTATACTTCAAAACTAACCCTAAATTCCCTTATCCCTAATTCATTTTCTCATTTTACTCGAGCTTCTGCCTCTCTCCCCCCTTCCCTTCCCATAATTTCCAATCGACACCTCTCCCCCACTTCACTGTCGGCAGCCCAGTCAACGCCTCTCTCCCCCACTTCCGGTCAGCGATATCTCCTTCTCTCTCTCCAGTCGGCGATATCTCCCACTTCCCAGTCAACGCCTCTCTCCCCCACTTTCGGTCAGCGATATCTCCTTCTCTCTCTTATCTACTCGTTCCTCTCTCCCCCACTTCATTGACGACTGGAGACAACCCGTGCCTCTCCCCAATCGGCGTCAGCAACATCTTCTTTTACTGAAATCTCTTCGGGTATGTTAACTTCATTTTTTTATACTGCATAAACACATCAAAAATACATAGAAATAGTTTTTTAGAATTTATAGACTATTAATCTAATTATTTAGATATTATTAAAAAATCTAACTATTTATTATTTGGGTTATAATATGTGAATTTTTAATTTTTTATCATTGAATTGAATTATAAAAATAGGGAGCTTGGTATTTGGGTTATCATATGTAAATTTTTAATTTTTTATCATTGAATTGAATTATAAAAATCGGGTTCGGTCGGGTTCGGGTAGTGTGCGGGTATTGCTAAATGGATTTGGAACGGGTACGGGTAGTAAAATTAAAGCACTAAACGGATTTGGGACGGGTTTGGAAATTTTATATATAATCGGGTTCGGATTTGGGTACTCCCAATTTCACGGGTACCCTACCCGTTGCCATCCCTACACTTGAGAGCATTGTGTTAACTTGTTTAAAAACTCAGCTCTGTAATATTTATATGCATATAATTTCATAAATTTTTTAATAAAAGGGAGCGGGACCAAGACCACATTTTTAATGCTTAAGTTTAAATTTTTTGAAAAACAGGGACAACTAACTCCATAACCGTAATAACTGAAAGAAAGCAGTGAGAGAAATAGGAAAAGAAAATAAATAATATGATAGCACATGAATATGGGAAGAGTTTTGGGTTAGCTAATCCATTTGATTATAGGAAGAAACAGTCAACATCCGCTTTCAAAGCCATTCTTGTTCAGATCCAAGAGTGCTATTCCACGTGCTTCTTCTGCTCTTAAACGAAGGGGTGGAAAATTCAAGGGAATGGTAAAGCCTTAAGTTTTTTTTTTTTTTTTAGTTATTATTTAGTTGCATAGAAAATTTATTAATTAATTTTTTAAATTTAAAAAATATATTAAAATATTTTTAATATTTTAAAAAATTTATTAAAAATTTTTTTTATTAATTTTAGGGAAATTTACTTTTTAATCCCTGAGGTTTAACGTAATTAACACTTCTGTCCCTCTATTTTGGCGACCCAACACTTAAGTCCCTCACTTTCTCTTCCGTCCAAATTCATAGTCCTTCCGTCCATTTAAATCGTTTGGTCAAAGAGTCAAAAGTGAGAGGTGATAATTTTTTCCAGAAATACCCTTCTCTTAATGTGAAATTCCTTTTTTTTTTTCTCTTTCATGCTTTCTCTCTCCAGTTGCAGAAGAAGAAGAAGAAGAAGAAGAAGAAGAAGAAGAAGAAGAAGAAGCTGCTGCAGAAAGAGTAGGAAGAAGAAGAAGAAGAAGAAGAAGAAGGAAGAAGAAGAAGAAGAAGAAGAAGAAGAAGAAGAAGAAGCTGTAGAAAGAGTAGGAAGAAGAAAGAAGAAGAAGAAGAAGGAAGAAGAAAGAAGAAGAAGAAGAAGAAGAAGAAGAAGAAAGAAGAAGAAGTTGCAGAAAAAGGAGGAAGAAGAAGAAGAAGGAGGTTAATTTTGTCAATTCACGTGTCCCAAACGGCTATTTTGGACGGAAGGACTACGAAGTTGGACAGAAAAGAAAGTGAGGGACTTAAGTGTTGGGTCGCCAAAATAGAGGGACAGAAGTGTTAATTACGTTAAACCTTAGGGACTACAAAGTAATTTTCCCTTAATTTTATTGTTAAATATTTTACTATTTAATTTTTATAATTTTAAAAAATTTATTAATTAATTTTTTTAAATATTTAAAATATTTATTAATTATTTCATATCAAAATATTTTAAACCTTTTTACAATATTTGATAATTAAAATTAATAAAAAAATTAACTAATAAATTTTTTAAAATATTTGAAACATTTTAATATATTTTTTAAAACTGTATAATTTTTAAAAAATAAATTGGAGTTATTATAAAAGCATGTAAAAGCTCGTAACTTCCTGGATGATCCAGTGACCATTGATTCTGGGGAAAACGTTTTCCCCACAATCATCCATCAACCTCTTAAAAGCCTCAAACCCATGTGCTATTTTCCAGGTGACAGCTTTTCTGCAAACATCAAGACATAGGATAAGTCCATTCAGTTTCAAAGGAGCCAGAAACAGAACCTTCAAGTGATTCAATAATAAATAATAATAGTAATAATTTAAAAATTGAGAGTGAGAGAATTATTCTTAGAAACTCCAGTTAAAACACAAGGCTAAGCAAGAAGCAAAGAAAGGTATTAATCCATTTCGTAGCAGTAAAATGTATCTACATGGGTCATGCAAGAACATTATGACCAAAAGAATTTTACTATAAATATAAAGGCCCGTTTCATGACACTTCTTACATGATGAAATTTGGGAGCCAGAATTCCCTAACATCACCTTCCCATCATACTACATCACCAAAAATTTCCCTTCCCACCATCCTACAAAGAATGCAGTTCCAAGGGACTTTTAAGCAAAGATTTGGTCGACAAAAAAAAAAACTGTAAAGCCCCATCAACTATGAGAACCATTCTAATGAGATTTTTACAACTGTAATTTATCACAATAATATTACATTAGGGGCAAAGAATGTTAAAATGGTGCATAAAAAGAACAAAAAATGGAGGTTCATTTACTGCAAGGCATTGACTGGAATTTCGAACACTGTTGATGAAATGATGAAGTGGAAAAAGAACAAGAAAGAACCACAGCCTTAATCCTGTAAAAATTCGAAGTCTGGATTCTCAAGAAGTTCTGAAGGAGCTTTTACATCTGAAAAATCCTTCCCATGGAGAGATCTAGATACTTCTTCAATTGAGAAAGGAATACTGCATTCAAAAGTTTTAATGAGTAGGAGTTTGGGGGATGAGTTTTTCCATTGAAGAGGAAGTTGCTTCCTTTCTCACCTGGGATCCTCTTTCAACAAAAAGGAATTGCTATCGTCGTTGTTGGACTCATCTGTCAGAGCTTTCATGCTGGAAATGACCTACACAAAAACAAGATGCAGAACCGTGACAAGATTGAAAATTTAATTTCTTCAACACCTTCCAGTTGGGAATCTAATTGGCCTTACATCCGGGGAAACGCTTTGAGTATTGTAGTTGTCATCCCAGTATAGCGTGCATACTCGGTAAAGCTGTTGAATATTCAGCACCTGAAAACGGCGAGGACTAATGAGAGACTGGCATTCGTAGATAATGCAACACAAATATAATAACATGTTTACATAAGTTCTACAAACAATTTAAATTAACAGTTTCAAATCTAGTTATTATCAAGCAACTTCATACTTTGATGATAAAAGGGACCAGATTGCCCAAGTCATATAGAACACACTTTTGCCCATTATTCTCAACCAATGTGACTTAACATGCTCATAGTAATAATTCATTCCCTATGATTCCAGCCACATGCTTCGTTCTTAGCATGGCCTGGGATAAACATGCCTAGGTTCTTTTAAAGGTTTTCTGGATTAAAAGTTTTGATATTTTTACAATTCAATCATAGTTTATTCCAGATTTGAAACCAGGGAAGGGAAGGCTTACAGGGCAAAGGTCATTTGTAATATCATCGTAGGATATCCTTGACTTCTGATGTATAACCTGGAAAAGAAAAAAAAAAAAGAATTGCTAAAATTAGACTTACAAAGGAAAACCAAAAACCACAAAGCATTTCAACTGAGCTAAAAATGGAATAGCCGTCAATGCCCACTGTTCCATGTGCCATTTTACAGAGGAAAAAGTTAGTAACAATATTGACATCAATGGCATGCTTTGTTAACAAATGATAAAAATTTCAATCCAGATACATTCAAGGCTCCCTAATTGATAACACCCTCCAAAATTTTTCAAGTCCGTTCCAGAAAACAAGTTAATGTAAGCATACAACTTTACAACTCCAGATTAAATTTGACCGAAGATCCAAACAGAGCTGTGAGAACAAAAATTGCTCATATCGATGAGCAAAAGGCTAATAAAATAGCATAGGTTACAACCAGTTTATACACAGGACCCATAACTATAAACTTCATAAAGCTTTGTTTGAGTTCAATCTAGTCAAGGTTACAACCAGATAAACCTTTTTCCTCTATTACATTCGTTATTAGAGTTAATATTCTCGGTTAGCAATCAAATCCACAGAATTTATACCCATCATTTTTCATTCAGTCTACTTGTGCATCTTGCACTTTCTACTTGAATGAAACCTTTCTTTCATGTTGTTGCATCTTAGGACCTCATTGATCTCAACCAAGTTTCCTATAGTTACTCTTAACTTTTCTTTAATTGGTGCTACCTCCACCCGTCCCATCTTTCTTTATTATTCGTATTTCTGTTACCGTGTGGTATTCTTGTTATTTTCACACCAACCATACTTATTATACATATTGCTTCTTTCAGGCAATATTTCTCTCTCTAACGCCACACCTTGAGGATAGTTTAGTATTCAAATACAAGGTTTATTACAATATTATCTGTTTGACTAACATTTTTTTTCTTTGAGAAACTGTTTGGCCAACTTTATTTCAACTGAAAATATAACGTCAGCGCAATTTTCAAGATTAACTTTAAGCTATATGTAATTTGCTACTATAAAATTTGAATGGAAAATTTCATTATCCTTTTTTCCTAAATGAACCAAACAACAAACAGTTAGTGGAAAAAGAAATAAGCAATCTATTCACAAAGATATTTCCCAGCAACATGAGCCATGATTGCAAGTGAACAAAGAGCCAAAGGGACAACTGATAGCACATTGCTGATCACTAGAGCAAGTTTCGACCTAATTGAACTATCATAGTAATATATATTGCAAGTACTGAAATGAACATACCAAGAATCCAACAGTTTGCCTTGTATGTCTAAGTTCATCCCAAGCTGAGCCTACGTACTGCAACCAAACATTACAAACAATATTGAAACAAATAATACTATAAAGCCTCTTGAAAAAAAACCAAATCATGGATCCATAAAAAACCCAAAATCTTATCATCTTGTAAAATGAACCGTATTGAAATGTTAGAATCTCTAAATCTTTCCTATTTATTCTTATTCCTCATTTGAGAAAGAGTTGACTTAGGAATTCTATTAGCTATACAATTATTTGCCTGTACATTCCCTGATTTAGATCCTAATTTGTTGTAATCCATTATCAGTTGTGCATCCCTGATTTAGCTCCTAATTTGTTGTAATTCTTATTAGATTTTTTTCCTTGTTTAGTTAGGTTTTTTGGGGTATGGATGTATTTGCTCAACCAAGGAGAATCACAAAATCATATGGATCATGCAGAAGAAGAAGAAAAGAGTGGAATTTGAGAATAGAATTTCTTGATTATTCCCTCAAGCAAACTGGGGATTTATAGTGTTAACTTAGGTACAAAAATAGGAAGAATACAAATCAAGAAATCCTAGGCTATTTACAGGCCCTAATTAGCACATATCTACAATATTACAACAATTAAGGCAATATTCTAAAATATCTTAACAGATCATGAATGAGATATGGGCAAGTCCATTACTCTTTAAGAAGAGGCGTCCAGTTTTACACTAATCCAGTTGAACCAACCGGCTTGATTGCCGCTCTTAAGTATATTTTTCAAAGGGTTTTTTGCATCATTTTTTTTGGGGGGTGATTATAGCATTTAACTGGATAAAGCTTGAGAAGTTTACCTCATCTTTTCCCTGGCCACACCACAGTTCTAATTCGTCCAACCCAGCCTTCACATATTCTCCATTGTTGAATGTACAGCACTCTCGATGAAGAAGAAGACTGCAGTGGCATACAGAAAAATACAATGTCAAGGAAATCCAGCAACATGCAAGATTACACATCATATTTCAGCAACGATAAAACGGTAATTTACCTATTAAACAGCTGAACGTTGATGTGCGAGAAAATTTGAGTAAAGATCTTCTGGACAAGGATTGGAGAAACCTAGGAGAGCCCAATCATAAGCCACAAAGCATAAATAGAAGAAATAAATTATGAAAATTTAAAATCCCTTACAAAATTTTCCTGGAATATATTTAGCATCCCATCCAGGGTCTCAACAATCTTTTTCCAGTAATCAGCTGGAGCTGACTCTGAATCATTTTTATCTGATACACTGGGGACCTGAACCATTCAGATGACACGCTAATGATGTCAGAATGCAAAAAGATGTTATTGAGAATAACAAATTTGCCACTTGGCCTTCTACTATCCTGCATCTAATGTTACATTTCATGGTAAAGCAGGAGATGCTTTCAAGCAAAAAAATTTACGAGTCCAAACATTAGTTAAGACGCCTGTCCGGAAAATCTCATAGGCAATGCAAATGCCAGCTTAACATAGATTAGCCATCAAAATATACACAATGCTAAAGACAAGCTTTACAGGTCTAGTTTATAGATAAAATTCCAGCAGGAAAGGAACAAAAATATGAGCTATAAATATAAAAATTCAGATGTGGAAGCTAGCGTTGATTGATCAAGCAGACAAATCATGATCCAGGAAGAACATGTATTGAATCATCTATCTATAAAAGCCCAGAAGGATTTTAAATCACAAAACCATCTGTAGAAGGATCCATTAACAGAGAAGAGTCAATTTACCTGGACACAGGAAGAAAGGTGCGGTGATAAGTCTTTCTTTAAATTGTCTCGAATGATTCCATACATTGTTTCCACATATGCTGTAAGCTGTTGCTTAAACAGCAAAGCTGGATATTTAGCTTCAACCAGCTGTACTGTATCTTTACCCACCTTAAGGTTGGAGGAAGAAGGGGATGAACGGAAACTCTGAGAAAATAATTCAGGTCAAGTAACTCCTTTGTATGTGCATAACTTTTGATTAACATTTCGAGATTATAGAGCAGATACATGTCTTCCAGATACAATTGTCGAGCTTAAATTTAACTCACTTTTTTTATTCAAAAAGTCATGCAAATAAACTCCAATAAGAATGTATTCACTTACTTGAGTCATCCTGCCAAAAAAAGATGTTGGAGCCGGAGGCTTTTGACTTCCTTTTAAAGTCCGTTGAAGTAAGCATAGCAGTGTAGATGTATTAGATAGCCAATAGGCCATATGATCATTGCTGTCCTGATTCTGCAAGACATCATATAAAATATCAAGTACATTAGATGTCAATTCCATACAGTCTAAATAAATAAGCAATGCAACATTCATAGGAAGGTGGAAGTGGAACCTACTAAGAAAAAGTTTGAGATGGTTTGAACACAGACATAGTAGACAAACAAATGGACTAGTACAAAAACTTAAGCACGCTGAAATTGTAGAAGATAAGAAATGGAGGGGCAGGTTTAAGATGATGTGGAGAAGAAGTGAGAAAGGACTAGAGGTTCCAAGTCATTTTAAAGAGGTAGCCCTAAGTCAATAGTCAAGTGAAATGGAGAGAATGGATCCTTAATTCTATATAACCAAACCTAAATAGTTTGGAATTCAGGCTTAGTTGAGCTGAAGATCTCTTTCTTTGTCCCTTGATTTAGGATGGGATCACTTCTAGTTATAAAAATGCTTAACTGGTAAAAATCAAGTACCTCCATTGCGGAACCAATCAGTGGAATAAGGCGATCAAATACACTAGTTTTTTCTGCTTCAAATGATTTCCAGTGGACAAGGCATCTATAAATAGTAATTGCAGCAACAGGCGTTCCTTGACTAAAACCAAGATTTTGCCCCACACATTTAATTAAAGAATCCACTTTCTCCTGCATCATAAATTTGAAAAGATATCAAAATAAGTCTTTGAAACAAAAGCACTAAAGAGCTTACTGTTACTTTTCCATTCCACCCTTTAAGCACATACATGCAACCGTTCAATCTGAGATCTTCTAAAACTTTTGTCTGCATCTGTTCCATACTGTTTTAGTGGTGAACTCTGTTGTTCCTGTGGAAGTATTTTCACTCAAAACATAGATATCCAAATATGCAGAAAGCAACGACTAATCACTTATAAAGTAACTAATTGACTTTATTTTCTTTACTTACATGATGGCCATTCTCTAGAGGCTGCAAGAATTTAAAATGAAGAAAACAATTGTAAGTTTATGAAAGACAGTGGTAAAGAAATTAAAAGGCCTTTCATCCTAATGGTAGTGTATCATTACCTCAGATGTAACAGCTAAATGTTCTGCCAATGTTTGGACAGATGAACTAGACAATGCTTGGCGCCGCAGAACTTCTGCATCTTCCATATCAGCAAGTTGTTCTTCAAGCCTGAGATAAATATGGGCAGCAACTATGCCGATGTTAATCATTGAGAAATCCAGTTATACAGACTCCATATTAACATAAAGGAGCATATTTATAAATCTTAAAACTGCAGAACCTCTGCATGGCAGTTTTCAACTCAATTATCTTTGTTTCTGCATCTAAAGCCTGCTTTAACCGTTCTTCACTGAGCCTATTTGTTTCTTCATATTTCCTCTCTGCTTCATCAATTTTCTTTTCCAGTGAACTTACCATAGCCTGTGGAGAATCATACGAAAACATCCTTTAGCACAAGTTTAACTTTATCGTGTTTATATATTATCCATTTTCCATTTCCTCAAGACTGATGAATGCACTTACTTCTGAAGCCCTTTTTCAGCATTTTAAACCCAAGGTCAATTTAAAAGCAAAATGTTTTAAAAAAAATCATTCAGAACATATTCATTTAGTACAGGTTAAATTTGACATTTTCTTATTTTATCCACTTTCTGTTTTCTTAGATAGATACATGCACTTATTTCTAAAGCATTTTATCAGTATTTAAAACCGAAGCTCCATTAAACTAACATATGTAAAATCTTACCTTGAGCATCTCATTTTCAGCAGTAAGTTTATTCACTAGTTCATGGTCAACAACCGAGACCTCCTTTGTGATAGGAACTTGTCCACTCTCTTTCTTTTCCGGTGAACTTACCATAGCCTATGGAGAATCATACAAAAATATCCTTTAGTACAAGTTGAACTTTATCTTGTTTATAGATTATCCATTTTCCGTTTCCTCAGACTGATGAATGCACATACTTCCGAAGCCCTTTATCAGCATTTTAAACCCACGGTCCATTTAAAAGCAAAATGTTTTTTAAAAAACCTCATTCAGAACATATTCATTTAGTACAGGTTAAATTTTACCTTTTCTTATTTTATTCATTTTCTGTTTTCTTAGATAAATGCATGCACTTATTTCTAAAGCTTTGTATCAGTATTTAAAACCGAAGCTCCATTAAACTAACATATGTAAAATCTTACCTTGAGCATCTCATTTTCAGCAGTAAGTTTATTCACTAGTTCATGGTCAACAACTGAGACCTCCTTTGTGATAGGAACTTTTCCACTCTCTTTCTTTGCAGCCTCACATTCCTTGATAAGCAGTGCTTTGGTTTCTTGGAATTCAAGTTGCATCTCTTGCAAAGCAGAATGTAATTTGGCACTTTCCTGTGTTTTGGCTTCCTCAAGGTCGGCCTGCATTAAATGGAGGATTCAAAAAATGGAAGCAACATGATAGAGTGAATCATGTAATGGGAAACACCAATATAGCTAACTTCTGTTTTATTCAGCACTTAAATCTAAATTAAAAAATACAGTGCTCAGCCCATGTGCAAAGATGCCTAAACAGGAAAAAAGAATTCCTACCCTCATTCTTTTCTCCTGCTCTAGACACCAAGTAAGTTCTTTAACTTGCTTTTCCAGTTGAGTCTTGGCCTCTTGCAGGGCACCTGTCTCTTTAGCAGCCTGCAGACATACAAGAAGTATCAGAGACTTACCAACACATATGATTAATAAATGATAGCTCAAGGAACTGTGGCAACAGATTTAAACTGCATTTGAGAGCTGTGGACTGTTGCAGGAGGAAAAGGTATATTTAACCTAAGAAATCATTTTTCAACTGCTGAGTTGGTAAATAAATTTACTCCTACTATGAAATACTATGAAATCCAGAGGAGGAACAAAGTAAAAATATAATCTAGTTGAGCCAAGTTTTGCAAAGCAGTTTAGGTTCGATATCAAAGCAGTTTAGGTTCGTATATATCGAGTTCTCTATATATGAACTTGGTTCGTAATAAGCTCATATTTGAGCTCGATTGAAAAAGTTCAACTCGAATTATGAACTCAAACTCAAAAGCCATTTAAAAATGAATTTAACTAAATATATTTTATACTATAATTAAAATATTTTAAACTCTCTTGAGACCCACAAGTACTATGGGTCGCACAACACGTCATAAGACATGTAATAATGATAAGGAAAGAGAGGGGCTTCCCTTATTATAGGGACGGAAAACCCCTCCTCCTTTCCTTTCTTGCGATGTGGGATTGGATTGTCCCACATCCTTTGTTTTTTTTTTCTTTTTTTTTTTCTTTCTTTAAGCATATTTATTTAGTTTATTTTATACCAATAATTTTCTCTTAATATGTTATATAATTAAAATTGTTAAAATTTTATAATTTATCAATAAAAGTGTATTACATTTAACATTTATTAATTTTTTTTTTTAATATACATTTAAAGTTTTTCTTAGAAAATATTTAATTGTAAGAGCATCTTATGATTTTAAGACATTTTAGATAAATAAAATATTTTTCTTTTTTAAAATATCTTAATTCAAATTTATATGAATAAATGATTTTAAGGCATTCTGTTATACATTGATAAAGAATTTATTATTTAATATTTAAAAACTAAACTAAATAAAACTTGACTTTTAATCTCTTTAAAATTAAAGCTTAATAAACATTATTTAAAGAAAGAAAGAGAGATATATAGAGTAATAGTAATAATTTTATAGTTTATTATAACTCGATTTTTGAAGTTTAACATTGAAAAAATATAAAAATAATGTAAATATATATTAAAATTGATAGTATTTATCACCTAATATTACTTATATCATGATTGAAAGAGTATTTATAACATTATATAACAATTATTATTTTATTTTAAGAATACATTTATTATTTGAGACTCTAAATTTATTTTTTATATCATAATAATATTAAGTTGTTTTTATATTACAATTTAGATTTAAATTATAAATAATCAAATTTTATAAATATATTATTTTATAATGATTATATTATAATTTTAACTAATATATTATTTTTTTAAAATAAAGTTTAAATAAATATAACTACAAATTTATAAAACATAAAATAATATAAATCCTTAGAAAAATGATTAAACATATTCACGAGCTCATTTAACGAGTCTGTTCGCGTGCTTACTCTTAAAATTAGAAACGAGTCGAATTCACGGGCTAAACACTGTAGAGCTCAAACTCGACTCGTTTATTTAACGAACTTAAAAATTAAGTTCGAGCTTGACTCATTTTTCAAATGAGTCAAGTCAGGTCGAACTTTTACCGAGTCAAATCTCAAATAACTTACAAACAGTTTAGTTCGTTTATACCCTTAGAACAGAGTACTCTGGAATTCATGCACAAGCATAATAGCATTTTCAACATGTCACCAAGTAGTCATCCTTTGAAGCAGATATATTAGGAAAAAAAAACACTCTAGAATCCAAATGCCAATAATAGTAATAAAAATAATAACCTTATTATCTACCAATAGCACCAAAAAGGGTGGAAGAAGAAAAGAGTAACATCAAAATTCAAACACTAATGAAATGGAAAACTCGCATGAAAAGGGAAGAAAAGGAACAACCATAAATTTAGAAAACAGAAAAATAGATAATCACAAAAAAGTAGGAAACAAAAATGAATAGAAAAAACAAGAGGATGAGGAAAAAGGAGGTCACCATTTTAAGTTTCTGAAGTTCTCTACGCCCAACTTCTCCTCTACAGGCACATTGCATGGTGATTGCTGCTTTCTTTAACCTCAAATAGTGAAGGGAGGCCAAGTATTTTCGGCACTGAGTCTGTAAGAGCATGAAGCCAGAGAGGACATATCACAATTCTCTCTCTCTCTCACACACACACACATGGAGAAAGAAAGGGAACTATAAAAAAATGGATGCAGTAGATAACAGAATAACCTGCTAAGCTCACAACTAGCAGCTGAAGGCAAGGAGTTCTGGTCCAATTTATTATGCATGGGCCACTCAATATTCAATAGTCTTCCCCCATCCCAACTGAAGTGAAATTGGACAATAGGCATTTGAGAAATGGTGATTTTCTTGCTTTGTTACTGACATTGTGCTTTGATTATAACGACTATACAAGTTTGAGGTTGTCTCCATTAAATAGTTGTCGAGGTTTCCTAAAACAAAACAAGGCCTGCTCTTTTCCTTTTTGTTTTTTCACATAGCAGGTCAAGATAGCAGATTAACTGCTTCTTTCTGAGAATTTGGTGTTACTCAGATACATCAAATCGCTAAGGAAGCATTATCATGAATTCATGATCCACTTATTTGTCGTTATCAGTTGGAGAGTAATAACATTTGTAATCATTCCACACATCCCACTTTGATTGAAAGGAATAAGAGGTAAATAACTAATGAAAAGCATGAGCAAAATTTCCAAACATATAAAATTTTAATTCCATGAACACACTTGTGAAGTTACCTGGATAACAGTTGCAGCTCTTGTCTGCCTCCTGAACAGAAGCTCACTACAAGCAGCCATTCTACGCATAGCTGCCTGAATAGGAACAGCTGAACAGCACAACCTGTTGTAAGCTTTCCGTGCAAGATACCTCCGACCATATTTCTGAATTATCAGACATGCAGCTTCTCTTCTTAGGCACTCGTACTCATGGCGTGCTAGTTGGCCTGCAAATGGACCAAAAGGTGAAAGTTTACAAGTCGAGAGAAATAAATTCTCAATTGAACATTTACCAAAACATTCAATTTTCTGAAATGCATACGCAGTTATGTAAAAGGCTAATAGTACCTCTGCACACTTTCTGGATATCAATGGCAGACTGCCGCAATAGGATGAAGCGTTTGCGGCAAAAGTATGAACGAACTTTCCTTTGAATGAGCCTTGCTGCTCTTCCTAACACCTCACTTCGACGAGCATCTAGTTCTGCCATTTGACCAGCTCTAAGGAACACTTTTGATTTGCCAATCTGCAACAGACATGGTCCAGTTCTTCAAATGTTAGAAACAGTGCCATACAAGTAATCAGCAGTGAATGCTGGTATCTAAGGTGTAGCAATTATGCAATAAACAATGTTTTAAAACTCATATAATGCCTCACAGAAAACTGTCCTATATGCAATACAAATTTCAAGCACCATATACAGGATTTAAAAAAAAAAAAAAAGTGGCTGCACGTAGCAAAGGATGTACACATGCAGAAAATTATGGATGTGAGTCTATGCAAGAGTATCATTAGAAAAATATACCTGATAACCTTGAAGGTTCGCCTTCTCCAAAAGCTTCTTGCATGCAGTAGGCCCATTACTGTAACAAAAAAAAAATGGGACATAGCAAATGCAACTTAAATAAAAAAAAGTTTCCAACATATCCAATGAATGATGTATCATAACCACATTGAAAATTAAAGCTATGCTCAGTGAAAGTGAAAATTTAGTAAAGCTACCTCCCCTTGAGAACATCTGGTCCCAGAATGCTAAAACGAGCAACAAATTCATCAAAAGTTTTCCTAGTGGGAAATCCTGCACAACTAATCCTAATAGCCTCCATGACTCCCTGGAACCAAATTCGTATGAAATCCACTACACTTTAATGGGGAAACTTACTGAATTCAATATCACGATAGGAGAAATGACCAAATTCTCTAATCTTACCCCACAACGTAGTTGCTGTAGAACATTACTGTTCTCAAAGATGGCTGGCTTTAGTACATTATTTGGCTTTACACAACGAATGTAGTGTGGCTCAGTGGCACTCAGTGTTTCAAGCAAAGATTGTAGTTGTTGCTGTAAGAAGACAGGAATTAAGACTATAGCGTGTAAAAGAACCTTGTTATGTGCATCAAAATTATGGACAGCTGGATAGGCATACCTTAAACCGAGTTCCTATTGATGAAAACTTTGATGATTTCGCAGAATCCTCAGGTAATGGGGGGAAAAGTCCTGAAACAAAGGTGCATTTGGACGCGCTAAGGAGAGCCTGGTGCTCCGCAACAACATAATCTTTGTTTTTATCTAGAAACTGTTCAGTTTGGTATGTTACCTGCATTAAGAAAATACCAACTTAACAAGTACTGAGTTGTAATATACCTCTTCCTTGCTAAAAGAAGGGCCAACATTTCTGTCATTCTCGTGTAAACCAAAATCACAACATACTCACATCACCAGCATAATGACAAATAGTGAAGTCACTACGCGCCAACTTAGGCTTGCTAAAGCGCTTGTGATCTTTAAAAGTCTGATAAAGCTTCTGTGCAAATGTCTCGTTTGTTGATCTAGGAAACATACTGCAAGGATAAAACAAGTAAGCGTAACATAAAAATAGAGGATAGTATTTTCTAAAAAGCAAAATAGTGTTCATATAATACTGCATTATCTTCATTTTTTTTCACATACCAAGCTTCATCAAGAAGAGCAATGATGCCTCCAGGTTTCTGAAATTGTAAAACTACAAATTAGAATAATCAAACATAAATAAATATCAAACAACTTTTCCATCCATAAAATAAAGTCACTTGTTGCTGTGGCTTGAAAAGATAAACTGAGAAACCAAAATATATGAATGCCAGCAATTATGTGCACAAGTACAATACTCTGTGCAACTAACAAAAAATCAATATCTACTAGGACTGATGATAATACAAATTCTGAAAACTCGTCTCTTTCAAGGGAAGAAAACCTGATCAATCTTGTCTCTGAAGTCCTCTTTCATTTTCTTTTTATTAAAAGGATATTCAATTGTTCTAGGAAGTCAGCCAAGTTATGCACTGCAATATTGCAACAGGATTCATCTCCACGGAAATTATTTACATCCAAACATGTCAAATCAATTAATCAACATTGTTGGGCATCACGTGATTATTTTAGAATAAAAGAAATTTGGATTATAATCCAAAGTAGCAACCTCATAAAATATACCTTTAGATAACCAAGACACCACGTCGGTGTTTCTGATCAATTTTGCAAAGAGAAAAAACTAACTCCTTAAGTTGCACCTATAAACGAATTCTACAGCAGTTTTAGTGTCCTGGAGTCATTTTTACTTCATGGAAAAAGTGACTTCACAACTATGGCATAAACTGGCTTTCATGGTAGAATAAATTAAGTAATTATTGGAAAAGACTAATCAAATTGAAATAACTTGTTGAACACCAGACCTAGAATAAGTTTATTCTCTTATGCCCGTATATAAGATAATGCAGTTTCTCTTTTAGCACTAAAATTGACATCACATCTCTTGTATTGCTGGTTTGCATTATCACTTATTTATAAGTAACAAAGTATTGGTCATAGAATCGCATAAATTTGCAACCTAGACACATGGAATCATAATTAAGAGAAGACACCTACTTATAAGCAAAGCATGCGTGAAACAATAGTAAAATTAGTAACAGCTGATAATTGTGGATACATGGAATAAAATATTGTAAATAATAGTAAAAGCAGGAAATAGATTACAGCAACATTGAAAATGTTTAACATTCATGATCCATCTGCCTTATGATTTGGTAAATAAGGACACCCCAAGTAACAAAGAGATGAGAGAAAATGAAAAGAAAGATAAGACAGTGATGATTATGAAGAATAGTAAAAGAAGCAGTCGATTGATTACAGCAGCATTAAACTCTTCCTGAAATTGACAAATAAGGAACAAGAAGAAAAGGAAAATGTGTTCACATCAATATTCATATAACAAGTGGCACATTACAACAAAGATAAGCCTAAAAGTTAAATATTTATTGGTTTTGATACTGGATCAGAATATAATTCAACATAACAAAAAAGATATCACACCTTTTCAATGAGATCAAGGACATCCTGATTATCAATGAAATCTATGTAACTCCAGTCAATTTTTTCTTTTGTGTATTCTTCTTGCTCCATCTTGAAAACATGCTATCAAATACCATATTCAGGACAGATTAGACTAAGAGAAGACATTTGGAGATTCCAAGCAATGCTAAGAAAATATAAGTACAAATGTAATGTGCAAAAACCTGGTTGAAATGTTGCTGCAGTTTTTCGTTGGTCAAATTAATACAAAATTGCTCAAAACTGCAAATGAACAAATAACATAGCAAGCTAACTCAACTGGTTGCAAATGTAAATTCTCTTCACATAATAAAATGGAAAATATTTTTTCACTCATTGGAAGGTAAACGTGCAATAAGAATGGTATTTAGGCATATAAATTTCATTCAAGTGTTTTTAAGATGTGCTACTGAGATGGGTTTCATATCTAAAATTTCTGCCTTCGACTTAAATATTTCAAATTTTGTTCCAATTTTTGCAGGGTTCTTGTTACTTCCAGAGTTCCAGAATTGATCTAATTTTATCAGTGTCCTTGTTCCTTGCTACATTTTTCATGTTTTGAGCTTGATTAATTCCTTAGTCTTTATGGACTCTATTTAATCTTTTGCTGTGTATTTGCTTTGCTTATTGACCAAGCACTTAAAAACCCTTTGACTGTCTTCAAATACTGCTATGCACTCATTTATTGCTTTTTTTAATCTTATAACTTCATGTAAAAATTGGATGTCACGTATTCACCTAGTACATATTCTAAGGCTTGCTTGATGCTGAACCTACCCAAGTCCCCAGAGAAGCCCAGGCCAAATCATGACAATCTACCAAATTCCATATCAATCATCTAAACAAAAGGAAACATCCTATCATATTGTTAGAAAACAAAGCTACCATGTGGTATATAAGTAATATGCCAAGAAGACTATGTCGCTTTTCTTCTATGAGACAAACTTTGTTCTGTGAAGTTTATGAATGGAGCCACTAAACATACCCTACAAGAAGTCTCTTGAATACATCAGTAATCTTTGACTTTTCAAACCTGAGAATTAAAAGTTTTCTTTGCTCATCAGTCAATGTATAGCTCCAGGGTTCAAATTTTTTAGTCCTCCTGAAATTTTAAGAGTCTCCATATAGCAGCTTCTTGGATGCTTGAGAGTAGAAGGGAAATCAAGTGGGATACTCCAGAAGAATCTAAGTTCACACCTTTCAAACCCAATCCAAGAAGATGGACTGATGGAGTCATACCACTCATTCCAACACCCTAAACTCCTGGTCATTTAGCTTCAATTTAATGTCACCTAAGAAATTCCTCAAAGTTTATTTCTACAAGCAAACAAACCCCAACTATTGGAGTTGGTTTGCTCGGGAACAGAGCAAAAAAATTAAAAAAACCAACAAACATATAAATGTCATTACGAGCACCAAAATTGAAATGCACTAGTTAATGATTCTTGTCAAAAGAAATACAGTTATTTTCATGCAGTTATATGCAAGGAAATTAACCTTCATTTATGAAGTAAACAAAAGCGTACCGGTTAAGCACCTGTTTGTCTTGAAACTTTCGAAACCATATATATCCAGAACTCCAATCAAAGATTTACAATTGGGGTCTTGACCAATAGAGTGGTTAATCTTGTTCACAAGCCTGTAAGTACGGGTGCTCGAGAAAGTTAAATTGTTGAGCGATGCCATCAATTAGAGCAACATACTTTAGAACATAAACATGAAGTTACAGCATACCAATCAAATAACCGTGAGTAGACAGTTTTAGCCAAAGCATCTCTATTGACAGTTGCTGCAGCTGGATCAAGTGATTTTGTAATGCTCTCATCACGGGTCACAATCACACGTTTGCATAAGGAGTCCTCAAGAGACTTTTCATCGCACCTAAACCAAACTAGCAGATTATAGAATTTCCTTAACTAATCTAGACATCAAAAACCATAAATTATATGAATAGATTAAATTAAGGAGCAATTACATGAAAAGTTCAGACGTAGTCCTGAGATGGAGCCGCGACTTATCATCCTTCGGTACAGAAGAATCTGCTTCAGCTCCCTTTCCAAACTCAACATTACCCAGATGCAGTATTGCAGCCACAACTCGAAATATTGCTTCCTGCAACCGACAACTTTTAGAAACTATTTTCACTTGAAAAATCCCTATTACGAAATGTTGAAATATAGCACCTGCTCATCAGCATTTATCCCAACAACATCCATAGCCCTCCTAGTAGCGAGATACTCACTGGACTCATCCATTCCATCCAGCTCAAAGAAGTTTGATTGATTGAGATAATGGAATTTTCTAGGGTTTCCTAATTTGTACTTCTTGACATCCTGATACACACATAGGGAAACACATGTAAGCGAAGACAGCTAAAATACTAACAGCTGACATCAATCATTGATGTGAGCTATGGAATCCCAATCATAAAACACCTTGGCCAGAAACTTAATATAGGTACAAGAACAGATTTCAACAAGTTTATATGTAAGGTTAGTGGCGATAAAAAAAAGGAAACATTGCTTGCCAATTGATATTTTTCAATGGTCCTACATCTGCAAAACTCTGACTGACACATCAAAGGAAAGTGAAATTCAAATTGCATTTTTTCATTTCCCTGTCTTCTACAGATCAAGGCATGACAACTTCAACTGCTGTTAGTGCTTATTTAGCTTTGAAGTTGAAACTGTTTGTTCAAAAAGAACCCTCTGGATGTTGCATAAGGCTATTTGAGATTGTTATTGCTGTTTTAGTTTCTATGAGAGAAAACGTGTGAAATCTACTTAAGTGAAATTTGAATTGTCTTTCAATATATGCAAAATGATGATTTCTTAATAGCCACAGTGCCAAAAGAACAGTAGACCGTTAGACATTGCATAATCCCTATGTATTTGCACCAGAACCTATAGCCTCCCGTAAGAACATTTCAGAAGCATGCAGGACATCAATTTACCTCCGTAGGAGCAGCACACAGCATGTAAAAGCAATGGTAGTTTCTTTCGGGATCAGACACTTGACAAACACGGGATCTTTCCAGTAAATAAGTCCTAATGGCAGCCCCTGAAATCATCCCTCTCTGATCAAACTGGAGCTCCACGAACTTGCCAAAGCGACTACAATTCAAGGACAGAATTTTATAACTCTTAACCCATAATATGAATTAAAAAATTGACCACTTTCAATAAGTGTATACCACCTTGAATTATTATTCCTGACAGTCTTTGCATTACCAAATGCTTCCAAAACAGGATTGGACTGGAACAGAAAAAATAAAAAGATCCAACCAATCTGTCATTTTCAAAGCTCATTTCAAAAGGAAACAGTTGCATCTCATAGTGTAACAACATGCAACTACATGGATCCGTGTAATAACTTCAAAAGATTATGCTACCTCTAAAACTTTCTGCTCAACAGACCTTCCCTCAGCTGCCGCTCTCCCTCCCATATAGGCCAAATAACACATAAGACTCTTGGTACTCTCTGTTTTACCAGCACCACTCTCCCCGCTAACCAATATTGCCTGGCTTATTCCCTCATTGATCATCTGTCTGCAAGCTTATAATTTCTCTACTTGTGAGGAAATCCTTATCCAAAAAAATATACGGCTATTGAGATAGACAGGCTCATATGAGAATCACCTGTAAGCTGAATCTGCAACAGCATATGGATGTGGACTCAGCTCACCAAATGCTGCCGCTTTATACCGTTGCATCATGTCACTGGCATATAAATGTGGAATTCTTTTAAAAGGGTTCACCGCAATCAATATATTTCCCGTGTAAGTCTGAGAAAACCAGTAAAGAGTTTAGCTTCATAAACCAAAGAATACATGTTATTACAGCTAATATATATATACATAAAAAAATGCGTACATGGATACATACAGACCTATATGTGTGCAAGCGTGCGTGTGTGTGTCCATGCATGTATTTATGTATAGTAAAGCCTACAGAGTAAAAATATAAATAAATAAAACTGGCATACCAAACACCAAAAATGGTCATGGAGACATGGAGACATGGAGATAGTCCACTAAACTTACATATATTTCATTTTCGTCATATCTACATTTAAGATTGTACAGAACCCCCGGCTCATGCAAATATGCCAACTTTGTCATATCATCCACGCCACACGGGGGAAATTCAGGATCTTTTGGATGAACATCAGATGCTTTAGCAACAACCTAGGGAAGATAACAAACAAACCAGAGAAAGGGGGATAAAAAAGGTCAAATCTGAAACTGGAAGAGATGAGCATGGCTGCATGTACACCTCATAGCCCAAAAACATGCAAAGGCACCTCAAAAATATAGTCACATTGTGTAAACGCAATCCATATGAAAAAATGTTTATGTTTAGATTTGTGAAAGAATCTTAACGTAATTTTAAGTTTCTTTAATGAAAGCTTGCTGTATACAAGAAAAACTCACTTTCTTTCCTGATGTACATTTTATTGTAACCTCATCACCCTTAATTTTCAACACTTCTCCATCAACCCAAGATACCTCAGGATCATCCACCCAAACGGAAGATCCAACCAGTAAACTTCGAGAAGCAACCTGAGTGACCAATGGAATCATCAGTATATCCATCAGAAAGAATGAAGCGTCCTTTCAAAAATAACATAGGCATCATAAAACATAACAAAAATAACTTGGAGTAAAAAACATGTAGTGTCTATCTGAGCACACATGCGATGATCGCAGCAAACTATGAGCAGGTAGAAGTTACCACTCGTGAAGACAGACTATCGTTAGGGACTTAAACAGAACTCCTCCTTTCCCCGCAGCAAAATCAAGAGGCATGAGATCAATAGAATTTCAGCATGTCGCTTAAAGGTAGCCATCATCGAGTGATAAATCCGTTCTTTTTTCTTTTTTCCTTTTCTTTCTTCTTTTCTTTAGGTCAGCTATGGGTTAAATTGGTCGTGCTACAATGGTTTTTCCAGTCAAAATAATCCAGTAAATCAGAATTGTACTCCATTTAGAATTTTTCGACAAAAAGTAATCAGCTTCCAAACAGAAGCATGAGTAAGAATTGGATAAAGGACAGAAGCATAGCTGCCAAATATTTTATATGCTGTTAAAAAGTTGTGAAAAAATTATGAGACCTAAATCAATGTGAATGTTGTAACCACAAAAAAAAAAAGGCTACGATAAGAAGTTTCCAAAATTGCTTGACAAGGAAGACAAGTCAAGAAACAAAATATGCATAGGCCACAGAATATAATGCAACTGTTGCATTAAAACGAAGGAAGTGAGGGATATATTTCTACTAGTTTCTAATCTTTTCTTTTTTTCTAAAGTGCCATTTAAGGTTCATGCTAGCCGCAAAAGCACTTGACAGGCCATAAAGAACAACTGTAGGCCTATAGGTGCTACGAGGAAAGAGGGGCAGAGCTCAAAGAAGCAACTGCCAAATTGTAAAGTAGTGTACTGTTATGTTAACAATTCATTAGCGATCCATCTGATGCTTCTACGCTTTCAGTACACCGTCCCATTAAGTGCATAAAACCGCTCAACTCATTGTTTATTGCATTTATATATACGCACCCGTTGAGTCCAAATCTTAAAATTACACCGAAAATTATATTTTCGTCTCATTTTCAGTAAAAAAGTTAAAGATTTCTACAGCCTTTATCAGACAGGAAAGTCTAAAGTGCAAAAGAAACCATGAACACCCAAAAAAAAAAAAAACAACTATAATGAAGCCTATTATATAACTTTATTACTTTTTAGTTTATTATATATTAGATTTTTATTTGAATTGCATTCTAATTCTTGCAGTTACAACATGCACCCAAGTGATTATTCTGCTAATAAATCATCGGAGTTGAACTTCCATCGGTACATTGAGCAAAACATTAATGCAATAGGAAATTATCGAGAAAACAGAAATAACACACCTTAGCTTTAACAGAAATGACAAAAACAACATTATAGGAACGAGAAAAATAGACGTACCATGTCGACCACAGAAATTTATCAGATTTAGATCCAAGGTCAAGCCAATGAACCTAGATTCCCTCACCACTCCAATACCAATGCACCATCAAGGAATTCTTCGATTCCAACAGAAATGCGGTTGCTATAAACATCAAATCTCTTCCCTCCAAATCAGATTTTCGCTCCTCAAGCCTTGACTCTGTATCTCTATGTGTTAATAAGTGTAACAACTTTGTTAATGATTTCGCTCTCTCAAAGTGTCGGCAATTTAAGGCTTTTTTTCTTCTGTTTGCGAAGAAATGAAGGGGCAGAGGGGAGGTCACACGGGGGAAGCTATTGTTGCAGAGAGCTGACAATGCCGAACCTGAAAACCCTTAGGGACCATAAGTAAAAGCCGAGACCCCTCCCTGCAACTATTTTCCCTTATTTTCTCGCAATTTCCTTCTGTTTCTCACGAAGAAATTGTTTTCTCGCTTGCTGTCTCTCTGCATTCGTTTGGCTTTCCTCTCCAACGAAAAACAACGTGAACGCATTAACTCGAACATAACATTTTTCATATGCTCCCTGATTTGCCCCCACAAATCTTCAGTTATTTACTCGCGGTGCCCCTGCATCCTAATCGAAGTCATTCTTCACATTGGCTAAGGGTTAGGGTTAATCAATGTCTATCAAGATTATTTTACTTTTCTTATTAAATTAAATTTCAGTATTAAATTTTTTAAAAAAATAAATGTCATAATTAATTATTTAAAAATACTAATAATTATTGAAAAATAAAATCACAATAGAATCCTACTAAAAAAAATCACAATCGAAAAAATTATTAATCAATAATTTGGATTAAGCGCATCTCATATCCACAGTGATGCGGTGAGTCTCCGCGTCTTTTCCCATCAACGTATTTTTCGTTAAATATAGTTAATGTGATTTTTTGTAATCATTTTTAATTAATACAATATTATTGAAATTCATTTAAGTATTTTTTATTTATAAAAAATAACCACTCTAATATATTTTTAATACAAAGAATAAATAAAATGAAATTAGTATGATGTTAAATTAATAAATATTATTAAAAATTATAATCACTTATATATGTTAATCCAATTTCATAAGACATGTGGTTACAGATGATATGTACCTAAATTAAATATAAAAAATTATATCCTTTCAATATAATTTTATATAATTTTTAAACTATATGTATGTTTAAATTATTTTAAAATTATTTAATATTAATGCACTATATTAAAGTGTATCCACATGATATAGTGGCAGAGAAAGGTGAGACTAATACTTTAGTATTTATGATTGAAAATTTTTATGAAATAAGTTTATGAAGTATTTTAATTCTGCAAATAAAATATATATTTAAATAATAAAAATTTTAAATATAATTTTTGTTAAATACGTGTAATTATATTAAAATTTAATTATATAAATAAATATTTTTGAGTTTGAATCCATGTTAGTTTATAATTTTCTTCAACTATAAATGATGGTATTATTATTATTATGATTATGATTATTAGTAAAGTGAAATTTATATATTAATTGATAAAATTTGACCAATTCAATTAATTAGTTAGTCAAATTAGATGTGATTGAATTGAAAATAGAAAATAAAAATTTAAAATCACAATAACCAAACCTAAAATTAGAAATCCAATTATTAAAAAGAAATATCAATTTTAGTTGATTTGATTAGTCAATATAATTGAATAAGTACAAATGCATACTATAAGTTTATTTATTTATTTTTGCATTAAAAAAACATTACTAAAATAAAGCCAATGCTCAATAAAAATTAAGGACCATTATCAGACCTAAAACACTGGTGTTAAAATTTAAATAAATATTTAATATTTTATATAAAAAACAATAAAAGTTAACGTGTGATAACTCTAAATCTACCTGTGCTCCATATCCGATAGATCGGGTTTTCCCTCGTCCCCTGTTATATGGATTTGATTCCTTTTTGAGCTCTCTGATGGGTCTGTCAAATGGGTCTCTCTATATTTTTTTTTTTTTGAGGAAATGACCTATAAATCAAGGGAAAAGGAGTCAGAGGTCCATTGGGGATGCCTCGGCGGAGACCCTCCGACGTTCAAGTCAAGTCAGGTTTCCTGAATAAGAGTCATGTTCTTAGACAAGAGTTGCAAATAAAATAAAAATGGAGTCCAAGCAGGAGAAGAAAAAGAAGAAGATACCCCTTGCAAGAGAAGACCCTCCGGTATATAGTGCTTCCTGTCCTTGTTACTCAGGCCCGTACGTACGGGCGTGTCAGGCACCTGCTCCATGCGTAACGGCCATTTAATGCTCTCCAGAGCGCATGCGGGTAAGGCTGGTGAGTGATTGGGCCTACTCCCTTATGGGGCTTGTGCTCATATCTGATCCGGATCATCCTGGGTTGCCGGCCCAGGCTCGTGAAGTCGAGCCGCCTCTCGAGTGTATGATCTGATGGGTTTTGGACTTGTGACCTTCTTTTGGACCCGACCTTATTCCTGAGTTAGGAAAGATCTGGAGGTTATCAAGGTGTAAGTAATTAAAGTGAGGATTCCAATTAATTAATATTAGAAATATGTATTCATAAATTAAAAAGCGAAAAAAGCTAGTGTCCCGGTAGATAAGTATAAGGATGAAAATGAAATTATTTCTATTTTCAAATTAACAAATTATCTTATGAGGGTGAGGTGTTATAATTTTTCATTTATCTATTAGTATAATCTTTATTTGTTTTAAGAAAATCATTCTTTTTTTAAGACTATATGTGTTGATTTTTTTTTAAATGTATATGAGTTGAAAAATTAAAATTACAAATTAATACTTGAAATTATTTTCATCTTTAAAACAATATTAAAAATGTTGGTCACTGCCATTATTTATTTTAATTATTAGCCAGTAGTTAATAAAATATTAAAATAAATAATTTTTTATTATATACCTAAAAGGGCTAAAAATAAAATTATATTATAATTAATTAAACTTGCAAATAAGAAAATAAAATTATATCGTGATTAACTAAATTTGCAAAGAAGAGAATACGAGTCTGTAAATATTTATGGCAGTAACTTATACACTCAAATTAATAAACTATAAAATAAAATAAAAAGTTGTGGACTACCTTTATTTTCGGATAGAAAAATATTGAAAAAAATAAAAAGAAAATTATTTCCTTTTATTTTCTCTATTTTGGATCAACGAGAGAAAGTGTCTTGTTTTTTTTTATCTTAGTTATTTTCTTTTCCTTTTTTATTCATACACGCATATTCTTTTTCAGTTTCATAATTTTTTTTATTTTTAATAAAAAACTATTGTTTAATTAAAATAAATATATTCTTTAATTTTTTTTAAAAATAAAATAGATAAAAATTATAAATTAAAAGAAATATTGACTAATTTTAGTAATTTCAAATAATAACAACTATTTTGTTTTCTAATTCAATATATTCTAATCATTCTTATTTATTTAAAATAAATAATTTTTTCAATAAAAAAACTATCGTGTTGAACCAAATTATGATTGCATTTATGAGTTTAACTCAATTACAAATATATTTAATTAAAATTTATTTTTTTATTTGTCATAAATGATTTTATAAAAAAATTAAATAAATTTTTATAAAATTATTTATAATTTTATCTATAATTTATAAATTAAAAATTTTTTATTTTTTATTTTTTTTGAAATAAGGGATTGGGGGAGTCGAACCTTAGATCTCTCAGGTCTATCAGGATGCACTTTGCACTTTCCACCAGGTTAAGTCTCGGAGTGTAAATTTTTTATTTTTTTATTTTCAATAAAAGTTTTATAAAAAAATTAATTTAATTAAGTTTATATAAGATTCATGATTCTAAACATAGGTAAAAGTTATTTGGTTTTTTACTTTCGAAATAACAAAATGATGGCATATTTGTAATATCTGATGAAGCCGAGGGCATTTGAGTGATCAAATAATTTATTAAATGAACAATCCCTGTCCGCTAATAATTGCCACGTAATCAGAACGAACGGCGACGATTTTATATCTTGATACGCGTTCCCACAATCAGGTAACAAAAAACGTCTCCGGTTGACCCGGAGCCCCATTCCCCTTGTTCTAACAGACTTCTCCTTGTCTTGTAGCATTGGATGACGTGTTAAATAGGCCCCACTCGTCTGATACAAGGCTTTCTAATCAATGGCTTGGGATTCCATTTGCAGATCCGCTTTGGTGATATCAGCCGTTGGATTTTGCAAAAATAGAAGCATCCCGTGGCCATGGGGTACGTAGATATTTGTCGGTTTGAATTATGAGTTTAATAACATTTTATGATAGACATTATGGTTGATAACTTTTGATATATTATTGAAAAGAAATGGAAAATTATTAGAAAAAGTAATCAATTATTAAATTATAATAATATTTTTGTTTAATAAGTTGAATAGATAACTACAATAAATAATTTCAAATATAAAAAGTGTCATGTCAAAGGTTCGACTCCTCCATTTCTATTTTAAATAAAAAACAAAAATATAAACAAACATATAAGAAGCATCATGTTACAGTGAAGGAGCAGATGCCAGGAGGAAGAGAATCCAGGGCAGTCCTGATGAGTGAAATGGAATGTTGAATATTAAATTGTAATCCATGGGCTGGGCCTGGGCTTGGGCAACAAATTTTATGGACTTGGCTGGGCTCCTACCCTAGACTCATAAAGCTCTTACTAGTGTGGGGTAGTCCTTAAATTTATACATTTATTGAATATCAACCAATTAAGTTACCAACTGCTCTAAATGAGACATTTAAACTTTTATATATAATCTAAAATTAAACATAATTAACACAGTTTCAGTTGGTGACCAACTTTATAAGAAGACACTAACTAACAATCTTAAGTATCTTTTTAACTTAAATGACCTAATTTTTGTAAAATAAACATTTTAGAAAACAAATGCAAGTGATGACTCAAAGAAGAACATGTGATGAGAAGGAACCACCATGATTACAAGAAGAGATAATATTTTCCAAGCACTATCATTCGTTGCATAAAATTAGAATGTACCATCAATCAACCCATTACAGCTACTGCATGAAAAATAACAAAGTTATAGGTGTCAAATTTAATGCAGGGTGGACCCCATGTTTTTATACACACAATTCCGAAAGTCCCTTTCAGACAGCGAATCCAAAGACATGTAGATATTGTAGTTATAAATGTATATTTGTACGTATTTGTTATGGATTTTGTTTGGCACCAAAGAAAAAATGTCTTCTGCAAGTGAATGTGCTTTGGAAGTGTCTGATACTGATCCATGACGTTGGATTTTTGCATAGTGCAGCATAAGAGTTGGAGTAACTCTGATGCTAATATTATTTTTGTTTAGAGGTGAAGTATCTGACAGAATAGAAGACAAATTTATTTATTTGTTTGAGGTATAGGCTAGAACCTTTCTTTCTTCTTCTTCTTTAAGATCTAAAACCTTTCTTAAAAGTTAAAAAGATGCAATTTTTATTTTCAGTATTTAATATATTAGAATGTCACGTAGAAATGTTTGTAAAAATACTGATAGGTAGGTCACTAACTAACAACTACCAAGGAGACAATTTCCCTTGTCTATGAATGAGAATTGCCATTTCTCTAACTACCAAAACCGCTATTTTTACTGCTTAAATGTCTATAAGATAACCTAATGGGGAGATTTACTATATATATTTTGAGTATTGCCATTATTAACAAGTCAGTCTCTATATTTTTAAAAATTTATTAAAATATTTTTTATTTTTTTTTTCATGAACGAAATAGTTCGTCTTTTTTTGTTAAAAATAAATAAAAGATGAATGAGAAAATTTTTAAAATCTAATTTTGCCCTCAAATAAAATTTTTTATTTAGTCCTTGAATATTATTATTATTAACAAGTCAGTCTCTATATTTTCAAAAATTTATTGAAATATTTTTATCTTTTCTCATATCTATTAAAACGTTTTTATCGTTTCTTTTCGTCAACGAAATAGACACTTCTTCTCCTCAAAAAAAAAAAAGAAGAAAGAGGACGAGGACGAAGAGGAGGGAAGAGGAAGAGGAGGAGAAGAAGAGGGTAAGAAGAAGAAGAAGAAGAATAGGAGGACAAGGACGAGGAGAGGAGAAGAAGATGGTAATTTGGTATTTTTTTATATTTTTAATAGTAAAAATAGATGGAATGACTATTTTGTTAACGATAAGAAAGAAAAATATTTTAATAGATTTTTTAAAATGTAAAGACTGACTTGTTAATAATGACAATATTTGGAGACTAAATTGTAAATTTTCCTTAATAATATATATAAAGAAATTACAATAAAAATTTGCCTTTTTTTATATGTAATTAGGGGTGAGCATTCGGTCGGTTCGGTTCAAAATCAAATCGAACCGAATAAACCGAAAACCAAAATTTTAGTGTTTATAAAAATCGAACCGAACCGATTTGGTTCGGTTTGATCGGTTTCAATTTTTAATAATTTTTTTATTTTTACACTTTATTTTTAATATTTTAAAATTTAATTAAAATATTTTAATCTTAATATAATTTAATTTCTCTATATTATTAAAAAAAATATATTATTATCACTAATCAGTTCGGTTCAGTTGTTTTTGATTTTTTTCTGATTAAAATCGAACCGAAATAACTGAAATTTCTGAAATTAAAAATCGAATCGAACCGAAATGTATAAAAAACCGAATTAAATATTTAAATCGGTTCCATTCGATCAATTTTTTCGATTTGAACCGAATACTGCTCACCCCTATATATATAATATAGGTTAAAAAGAGTAACTTAATTTATTATTTTGTAAAAAATAATTAGAATATAATCAATAAAATATAAAGTATGTTAAATAATAAGTGAGATAATTTTTCACTTTTTGATAAGTTATTGATAAAAATAAATAATTAAATTATAGTTTATTGGTATGATTTTTATAAATTTAATTATTCAATAGATTTAAATTTTAATTTAGCTCTTTAATTGGTTAATTTCAAATTGATAGAATTTAGCCAATATTATATAATTTTTTATGTTACAAATGTAAAATAAGTAATAAATAATATAAAATATACTTTTAAGTGAATATTAACAAGTTTAATATTGTATTTATTAGAAATGATTAATTATTTGGTAGTAATAGGTTAAAAATCAAATAATTACATAATTCAAATACGTACACAATTTAAAAAATAAATAAAAATAAATAAATAACACATAATGATTGACCAATTTAACGATATATGTTGAAGTTAAATTTTCTTATTTCCCTTCAATAAAAATATATTAAAAAAATATTACATATTTATATATTTAAAAAATATATAAAAAAATAAAATAGTTTTGAACTCTCAAATTCAAATGAAGGTTTCACCCTACACCCTTCACCAATTCAGTGCGGAATTAAATCCGTGATTATAAATATAGTATATAGTTTATAATATATTATTAAATTTCATATTTTAACATGTCTAAAAAAGTTCGGTAAGACTAAGATACTAAGAATATGGAGGAAGCTCGGTAGGAACAAGATGCATAGCATAGGTTAATAATGGAGATGTGAAATTTAGGCATATGTTTCTCCAAAAATAATGCATGTGAATATTTTTGTACGTAAGTTGGACATTAGACATTAGACATAGACACTTCTCTTCACGGGCATGTTTTAGGACTTCAATTATTCATGTTAGCTTCAATAATTCCTATGGTGTATATGTACATATGGCTAAATATATATAATACTGAATTTTTAATTAACATCATAATTTATTAAACGTTTAATTCATAAAAATTAAAATAATTAGACATAGTAATTTATTAAAAAGAAAACCGAATTTTCATAAAAAAATAAAAGTTAAGTCAATAGCAAAAGGTTTAAAATTTGAATTCCCGTGGCATCAATGGTATTAAAAAATTGATAAGTTATAATAGATAATATTGTTAATTATTATATTTAATATGAATTGAAGTATTAAATATTTTTTTTATTTAAATAATAAAAAGTTTAGAGTATGCATTTGAAGCGCGCGTGTATATATATACGCATAATATGTGGATTTTGAGGAAGGAGCATTTCTTCATTGATGGAGGAGCCTATGCAAAGAATTTATGTCATTCACACACTTCCTTTCTAACCCAAAACCCCACCATATCTCTTCCTCTTTCTCTTTTCTCTCTTCCCTATATCAATCTACAATTCAAGATTCACCTCCATTTATGAGTGAGACCAACAAGCGCAAAGAGGAAAAAAGGAAGCTGCTGCTTATGGATTGTTTCGGCGGCAAGAAACAGAGCAGCAACCAATGTGAGAAAGACCTTAGAGGGTTGGCTGAAAAGGTCAGGCTTCTCCAAGATGAAATCAAGGCTATACTGTGTGAAAGAGAGAAAGAGACCAGAGCTTATGAGAGAGACATGGTGGTTTTTACATTTAAGGAAGCTGAGTGGAAGCAAGAGAGAAAGAAGCTTAAAGAGGAAGTGAAGAGGTTGAGAAAGATGTTGGAAGAGAAAGAAGAGAAGATTAGAGAAATGGAAGATGGGTTAGTGGAAGAGAAAAATGAGAAGAATTGGTCGTTTTCAGGTCTGAATTCTAGCTTCTTGGTGGAGCAAATGAGGGAAGAGAGAGTGTGGAGAGATGAAGCTGTTGATAAATGGAAGAAGCTGTATCTTACTATCAAGACTGAGTTAGATGATCTCATTCAGAGAACTCATCGTGGTGCATCTCTTTCTTTTTCTTTTGCACAGCAATCATTCAAATAGTTGCATAGATCATCTTCATGCACAAGCTCATAGATTATTCACCAATTCCTGGAAATTTTCACAAGAAAATGACAGTGAACATGCACTGTAGATCCACTTTATTTCATGTCATATTGTCATCTCACAGCAGAAAGATTTGCAGATAATACCAAAATGTGGATTTGACATTATTTTTGCAACTAACTAGTTCAATGAATAGCTAATCATGAGCATTATTGATAATTAGGTTGATAATTTTTGTTTTTCTTTACTAGGGGATGGACTATATTGGAAAGCAGAGGAAGAAGACATGATTGAAGAACTAAAGATGGAAGTGAAAGCTAAGGAGGAAATCATTGAAGAGCTGAAAGCAAGATTAGCTTTAGTGGAGCATGAAGAGTACAAGAGAGCAAGAGAGGTTGATATACTGAGGCAGAGTTTGAGAATCATGAGCAGTAAAAAAGATCCAAGCTTTGATCTCAGCAAACCCAAGTTGACACTTGTGAAACAGCCTAGAAAAGTTTAAAATTTTAAGTAAAATTCTATTTTCTGGTAGATTGTATGTATGGCTATTAAAGTTTCAGTGAAGCAAAATCTCCTAACTCTAGCCATTGCTATAATTGCTTGCCAGTCCAATGCAACAACTTTGGAAAATACTGTAAGGATTAATAAATATGAGGTATTAGACTCTAGGAGAAAAGACAAGAAAATGTGGGACACCATGCAAGATTTGTGTAGACCCAGATTGATATTCTACTACTCTTCATTTGACTTTGCTTCTGATGAAATATTTAACTTGCAATCAGTCTAGCTTGAGAGTCCGAGTTAGTCCCACAAAATATTGCTTGATAAAATACTTTCCAGGATATTCCAATTTTCCCTGGTGTTTTCCTTGAGAAGAGAGAGAGATTGAGAGGAGAGAAACAAGTTAAGAATTTCTTATTCACAAAAAAGTCAACATATACTAGACGTTTCTATGCAACTGGATCCGGATCCGATGTATTGCCAAATAATAAACGTTTTCCCTTGTGGTAAGGTACATGCGAAAATAGATTTCTAACATTTTTCACTTCCATAATATTGGAGCATTTGTTGAACGAGAAATTCAAGTTCGACTTTTCACTCTTATCATAAACTTGGTCCAGTTTACTAGCAACCACGATTCTCAGATTTTTTTTTCTTCATACCACAATACATTTTCTTCATACAACAATATACTTTTTCCATACCACAATATACCTGCATACCGAATCTGAGTCTTTTTCTTTTATTTTTTTTATCAGAATTAAGACACACCGACCCCCAAGTTTAGTCGAGCTGAATAAAGCAAGATTTGTTGCTACCACGGTTATTCAATTACACTAATTGAAGTGACAGCTACTACAGCCTCCATCTATACTCATTTTCTTTCATTTCTAGGTTCTTTCAGACCCTTGAACTGTTGGACCGTCAGATTCCCCGGCCCTCTGGACAGGGGAAGCTTCACTTTACTGATTCGGTCTTCAATTTCCTTCTCCATCTCCAGGTTTAAGTTTGAGCATATTCGGACCTTCTAATTAAAATCTATAAAATTTATCTTTAGCCAAAAGAAAGAAAGAAAGAAAGAAAGGAAAAAAGAAGCAATACGTAGCACAAGAAATTATGGAACACCCACATACATTGCATCTGAAATGGTTTGATGCTTACCAAACGCTAAATGCGATGCAAAGTCCTCTGGTGCAAATGAAATGAAGCACAGACAATGAAACCATGACCAGAAGGAGAATAGACGACGTACAGACATTGAGACCAATAACAGAATGAGAATCTTATGAGTGATGTCTTTTCATATTTAGAATACTTTGTGGTCCCCTTAACATTGGGTACCATGCTACTGAACAGGTGAAGAATATCTTGTCTACAAAGTTTACCATCTCATAATGATAATTGAGATTAAAAAAAAAAAAAACACTGTACAAGTACAATTTCTTTTCTTTCTTCTGTCTGTACAAGTAAACTTTTTCATGGGCTTCCAACAGGAGCTGCAGTTTATGGAGCCCGCATGAGAAGTGCAGAGAATTTATTCTGTGAGAAGTATAGAAAAGTAGATAAGCTTTGGCTGTTACCATTCAAATGTTGGCGTTTTTAGATGATCGATGCGCTGTCTTGTTCTTTGCTTTCTAGCCTTGTATTTCTAGCTGTCTGGTAACTTGATCTCACATTCTGAAAAAAAGCCACAAATGTTGAGAATAATTTCATAGGTAAATATAATCCATGAACCAATACTCAGCAAAACTACCCTGGTTTGCTTTGCTTATCACATCAACAGTCAAGGGAAACAGAGAAGGGCAGACAAATGTAATGTTTAATCATTCAACTAAATGACTGTACCTCTAGCAATGTGATATAATAGAAATCCTCCATGTGCTGCATGAGTGCAGTACCATCTCGAATTGCACGAAATATATTTATCTCAGTTTGCAATATTTTTTCAATGAGTTCCTTCTCACCTTTCATCTGTATGAAAAGACCAGTCGGATAAGAATTTGTTGGATTAACACATATCTATGACTACAGTAAAAACTAAGACAAATAGAATAACCCCCCAGAATATACCCTTTACCGAAGTCCTTCCATATAACTCCAAGCTACCCATTCCTCATATCAATCCCAATAACTCTTATCCATTCATATATGTTCACAAATTCATAATACTCGGAGACTAATGCTCACAAACTAGGCATTGAATTTTTGAGCTACCATATTGAGGCTATATATCATGAAACATAGCTAAGCAGATTGTCAATGATAATCCAAAAGAGCCATTGTCAGCATTTATTCTGACATGTTAAGTGGGCGTATTAACGTATGATTAAACATTCACAATCGCGATCTTCGTTCTTATTTTCTCAAATAGATTACTGTAATTGCTCATACATGCATATTATGACATGCAAAGGCAACTGAAGGTTAAATCAAAGCCTCAAGTTACTGGCGTTCTACTTATGGGCAGAGTTGAAAGAGACTTGGCAACAGTGGATCCAATAGCACATACAGAACAGATTAGAAGGGAAAAACAGAGCAAGGAAGGAAAAAAATGTATTTCAGCATCATAGCACCAAAACTAAGTTGATCGATGAAAGAACACCACCAACACAAGTTTATGGAGATTCTCACAGCTACAAGGTTCCTTTTGACTCCCATAAATTCTCCCGTTTATGTATTCTAGCATTGGTATATCTTAGAACATTATGTTTATAATAAATAGAGAAGCTCCAACATAGTGCCAAACGGAAAGATGAGACCTAAAGCAACTTAACCACTGAAAGTAAATTCGAGTCAGTTATTAGTTCCTAAATGGAAAATTAATTATATAGGATTAAACTTGTTTGTATTTCCTAAATTTGGCCCCCCAGGTTAACCAAGTGAATGATTAAGATATACAAACTGAAAATAACAAAAGCATGACAAGTGAAAGAAACATACAAATTCTTGGACGAGCACATCCGGTGTAGACTCTCCAACCACATCAACTGGGTAACCATCTTTTGAAAGTTCTAGGTTTCCCTGAACGGAAAAATTTACTGAACCAATAAATAGTTGCAATCATCAAATAATTTGGAAATGGAAACTACATACATTACAGTTACCATTTCTTTTCCACCATCCATGTGCCTTGAATTGTAACTTCACAGTAATGTGAATCATGGTCAAAGAATAAGTAATAATGACACAAAAACCTTTGGATATGGAAGTGGTCAGTTCTTTTTGCTAAGATAATTATTACTGTAAGAAGGAAACCAAATGTGGCTGTCGGGCCCTTTGGCAGACACCGAGCGTGTAATCAATTGTGAACGATAACTCCTAAGCTTTAACACTGATATACAAACCTAACAGACAGACTGAAAAACAAAGCATAAATTTAAACCAAACAGAACTTTAAATTTTCATTGATTTCCAGACTGCTAATCCTACTTAACTTATGAAATCATGATCAGATAATCCATGATGGATGATGCAATTTCAGAACAGAAAAAACAACTTCGGGGGGAAAAGGTAAGAGAAAATATAAAATATTTTTCCTTTTATGATTTATGATTCTTCAATTATGTCAGGGTCCAGACAAATAATTAACATAACCTGATGCACAGTGACACAAGGGCAGTTGGCTTATATTTAAGATATATCTAAAAGCCTCTCATATTAGCAGTAAAGTTAAGCCATTAGCACTGCAAGTTAACAGTTAAATCTTAAATCTACCAAGACCATATCTTCAATCAATGAAAGATACAGGTCAGTGTAAATGGTACATTCAAAATGAACATCAAGAGGAAACAGCAGAACTTAATTTCACAGCCTTAGATATTCAGAAAAAAGAAATCAACAATTAAAAGATGCCTCACCAAAACTTCATTTAGCTCTCCAGCTGCTAAATAAACCGGCTGAGCCACATGGCAATAGCCCATCAATCGAGGAACAGTCGGTATGATATCTCTGTGGTTCACAACTCTCCAGCTGTCCTTGACTTTCTGCAAATGTGAGCATTAAATGTCACTCGGACACTCTTCTTAGGACTTTAAGAAATCAAGATGAGAAAAGCAATTCCTATACAAACATTTGAAATTTATATAATCAACCATAAATATATATATGTACAGGGATAATTTTTTTTAACTGGATAAGAGAGGACTAATTTATAAATCCTGCTACTGATATCATATTAATAATTTAACTTACGTGCGACTAAAAGATAAGATAACATCCAATAACAATAGCTCTTAGCAAAATTTAAAGATGATATAGAACTCCTATGTCATATATATATTTATACACACACACACATATATATACATATATATATAAGAATTACGAAGATTTAACACGGACAGTATTCTTTTTTGCAATGAACCACATCCCTAGCATTTTTCAACCTCCTAAAATTTATTGAAATTATTGGACCCTTAAAAATTTCAGAAATGAAGACATAACTCTAATTAATGAAATCAACTTAATTATAATAAAATTGCCCATTACCTGATTATAAACTTCTGCAAATCTTCTGTTACCAACTCTAGGAGATCCAAAGTTATACATAGTCACAGAAATTGCACCATGCCTAAGGCACTCAATGAAATAGCATTGATATAAATATATAATTCGCATGTAATAGAGAAGTGCTTAATTTCATTGCACTTAACCAGAACCCAGTGTGTAAAAGGAGAGAGAACTCACTTTGATAGCTGACTTGAAGAAAGTTCAAGAGCAAGAAGGGTAGCTAATGCACCACCCAAACTATGACCAGTAACATAAACATGCCATTTGACTGGTGGTTCAGCTCCATCATCACTGTCAACAAAAATTAGAAAGAAAAAAATAACTATGTTACAACTGAAAATATTAATGCCTTAGCTTGAAAAGCAAAAAGAAAGAGAGGAGGAAAAGAAGGGGGGGGGGGGGGGGAGAGCGAAGTTATGATTCCTTTATATGCAAATGTCACAATAATCTTCAGGCTGTTCTGTTTAGCAATAAACTAGATGTTCTTCAAACAAAAAGGATCAGCCATTTAGTATATTTTTGCATTGTTAGAAAACTACATTAAATAATGGCATTTAATGCACTTGTTTCTATGCATGTACTCTGCGCACTAAGGCGAGGAACTTGTATTGGTTCAACTTACACATAACCAATTGCCAATTTAATGATGGAGATGATCCTTATCCTGACTGAATCATAGGCACTTAGAAAACCACTATGAACCTGAAAAGGTTAAGCAATATCAACTAAATCATAAAAGTTGATAATATTTTCTATTAATGCTATGCATATTATAAATATTCTCCAAATAATAACCAATTCAATGGGTGCAAACCTGGATTTCTTGCTTAAAATCCCCACCAATTCTTTCAGGATTTAGGCTACACATGTGGAATAGAAGTTAGCGTTAAATAAAAAGAATCATAATAAGGATAAATCAGCTAACAAAATTTTTGAGGAAACATAGTGCAGTTGAATTGCTTCCCAAGCCCTAGGCAAGAAAATTATACACAAATATATAATGTTTACATGCAATATGCAATGTATTTCATAATAAATAATCTGGCATGGCAGTTGTATTCATCCATTATCCCTGGGGCTGTTATGCAATTACTTTGTCAGATATTGCCAAATTGAAAGCCCGTTACATTTTTCATATTTATTTTAATACAATAAGGCTTTGTTAGGGGAGAGAGGAAAATGGGGTTGGGGGATGGGAAAAAGGGGCAAGGTTCCACAACATTGTTTCTTGAGCTGTTGTTAAATATCCCATATTGGTTAGGTATGTGGGTAATGTGCCCCTTAGACTTGGGAAATTCTCCTTCCTGAGATGGATATTTTGAGGATGAGCTAGGCCCAGGTCCATATTTCTTATCCCGGTATCAAAACCTCCCTAACTGAAAAACCTCCAATAAGTGTTTCACGCTCCAGGTGTTGGCCTAGGCGTGAGGAGAGGTGTTAAGTAAGTCGGTGATATGCCCTTTTATAAGAACTTGGGGTATGGGATGAGTTAAGCCCATATCCATTTCCATATCAGATGTGGGCCCCCACAACCCCATTTCCCCCTCATTGCTCTCTCCTCTTTTTTCCTTCTAGCTAAACAGGGTTTTAGCTAATACCAAATCAGAAATTTTAAATTCAGTTATATAGGCACAATCCATCTCTGCACATTAGCAAAGCACAATTTCAGGGAATATAATGATAATGAGTTATAAATACTAACTGAAAAACATTGGAAAACATTCAACAATTTAAATAATCTGCACATGCAAGAAATTATGAGATTAGGCTAGATATCTGACATTACCCAGCAGGAACAAGCATTAAATCTGTTCGCAAGTCCTTCCATTTAGCCTGGAAAAGTTGGCAAATAAGCAAATGAAATTGATAAGCCCATAAAATTGATAAGGCAGATAACCTCACTTCAAGAGTAAGAAGATATGACGTACTTGTTCTGTCCCCCTGAAAGCAATTACCAATCTTCGCCGTGCAGAATCACGCCAGATGGCTACCTGCGGTTTTATAAACTTAGTGGTCAATGGAGCATAATCATTCTGTTTTCAACTCAAATAATAAGTTGAAAGATATGAAAGAAATAAGTTTTTCCTTTTTTTTCCTTTTTTCCTGATGATAAAAAGCTGACCTGGGTATCTGTGGATGGATTATCTAAAAAGCATATTTTCTCAAATTCAGACTTAATAAAACTCGGACGACCCAGTGAAGTAGCAAGCATTGCCCAAGCCTCCATTGCAGTTTCGGCGGTTGAAAAAAGCGTTCTCATCTCCTCAGCTTTCTTTTCATCCAATTCAGACACATTGAGGGAGCTAATGAACTTCTCACTATCATCAGAACTCTTTCCTGATTGTGCTTCTTTGTTTAATTTAGAAATTGCTGCTGTCAAAACCATGAATGCCCCCAAGACAGCATCAGTTTGCCTTAGTAAATCATCTGTCGCCTTTTTTATATCTGGAAGTGAAGCCTTAATTGGGCCAATGGTATGTGGGCCACTTGCTTTATCACTTTCAGCATCCTGAACTTGTGGTGTAGCAAGTCCAGATTCAATATAACCTGCTTCAGCAATCTTTTGTGACTGCAATCCAATTTTGTTCAGTAAGTCAAATCCATCCCACTTGAGTTCCATGGAAACAGGGAGACCGTGTTTCTGAACTATATTTTGGTTGATAAGTTCAGCAAAGTTCTTCCAAAAATGCTTATTTGATTGCATAGTTTCACCAGCTTTTGCCCCCAATTCTGTTGAGTGTCCATTATCTAAGTCACCATTATCAGTGTGGAACAACTCTAAATTACTCTCCTGGCTGGTAGTTGTTTCATTCAAAGAGGTTTCTGAAATGTTCTCTGTTTGTGAAGGAATATCTGACGCTAAAGAACTGCTGGGATTCCCTGCAACTTCTGAACCATCACTGTTTGAAGATAGATCCTTTGAAAGGTATGCACCATTGAATGACTTCAATTGTCCAAAAGCATATTCTACAAATTGACGTGCTGGCACAGTTTCAGAGCCAACAAGCTTTTTTAATGCAGAATCAAAACCATTTCTCTGAAGAAATTCTGAGACCAGGGGGAGCCTCCACCGCTTCTTTTCTTCTTCAATTTCACCAAAACTTTTATACTTAACCTGAAACCTCAACAGTAGCTACCAAGTATAAGTAATTAGAACTATTGAATAACATGCAGTTCAGTGTGAAGTCAAAATTTTGCTGAACAAATGTATCCATAGCAGTTAAGAGAGCTCGACATAAAAAGAACATCCTGCAGCAGCCGAGAGCATGGAAATTTAGAGCACGAAAAAAGTTTCTACATGCCATAAGGCATTGAGTTACATTTGTTGCTATATCCTCTTTACTCCCAACAGATTCCCTCATAACATTTTTCATAATGATGTGTTCTGAAGACGGAAGTGGGGCTTGTTTGACAGAAACTTACAAGATCATAGAAAGGAAATTAACCAGCTGGATCCATCATTACAACTAACAGAAAGTCTCATGGCAATCCATCCATTAGATTTTAGAAAAAAATTTCACTCCAAAGTGTCTTGTTTGGCAAACATCCACTTCACCAACATGATTTACCCTCATTGGTCCATCATAACTGTTGTTTTACTAGTTGTCTATTGCATTCCACTATTTCTCTTTTCATCAACATAAGATTGCCATTTTTCCTAGAGACCCCATTCCTTCTCACCTAGCTTCCACTCAGGTATGCTATAGTCTCTGCAATTACAAAACATAAAAATCACATAAGGTCCCAAAACACACAATAGGATGCATGTTTTAAAGTTAAAACAACCACAATTAAATTTAAAATCACATTTTAACATGATAAGCAAGCACCTAGGTGAAAATAGAACTGAAACAAGAGTGCATTGCAGAAGTCAAAAAAGCACAAAAGAAGAAATACCTTGAATTCAGAGAATCTCCAAGCAGAAAATCAATGGTACCGCATACAAGTTACCCACTTCTCCATCCATGTCAAAATACATGTGTGAAATAATAGAACCAGTATCAAAGTCAGAGCCACAATTAAAGGGAATCTCAAGCTTGCAAGAATCTGCCCACGGTTAATTCTCTATTACATAACAAAATACTTGCTGTGCCAGCCAACTAGAGATAGTAGGCGTATACCAAATTCAACAAGAAATAAGGCATTGGAGCATTCTTTTGCCCAATAACATCAGTAACTTCTACTTTTGCTACAAGCACTTACCTCCAACTGCAACTTTCCACCACCACCCATCCCTTCCAATTCCACCAGCATCTCATGTAAGTTCCCTATCAAAACATTTTTTTGTAGAACTTTTAGAAAAAGAACAACAGTCACTGTTATCTACACTAGCTCATTTTAACAGCAAAATTGTTTACAGAATGAAACCCAAAGTTTAGCTAGTGCATCGATAAAATACAGAAACCACATGACTGATTATATGGTTAAACATGATTCATCAATTTCAAAGCATCAATATGTGTGCATCTTATATGCATCTTTCACTGAATCCTCACCATCACAGAGATATTCCACACCAATGACTGCATTACCCATGCGTTTATGTGGAGTTACAAGATTTGCATCCCAAGCAGCAACCTGAAGTTCACTATTGCATGTCAGAGATTAGCTGCAATTGTAAATAACTGCAATAATATTTTATTTTGAACACATCATTTTCTAAAGCTTAACAACTGATTGTAGATATTTTAGATTGTTAAATACAACAATCAATCACCAAAATTGTCAGTTGTATGCTAGCATAGCAGTCGCAGTAATAAACTAGGAGAAGTGGTGAGATGAATATGACAAATGCAGATAACTTATCAGGATTCAGAAGACATGCCCAGCACATAATTTATTACAAGAATCATGTTAATTCTGTGCCACCTAGAAAGAAATGTGGAGTAAAATATTGGAACTTGAAGTGTAGCATAAGTCGCTTCCACATGAGAAATAAAACTAGATACTGAAATTGAATGAGAGCAAGTATTGACCTGAAGATTTTTTATTTGATGCTGCTTAATATTGAAAGTGAAGTCCTCATTCCAAGTTGGCTCCTTTTTCCTGAAACCATTCAATTATATATTTAAAAACTTAGTAGTTGCTATTAGTTGCTGGGCAACTTTCAGAACATATTATTTAGTTTCATATTGCAAAATAGCGTACCCCCACTTAATGTTGCTTTTGACAACTTGCCCATCCAATTGCATGACCACATATGGATCACTTGTTCCCTGGAAGAACATCAGAAGTTGAATAAACAAGACAAAAAATTGGAGCAGAATGGCTGAATTTAAATATTCAAGCAAAGTTTGAAATAATGGCCATTGAGAGAAAAAGGTGCTTGGATTCTGAGCCAATCAAAATCTCCAAAGCATTAGGAGAGAGAGTGTATGTGCGCACATGCATGTACTGTGTGCACACAAATAAGAACTCCTAGTCCTAAATGCAGAAAGGGGTAATTGAATCACGCACCCATGGATCCATTGCAGGTAAATCGAAACCCCTTTTCAGTTTTATGAACAACTGGCCGTCATATATCTCACGTACAAATGTCCTGCAAACATATAGAAGACATTATTAAATGGTTACCAAAAGTGTAACTTAATTCCCTGTTTGACATTATTATTTGCTTCCAAGCATATAAACCTGTACGTCCACGCATCAGTTGCTGCATTGAACATATAGTTAGTCGTAGAACAGTAGCAAACTAACAATAGATAGTAAAAGGAAAAGGTCGATGCATCTACTCTAGAACATCAAAGAGAACGACTAATTTCTAAGCCTTATGTGTTAAAATCAAATTGTCTACATACTCTGAGAGGTACACAGTCTTACAACCTGCAGCATCAACCTCACGCCTGCCGAACTTTTCCTGAACAAAACAAATCCCCAAAACAACAACAATCAAATTTTTGCTAATTTGAAAACGCTACTAATCCCATCATCTTAAATTCATCCCCAAAAGAAAAAGAAGGAAAAAAAAAACAAGAAGGAGAGAGGGGGGAGAAAAATGAAAAGCTCAACATTTTTTTTGTGTGTTAACATTTCTCAAACATAAAGCGAGACACAGTATAGAGGCAGGAGAATGAATTACAGGGGGACTTGTATATGCTTCAAAAGCGAAACCAGCAAGAACAACAGCGAGATTGATATCGAAAGGAGGCCGCTCATTCTCTTCCTCAACTGAAGCCTTCTCAATTGCAGCAATACTCGCTTTGCAAGGGCAACCAATCGAGTAAACTCCATCTCTGCCTAGACGACTCTTCCCCCTAAATGCAAAAACCCTAACATTGCGTGCAAAAGAGGCCGGAAACCGCCGGTAAAAGGTAAAATTCCGATTTCTAAGAGAAGGAGAACTGAAATGGCAACGGAATGGAGGACTCGCTTGCAGAGAAGCCATGGCTTGCGATAGTGGAAGAGGGTTGTTTGGTGCTATGCGCAGCGATGATGGTAGTAGCCAGTGGTTTATCGCTAATTAGGTGTGTGGAGAAATTTTTGTCTGAATGTGTTTTTAGCGCGAAGAACGTGCACGCAGCAACGAAGAAGCTTTGAGAAATTTGTGGATTCTATTTATTTTTATTTTTATTTTTATTTTTATTTTTATTTTTATTTTTATTTTTATTTTTATTTTTATTTTTTGAAATCAAGAAGCTTGTAATACATTCCTTATTATTTGATTTACTGAATATATAATATATAAAATTATTTTGAAATTTAATACTTTTAGTGAATAGAAAATTAAACATTTATCGTTTGAAATTATTCAATTTATTGCATAAATTTATAAAAAAATATTTAAATTAATGCTTGCCATATTGATCCTCATCATGATCATTATCCAAAGCATAGAATAGATTTATGTAGGAATAGATTGATGCTACACCAAGGATAGTTCCAATCTAGTGTAGTATATGTTCTTCTAGCTGTTACAATCTCCCAATTCCTCAACCGTTACGGAAGTCACGTCCCCATGCTTTAAGTTGGCATAACGGAGAACAGAACGCTCATACCCATTCCGCACGTGACTTTCCGGCTTTCACAACTAGGGATGTCAGGCGGGCGAGTTTTTACGGATATCCGATCCGCCCAAACCCTATTAGGACGGATTTGAATTTTTATAAAACGGATTTGGGCGGATTCGAATTTAAAAAATTTTTACCCGTTTCGAATTCGGGTAGAATTCGGAATTAGGTAATCGGATACCTGTTACTCGAACCCAATTACCTATATTAACAAAACTAATCATAATTTTCTTTTTCATTTTACTCTTTCCTCTCTCCGTCGGCGTCTCTCTCCCTTGCGTCCCTTTCCTCTCTTCGTCGACGCTTCTCCTCCACTTCACTGACGACTGCCAGTAACCCAGTCGGCACCGGCGACGTCTCTTTTCTCTCCCCGATAAATCTTTTTTCTCCACAGTGCGATATCTCCTTCTCTGTCCAGTCGGCGACATCTCCCACTTTCCAGTCAAGGCCTCTCTCCCCCACTTCACTAACGAGTGCCGGCACGTCTCCTTTCTCTCCCCAGTCGACGATAAATCTTCTCTCTCCCCAATCAGCTCATTCTCTCTCTCCAGCGGCGACATCTCCCACTTCCCGGAGACAACTCTTCCCTCTCCCCGGTCGGCATAGGCGATATCTCCTTCTCTCTTCCAGTCGGTGACATCTACTCTTTTCAATTGACGCTTCTCTCCCCCACTTCACTGACGCTGGATCCTTACCTCTCCCTAATAGTTGTCGGCGACATCTCCTTTGACTGAAATTTCTTCAGGTTTGTAATTTGACTGAAATTTCTTCAGGTTTGTAATCAACTCCTTCTAATGCTGGGTCTGCTGGGGTCTGCTGGGGTCTGCTGGGGTCTGCTGGGGTCTGCTGGGTCTGCTGGGGTCTGCTGGGGTCTGCTGGGGTCTGCTGGGGTTCCGCTGGGGTTGCTGGATTGATTTTTAGAATTTATGAACAATTAATCTAATTATCTGGTTATAAATCATTATTTACTGGGTTGCTGCTGAGTTGCTGGTTCTTGTCATTGAACATTTCTCCTTTTACTGCTGAGTTTGCTGGGTTGTGCAAATATTAAGTAGTTTATTTGCTAGTTTTTGTCATTGAATTGAATTTAAAAAATCGAGTTCGGGTATTGAAGGGGTATTGTTAAACGGATTTGGTACGGGTTTGAATAATAAAATTAAAATATTAAACAAATTTAGTACGATTTCGAAAATTAAATATATAATCAGGTTCGAATTACTCTCAATTTTACGATACTCTACTCATTTACATCCCTATTCACAACTTTCCTTCTGGATTCTGCACCAAAAAATTATAAAATCAAATCGTCTTTCACCCATGAATTGCACGTGATCAAATTAATTTTTGGAAACTAAATGATCCTGCCTTTTTTTATATATATTTTTCAGTAGGGCACAAGATCTTAGATCTTACGTCTTTACGAAGTCAAGAAAGGCAGGTGCTTTTTCACAGCAGCAGCAAATGCCAGAGCCCACTCATGAATCCCAACCTCCACTTGTGGAAATTATCAATAGCACGATTTAAATAACAGCTGATTTATAGTCCATTTTCTTTCTCTTTTTTTCATTTTGAAAAAAAAAATAAAAATAAAACTAAACCTATTCAACGGATTTTTATATTTTTAATTTACAATTTTAATTTTAGATTAAAAAATTTTTAATTTTTAAATTTATAAATTATTTATGTATTAAGAGTTTAAAATTTTAATTAAGATTTAATTCTAATTAATTAAATTATTTATGTGATAAAAATAATAATATTTAGTATATTGTATAATTTAATTTAAATTTGATTAAAATTAATTTAAAAAATTATTATAATTATAATAAATTTAAAATTAAAAATTTAAATTATAAATATAAAATAATAAATTTATTATTTTTTTTTTAGCTAATAGACCTTTAAACTAGTGAAGATTTTGCCAAGGAATTAAAAAATCAAATCGTCACGTGATCAAATTAATTTCTGGAAACTAAACATGATGATCCTGCTTTTTTTTTTCTTTTATATATGTTTTTCAGTACGGCACAAGATCGTAGATCTTACTTTTTTACGAAGTCAAGAAAGGCAGGTGCTTTTTGAGAGCAGCATCAAATGCCAGAGCCCACTCATGAATCCTATCCTCCACTAGTGGAAATTATCAATAGCACGATTTAAATATGAGATTTTTCTATCTTCCTATTTCGGGTGAGGATTATATTTGATTTTTATTATAGTTGGAGATCCATCATTTTGATCAATTGTTGTGTTTTTCTTCCCTGTGTTTGTTTTCAAGCTTTCTAAATTGGTATTGAAAGAGTTTGCATGTTGAGGGAGCCAGTGAAACTAATGGAGTTTTTCTAAAATTATATTCTCCCTTTTACTTGCTAAACTCTGTTTTTAGTAGCTTTTCAATTTTAGAAATGGTTGTTTGACATGATCAAGGTAGATTGGCTTTTTTTATATGGATTATTTATTCAACTCATTTAATTTTACATTAAGCAAATTCATTAGGAGAGCAATAAAGCTATTGCAAGAAAAAAAAGAAAAAGGAAAAGAATTTACTAACATTTGTATACTAACAGCATATTTCCTGAATTCACTTTTCTGGTACAACATCACTAGGAGCAAATGTCTATTGCTACAGCATTAAAAAGGCAGCTATAACAAAGCTAAAAGAGTCGGTTGCCTCGCTGTGAAACAAAGCTTGCAAGTTAACCAAATCCTTATTGAATTAGAGAGCCACTGCAGCGTCCTGAACTAAAGGCTGACTTATATGCACAAAATGCTCAGCTTCCCGTTCAACCTCCTCCCGACACCGTTCTGCATTCTTCCCTTCCTTCATCTTCTTCACAAATGCTACGAATCGTCTCCAGTTATCTTCCTGGAATAAATGGGGACTCATCCTCAAGTATGTAAATGCACACATTTCTCTCTCACCAGAATTCTCATCAATGTTCAGTGAAGCTGCCCGCAAGATTTGCTCATGTGCGTAGTCATCATATCGGGGAAGGGCATTTTCTCCAGCGAGTGGAACTTGTGCTTCCTGAGTTGCCAAAGCCACCTGCATGACAAGCTTCTCCGGTGAGCAAAGGGCGTCCTGTGGCTGCTCGTGGTCATGCATCTCAATACAAGTGAAGTTGAAAACTGCACCATGGCGTCCTAACATTTGTGCAATAGGAAGGTAACCGTCCCGAAATCTTGTGTTATAATACCCAGCAGTAAGCTCTGGGGCATGGGACCGTGTCCCATAGTGCCAGTGAATTCCTGCAACCTTTACTGAAATCTTTACGGCAGTGTTCTCAAGGATGGCCTTGGCTGATGAAAGTATCCTCTCACCATGGTCGAGGAGCATCTGAGAGTACCAACTAAGGAAAAATTCACCATAAGGATAAGTCCAACCACCATTTTCTTTACGGAAAAATTGGGTATCTTCTGGCCAATTGTTATAGTGACCAGCATCAGTAGGACCTGTGCTACCCCATTCTGGCTGGCCAACTGCTTCAGCTGCAGCTTTCAGGCTGCTAAGCATATACTGCATTGTGTTGCACATATTAAGTTAGAAACAGAAAATTGACAATTGCAAATCAAAAGGTGAAAAGAATTGTAAGTACCTTATCATAACATTGGAAGGCTCCAATTCCTGGAAATTTCCATGTTCCATTCTGTTCTGGGTATGAGGGATAGCGAAGCTCGCCTGCTGGACCCATTCCCACTTGAATTTCCTGAATCATACAAATTTTTGACACTTGAGAGATATAACCTCCTTTAAATTTGTACTACGTACCCTTCACCAAAAATCCAAAGATTCATTGCACCTACAAACTAAAAGGGTTAATAGAACAATGATGAATAATTACCACAACGGTATCACCGAGAAGGTTTCTGAAGTTGTCTCTGAATGCTCGCATGAAATCGGAGTAGCATTGCACGGGCGTTCGCCCCTTAAGGACCGGAAGGGTATCACAGCCTAGAGATACATATTCATAATTCCTTCTTCCCCACTGATCCGTGTATGCAAGATTTGGATCGTTGTCAATCTCCTCCACAACCCACTTGGGCAATGGGATACTGCACGCAAGAAAATAATCAATAATCATCATAACTGGAAGAAACAAAATTTTCCCATGGGTCATTTTCAAACCCAGGAAACAAACAAACGAAAGACATGAACTTTTTCAATAATCTACACTCGCTTAAGTTTTGCACGCCACCCAATCTCTTTTCCATTCTACACGCCTCCGTGTCAGAGTTTGAAAACAGGGGCATATGGATCAGAAACGAAAGGCCCACGAAAAAGTAATAATGAAAAAAAAAAATAAAAGAAAAGAAAAATTACGTACGTGCAGGAGTCGCCAACGTTTCCTCCACACTGGTGAAACGACATGACTGCCTGAACCTTGAGCCCATGCCGCTTCGCCATCTCCAAAAGCTCAGTATACCCTCCCCAATTATACACCCCAGGTGCTTCTCTCTCAACCAATCCCCACCATACGTCCATCATGATTCCTTCAACTCCGGCGCTCTTCAACGCCTGTAAACTGGCGTTCATCGCCTTCCTCCGATTCACAGTGTTGCCCATGGTCACGCTGTCCAACGGCATCATCACGAACACAGGCACTCCCTTCCCTTTCTCCTTCCCAGAACCTTCTCTATACATCCTCTCTTCCTCTCCCTCCTTTGTGGTCTCCAATGTCATCTCCTCCATCGCAAAAGCGTGGCAAGCTGCGGAAAGATCTGCTCGGATGCCGCTTTGTACTGGAAACGGACAAGGGCTCGCCAGCCGAGATTTTGGCTCAACCCCATTTGTTCTTTGAATTTTGGACCGTGGAATAAGCGTAGGAGTTTTCCACACCGCAGAAGCACTGACCGTGGCCGTAGATTCACTTGCGGTGGTGCTGATCGGTTCTACTGAGATTGGAGTTCCCACGAGTGCTCCAATCTGGTGGGTTATATTCAAAGCCATGATTTCTGTACAGAATTTTCTTTTAAAATTATCCCCTTTTTTCCAGATAAAGTGATATAAAAAAAAATGAAAGAAAACTAAGCTTATTTCCGCAAGCTTTTTCTTCCAGAAAAGAAAACTCTCACAACAATGTGAGCTTTGGAAATTTTGAATGTGGAGGAGGTGACCATTAGGCGGGGGAGCTTCATTTATAGAGAGGAAGAAAGGATAACATTAGCCCATCTCAGCGACACGTGTTGAGACGACACGTGGCGTCAAGAAACACTAGTGAGAAGGCGATGGCTACGATCGCTTCCTATGGACGGTGGGATTGGAATGAGGGTGAAGGTTCGAGAACATCGCGCTTTGTGTCTAATTTTAGGAGGAATTGAGTTAATAGAAGGCGGACGAAGCGAGCGGAGACGTGGGAGGAAGAGAGAAGTCACGTGTCCAGCTCTTGTGGCTTAAGACATGTTAAACTTGTGGTCTTATTTGTGAAAGTTTTGTAAGGATATATTGACATCTACGAGAGGATTAAGGAAGCAGATGATAGGAGGTGGGGACTGACACGTGTCGAAATAGAGTGGTTTATATAGTCCAATGATCTGTCGTTTCGTGACACGTATGCGCCTACTCTCTGGATAGGTCATTGATTGTGAATTACGGGTTCTGATTGATTAATTGAGGATCGATTTTTTATTTGAATGACTAGTGTGATTCGCAAAGTGTAATTAAAGAAAAGAAAATTTTGAAATATAGTATAATTAATATTTTTTTATTTTTAAAATTTAAAATTTTATTTTTAAAGTTTAAATTTGTTAAAATTTAAAATTATTTAATTAAAAAATTTTGTTAAGTTAATAATATTTAATTAAAAAATTAAAATATAATTTTAAAAATATTTTTATAAAAAATAAAAAATAAAAAATTATTATTTAATTTTTATAATTTTCTTCATTAATTAGTTTTATAATTTTTAAAAATATATTAAAATATTTTTAATATTTTAAAAAATTTATTAATTAATAGTTCTGTTAATTTTATGATTAAATATTTTATTATTTTAAAAATTTTATTAATTATTTTTTTAAATTATTAAAAAAATTATTAATTAATTTTTTTATATCAATAATATTTTAAATATTTTATAATATTTAATAACTAAAATTAATGTAATGATTGACTGGAAATTAAAACGTTAAATTTTAAAAAAGGTTATTCAGTTTATAAACAATATTTTTTATGAAAAATTTTAGATTTTAATAGAATTAAATATTAAAAATAAAATTTTAAATTTTAAAAATAGTTAAATAAATATATTAATTATATTATACTTTAAATATGAAAAGTTAATTTTTCCTTAAAGAAATTTATACTCCATTTATTCTAAAGGATAATTTATATTTAGATAACATTTCTTAACAAAATAATTTATTTTTTATTATTTAACTTTAATTAAAAATAAATATTTAATAAATTTATTTATAAAGCTCTAAATTATAGAAAAGAAGAAAAATATTTTTTAAAAAATAACTTAATTTTTAAATAGAAAAAATATTTTTTTGTTTATTAGTTTTTTTAATTTTTAAAAATTAAAAATATTTTTTTCCATAAAATAAATAGAACTTTAATATTTTATTTAGTTTCTTTAAATATTTTTTTCAAATCTCTAATATTTTTTAAAACTTTTTTTATTAAACAATAAAAATATTAAAATTTAAAACATCAATCAAATAGGTAAAATTTTAATTTTTTAAAACTTAAAATTTATGAGTTGAGTTACTTCAACAAAATCTATATGCTTGTCTAGTTATAGAAAACAAGCTTATTTTCTAAAATTATTCTCATATTTTTCAAAAGATTAAATATTATGTTCTTTTTAATTTTTTTTTATTTTAATTGAAAAAATAAAATATTAAAACTATGGTTTTTAATAATCATATTTACCCCATTTCAAAAAAACAAAAAATCATATTTACCAACCCTAAAAGTTGTCCTAACGGTGATTTTTTTTTTTTAATTTATGAGTGAGATTTAATTTATTTTTTTATATTTTTTTCTCAATTGAATATTAAAGAAATTCATTTATAAAATCCCTACCTCGACTTGGAGTTGTCAGCCTCTCCTATTTTTGATAATATTTATTTTCCCAATTTCTTGCAGTTGTCACATGGTACTCGATTATTCTCTCCTGACCATCCCAGCCGTCGACGTAAAGTGTCCCATACAAAGCTAAAGGATTCAAATTTTTACCTCTAATGACAATTGTATTAGCGTGATAATTGCTAGTATAATGAGAAAAAAAAATTATAGCTAATAATTCTGTGCACTTCTTCAACAAAGACTGAACAGTGGATGCTTTTTTTTTTTTTAATACATATAAAAATTATGTGCACTGATGATACAACATGCTTCCATAAACAAAATAGAAATGTAAATTCACAATTGGTTCCAATACAGCTTCCAAGGATTCAAACACAATCAACATGAAGTGTTAGGATTAGTTGAAGAGGCACTGCCAACTTTCAGCAAGCATAGGAAAAGTCCCCGGCATTCTGGAATTTCACCTGGGAGCATCAAAAGCATTGCCAATGAGAATTTGTATCAATCACACAACTTGAATAATTACATTAGTTGAATAGTTTCACTTTTGCCACAACTACAACTTCACATAGAATGTGAATGGCAGGCGAAGAGACCTAAGTTGTTGGAAACAGGCACTCAGACACCTCATAATGCAGTGTTTTAAGACAAACCATCTCTCTTTCTGAGTACGTGTGTGTGTTGTGAGTGGGGGTGGGGGGAGAAAGATAGACATCATTGGTGACATCAACAATCAGCTCTCGTAAAAATCAAAAGCACATGCCATTCAAATCCTATTCTCTCTCTTTTTTTTAATTCTACAACCACCCTATATTCTTCGTTTTTGTTTCTTCTCCACTATCAACACTCTCTGATCTCCATTACCCTTTCCTCCATTAGCTCACAAAGCCCAACACAACTCATTCCAAAATTACTCTTTAAGGGAATGAAACCCATAAACCATGAGACCTCTGCCTCTCTCACTTGCAGTACTACTTGCAACCTTGGCACCATTGCACAACCTTGCCCACATCATCCACAGCCTGCAACCAAGGACCTCGTCACCATTACTAAATCACCTTGCCATCCACTCCCTGCATGCCTTGTTGCGTAGAGCCGTGTGAATATTGGAGGATGAACATTATAGAGGTCAACGGGCTTGTTATTTGCAGAAATCAACCAACCTTACTTGGATTAATGATTCAAATACACGAATTCGTCCAAAACTTGATTACAAACTATTCAAATCCATTCTAAACCGATGATCTTTACCTGAATGCTACCCAAACCCATTAAACTTTATATATTTTCATTACTAATCCATGTAACAATATGAACTTTTAACTAATAATTTATACTCTAAAATTTTAGTAATCCTATAAAATATTTAAATTCAATTTATTTAAAATATAATATTTATAAATTTATAAACCTAATTATTAAACATGTTTTATATTTAATTAATGATTTATATAAATGTTTCAGCCAACGAGTGCACAACAAATAAAATCTAAACCCGACACAACTATTATTTTTCTAAACTCGAACCATATTTATTTTATGGAGTCAGATTGGGTAGTCAAACGTCTCCGACCTGTTGCCAGCCCTAATGACCACATCTCCTTGCACCCACCTCGAAGCTATTTTGTTCAACATTTAACAGTTCCATCTCTTCTTTCTTGTTTAAAATTTGGGGGGATGAACAAAATCAAGAAAGATTTCCTGACTTGAATAGATTAATAGGGGATGTGCGTGCCGTGAAATATGGTAGTTTCTATAATTTTAATTTATTTTCTTATCAATTCTGTTAATAGAATTATGCTAGTTATCTTCTCCCAATTCTGTAAATATTGTGCTCAAAAAGCAGTTTGGATACGAAAATACAATCATGTGAATGGCCAAGGAAGAAAATTGAGGGATTGGAACCAAACCAATGTATCAACTTGATTCAATTCAATTCAATCTCTCATAAATAATTTTTTTTTCTCATTTTTTCTGTTTAGAAACCAAACAGACTGTTTGCAACCTCTAAATTTCCCAACCTAAGAAACAAGTTGTTTTTTAGATGTAAGTAGATCAAAATCATCTGAAGCAATGCAAATATTGCACATTTCCAGATCCACTACTTCATGCTTTTTTTGACATCAGCAGAACTGGATAAAGGAAACTCGTCCTTTTTTTTGGGGTGATTGGGGGTGGGGATGGTGGGGAGAGACCTTGCACTGCATATTTTTCACAAGCGGAACGTAAAAAATTAAGCAAAAACTCACATGGCTCCTGATCACCGGTAATTAGCATTCTAATGCATAAGTTGGGACCTACAATAGAACAACAGTAACATAAGCAATCAATGCACAAAAGCAAAGTGATGTACAAACATTTTTTATTAAACAAGGATGGGATATAGAATAGGTACGGAGGGAGGGTACCCCCATTGTGTAGCCCAAAGCCCTTCAGACCACCCAACTATTTTTTTTTTAAGAGAAAAAAAACTTATTCCAATAATAATCATCTTTTGACAAAAACAAATACAGCCAATATGGGAAGTGAGAAAGTCACCATACATCTGTCATTGCCTCTACCTCAAGCATGTGCTCATCAAGATAAGAGGATGTAAACTTTGTAGCATGAGAGGTATCGTACTGGAGGATCCTGAGCTTCCCTTCCTGCATTTTACAATAATCAACATTTAAGTTGATGATAGTCAGTGAAGGATCTTAAGAAGCAGAATTTCTCAGCAAACTACATACCTTAGTCCCATATACAAGCCCACCTCCAACTGAGGGATGAAAGCATGCAACATTGACCTCATCTTCTGCACTAGGTAGAACTCTTACAAGTTCCATATCAGAAACTCGGTAGACCTAATACAAAAATAATAAACACAGAAAAAAGTAAACAGAAATAGACATCCAAACAAATTATTTTTTGTTTACAATGTTTGTCATATAGAAGTAGAAACACTATCAAACAACAAAAGTATAAGAGCAAATTATTTTTGAATATAATGATGAAACAAAAATATGAATTTCAAAACTATATCCACTTTTGAAATCTTCCTATGAACTTGTTCATCATCCTTTACAGATACTTCGACAAATATACCACAAAACAAGAATATCTATTGTAAATAATTCCACTATTCATTTGAACATCTGAGGGCTACAGAAAGAAAGAACTTGCATACCAAGTCACAGCAAAGATAAGATTTCCAACCATATAAGAGCACTTGGAATAACTCAGATACCTATTTATTTATATCACATTCCACCACACAGCAATGTTAAATTTCAAAAAAGGTCCTCCATGGCTGAATCATCTTGGATAACCTCCAATAATTGGGTGCCACCATCACCAAATTACAAGTAAGCTATTATTTGGTTTTGCTTTTAATTTGTGCTGCTGCTTTCCCAACATTCAACGTCCTAGTATGCTAATTCTGTGTGTACACACTGTAAGACCACCAAAATACTTCAAAATCTACATGTGGGACCATAAATACATGCAATTAGATGCACTGCATGTTGATGCATCACTGGTTTTCTGGAGCTGATCAAAGCATACGCACGCTGCAAATTTTGCACCAACCATCATTTTTTCCCTCTTCTTTTGATAATTTTATTACCTTTATTATGTAAGATACACTGTTATATCATGAACAAACTATAATTTTGCCATTCAATGAGATACTCTTTTACAAAATAAGCTGAAGACCAAAATGCTTTATTTACAGTATCAAATTCTGTGATGCTAGTCTGCTTACATAAACTGCATCTTATTGCATGTTTAACAATACAAATGACAATCTTACTAACAATGCACTTTTCATTAGGCAAGAAGAATTGACAGAGTAACTAAACCAGATCACAAACATAACAATGAAAATTTTGAAGTTATACCTCAAGAATAGTATAAATTGGTACTGATGTCTCCCTGTCAATGACCACACTTTTAAGTAGTGAACTGTGGCGACGACCATAGGCAAGCAGTAAGTGCTCTGATGTGGGGGAGAACTACAAAAATTAAAACATTTGAAAGTTTATAAGAGCAAACAAAGTAACCTCTACAATTAAATACAGGCATTACTTGGTTGGATCCATTCATATTCAACAAATATACGCTCATGCATGAGAGTTGCATTAAATTTCAGGATCCAGAATACCATAAAAAGGTTGTCCTCTAAACTTTTCCATTTCCACTGAATCAAGCGAGGCTGAAACTAGTTGACCATCTTGTAAGCTGAAACTACTGCTCCAGAATGGTATAGCAATTAAGTTTTTATGATTCTAGGCCACTAAAAGAAGTGGAAATGAGGACATGTAAGATCATGGAATCAGAAAGAGAGAGACCACTGAAGAGTTAAGATGGAAAATGGAAACATGCCAAAAATGCATCCTTTTTTTGTCCCCGCACCCCAACTTCCCAATTTGATAAGAAACCCATTCATTTGTTCATTATATACTAAGTAGTTTTGTTATTGTTGAATCCCACATCGGTTTGGAATAGGGAAACATACCCTGTAAGGGCATTAGATACTCCTCTTTGAGCTAACTTTGGGTGAATTAAGCCTAGTCCAAATTTAACATGGTATCAGTGCCTCCCACCAATATTGGGTTTCCTGTAAATATTTCACGCTCCAATATAGTTCCAATGTAGTTCTGAGCTTGAGGAGTATGTTGAATCCGATATCGGTTTGAGATAAAGTTAACGTGTATAAGCGGCTTCAGGCGCTCTTCTGCTTGAACTAGATTTTGGGGTGAGTTAGATCCAAATTTAACAGTTATCATAACGTTGGAAAAATATTATAAAAGATTGCCTATTAGGACAATTACAGTTGTTGGATAGGAAGTGACGGTGACTTTGATTCTTCAATTTACCATAAAGCATCCATGTCAAATAAGCATATTCAGTCATAAGTTACATAAAATTTAGGGTTTCATATTAGTGGGAAGTCAATGAAAACATTGGAAAATACAAGAGTCCAACCCCCAGACACATACTCTTACCCAATTTCAAGAAACAAAGAAAAAAGAAGTTAGAGAAAATATGATTCTTATTGATCCTCTATGACAAACAGAGGAAGGAGTATCATGCCAATTACAGAATATATTGGTGAAATTCAATCAGCATTCAAATTAATTGCATTTGCAGTTTTGCATGAGTATTCCATTGAAGTAGCAACAAATTTATACAGTTGTTGATTATAACACAATTCCATAAATATCCAAAGTTATGAAAACAAAAATGGGAAAAGCAAAAGGAAAACCCACACAGATATAGGAAAAGCCATATATGGTACAGTTTATGTTTAGTACCGAAATATAGATGAAGGTTTGATCTAATAAAAGTAACTGACCTGAATCGAAGTTAAACAGTGAGCAGCTCTTATCGCCCGGGATGCAAGCACCAACCCAAATCTAGATTCACACATAATATTCCATAAGAATAGAACAGATAAATATATATGCAACAGTTCAGATTTATAAGATGTTTAAGTATTACGTTGCCTCCTCAAGGGAATATATCCGAAGCTCATAAATGACTTGATGGGCTGAAATTGGATGTCGTGTTGGGGAAGTTGCAGCCTCTGCATTATCACGGAGCACCTGGCCTTGTAAGCCAGGATCAGTTTCTGGATGAGGTAGCAAGCATGCAACACAAGCTGCTAAAAATCTCCCACAAGGTGAAAAATGGGCGCCCATTTCACTGCAAACATAATCTAATATGTAACTCAGAAGGATGCAGTTTGAGATAGCACAGCATTTTGAATATTAGTAAAACAAGTAAGACATATAAAAGCTCATAAATTTCATTTAAGGCAATTGTTTTAATCTTGACCCTTGCTTCATATGAAATTTAGATGATGAATCATGAATCATATACCTAGAAAGTGTGGATAAGTTGAGCCAATAGCAATTTTAAAGGACTTAAATTTGCATATTGCAAAGAATTTAAAAGAGAGGAAGGGTTGTACCTGCAAAGTACAGCATGTGGTATAGTTAGGCGACATTGTTCAGCATTGAAAGGGGCAAAAGGATCTTTTACATCATATGGCCATATTCTTAACTTGACAGTGCAAGGTAACTCTGCTGCAGCAGCTGCAGACAAAGACGTAGCAAGTTCAGATTGGATTCTACTAGCAACAGCCAGAGCATCAATTTCACTGCGTGCCACTCTATCAAAAGCAGTAGTTTCATGAGAGCCAGTTGCAGATATTGTTTGCGGTCGTGAAGATCGATAATGCAGATCAGATCTCTCATTGCCCCTAGATAGGCCAATATTTATCGGGATTACTGGGGAAGAAATGTGATTTTCTGATTCACCATATGCTCTTAGATTTTCATGGGCCAAAACATTAAGGGAACCCATTGCATGGCTTCCTGTTTGGCTCTGGCCAGCTAACCACCCATGCAAGAAAGGAACTTCCCAGTATAGTTGATCACCAGAGGGTAACATGGAATTGTTTCTCTCAACAGTCTGCACTTCTGCAGTCTCAACGGTATCCATTGAAAATTGGGGAGCTTCATTATCCATGAAAGAATTAGTCTGAGTTTCTTCTGGCACAGGAGATGAGCTATAAGGTTCAATGGGAGACAGCCGAAGTTCATACTGCCCTGATGAAATTGAATATGTAAGAAGCTGCATAGGAGTGGAATGATCAAGTCTTTGTTGCACACGACTTGAACTAACATCTCCATTAGTTTGCTGGCGGGGTATTCTAGCAACATCTCTAGCAAAAGAAGGCCATATTAGGGTAGGCCAGGCTGCTAAAGGCAGTTCATCCCCTAAACTAAGGCGGGTACCACGATGAGCATCTGCCAAATATACCGAAGGCTGATGATAGTGCAGGTACCCTGGAGTAGTTGCAAGTGTCATTGACGAATCAGATGAATCAAGGTCATTTACCTACAAACAAATTGAATATTAGCAAAATCCTAAACTAAGCAAATCATAATTTGTAAAATATAACATACAAAGCATGGTTAAATAAAGTCAATCTTAATTTGATGCAACAAAGGGATTTCACCTCTGCTGTTAAAAGAAATGGAGCTCCATGAGGGTGAAAATGCACAGCACGAAGTGAACGACGTGTCTTTAGCACAATAGCTGGTGAGGATGTCTCCCCTCTATTGTTATATTGCCATATGTATAGCTATCACAAAAAATTCCAATGCAAGGCCATCAGAAGGTAAGTGAACCCAAATAAAAAATGAAAAAGAAAAGGAGAAAAAAAGAAAAGGAAAATATTCCCCACCTTGTGTCCAGAAGCTACAGCAAGAAGCTCCCCATGAGCATGAAACGCAATAGAAGCAATAGGACGGTCTGCATGGTGAAAAAATCAACTTCAGTAATTACATTGACCGTAAAACCTTAACGACATTGCTTATAGAAAAACAAATAAGGACTCTAGCAAAGGGTTTACAGAAGTCACGAGATCCTATACAGTCTGCAGTATTTGCATTCCACAAACGAACTTCATGATCTAAACTTCCACTTGCCAGTATTTCTGAACACAAAGGATGAAATCTAACCTGAAAAAGATCAGCTGATACATAAGATGGAAAGAAACATCTCATCATAAAAATAATACCAAAGAACAGGTGTATTTATATGCAAAAGGTAAGACTCAAGCAACAATAGAAAATATGCCTGAAAATATTCAAACTTTTCCTATTGCAACAGGCCATAGACAAAAGTTTTCTGTAATAAGAACCACATAAGGACCAATACACATTAAGCCAAGGAGAGCACCATATATAAGTTTTAGGAGCAAAAACAAACTTTGCATTAAGTAAATCTAAATTTCAATAACATGATATAGGACTTCTCTATATTCTATTACATCTCCTTTTTATGTGCACTTGAGATAATGGAGCAGTCAAATGCACAACCATAATGTCCATCAAGAGGCATCAACTTTCATCAGAATATTGAATAACTTACAGATACGGAGAGTTGAAGAGTAGTTGTCTCCTATTTTAATAGAAAATTTTTATCTTCTATTTTGATTGGAATTCTTCTTTTACTCCTATGTTGTTTGGAATTCCTAGTTAAAACTTTTCTACTATTTCTATTTTAGCTTTAAGGGTCTTTTATTTTATGTAGAAAGCTACTTTGTAACTCCTACATTAGTTAAATTAGTTTATCCCTACTTTAGTAAAGTAGGAGTTGTCTAAAGAGCTCTATTTCTATCCTAATCAGCATAGGAATTAAAACTCTATAAATACCCTATTATCTTATATTTTAGAATTGAGTTTTCACTTTAATATCTCTTATACTCTTTATTTCTCACAAGTGTGTGTCTATTTCAATTGATAATAAATATATAACGTGACATGTATAAGGAGGATCTCAGAGTGATAATTGGGAGAAAGATGATGTTAGCAAATCACCACTTCAACAGATTCTTCATTGCTGATGCAATAGTGGATAGTTATTCAGTAGTGGATAGTGGCATAAATTATGGATTTATGCATAGTAATGGGTAGTGGCAAAAATCATGGGTCTTATGATGTTACCACCATGTTCTGTTTAGTTATTTAGTTAATTGCATGTTCTGTTTAGTTATTTCCAAATCTTGATTTGTAGGAGGTTAGCCTCCACCATACTATTTTAAGTTCCTATTTTTTATTTTTTAGGAGGTAGTTAAATCTCCAATTTGTACTTAAGTTGAAGTAGATTAATAAATGTCAGCTAAAAAAATTTTCAAAAAGTCTTTGAGTACTTTAAATTCAAAGAGATTACAGGTTCTATCTGATGAGCCTGACAGCTTTTCAAAATAGATCGCAAAAAGAAAAATCCATCCTTACTCTCTCCTACCTTGCCAAAAGACTCATTACACAAACTCATGATTAGATCCTACACATGAGACAGATGACAGAAACCTTAAGACAACAATTTTGCTCCATATGCACCAAGAGAGTGATGCAAGTGCAACTCCTAGCAAAAAAGCCATTAAGGCACAAATGAAATTAGAGGACTCTAAATATGTAATAATTTCAAAGAAATAAACTTTATCCTTAAATATCCTAGCATTTGGGTCTAGCCAAATGCACCAAATTCTTGTAAACCAAGCAACTCAGAGTTTCCTCCTTTCCTCTTCAAAATCCCCAAAATTTGCCATCAAAAATTTATCAGAGCATTCATCCTTGTCCCATCGGACAGCCCTCTTCTCACCATGACTTCAACTTTAAGCCTAATAGCTCCTCATTGCTCGGACACTGTTCATTACAGTTTCTCATTTTATTTTAAACCTCATTTTGAGTCATGACAACACTTCACATAGTCAAGCATTTTGTACAAAGCAAATCCATTAAGAGCTTTTATAATTCCTGAACATTCTATATACTATTTTGGAACTCAAATTTATCCTTCTTCCGTAGTTTCCTTCATTTTTTTAAAATTAAAACAGCAAAATTTTAATATTACTATGCCTGGTTTTCAATTTCTGTAACAATACAGTTTCATCTTTCATTCCTCTTAAAGCATACAATCATATGCAAAATGAATGGAAAAAAATATTAGAAATAGATACCACACTTTACAAAAAGATAGTTGTGGCATTCAAAAGCTTGTGTACAAAAAGGATTGATCAAAATGAAATTGTAGCAGGGTAAAGGGTAGGCAGAAAGCTATCAAGAAGATAATACATCTTCAGGTACCACCAACCATAAAAGTAAACTTCAACTGTCTAACAAGCAAAATAATTGACTGGGTAGCATATTGCTAACAGAACATTGTTGAATGAAAGACTCCAAGTCCAAATGCTAACATGCCATACCAAAGCTTAGAGCATGTCAGGTAAATTGCAATGGATTGTCATAGTGTGTAATGAAATGGAATACAAGAGAGAGAAATGAATAAGAAGTTGAATTTCCTTCTAATATCTTCCATTATGCTCAATTGGGGTTCATCAAACATGCACTTGGTGTAACAACAATGGGAAAAAAGGGGGAACATCACACATGAAACTGCCTCAAATAGGTGCTCTCATACAAGGCCATTGTCAAAAAATTTAAAAACAATATGGTAACACAAAAAAAGCGCAGGTAATGCCACTTACAACCCAAGGTGTCCGCCGATGACCCCTCAAGACCTTTAAGCATTTCCCTGTTCGGCAATCAATAATCTTTACAGTATGATCCCCACTGCACAAACATACAAGATGCAGTTTGGCAAAGAAAACGAATCAAAATATAAACTTACGTCGACCAAGCGTCATGCATAACCTCTTGATATTGGGAAAATAAAGAAAAGACAAAATGACGAAAAAAAAAAAAAAGGAACTCACTGCGTCGAAGCAAGGGTCTTCCCGTCAGAGCTGAAGCCTGCAGCTATGGTTGATCTTGGAAGAGGTGACAACGGACAATATTTGGCTGATAAATGCAGCAACGATTCTGTCTCCACCCTGATTAAAACAAGAATTCAAAATTCAAACTATTATCTAAAAGAGAAAATAAATATTCCCAGAAACAAAACACGAAGGAAACTGCTATAAAGTTTCCACAAACTTACCATGAAATGAGAGCGCGCCTGGCATCTAGGGCTGATTCAGACCTAAGCTCAAAGGAATCCAGTTGCTGATCGGAGCATTCGCTCCACAACTTTTTCGATGCATGCTTTGCTCGAGGGCAAATCTCTCTTCGTGCCAGCAGTCGAAACACATTATCGCCTCTGAAAAAACCAATGATTGAATTATCAAAAGCAAAATCGGAGAAACGAAATTCAATGGTTATCAAACAACAAAAATCAAATCACAATTTAATCGTGCGACAAAAAAATAAACGAGAGAAACCGAGTTAAGAAAACCAGAACGTCCAGAAATTGATTGAAATTTGGATATCTTGATATGGAAGACCTGTGACGGGCGCAAGATGGAGGCTGATGATGAATGCGACGATGCGAGCTGGAGGTTGATGGGGCATTAGATTCGTCCACCCAATATGATCCCCTCATTTTGAGAACATGAACGTTATCATGCTTCGGAATTTTCCATCATTTTCCCGAGAAAACAGGCACTCACGGGAAAGAGACAGCGTTTCCGATAAAATTCTATAGCAGGCAACTCTGAGAAGCAGGGAAAGACACGGAACTGCTTCGTGAGAAGGGGACAATTTATGTGGGGGGATTTTTTTTTTTTCTTTTTTCTTTTTGTTAATTGCATAAATAAAATATTATTATTGTAAAAAAAATTAATATAATTTAGTAACACTCGCAAATTATTTCCTATTTTTTAATCGTAAATAATTCAGTAATTTAATTTTTATTTTATTAATAAAATAACCAATTTCTGTTAATCAATAATAAATGAAAAAACTGAATTTAAATTAAAATGATTAAATTTTCAGGAATAATAAAAATTATAAGGAGTAAATTGTTATAAATATTAAAATTAAAAGAAATAAATTACTACAAAAAGTAAATTTTAAATAGACTATTTTCTGAAAAAAAAAAATAAAGGCTTTATATCTTTTAAAATCTCAAATTTATAAATTGATGAATTTTTAAATTTTTTGATAAGCAATCTTTTTCTTAATATCCATATTATTCTTAATATAATTTAAAATTTTGTATTTATCGATGCATTTGTATTAAACCTTTTAAATAATAAAAATATTTTGCTACTTAATCTTATTTTTTCATCTAACGTTATTTATACAAGCTCCTGCAACAAGCTTAAACAGAGCCTCAGCTATTGTTGTAGGGTACATTAAAAATTTTCATATTAAATTCAATAACAAATTATTATAAATTATTTGAATTCTTTTTAAATTTAATTATTATTATTTAAATAAAATTTTTAATTTTATATATTTTAATTAATAATTTATACAAAAAATAATTTTCATTTAAAAGTTTTAATATTTTTTAAAAAACATTTAACTTTTAAGTGAAAACATATAAAAAAATTTTAAAAAATTATTATAAAATATAAATCTTATATTAAATTAATTATTTATATAAATAAATTTAGATATTTAAAACATAATCGATTTAAATCAATCACGGATATTAATTTTATAAACTGAATTTATTCTAAATTTAATTATATATATTCATTCTATTACAATTCCATTGAAGAAATGTGAATTGTATTTAATCTGTTACAATTTGTGTTTTCATCAGTTTGATTTCCCGACTTCATACATACACCCTCGAATTGTCACCACAAACGTCTTAATTTCAAATTTCAACGCTTTATAAAGGAAATATAGAAATTGCTTCATCCAATATAACAGTTTACAAACCAACAATGACAAATTGTGAGAATCAAATGGTGGAGAAAAAAATGGTAAAGTTTTGAGAGAGAGTATTTTTGTTTCCTTGATAGATTAAACAGACAGTTTGAGGGTCCGTTAATCACGTTCTTTGTACGTGGCACCTGATTAAAATCAGATTTCAAGGATTTAATCAATTTTAATTCAAAATTAATGGACTCAATTATCATAACAAATATTAAAAGATAAAATCTTAGACAAAAGTTTAAGATTTCATCGGCAAGAAAAGGAAAGTTATGCATTTTAATTAGGGAGATTTATAATTTAATTCATGAGTATTGTTCCTATTAATAAGTCAGTCTTTATATTTTTAAAAATTTATTAAAATGTCCTTATATTTCTTCTCTGTCAACGAAATAGTCATTCTGTCTATTTTTGCTGTTAAAAAATTAGTAAAAAATTAAATTACCCCATTCTTTTCCTCCTTCTCTTCCTCCTCTATCGATTCTTCTTCTTCTTCTCCTTCTTTTTCTTCTTCTTCATCATCATTATTTTCTTCTTTTTTTCTTATTTTTTGAAGAGGAGGAGAGACTATTTCGTTGACGGAAAGAAATTCCTCCTTCTCTTCCTCCTCTATCGATTCTTCTTCTTCTTCTCCTTCTTTTTCTTCTTCTTCATCATCATTATTTTCTTCTTTTTTTCTTATTTTTTGAAGAGGAGGAGGGACTATTTCGTTGACGGAAAGAAATAATAAAAACATTTTAATAGATGTGAGAAAAGATAGGGACTATTTCGTTGACGAAAAGAAACGATAAAAACGTTTTAATAGATATGAGAAAAGATAAGAGCGTTTTAATAGATTTTTGAAAATATAGGAGGACGATTTCATTAACGGAAATAAACGATGAGGAGAGATTATTTCGTTAACGGAAAGAAATGATAAGAATATTTTAATAGATATAAGAAAAGATAAAAACTATTTTATTGATGGAAATAAATGATAAAAATGTTTTAATAGATATGAAAAAAAAATAAGAACGTTTTAATAGTCTTTTAAAAATATAGGAACTGATTTGTTAATAATAGCAATATCCAATGACTAAATAAGATATTTTATTTGAGAGTAAAATTAGATTTTAAAAATTTTCTCTTTCATCTTTTATCTAATTTTAACGGAAAAAAGAACGGAATGACTATTTTGAAAATAAAAGATTTAATAAGTTTTTAAAAATATAAGTACTTACTTGTTAATAATAGTAATATCCAGAAATTAAATTGTGAATTTTTCTTTTAATTATTTTCATTGATTGTAAATGCTATGTTTACCGTTTTGAAATTACATAACTAAATAATTATATTTTAAAATTACACCTAATAACTGAAAAACAAAAATTAGTCTATATAATGCTCTGAGTTATTTTTCTACAATTTCTCGTCTCCTCTTTAAGATAATAGGTCTTAATGATGTGGTCACCCTTACCCTTTTCTGTTTGGGATTGCTCTTCCATTCTTATTTAGATATGGGTCCCTTTCCTCCCATCTAAATGAGGCCTTTTTCTATTGTTTTATTTTTATTTCTAATACATGGTGTCTATTGATGAAGATTTTTTTTTTCTTATCGTATTTTTTAGTTAATTTTGATTGCTTTGTACTATAAAGGTGAAATGGCCTCAAATCTACATTTTGAAGCTAAATATGAGTGTTTAAGAGGCAACGATGGATCTCAATTTTAGTTTTGATATTATAACCATCTTTTAAATTCACCACTATTATACTCATTTAAGGGTTTTTACATAGTTTTTATTATTGGAATTGACTGTAATTTTTAAAAAATTATTTTTTTTAATGGTAATTATTTTATAATTTAATTTGTGTATTTTATTATTATGGATTGGTTAAGTTTTTTCTTTTTCTCTGTTTGTTTTTAATAGGTTATTATAGCAAGGCTAAATTTTTAGTGATGTGGAGCATTGGTAAGCCTCTGAGGCATTTTCTTCTTGGCAGCCACCAACTTGTGCTGGAGAGGCAACATTGCTGTAGTTTTTTCAAATTTGATTTCAGGTCTTTCTGTTTTGGGGTCTAGAGTTTTAGTGTTGAGTTGTAATTGTGCCCTTTTTCTTTTATGTAAGGTCTTAGTTTTCATGTGAATTGAATTTTATGTTCTCGGGTCTTAATCTTTAATTAAATGATGTTTATTTTTGAGAAAAAAAAAAGACTAAATACTTAATCTAATGCCCATTGAGGAGCTAAACAGTATTTTTGGAAAAAAAGGGACTAAATACTAAAATTTCCCAACAAAATAAATTTTAAAAAGTACGGGAATTTTGGATATTGTAATAAAATAAAGATAAGTAGAAAAGGAAACGCTCAAAGAATAACTGACATCTCTGATGGTGTGCTTTGCCATGACGGTTCTTGCAAGCTCTGCAACTCTCTCCGCCTCTCTTCACCTTCGGCTCTCTAACAGTGGCCCTTGTTTTCTTCTCAGCTCCTCCAATACTCGGGTACAATTTCCACATCTCCGAACTTGCTTGCTTACATGCTCCATTGATGCAATTTCGATTCTCATGTTTATATTTCTGTTTGGACGTTTGAAATCTAGGTTTTTCAATGCAAGTCGAAATCTCTAGCTGTACAAGCTCTAGAAGCTCGATTATGGCGTTCTTTGAGAAGCAGGAGTAGGAATTGCAGTCAATATGAAGCGTTCACTTCTAGACAGGAGCTGTTATTGCTTAATCCGATACGGATTCTCCGGAAATGCTTCTCATCTCGACAAAACCGACAAAGCGTAACGAATTCTGCAGAAAATTTTAGAAATCATGCGTCCGTTCTTTTCGTCCGGTTGGTTGTTACGGTGCTGTTTGTCACCTCAGTTTCTCTTGCTGCCTGCAATTCACCCTCTCGTGAGTTTAATTTTGACTTAGTGAACTAAACGATTTAGTTTGATGAATGGTGGTTCATTTGGTGCTAATTCTTGTTGTTTGTGTTATTTAGGGGCGCTCAGTGAAGAGAATCTTCTGTTCCTCGAGGCATGGAGAACGATCGATCGTGCTTATGTTGATAAAACTTTTAATGGACAGAGTTGGTTTAGGTATAGAGAAAATGCTCTGCGGAATGAACCGATGAACAACAGAGAAGAGACATGTATGAATCTGTTCTTTAAATAATTTGTTTTGGTGGCTTGCTGCACCTCACCAAACTAAAATTGTGTTGAAGTTGCAGGGTTTTTATATGCGCTTAAATATGCATCCATGAATATCTGTATTATCTCCCAAACGTTCATGCCTTCCAAGAAGACCTGTTAGATTGTGTCAGCATATTGACCTCTATCCATATGCTGTTTAAATTCTTGCTTCAATTTGAGTAATGTTTTTATAGCTATCTCTGAACTTTGGTTTGCAGAACTCGATAATGAATATCTTTGGACATTGTGGTCTTGTGAAATTGAAATGCATGCTGATAGAAGCAATAATTTGTCATATACTAATGCTAACTGGAGCTCGTTTCTGAATATTTTTTAAATAATGTCAGCTTGTTTTTTTCACAACCTTCACTCTATTCTTTGCTTGTTGTTGAGGACCCAGCTCAGTAATACCTTTGGGACTTTTTGCCTTTTGATAATCATTTCCACCGTTTCAAGTTTCAACCCAGGACCAGTTAACAAAGAGTCGATCATTGTTGCATTGTTTCATTTGTAGTAGTTAAAGCAGCCCCCTTCTAATGCACTACCTCTGACTAAGTCCTATTTTTATATCTTGGAAGCAGACGTGGCTATTAGAAAGATGCTTGCATCATTGGATGATCCTTTCACTCGGTTTCTAGAGCCTGAAAAGTTTAAGAGTTTGCGGGTATGAAGTCTTTTGTTATCATAATCCATTGCATTTTGCGTTCAATATTGTGGAAGCTAGTTTACAAATTTAAATATATCACTGGCTATTTATAAAGTGGGACATTCTTATCTAAAATCTATTACCATCTTCTCTGAAGGCAGTCTGGAACACAAGGTGCTCTTACTGGTGTAGGTCTTTCAATAGGCTATCCTACAGGGTCCGATGGATCACCTGCTGGACTTGTTGTTATTTCAGCAGCTCCAGGAGGTCCTGCAAGCAGGGCTGGAATTTTATCTGGGGATGTCATTTTGGCAATAGATGATACAACTACAGAAAGTATGGGCATATATGATGCAGCAGACAGGTTGCAGTAAGTATCTTGACTTTTAACTCACCTAAACCAGGCAAATCAGTCTATTTAGTTTATTCTTATTGTATGATATTTGCACTGAACTAAAACTCCATTTAAATTTCTCAGCCACCAGGGATTTAGAAACTAAAGCCCATTAAAGGGATTTTTTTGAACTAGTCTTGAAAGATTTGTTGGACACGTTTCTGTTGCTTCATCAAATGTTTGAGTCTAACCTATAGTAGAGATGTTATCCTTTATATGACATTACAATTCAGAAAATGGTATTTTTGTGATTGTTTTCTTTGATAAATATATTATCATTTAAGCCGCACATTTGTTCTCTAATGCAGTCTTTTTACTTGCAAAAGATGCATAAAATAAACACACAGTTCCAGGTATTTATATGATGCATCCAGGAGAAAAGAAAGATTGCATTCAAGTTGAGGGACCTAAATGGAAAATAGTAAAGTGAAAATGATGTAGGATAGGATTTGGTTTCCAAGTATCTCATTGAGAATATCACTCTAGATGGGTTAGGATCTTTGATTTGGAACTAAACATTGGTCAACTTGAATTTGTGTCCTTAAATTGCTAATTAGTTGGGAAATGATTCTGAGGTTCACTGGCTACTAAATTTTGAAATTATTGCTCTATATTGTCATTGTTAAGCAATTACAGTTTGGAAAGCATTGATTCTGGAGAGCTAATAATTCAAAAAATATTAAGCCTTTCTGGTACTTTATTTGTCTTTGTCTTATGTATTGTTTTCTCTAAGCTAATACGGTTTGTAGGGGACCTGAAGGAAGTTCAGTGGAATTGACTGTTCGCAGTGGACCTGAAGTAAAACATATTGCTTTAATGTAAGATTGCTGCTTTCACATCTTGTATTTATTGTTTGTGATTTTTTCTATTAATAGAAATTTGGTTCCTCTAATATTTCCTACATGGTTCTTCATTATGCTTTGCTGTATTGTAAATTAAGCTACAATAGGACTATTCGTATCACCATTGTATTTCCAGTTGATTTTATACTAACCAACTGCTGCTTTTCAGTCGAGAGAGGGTGTCTCTGAATCCAGTGAAGTCTAGACTGTGTGAAATTCCTGGCTCAGGAAGGGATTCTCCTAGGATTGGGTACATTAAACTATCAACATTCAGCCAAAATGCTTCAGGTAGGTGCAGATGGTTATGTAGTTATTAATATTTTAGAATCATTCATGAATCATTCTGAAATGTCGCAGATGACAGGACACACTTTTTCTCATATAAAATTGTCAGTAATAAATGAATGCACTGGTGTATATAAATCTTTTACAGAAAATTGAATTATTTGGGTATGGAAAATGTTTGAGATATGTATAGTTTAAGTTGCAGAGTAATTACATTTTACATGGGTACCTGTTGAGGCTTGTTTTTGCTGTGATTATAAACTAACGATGGTTAGAATGAGCTGTTTGTGGATATGGAATTTTTGGGGAACTTATATTCTGATTCTATAGCCCCCATTAAGATTTTAATTTGGTCCTTGGACTTCCAATGTTCCTCTGACTTTTTGAACCTTATAGTTTTGTTTTGTTTTTTGTTTTTTTTGGGAAAGTTGACCTTTTGTCAACTACTGTCACTCTGTTGAAATTTAATATCTACTTGATAACTCGTAGGCTTAAGAATTAACAAGGGTAATTGTGGGGAAAATATGCAGAAAAAGAAGCTATTCTAGAAAGCAAGTAATTGTTTACTTAACATGTGTATATTATGTACATTGTACTATTACATTTGGAGCAGAAACCTCTTATTTTATTCTCCTCCTATTCATGCACATCCTACCAAACATGCTTTGTTTAATTTGTCTGCAGGAGTCTCAGATGGTTAAAACTAAAGAATGATGAAATTAAAAGGTTGAAATAGATTTTCATTTTTTTTATTTCTTACTATTGTCGTGACAACCGCTTTAAGCAGTAGAAAAAACAAACATATGTGCGGAGTGACTGTGGGTTGTGGAACAGAATCCAGTGTCCTGCAGACTCCCCTCCGTCTCTCAAACAGTCAAACCCCCATTTCTGTTTGCATGTACAATATTGTTGAATTTCAATCCACTTAACATGCTTATTGACAATTATTTCTTTTGTAGGTGCTGTTAGGGAAGCTATTGGCACTTTACGGAGTAATAATGCTAATGCCTTTGTGTTAGACCTTCGAGACAATAGGTGATTTGCTTTTGATAATAAATATTTTTAAACTTGTTTGGCATCTTTTCTGAAAGCTTAAATTTGCTGCAGTGGTGGCCTGTTTCCAGAAGGAATTGAGATTGCCAAGATTTGGTAAGTTAGATGATGGCTGGATGTGATTACATTACATGTATGTTATGCTTTGTCTAAATATGTATTCCACATTTCCCCCCTATAGTAAAACGCTAGTAAGAATAATTTTTCAGAGATAAACTTAATAGAATTTCGGTTTGGATATCATTTATGCAGGAGGTAGTGGATATTTACTGCATAGCAGACTGTAATTAGTTTGGGATTAGGGTTTAATGGTTTCTCTTTTTCTGTGTTTCTATTTTCAGTAAAAGAATTGTTGGAACCAAGAATGAAGACGATAAATTATATTAGAATGAAGAAAATAAATTATATGTGATCTCAATCCTAATCATCCAAATAATTGATTATTGCCTTCTCTGTCTAGTTTTAGTCATCCATACTACTAATTTTAGCTTTTATTATTCAGGTTAGACAAAGGCGTGATTGTCTATATTTGTGATAGCCGTGGTGTTCGAGACATATATGATGCAGATGGAAGTGGTGCTTTTGCAACTTCAGAACACTTAGCTGTGCTGGTATGCAATGTATTGAATTCTTAGATTGCTATAACTTAGCGTCATGGAATTGAGAGAACATCTTCAGGCTTTACTCAGTTGATTCTGCAGTCATAATCTCATTCCCCTTTCTCAATTTGTGGTAGAGTTGTGTTTTACTTAAGAAACTTGCATCCTTAAGTTCATTCATGCTTTTGTAAACTCTATCTTTCCTTCTTATTACTGTTCCAGGCTTAGTGCTAAGCTTTCCACTATCCAGAATCCTATACAATATCATTAACTCTCAGTGTGCATGCCTTGGCATTGGACTTTACCTGTAAAAAGTTATAAACGTTATTGGCAAATTCTTCATTCCATTGACATCTCTGTCTTTTGAGTTCCAATTAGGTGAACAAGGGAACTGCAAGTGCAAGTGAAATTTTAGCTGGTGCATTGAAAGACAATAAACGTGCTGTGTTGTATGGAGAACCCACATTTGGGAAAGGGTAACAGCTTCTGCTGCTGTAGCATTTATGAATGATATTATTTATTTCTAATAGGTGAATTCATCCCATGCTGCAGCAAGATTCAATCGGTATTTCAGCTTTCTGACGGCTCTGGTTTAGCTGTTACTGTTGCTCGTTATGAAACCCCTGCTCACATTGATATTGACAAGGTCTGTTGTGATTCTATGCATCTGGCTTTGCCTGTATGTCTGCTCTCTCACATTAAATTTTATGTTGTTATGATGTAGGTTGGTGTTATTCCAGACCATCCGCTACCCAAATCATTCCCGAAGGATGAGGAGAGTTTTTGCGGCTGTCTCCAGGACCCTGCATCTTCTTGCTACATTAACAGAGTCCAGCTCTTTGCTCGGTGACATATTCTTTTGCGTTTTTGACATTTTCTTTGAGGAAAGCAGCAAAATTCTTTCTGAAATGTAGTTTAAACATTCTTTAGATGGTTCATTGACCCCTGTGGGCGTCAATAGGATTGAAAAATGAATTGAGAATGCACCCAGGGATGTAATTGATCATGATAATTAGAATTCCTTGTGGCTTGTCCTTTGCTTGGAAATCATACGACCATGTTAGACTTACATTTGATCATGTCATGGGTATGATCAACTCATGTTCGTGGGTCTATCATGGGATAATACAAGCACCTTCTCTAGAGAGTACAAGAAATTGGCGTCTGCACATCCACCCTCTTCTCTACTCCCTAGTCCCTCGGGAGCTTTTGAATTAACATTCCAATCCTTGCAAAGAGGTTATTATATTGGGTTCTTAAACAAACAGAAGCAAACATTAACATGGAACCATTGATGTCCTTGCAAAGAGGTTGGGTTCTTAAACAAACAGAAGCAAACATTAACATGGAACCATTGATATCGAAGGGAAAACGTTAACGTGGAACCACCTTCCTTGCCCACCTCGGCTAGGGTAGTGTTCCGTGGGAATTTGATAAAGGAGGGCAAAAAATTCCTGAACGAGTAACTATTGAACTTCGTTGTCCTTGGTTCTAAAGGACGTAGTTAAATTCTGGTGTTGGAATTTAATTTATCGACAGAATTTTATTAGAATTCAAAATTTTGAAAGCAAAATTTTGAAAGAGTTTGAAAACTGAATTTTAAAATGGTAAAATAGATTTTTACAAAATGAATTTGAAATATTTTATGATGTGTTTAAAAAAAAATTAAAAAAGTTTTAAGGTTCGGTTATTGAAAGTGTTTGTCCGACCACCTATAGAAGGGACTCTACACCGAAAGAAAAGAATTTTTACTCTATTTTGAGTAGAAATGAGTTTCCTACCCTCTTCTTCACAAATCCTCCTTTAAAATGATTTTTTCTTGAATTTTATTTTTTATTTTACTTTTTATTTTTGAAAAATCGAGTTTAATTTTCAAGTTTTAACTTTTTTGGTCTTCAAAGCTCATTTCTTTTTTTTTTTTCCGAATTTCTCCATTATTGTTGTGTTGGTTTTCATTCGGGAGGTAAGTTTAATCCTTATCCGTTGTTGGAGTTTTCTAAAAAGAAAAATTAGTTATTTCTATGGTTTGATGATGCATGCAAGATGTTTTGGAGTTTGAGTTTTTAGTTTTTGACAATAGATGATTTTTTTTTTATGTTGTTAATGCATGATGAAGATTAGGTTAGCTTTAAGTGTCCTTATGTGTATTGAGTGTGTATGGTGGTTTGTGAGCTGTTGCATGTAAGTTGGAAGCGTTTTCAAGGCTGTTGGCTGAGGTTAAATCACGTTCTGTATTACGTTGAATCTGCCTGTAAAGGTTGCCTTTTGACTGCCTAACTTGTCTCTGAAGATTTTACCTTCGGATTTGTAAGGGGATTTTAGGTCACCAAACTTGCTACTAAAAGTCTCCTACTTAACTATTTTCAGCTCATTTTCCTGCACATTTATTTATGTGTTTATAGGTTTTTTTGAAATAATTTTAAATGTTGTAAAAGTTATATTTGGTCCCTCAATTAAATCTATTTGTATAAGATCGAATTTAGAAAACCGTAGAGGTTTGCAATAAGATAACTGCTTTAGAGCTATACTTGCATTCGTTAGAGGTGAATAGAACTAAACTGAACTACTACTTTAAGGAAATCAAACATTTTAAGGATACTCAAGTATCACGAATACTATATATATATAATTATGTTGCTTTGTATTAGAATTCACTATACATTGCATAATTTATTGTTGTTATGGATGGATATTGGATGACCCACTAGTCCTCGAGCATGTTATGATATATTATGATGGATACGAAAGTTCAGATCAAGACTTACTCTACGCCTTTGGCATTATATAAGGAAAAGTCTAGATAAGGGCCATTCTATATCCCTGATACTATGGATATGTTATCTTGGATCTAGGAGAAAGTCCTGAAACTCACCCGTTGTGAGCCGAACACTGTTGAAATTATGGAGGATTACTGGTAACGAGTTCACTTTGAATTTTGATATGAATTATCAGTGTTATAACGCATTCATATGATAATATATTTTATTAAACTGCTTTTATTTATATTTCTACTTGCAAAGCTCTTATAGCTTATTCATTTCTTTTAATCGTAGGTTTGTAAAATCAAAGTTAGTTCGAAATGTCAAAAGAATTGTTTAAGGACATGTTTTAAATTGTGAGTTAAAATTATGTTTTGTCCGAGTTTTTTTATATTTTTATATAAAAGTTTTTAAATACAAGTTATGTTTGAATTCAACTTGAGTCAAATTTGAGGCACGTAACATTGATCATAATTCTAATATAGGTTTTATATTTTTCAATTATAATGCATGCTCAGATTGAGTTTTAGTTAATAATATAAAAATGTTTTTATATATTTGTATAATCATATGTAAAATTATATGATCATATATGAAATTATTTTTTATTCATGTTATAAAAATGTTTTTATATGTTTGTATAATCATATATAAAATTGTATGACCACATATGAAATTATATGTGATGGAACATGATATATAATAGATTTGTTATGAGTCTGGCGATCTTAATCGACCTAAACCCCTGTGACCTAAACCCCTGTGCCGTTACCGGTATGATTTCCCAACAAAGTCAAAGTTTAGTAGTTTCTTAATGAATGGAACCGCTGCGATCTGAGGGAAGAAGTTGATTAGCATAAACAAAAACACCCGAATAGAATGGACAAAACATATCATTATAAGTCAAATACAAATCTCAATTTTGTGGTATTCATGTCAATATATATATATTTATAGTTTGATAATATCGGAGGAAAAAATGCAGTGAATAGAAAATTTTGAAAATCACCCTACATCCCAACAAGAAGCAACTAATAGGATGATTAGGGTGTAAATAATGATTCTACAAGTCTTACTTCCCTCAATTCCAATGGCAAGGAATGTGCTCACAGTAATAAATCCTTTGAAATCCTGAACTCATGCTTTAGTTCTAGCAAAACCCATCGAATTCATGCACCACACTACCATATTTAATGTTGGCAGAGTGGAGAAACCAGAAATCACTAAAGCATCTTTGTCCAGGAACCTAAAAATGGGAACAGTGCAATTAACAATCTCAAGAGTAAGGGTGCATCCCTTTCTCTCCTCCTCCTACCTAGTTTGCCAGTTGCTGAAGAAGTTTTTGGAGTCTGACGTGCCCTTTTAGGTGGCTGCTGCATTGATTCCATTCCATCCAGCTCATCCCATCCACCAAAATTGGGTGTGCCTTGGCTGTCCTTATTAACTGAACCGTTAACCACCCAAGATTGAAATTCATCTCCTTTCATAGTCTTCTGCCTTTCTTCTTGCTCTTCATCATCCATTTCAACATTGCTGGAAAAGCTGCCAAATGGTTCCCTCTTTTTTCTGGCCTTGGATTTTGGCTTACTTTGTGTCCTTCCCCACAACTTTCCAAACAAAAAAGTTAGGATCGACTGCCCAAGAGGAAGGGCTAATGTCATAAGGAAAGCCTTGGGGCCATTAGCGAGCAGCAAAGACAAGATGATGGGGGGAAGTGCCCAACCATAGGATTTGAATACCTGCACTGACCAATTTGAGCAAAACAATTGAGAAATATTTTGGAACTATTTCAAATTCAATTCCAATAGAAATTCCAAAACAGATTTTCGAACCAAATGAATGTAATTTATCGACATAGTGTCTGCAAAGGAAACTGATTATATAAATTGCTCAACGCATTCATCATTCTTAAACACAAATCATTCTTAAACACAAAGGACACCAAGAAGCAGCATTGCAGCAGTATCACAAACCTAATTCAAAGAACAGCACTTGCACTAGTTAATGACTGCATAACAAAGCGTGTACAAGCATGCATAAATCCAAGGGAAGCAGAGGTTTGAAACCTTATAACATGGGCAAATAAAGCAGCAGAGCCTAATCAGTTGAATGACAGAGCATATGAAGTTCCTAATGATTATAGCTTTACCATCAAAGGCAAAAGGTGCCAACTCCAAGCAGGAGAACCTTTCCCTTTTTTTTTTTTTTTCAAGGCAGCATGACAACAGCCAATATGCCATTTTGTCAACAAAATCTGTAATCTACCGTCATACCTTTAACGATCAATGATCTGGGTATATTTAAGTTTAATTAATTATAAAATTATTATTCAGTAACCTCATATACAAATTTTCGCAAGAACATAAGCACCCATCCTGTGATTTATTACATACTTATGCTGACAGGCAAGTAAAACAGCACACTTCTTTTCAAAAGAATTGTTGAAGAATAACTCAAAAAGGAACACACAAACGCCATAGCACGATAGAATTTAGGTATAGTAAAGAGAAAAGCGATGAAAATTAACTACCTTAAAAATCCAAAGACTATCAACAAATTCCTCTAAAATTCCAGCATCTTCTTCTTCCACCATATCCGGTGAACCTTCTGACCACCACATCCGCTTCTTGCCTTTCCTTCTATAGCCTTCTAAATCTTCATTTTGTTCTTCCATTTCATCGATTCCTCTATATTTATTGTTCTTGTCTCGAAACTTGAATTTGAATTTCTTAGACCCAACGGTTTCGGCATTGGAGTCCCGGGGCCTATAGCTGGCGGAGGTGGTGGTGGGTGTGACAATAGCAATGTATGATCTGCGAGAAATATAACGGGAGCTTTTGAAGGGGAAAAGAGGTTTTTGATGAAATTTGATGAAGCCAGGTTTCGTTAACAAGACGAGACTACCGCCGCCGCCGCCGCCAGCACCACCGCTCTCCATTGCCAATTGCAGCCGCTACAACTAGTAGAAGCAGCAGAACTACGTAGCTTCTCCATTTGCCACATTCTCATTATCCTAATTAAATTTTGATTTGCTTCAATTCATCGCCAGAAGAGGGCGCATCTTTTTCATTCATTAAAAAATAAAATTCGAATAATCCACGTGTTAAACGGCGTAGCTTTAATCTTCTTCCACCCAACGACGACGTTTGATATAAGCGGTTTTATTTATAAGCCCCTTCTCTTATGCAGCTGAAAAACAAATCGGGCCATTTTCTTGAAGCTGATAAAGAAAGATGAGACCGATGCAGATGGACTTCTTCGCCGACATGGAGGAGCAGGGATCGACGGTGGCGATGGACGTAGACGACGTAGACCCACTCGAGATATTCGGCGAGGGCGTCATCAACGTCGACAACAAGCTTGCCGACGCTGATTTCTTCAACAATTTCGAGGACGATTTCGATGACTCGGACATCAATTGATCCTATCTTATTCCTTACCGCCACTGATTATGTACCTTTTCTTTTCTTTCTATCTTAGGAAAATTGAGGGGGAAGTAAGAGGAGAGAGGGTTTGCTTGAAAACTGTTTGTAGTTTGGATGATTATGTGCTTTAATTGAAGTGTGAAGTTACTTTGCCCTTGTTGATTTCCCCTTATTTTATACGCGTGGAAATATATGCGAGTTTTTTGGGGTTTCAGGTTTCTCTGAAATTTAACTAAAATGCGATTTTATCTAGTTATTCAGGAACTTTAGGTTAAAAGTGAAGCAAATGAGATGCACTTATTTTCTATGTTGATTTTTGTATTTATGGTGCAATAATCTCAGTTCTGATTAAACAATTCCACGAGAAACAAAAACATTATGGATGAATCTTCTTGCTTTCTATTGTTTATTTCTTGCTGGTTATGTACGAGGCTGACTTGTTTGCTTGTTTTCTTTTATTTATTTATTTTTTTTTAATTTTTTTTTTCTTGATGATAATCTGTATTCGGCTTTGGGTTCCAGGCATGAATTCTCAGCACCAACAATTATTTGCTGTTTAATACACTCTGGGTTTTGAATATCTTTGTATCTGGTTGTTGCTGTTTAGCTTAGCCGTGAATCATTTAATTTAGCGTAGTATTTTGAGGGATATGCTGAAAAGATGGTGTTTTCCTTATAAATGAAGTTCAATTTTGGCGTCCAGACTTGTAACCGTGTTCATTGTTGCCCAAAATTGAACTTTTTGGACAAATTAGCACACATCACTCGAGTCAGATCTTTGAAGCTAAATAATCTTCCCTTGTGTCACATCCACTACAAAGAAGCGTGAGCCAAAACAAAAATTCAGATCATGACCTCTCTCTAGTCCTCTTCCTTTGTTATTGTCATTGCAATACCCATAGCTCCCCCCTCCTACAGACGCTATTCACAAGCGCTTAGAGCTTCCCCTTACTTTTACAGTCATGGTGCCCGCAAATTCCCTCTTATAATAATGAAACTTGCTGCATTTTCTTCTTTGCAAACCTTAGACTTTTTTCCCTTGTGTGAAGATTGAAGGCAAGTAGCAGAGGCATCAATCTGATCTGATCGGGGAGAGCAAATGATACGGCGATTTTGGGCTGTGAATCACTGTCAGGGAAGGGGAAAGAGAAGCGAACCAGGTAAGGAAGGAGTTGCAACCCTAGAATTTCTAGCAGGGTTCTTGAATGGGGAGTACCCTGCAATTCTCAATGTGAATGAAGTGATGAAACCCTCACCTAGACATTCCTGTTAGCGGCTAAGATACAACTCTTTGAATTTTAGCGGTTTATGTATAAAGGGAGGCCTTGGCTTTTGTGCCTATGTGTGTGTTTAATTGATTTATTGGACTTTAGAGATTTGGTTGTTTATTGTTGATTATTGATTTAATAATGGTTGATTGTATTTTGCCTTGATTGTTCAAAATATGAGCTTGTGTTCGTTTTCTGTCATTCTTTGTTGTGTGCTTTTCATGCTTTCTAATTTCGGCTTAAATGAGCTGATTGGAATATTTATGTGCTAATTTGGCTGAAAATGCAATTTCTGTAGCATTGCGAATGGGCCAAATTGAAGTTTATCCCTTTTTCTATGTTATTTACAAGTTTTTGTCTACTAAGGTTATATTATTGAGTTGTCTCCTTTGTTACTAGCTCATTTATTGGTGAATTTTTAGTTTAGTTAATTATTAACATGCCTGCCAAGTTCTACTTTTTGTTGGATTTTTCTCACTATCTACAATAACATACAGCGTTGGCCATAGTGAAGTTTAGCCGACCATTAAATATTGGGCGATTAGTTCCATTGATTTTCATCGACTTCGACGTTCTATGTATCGAATAGGCAAACATCCAAAGCTACACACGGGAAAGCAAATAGCCAGATCATGAAGACTAGAAATCAAGGGCGCATACGACCGAACAGTTCTGCTAATTCTACTGCGTCAAATGTCTCGACAAAGGTGTCTTTCGAATTGACGACTTGTGGGAGACTTGCATGGTTTGGCTTTCGAATTGACATCTTGTGAGAAACTTGTTGCATGGTCGGCCGAGACTGGGGGCTGGCATCTACGCAAACAAATTCTAGTTTTGCGACATTAACCAATTCCTCAGTTACTCGACTATTAGGAGTACGACGGCGTTGGTCTGATACATCCTTGAAGAGAATTTGATGGCCTGTTGATACTGATATGGAGGAGATGAGATCACCTGGATGCCTTCCCATCATCACTTCCAAATGTTACCACTCCGAAGCTATAAACGTCGCATTTCTCATTTGCTTCGGTTATGTAGGCAAGCTCTGCCAAGGAAATAAATTAATCACTCTTTATGGGATTCTGATTAACATATCAAGTAATTACCCAATATGGTAAAAAAGGTTCATGAACCTAGGAATTGTGTACCTGGTGCAGCGTACCCAAATGTGCCTCCAAATGAAGTCCAATTGGATGAGGTAGGCTTCAAAATTCTAGCCGTACCGAAGTCAGATACATGAGCTGTACATTCACCATTCAACAAAACATGATTGCTTGATACGTCTCGATGAATTACAGGAGGAAAGCATTCGTGGTGCATGTAACATAGAGCATCTGCCACACCCTTTATGATATTAACTCTCTTTAACCAACCTAAATCTTCGGCTGATGCCTCATCTCTTAGTTCTTTTGCCAAGTTCGTTCCAGGAACTCATACAATACCCACAGAACTTCACAATGTTCCTGTGTCGCACTTCAGCCAAAGCCGTAATCTCACTTGTGAAACCTTGGAGATTGATCACACCGTCATCCAATTGGTGAAGTTTCTTCACGGCAACAACTTGACCAGTTGGCAGCTGACAGCTCAGCTTTATAAACACTCGCACTTCCTCCAACACCAATACAATACTTGGAGTCAAATGCCTCAGTCGCCTCAACGATGCTTTCGTGTACCATCTTTCCGTCGTATTCCAGTATTGTTGTGAAATTTTCGTTGAATACTTCTGATGGCTTATCTTTCTTCTTCTTCTTTTTGCGGTGAACAAATATTCCAAGTATGGCAAACTGCAGGATTACAATGCCTAAAACAGGTCCCATGATCAAGACCACTACTCCTTTGCTGTCTTCCTTCTAGATGTCATGAGGCAGTCCTTTAAAGCCGTGTTGTTGCCGCACAAATCTTTGTTGTTCTCAAGCATTTCTGTTGATGCCTTGCTGAAAGCTGGATTATTGGGGAGAGGACCCTAGCTTCCAATTGATTATTGGATATGTCAACAGATGTCAAGCTAACCATCTTACTGAAAGTTGACGGGATGGAGCCAGCAGAGAGATCATTATGGGAGATGTTTAACACTTATAAGCTGCGAAGGAAACCAAGCTTATAAGGCAATTCTCTTGTAAGCCTATTGTAGCTTAGATCAAGACTTCGAAGAGTGCGTAAATTGCGAATTTGGAAGGGAATGCTATTACTCAGGGTATTCTTACTTAAATTCAAGAAAATCAGCCTGGAGCACTTCTCTAGGAATAAGTCTGCCTAGACGATTTGCTGCCAGGTTAAGCTGCTCTAGATTTGATAGCATTCTCAGTTCTTTGTACGAATATTGCTTGACAACATATTATCACTGAACTCGAGAACCAATAATGGCATATTCCCCTGTTCTTTTGGGATCTCTCCTACCAGTTCATTGGAGGAGAGATCAAGCTCCTGCAATTGAGTTGCTAAGGAAATCGCTGTTGGTATGCTACCCGAAATCGTATTGTTGGAAATTTCCAGGCTTGCTAAATTTTTGCACTGCCCCCATAGGCCACCACACAATTTATTGTAACTCAGGATATACGCCGAAATCTTCTGACATGTTTCCTTCAAGTTGATTCCTTTCCAGCCTCACCCTAACTAAACTAGTGCAGTTCTTCAAGCTCTTGGGCATGGAACCTGTGATATTGTTTTCATTTGTGTCAACGTGCCAAGCATTCCTCCAAGGCATATATCTGGAGGTAAGTAGCCAGACAATTTTGTTGGAACTCACTCCCAAAAGTTTTAAAGATGTGAGATTATTCAGCTCTTGAGGGATTTGGGCACTGAGTTTATTTATGTTAAGACTCAGGTGACCAAGGGATCTGATTTTTCCTATTTCATGGGGGATAGGTCCTGAAAGCTCATTCTCGAATAGATTTATGATATTCAAGTTGCTTAAATTTCCAATGGAATCAGGTATCGGAAAGAAGGCCAACGTTAGATGGAATGTGTCCAAGACAGGTTGTTGTATCTCAAATCAAGGCTTGTCAAGGTTACTGTCCATAGAGTGAGTTGTTATGGAGATCAAACTGGAGTAGCTAGGTTGGGGAAGCAAAAAAGAATCATATAAATATATAGCATTTACAAAATATATTATTATTAGTATATAATTAAAATACAAATAAAGAATTCTAAGCATAATAAAATTCATATAAATAAATAGCATTAACAGAATAATTGTTGAACCATGATTGACAAAAAAATATTATATTCTTCTATTAATACAAGTAAACTCATACAAAATCACAAAATCTAACTTTTGGATAAAACAAAAATAAGTTAATTCGAAAAAATGTGGTTATTGTCTGATTAATTAATTGACTTTATTTTTACGAAAAAATTAAATTATTTTTTAAAAAAATTAAATTATTTTTTTATTTATAATTTTTACTTATAATAAATAAAATTTTAATACTATTAAAATAAACTATCAAAATAAAAAAATCAAAATTTTCTAATAAGAGTAAAATTTATAAATAATACTTTTTTATTACAATAAAATAAAATTATAAATAAAATAATTATCAATATAAATTTATATATATGCTGAAAAATTATTAATATTTTTCGAATTATAAATGACTACACATAATTATTTTGAGTAAAATAAAATATAAATTATCTTGTATTTATATTAAATTTTAACTGAAAAAATTATAGAATAATTAAAAGAGTATGCAATTTATTAAGAACGTGACTTATAAAAAAATATCAAAATTTTATTTTAAAATTAGCTAACAATTATATGTTTATTTTAATTTTTTTATTATATATAAAGTTTATATAAATTTGTAATTATTGATTTTTTTGTATTTAAACTCCTAATTAAGTTTTGTTTTATTATATTTAATTAAAATAAAAAAATTACTTTCACATTATAAAACTGAAAAATTAAAATAATGATTTTAATGTGTGATGTAATTTTAAATATTTATTTTAAAATAAACTTAAAAAACCTTTTATATCCTTTTTAAGTTGATTTTCTGTAAAAATTAATTATAAAATAAAAAAACTACTCTCACAATATAAAACTGAAAATTTAAAATAATGATTTTAGTATGAGTGGTAATATTAGATATTTAAAAAAATCTAAAAAAATAAATTGATTTGTATAAAAATTTTGGAAATAAAAAAAAACTTTACTTTCATATTGTAAAGCTGAAAAATCATAATAATGCTTTTAACATGATGGAACAAGAATATTTTGAAAAAATAAACTGAAAAACCCATTTTCCCTTTTAAATTTATTTAAAAAATAATAAAATTTTAGATTGAGAATTATAATATATCATATTTAAAGTGAAAATAAAATATAATCTCTAATTTATTTATACTTTATAGTATAATTTACAAATTTATTATTCACATAATTCAGCAATTATAAATTTTTTTAGTATAATTAAAATAGAAAATAATAACTATATGGGATATAGAATAACATAAAAGAATTAGTACTTAATAAATTATTCACCTCATGAAAAATGTTGGACTAAATAAGAGAATTATATTATTGCTTAATTCAATTCAAAAATTAATTAATAATGTGAAATCTTAAAAAAATTCTTGCTTTTTTATAATTATTTTAATAAATTTTATTTATTAGCAACTTAAAATTTTTATACTAAATTTTAATTTTTTATTTTATACATAAATGTAAGTTTAATTTTATATTAAACATTGGAATAAATTTTCAATTTCAATATACCTAATGTCAAACCCTAATCCACGAATCTGGGCCGGAAAAGGGTTTGGTGATTCTATCGGAAAATGAGGTCATTTCTTGATTTCCATATGCTCCAACAGATGAAGACCAGAAGTTGCACATTGACTTATTCATCATTTCTTGGTCTAAGCCAGCTTGTAAGCTCCTCCCAGCAATCTGCCACAGTATTACCTGAAATAAGCGTTGATCTGATGGGGATAGGTGAGGTAAACCAAATTGCAGCTGCTCTGGGACATTCGAAGAAGATGTGCTTGCAAGACTCAGTATTCCCACAGAAGCGACATTCCCGTGGGACTGAGGGAATACGCCTGTGAATATCCTTATTTGAAGGAAGCTTTTCCTTTAACATACTCCATAGGAAAATGGATAATTTGCTAGGCAACTTGATGTTCCAGACTTTCCTCCAGAAGGATTCGAGTCTTTGATTTGCGGTTGGCCCGTGACGAGCAATGTTACTATTTTAGCTCAAACCACGAAGCTGGCGAGCTATGTGGTATCCCGACTTAGATTCTTCGCCTATCATAATGCCAAATTCAGTTATATAAATTTATTGTTGGGCTAAATCAATAATTAGGGAAGTATGTGAAATATTAATTTCCTTGCAAAAGCAGCCAAATTTTATTAACCACCAGTTGAACTGCAACTTGCAGCCTTACCCTATTGCCTAACAAGAAAGTGGGTAACATGGATAGACGTGTCTCATTAATCATTATAGACGCATATTTTGGCTGCTTCTTCTCATGTACATAATAAATAATAATAAAAATAAATAAATAAAAAATGGCACGTAATCATGGGCAAGCACATAAAGATTCAATATTTTTAGATGCGTATTACCAGTTCCAACTTTATTGCATCTCAAGATTCTCTCCTCTTCCTTAGGAGAGGGGCCCAAGAGAATAGCTACAAGACATGACCTAAATCAATCCCAACTCAAGTGGAGCTTTGTCAAAAACATCACACATCTTCCAATTTCAATTGGTTGCTCATTTCAGTACAATTCCATTCCATTACCTCACCGGAATTCAAGCCATTCAAAAGTTTCTAATCAAAAAAGCAATTCCACCATTTTCCCAAGACTTTTGCAAAAGCTCTTCACCTTCTTCCTTTCATTAAAATTAAAAACATAAACTGATATTAAAGGGTAATTTATTTATTACACATTTATATATACAGAAACAAAAATATCATCTTCTTTATGTTATGTCAACATAGAAAAATAAGGATAGAAAACAAACCAATCTAGCCCAAACATTCATTATCCCCACCAGGCAGCCACCACCCACCCATCAAATGCTTATTTTTTCTTGCACAAAATCTAGAAGATAATATTTAATAATTCCCAAAAATCTAAACACTTGATGAATTAGGAGTTGTGGCTGATGGTTCAATTTGCATTAACTTGATTCCATGCCTTTGAGACTCATCTTCATCATGGTAAATGTAAGCGAACCCACCATGCCGGGTCAGATCCATACCCGCCATCTCATCATCAGCTGAGATTCTTAAAAGTTTAAGCTTGTGAAGAATGTAAAACAATGGACCCATAGTGGCACTAACCCACCCAGTAATCACAAGAATTTGTATGACGTGAGCAGCCAATAGCTTTCCATCTCCACCCATGAACAACCCGTGTGGTCGACCCGGCTTGTAAACCTGAGCCACGTACTTCTCTCTGGCAAATAACGCCGTGAATATCACTCCCCAAGCGCCACAACCACCGTGAAGCTGGGCAGCCTCTAGTGGATCATCGAACTTTAACTTCTCAGCCAACTTGTTGCAGCCTATTAATACCAAAGCAGCAACGAACCCGCAGATTATTGCAGCCCATGGATCAACGACGGAGCAACCAGAAGTAATGGCAGCGAAACCACCAAGCAAACCATTGCACACATCTGTTACATTCCAGTGGCCTGATAAAATCCTTTTCCCAAAAAGAGTGGTCAAGGCTGCAGTGCAACCTGCTAGGGTAGTGGTAACGGCAGTTCGACCAACTGCACTCCATTGACCATTATAGCTGCCATCGGCGTAAACTACTAGGATTTTGTTGAAAGACCCAGGATTGAACCCGTACCACCCAAACCAGAGCAAGAAAGTGCCGAGAACCACCAGAGAAGCGCTGTGCCCACGCAAAGAAATGGCCCTGCCAGAATGGTCAAAACGGCCAATTCTTGGGCCTTCAATTAGAGCGCCCCATAACCCAGCAATACCTCCCACCATATGCACCACCCCAGATCCTGCGAAATCGATGACTCCACTACCAAATAAGAGATCATTAGTTTTGAAAGCAGAAGCCCATCCATCGGCAGACCAGAACCAATGAGAAACAACTGGGTAAACAAACCCGGTTAGAAAGGAGGAGTATATTAAATAAGCCACAAACTGAGTTCTTTCAGCGATGGAGCCGCTAGTAATCCCAGCTGCGGCTATAGCAAAAGCCCACTGGTAGAGAAAATTACTGTAGTCGAAATCTTGGGAAGGGACGGCCTTGAGGCCGAAGTAATGCTTGCCAATAAAGCCATTCGCTGAGCCACCGGTACCGAAGGCAAAAGCGAAACCGAAGAGATAATAGAAAAGGCCGCCAGTAGCGGCGTCAAGGACGTTAGTGAGCATGATGTTCATGGTGTTCTTTGCCCGAACAGAGCCTGCACAAAGCATGGCAAAGCCTAACTGCATGGCAAAAACGAGATAGGCGGAGAATAGGAGGTAGGTACTGTCGATGGCATATTTGGCAGCGGAGTAGTTGTTCTCGGAGGTGTTGAAGCGAGAACAGATGAAGTCAGCAGCGGCAGTGGAGTTTGTGATGTTGGGGCCGAAAAGCTGGGCCAAATCGTTGGCTGAGCAGGCCATGGAAACAGAGGAGGCAGAGAAACTCAAAGAACTAAATGCGTAGAGTTGGGAAAAAAGAGAAAGAGTCTTCTTGGAGAGAGGACAAGTGGTTGGAGAAATAGTGGGAATTCATTTATATTTTGGGAATATGTATTAAAAAGAAAAAATATTAATTTTTATTTTTTCCTTTCTAAAATTTTTTATTTCACATATTATAATAATAATAATTTTTTTTTTCTAAACAATATGATTAAATTACAATACATATAACTATTATAGACCAAAGTCATGGTTGTAAGATCCAAATATAGCCATAGGGGTCAAAAGGGAGTGGAAAATTTTTCCCTTTCACATTATTATTATTATAAACGACGTTTCATATTAATTTGAGTGGTCCTTTCTCTAAGAAAATGTCACTGCCCTAGAGGGATGTTTTTGGTATTCAGTTGACAATTGATTTTGATTCATATTTAGGATGCTGATGTTTTGGAGCAACTCATTTTAAATTTTATAAAAAATTTAGACCGAAATTAACTAATAAAAAAATTTGAATTTACCATTTGGCCATGATTATAATAACATTTTTTTTTATAAAAAAATAAAAAAAAGGCACACTACTTCCTCACATGTTTCTCCTGGAAACGGTGAAAGAGATGGGGAAGAATCTGGAGACCATTCATTAGAACCGATGGCTGAATAGTTGCCAGATTCTTGTATTTTTCACAAACCCAATCTCTGTTTGGCAAAAGGCCAAGCAGAAGAGAATGAGTGGCTCATGCATTCTTCCTCCAGTTACTTGCTCCATCATTCCACATGGACACATAACTTCACCACCTTCACAAAATTGTTGAAAATAAAACTTCTTATAATGTTAAAGCTTTTGTGGTTAAGAATGACGAGGATGTGCTCAAATTCCATTCAAACATGACCATTTCTTGTTAACATTCCATACACGAGAGAAAAATTAGTGAAAAAAATAATATTTTTCTAATAAAAAAATATGTTTTAAATATAAATTATTTTTCATCAACTAAACGGAGGCCAAAGTCTAAAAAATTTTGCATTGGTGTAATTGTAAACGCTGTGCGAGTTACGAAGAAGGAAAAAAATAGCATCAAGATGAAGAAGAGGCATCACGTCCGGAGGAGGCTGCTGGAAAAACTGCACTCCAGCAATCAACAATCTTATTCGTCATAGTATCTGCACACACATTCATTGAACGTGAAGCATGGCTAATATGAACAGCCCAATTACGAGCCAACAGCTTCCGTATCACGCCCACCACTCCAGCATTCTAGCCATACCTGGAAAGGAGCCATCTCCCGCCGAATATGGTCAATCAACTTTTAATTTTGTCTGGAATTTATATCGATTTTTCCGCAAAGTGCAAGGCCGTTTCGGAGATGACGAGTGTCGTAGATTAAAGCAGAAAATCCTTCCGGAATTGATTTCTTGTATCGTATTGAGAAGTGGAGTCCCGGTAAGCAGCGAAAAGCTTATGAGGTATGAGATTATCCTTGATTCTGAGCACCAGGGCCTCGATCGCCTTAAAAATTTTAGGAGTTAACTGTGGTGCAGGCGCAGTAGAGCTGTGTGGGTTTCTCGATTCAAAGAAAATAAGGTAAAGTTTCAATGCTCAACCTCTTTTTATTTAAGATTTTTCTGTTTTATTTGCAAATGTTCCTTTGTCCGAGTTTATTATGTTCGTTACTCAGATGTTGCTTTCCCTTTTCTACAATGTAGGATGATTCTTGATCTTTCCCGTTACTGGAATTTTTGGATTGTTCAAGTGGTGAGCTGAGGTGGATAGTTGAGTCTGTAGGATGATTCTTGATCTTTCCCGTTACTGGAATTTTTGGATTGTTCAAGTGGTGAGCTGAGGTGGATAGTTGAGTCTGATATCTCCTATTAGAATCTAATCTATTCATGCTTGATTTGTAAGAGTATTGAATAGCGTATGAGAATAACCTAACTACCGAGTTTGTGAAGATATTCTAGTTTTAGTGTGAGAAATGGTCCTTGCTATGCTTTTCCTTCATTTTCTTCTTTGGAGTTATAAACCAGACCCAGCTCATGTCCTGCGTATCTGTTCAACTTGGGATTTGCTGCCTAATGAGGTCATGATTGCTGGTGATGGTCTTGAAGATGATGTAATCCTGATCTTTTTGAAATTTATTTGTCAAAGACTTTGATTTCTGCCTTTTTCTTTTGGTCTTCGAAACTTATTTCAAGTGGGAAGTTTTTCTACACATCACAAATAACGGTCCGATCACATGGGGAATGTGTTTTCTTGCTCCAGTTAGACCATATTTTTCTAGTTCTGATAAGTTGGGCGTTTGTGATATTGATGAATTATTCTGCTTATATGATTATTGATTGTGGATATCACAATTTTACAGATCACTTGTGGGAAAAGGAAACTAGCCGGAACATTCACATGCTTGCTGGATGAAGAAGGGAGATAGAGTTCTGCTGATTTCGCCAACTTAGATGTAGAACCAGATTTTTAAAATATCTTCTCTGTATGAAGTTCATTCTCTACTGGAGGCAAATTTTGATTTAAACCCATGATTTTCAGTAATAGAAAATTTGACACTTGAGAGTCGAAACTCTGCTTCACCAAAGGATCACTTATAATTAGAAAAGAAGGATCCCTAAAGAAAAGGCGTTATTAGAAAGATTCTGCCGTACTGATTTGCTCATGTTCGCATTCTCATGTATGGTGTAAGAAGGCTATTGGGTATTTTGCTGGACGGTGGAGGAAAAAAAAAATTTTAAGCGCCCACCGTGGGGCTCGAACCCACGACCACAAGGTTAAGAGCCTTGCGCTCTACCGACTGAGCTAGACGGGCTTTTGATCATATTTGCAATCTTACATATAGATATCTTAATCTTGCTGCACGGTGGAAATTAAAACAAAAACGCCCACCGTGGGGCTCGAACCCACGACCACAAGGTTAAGAGCCTTGCGCTCTACCGACTGAGCTAGACGGGCTTGCATATTGGATTATCAACTAATTTTTAAATCATAGTGTTGTTAACATGATCGTTTAAATTGGCGCCAAAACTTGGAATTTTGCCTTATTCAGATTATAGATCAACTAACCTGATGGCGTTTTATCTTACAGTTGGCTATCCAGTAGACACTAAAGCCCCTTTAAAGTCCACTTCTCTCACTTCCTGCAGGGAGAACTGATCGAAAGAGAGAGCACAGAGTGGTAAAAATTCAAGAAAATGAGTGAAGAAGGTCAAAAGCTGGAAATCCCCCCCACAACCAACAATAATGGCAAAAGCATACCCGAAAATCTCTCTGAAGAATCCATCGATTTCGCTCTTCTCCGCCTTGATAGCTTCAATTCATCGCCTAATACCACTACCACTTCTGCCGCGGCCACAAACTTCCATACTCCCTGCATTGCCTGTGGCTGCTCCGGCTCTTCTGTTCCTTCCACTAACGTCTTTTCGTCCGCCAACAAACGCCGCTCTCCTGAATCCACTACTCCTTTCTTGAACCCTCAAGATCAAATCCCCAAAAAACCAAAGAAACTCTTTCTTGAACCCCATGAGAACACCAAGGCAACATCTACTGGTCCTTCACTCAGTGATTTCTCCAAGATCACCCTCCCTTGCATCTCATCCGTGTTTAATTTTGGACCCGCCAAACCGACTCACGCAAACTCCCTTCCCGTCCTACGCCGCTGCCATTCCGATCCTTACAACCCTCCAGTGGCAGGAACGGACACTCTTTCTGGGGCCGGCACTGGTTCTGCAGCAAGCCTGCTGCCACAATCACCACCAGAGAGCGCCAAGACGGTTGGGGCGATCGCTGTGTCGACGCCCGGGTCAAAGGCAACTGCTTCTCTGCCACCACGGCCGCCGATACTCAGGAGAACTGTGTCGGACCCATCATCTAACAAAAGCTTTTCGCCGTCATCGAGTTCTGACGATATTACCGTTGAAGACAGTCCCCAATATAAGGTTTGCAGTGGTTGCTAAGTTTCATTAGGGATTCTGAACTTCTGCTGCGCTTGGGTCAATTTGCTATTTCTTTTCTTTTCTTTCTTTCTTTCTCTATCTTTTTAGTAAGTCTTGATAATTTGGCTAAGATTATGTTGATGCTATGTGATTTGACTATGGGTATATTGTTGGGATTTACAATGGTATTTGAGATGTTGTTACGGATCTCAATATGGATTAGTGTTTTCTTTTAATAAGATTTTTGGCATTCTTTTGTTAATGTGGATCTTTTGATAACTTGGTTTAATTTAAGTGGGCCGATGACAGTGGCTGAGGAAGATGAGAGATTGCATGAAGGAAATGAATCAGTGGTGTGGTGAACTTATGCAGGATGGAGTGATGGGTGAAGAGGAAGAAGAAGATAAAGGCACTCGAGGCAATACTGCCAATGCAATTAAGGTATATATAATGGTTATTTCCGCTGCCAAAAAAATTGTATGAGAGTGAAAACGAATGAAAATAAATTTTGAATCTCATGTCTAATTTCTGCTTAGTTATTGTATGGACCTGGAATTCCTAAATTATGGAAACCCCCACGATTCAGAATTTTGATGTGTTCATTCTTAAAGTTTTTGCTTTTTATGCTGTTGCGGTGTTCTTTTTTTTTTTTTCCCTCTCTTTCTTGCAGGCTGGTTCAGTGGCAGAATATGAAGAAGCCGTTTGTGTTGAGAGAACTGGGGAGTGCTTAGTTGTCCACTTTAAGTGCCCCTGTGGCAAAGGCTATCAGATTCTTCTCTCTGGAAGAGAGTGCTACTACAAGCTCATTTAGTAGCACCTAAGTGGCCCAGTATGCTGATTCCTGATCCTGATCCTGGGAGAGTACTCATTCTTTTTAGATTTGAATTCTCTACTAAAATTCTTAGATGAATCCATTTCATTTACTATATACTAATCTTTTTGGGTCTCTCCTTTCTGTTTTTAGAGGATAGCTTCTTCTGGTAAAGTACTAATCCTTAGATTAGACTAAATTCTATCATCCTTCGGAATTAAAATTCTTTTTGGGATTGATACTGGTCCATCCTACCCATTTCTGTATAGTCATCAGATGTCTAGGCCTTAGGGTCCCTGTCCTTTTTGTACCATTCTTTGGGAATTAAAATGATGTTCTCTTAAATTTGAATGTCAGCTTAGATGATTACTGTTCATCTCTGTACCGTGTCTAACCGAGATAGATAGGATATGCCAGGGCCGCTCTCCGTTGATTGTATTCTAAAGGTGGGGAACAAATAATCCATGAAGTTGAAGGGTGATGTTGGGTGTACAGTTGATGTATGTACTCTGTTGGAATTCTTCCAGGGAATGATTAATGAATGAATTTTACTGGTTTTGGCGTGTGAAAGTTTGAATCAAGTTTATTTTGTCCTTTTCTCATGCCTGATTTTTGTGTGTTTCTGTTTTAGATTGTCATCCTTTGATGATTGTGAAATATGATTTATCTTTTATGTTGTTTCTTTAACCACAAAGGTAATAGTCATTTCTTGATATAAGACTATTCATAACATAAAAGATAAAATCATATTTTTGTGTGCTTCATGTTGTTTCTTTAACCACAAAAAAGCATTCAAAAAACTATTGAAATCTGGTGTTGGTATCCTAATTTTTCATTCTCTATGTAGGAACTTGGTAGATTATCTATATGCTCAGTTGTCAAGGTATGTGTTAACTAATGGCCTTGGAGTAGAATATTGAATTTACTAAAACTGGCTTAAAGTGACACTTAGTTTCCATGGATTCTCAGCACATTGCTTGTAACGTAGGATTTTCTTTTTATAAAGTTAGGCTTAGTATGACAAAATTCATTGCGCAGATCCACTGGTTTATTATTATCATTTTGATACAATTAGCTCGATTGGGCTCAAGTTTGAGAGCTTACAACCATATAAGCAATTCCAATATCAGTGAATTAAAGTCAGTAAAGAGAGTATTCTTATACTTGCAAAGATCAATGCATTACAGCCGAATGAGGCTGTTGGGGAGGTTCTGTTGCTCATTTTGCACATCCTGTGAATAATGCAAAACACAATTTTACATCTTGTACTTAAAAAAAAAAAAAAAAAAATCTAGTACCAAGGGTGCTGCAACAGTCAAAATTTGAAATTTATTTCATTAACCATGAAAAATGACTTGTGGAAAGACAATGCTTATAGAGGAGACATGAATTTGAACTCTAGTTTTTCCTGTGTTGGAAAAAGGCATATTTATCACAAAATTAAACATGCCACTATTTCATCTCATGTCTTGTAGAGACTACAGATGAGATAGGTAGCAATAGCGGAGCGCACATGCATCAGTTGTCATGAGTCACGAGAACACGTTTCATTTTGGCAACGTTAACGTCCAATCCTCTTCCTTAATGGTACCCACCATTCCTGTCTCTTTCTGTACTTCCTGTGGGACCCTTCAGATCCTCCATTTCAATTACCATAACAACAAAAACAAGGTATTATGGGCTAGAGACTCGCACATCTCTCTGACTCTCTCTCCCCTTGTTGTTCCAGATCCTTCTCTTCACGGTCATCTTTATTCTTCCTTCTATCTCGAGCAATTCGCGAAGTGGGTTTTGCTGCCTTCTTCTTATAATTATTTATGCAGTGCCTGTTGTATTCTGCCCTCCTTTCTCCCCCTCTCCAAGCAAACTTATTCAAGTTTGTTTTGGGTCAATATTACATAGAAAGTTTAGAAAAATTATTTATTACCATCAACCTCATAGTACTCAACCATCATGATTCCTTCGTCATCTGCTACTAAAAATCCGATTACAACAATAGTTCCTAAATACCCAAAATTATGTTCTGTTCCTCCATTGTTATCCCATTTTCACTCGAGACCAATTCAATGCTCTTTTGAAAATCAAAATCTCAAAGCCAGCAACAAACTTGCAAAACCCAGAACCCATATTTTTGGATTAATAACTCCGAGACTGGTTTTTCCTCGGGAAGGCAATACGAGCAGGGGATATGAGGGGAAGAGAGATTTTGCCCAAATGTGTAGTCAACAGATGGCTGTAATATGTGGGTTTGGTTATTGGATGCAGGGTTATAGGTGCTTTCCATGGTTGGCTCTCAACTTCCACATGGCCCACAATCTCAACTTGCACCCATCAATATTGCAGCTTGTGCAGCACTCTGCTAACCTTCCCATGGTGGCGAAACCTCTCTATGGAATCCTCTCTGATGCTATATGCATTGGTGGTGCTCATAGAATACCTTATATCCTCATTGGGGGTCAGTTTCACATCTCCTTTCTCTTTTTTACTTGACGTGGTTCCTGTTTATTGCACATACATTTATAGTTGTTTTACTTTACCACGTTGGTTGTTTTTTTTTATTGTTAATATTAATTTATTTTAGACGTTCTGTGAGTTTTCAAGTCTTATTTTCTATTTTTCATTTATTGTTGCATCCTCTGTTTTGGCTTGGTCTGGATTATTTCCTGCGTGTTATAAGGATTAATTCATAATTTCAGATTATTCATATTTGGATTTACACGAAATTCATATTTCTTTGAAAATTGCCCCCTGTATTTTCATTTGATTCTTGGATCAATATTCTGCTGTCCTTTTCTTCTTGTGTGTTTCAAGTTGACTTGATAATCTTATGGTTAGTGAAGGCTTCATCATAGCTGATCAATCAAACTAATGAAGGTTCTCATAGAAATCAATTTCTCAGTCTTGTTGCAGGTCCTATCATGGGGGCCAATGGGATTGACCCCAATTGCACGTGAAGCACTTCCGACCCTTCTGGCTTGTATTCTTCTTGGTAATCTTGGTGCGTCCATAACAGAAGTTGCTAAGGATGCACTTGTTGCAGAGTATGGCCAAAAACACAAAAAGAGAGGCCTCCAATCCTATGCATTCATGGCTTTGGCCGTGGGTGGAATCCTAGGCAACTTACTTGGTGGTTGTTTCTTATTGAAAATGCCACCAGAAAACATGTTTCTCATATTTGCCTACCTATTATCTCTTCAACTTGCAATTTCGTCAACAGCTAGAGAGGAGTCTCTTGGTGTATCACAACAACTAGCACATTACAATCTTGCAAAGAAATCAGTCTGGGAAAATATCAGAAAACAGATAAGTGATCTTAAACTGGCGTTACTAGAGGACACCATCTCATGTCCTCTTATTTGGGTGGTGGCTTCTATTGCCATAGTCCCTACTCTCTCAGGTTCTGTTTTTTGCTATCAAATGCAATGCCTACATCTTGATCCTTCAGTTATAGGGATGTCACGAGTAACTGGCCAGTTGATGCTTCTTTCTTTGACTATACTCTATGACCGTTATTGGAAAAAAGTGCCCATGAGGAAATTGATAGGTGCAGTGCAGTTCCTGTATGCTGCTTCTCTTCTTCTCGACTTTGTTCTAGTGGGACAGATCAATCTTAGACTTGGGATTCCCAATGAGGTATTTGTTTGCTGTTTTTCGGGTTTAGCGGAAACTCTTGCACAGTTTAAGCTTCTTCCCTTTTCAGTTTTACTGGCGAGTTTATGTCCCAAGGGCTGTGAAGGTTCCCTCACTTCTTTCTTGGCATCAACATTGTGCTTGTCATCAATTTTTGGCGGGTTTTTGGGTGTTGGCGTAGCTTTCCTTATGGGAATAACAGCTGGTAATTACTCAAAACTGCCAGTGGGAATTTTGATACAAGTTCTCGCAGCTTTACTGCCTTTGGGATGGCTTCGGCACTTACACTCCCAACCCATTGTTGAGAAGGAAAGAAAGAGAAGTCTAAGTAAAAGAAGTCGAAAAATCAAGAAGGATTGGAAGAGTGGTGTTAGGTTCTGTTTATGTTTATCGGCGAGAAAGGGAGTCTGAGATACAGAGGTAAAGTGGCGTATATTTTATGAAGAGCAAAAATTTGGAACACTTGGAACTGTCCAAGTCTCTTGCTGCTGGATTAATAAGCTATCTGATAAGGTGAGGTATGATGTGCCGTTATTTTGCATTGGTTAGTTCAGCCACAACTAGGATTGAAACCGTCTGTCCAATGACTTACCTGCCAAAGGTGGTAAATATTGCTTTTCACAGGTGCGTTCATCTCTGTGCTAGCTCCATTAAGTAAGAAGTTCTACGTTAGGATATTGTTGATGGGTGTCGAGAGATTAGTTCTCAGAAGATTATTTTGATTGCCAAAGCCCAGAGGCTAGAAATGTAGATGTGCTTATGACCAGGCAGCCAAAGTGATGGGGATTAAGCAGGAAAGCATCCAAACGAATAGTACAATCTCTATGCATTTTATTTTGGAACTCTTGACTCAATCCTTTTGTGTCGTATTGAATAAAAATTGGATGGCAACAACATTTATACACAAATTACAGAAGCCTACTTTCAACAATGGATTATCATTCAGCTTCATCCAATAGGTCAACCAAAAAATACAGTTGCATACTCGCTTTGTGCTTGGCAAAGGTTGCAACTGTTGCTGAGGATGATTTCATGATCAGGAAAACTTAAGCAAAAGGAAATCAAGAAAACTTAAGCAACTGACGGTGCCATATAGGTCAGGACCATATGGTCTCTTTTCAATTGTGTGCAGAAGCACATCATACAGATGATCCTGAAATGGCTTAAACAATTTTGGTAATAGGGTGCACTGTGCACCCTTCACCTGCAAATTGCAAAAGCTTAAATTTAAGTCAGTATAGGTACTTGGATTGCAAATAGTTTCCAAATAACATGATTCTATTACCTCCTAAATACCTGACTGTAAGCCTAATGCATGCCGCAAAATTCTTATCTGTTTCGTATTAACATTTTAAATGAAGAAAACAATGTTACCTGAAACAATAAAAGGTATTATAGGGAGTGGTAACAATCAAAAGTATTTTCAACAGTTAAATTATAGTATTATACCACTTATGGCAAGATGATACCTCAACAATCAGGATCTGCAAAATATAACCTATCATTGATCATCACTTGACATCTACGTCATGAACTGAAAATCGGGAGGATGAACAGTTCCCTTCATCAATAATATAAGACCATCCAGCATTTCATATATTGAGTTGGAACAAGGATGTGCTTTATCAGCAGCGTAGAAACAATGAGTTGAGTTATTAATGCTTATCCAACTGCACCCAGGAGTTTTCCTTAAACCCCTTTCTTTCATTATTTTTCTTACCTTGGCTACATCATGCCATCTCCTAGAAAAAGCATGTAAATTTGAGAGAGAGACATAATTTGAGGGGTTCTCAGGTTCTAACCGAATAAGAAACTTGTAAGCTAGATCCTGCATCTCAAGATTCCCATGCTGTATGGAAGCACTAACAAGAGCGCCCCAAACACTTGGACCAGGTTCCATAGGCATGGTTTTAATAAAATCTAATGCTAGTCCAAGCTTCCCTGATCTACCCAACATGTCCACAAGACAAGAGCAAATCTCAACCGTCGGCTTAATTCCATATTCACTTATTGCAGAGTTATAGATACGAAGGCCTTCATCTACCAATCCTGACCTGCCACAAGCAGAAAGAACCCCTACTACTGTTATCGTGTCTGGTTTATTCCCTTTCTGAAGCATTCTATCATATAAACAGACAGCTTCCTCTCCCATCCCATGCAATCCATATCCAGAAATCAGGGAACTCCAAGAGATCGCATCTCTACAAAAAGATCTGTCCTCAAACACTCGTCTTGCATAGTTCAAATTACCACACTTGGAATACATGTCAATCAAAGCATTACCTAAAGACACGTCATGGTTCAGTTTTTTTCTAATTGCATATCCATGAATTTGTTTCCCCCCAGTTAAACCAGCAAGTGATCCACAAGTAGAAAGAACACTCAACAGAGACACCCTATTAGGTTCTATTCCATCTTTCACCTGCATTTCATAGAAAAGAACCAAGGCCTCTTTCAGAACTCCATTTTGCACATAACCGTTGATCATTGCCGTCCAGACATAAACGTTTCTCCTCTTCATCAGATCAAACACTCGTTTACCCACATCAACTTTATTATTCCTCGAATACATATCAATCAAGCAACATCCCAAATGAATATCTGAACCCGCAAACCCCCAGCTCAGTTCATTTCTTACTAGGAATCCATGAAGCTCCCTTCCATAGTCCATTTTCTCAGTAGTATCATTACACAACAGCAACAGACTCGAAACTGTATATCCATTGGGTTTGAAACCCTCAATTTGCATGTCTTTTACAAATCGTATAATCTCCTTATTGAAATTACGATCCCCCGAATCCGCATATCCCGCAATGACAACATTCCAAGAAGTCGCATTTCTCTCTGGCATTTCACCAAACAGTTTCAAACATTCTCTAAATTCCCCACATTTACAATACATAGACATAAGAGAATTGGTGACAACGATATCTATGACAAACCCAGTTGCTACACTTTTCCCATGAATCAGTTTCCCAGTATTCAAGTCACCCATCTCACCGCAAACCTTGCAGAGAGTTGAAAGCGTATAATCATCTAGAAACACGCCAGAGCAACACATCTGACAGAACAGACGAAAAGCTTCACCGTATGTCTGATTTTTAACATACCCATTAATCAATGAGTTCCACAAATGCACGCTCTTATGCTCAAGCGAGTTAAAAACAAGTTGAGACTCAGTTGGGAAACCGCAAACAGCATATGCGGTGATGAGTTTAGTGGCTAGAAAGGGGTTTTGAGAGAAACCAAGCGAGAGAATACGAGAATGGCATTGGTGGGTGAGATCCAGAGAGCTGTGGGCAATTGAAAGCTGAAGCAAATGTAGAAGATTTCGAGATGGAGAGATGAGAGCGGCAGAGCGGTGATAAGGGGATGTTATGAAGACAAATGCTTTGAATGGAGAGAGTAGGATCATTTAATAGCTTGTTTTGAAGTTGGCGGGTGATTCTTGTAGGACAAAAGCATACTGATCACCGAATACTATAAGTGTTCACAGTACCGCCGGCCCCGCCCGACATGCTTGACCTGAGCACGCCTCTTCTGTGCAATCGGTGGCTGGAGCCTAAACTAAACTGCTTCGAGTGATCAGTCCTCGATTAAAACCATTTTACTTTCTTAATGTATGTATGCTAATTGGTATAATTAAAAAAAAATCTGAACTAAAATACCAGTAATTTTTTTTAGAATAAAATTAATTAAATTTTAAATTTTTTAAAATTAATTAAATTAAATTTTGGGAAATGAAGAAATAAATAAATAAATAAATTTCTTATGATCTTTGTTCGCAATCAAAATGGTAACTAATAATATAAAAAGTAATTCCACCAACTAGGCCACAACTTAGAGTTTGATTATAGCACTTATTTAATTTTGCAAGTTCCAGTTCAACCAATTTGTAATTACCATTTATTCATTATTTTTATTTTTATTTTATGTAACAAAAGAAAAAAAAGATAACCAAGACAGAGTTAATGCTTGAATTGGCTTCTAAAATTTCCAATCCCAATTGGAGAAACTTCACTAATATATTAAAGAGGATGCCTATTATATAATTTTTTTTTTTTAATCAACCAAAATTTCACACTTCGAGCATCAATCTAAAGCTCCAGGTTAAGAGCTTTCTCATTTCAGCACTCCTACATTTTTTTTCTAAACCAGGAAAATCCTGAAAAGTTTTAGTTAACAGAAGGGTGCTACTAAATTGTGAATGCTAGCTTGGTAGATGCACATGCCACACCAAAATTGCCGTGGAAATCATCCAAGTTCCACAATCCATCCCACAGAAATTCCTCGTTGCTGGCCTCAGGAACTGAAGCATTTGCATTCAACAAGTTATATAATAATCCATGCTCCTCTGTAGTGTTGGGATATGTAGTTGTCATATCTTGCCTTGTTTGATTCATATATGGCACTTTGGTTTCATTTTCATCAAGCAAAGACATGATCTTTTTCATGTCCAACTGGTTTAGTTGCATCTGCTGCTGCTGTTGCTGTTGTTGAAGCTGCTGTTGCTGCTGCTGCTGCTGAAATAGTTGCCGTTTCAGGAGACGAGTTTTTGCTTTCTCAGAGTTTTCTGGAGAGAGTTTCGCCTTTTTCTTGAAATGGGTCCTCCAGTAGTTTTTTATTTCATTGTCTGTTCTTCCAGGCAAGCTTCTTGCAATTGTGGACCACCTGAATTTTTTACAATTCAGCAGTCAAGCTTTTTGTTTTGAAGATTCAGAAGAAAACTCATAAAACTAAATTTAATTTCAAAAAGTTACCTGTTTCCCCACCTAGCATGCAGCTCAAGAATAATGCTCTCTTCATGTGGAGTTATCTGCCCTCTCTTCAAATCTGGACTCAAGTAATTCACCCACCTCAGTCTGCAGCTCTTTCCATTCCTTTTCAATCCTGTAAGCAAAAATAGTGGAAAAAAACAACCATAAATGGCAATCGATGCACCAGCAGGCACTAGAAGAAGTAGAAATTGTCAAACAAAACTGAGCTAAACACCTGCAAGCCTGGCCACAGAGTTCCATCTTCCTTCACCATGCAATCTCACATGTTCAATAAGCAACCTGTCTTCTTCAGCAGTCCAAGGACCCTTCCTCCAACCTTCTTCAATGAAGCCACCCCAAGTCAGTTGCCCTGCCATAACTCCCAAAGACATGTAAAAATATGAAGGCACAAAAAACCTCAAGGTTTTGTATAGTACTGAGAGTTTTGTCTTCCAAATTCTATGCCATTTGGGTCATTGCTTATTGCATATTTATATCTGCACTAAAGCCCTTCACTTAATCTAGTGTCACTATCAAATCATCTTCTCATGAGATGCCATCATCATTTCCCATATTGACCTTTGTGTCCTCTAATTTCTGGGTAATCAAGCGGCTGTGATTACATAATGAATGCCACAACATGTGACACACAAGGGCATTTGGGAAATCTCAAAAATTGTCAATGCATTGGGTGGCATGTTCTAATGAGACTGGGACTCTAGAGACAGACAAAAGAGAAAGATTAATCTCATGGCTTTTTGCCACGTATGTTCTAGGGTTTATGCATCTGGACATCAAAATCTAATAGCCCCAGAAAGTAATCCAAGATTTAGGAGATTAAAAAATGAAAATTGAAGTGAGTGGTAGAATTTTTTAACCTGAAAATTACTAGTGTTCCAATGGGTTGTTAACAGGTGTTCTGCTTTGCTTTCTTCTTAAGGAGATTGATCATGTAGTCTCTTATAAACCCTAATTAAATAAGTTTTGTTGGATGCCATTTTGGGGGGATTAAAAAATTGGTGCTACTGGTGGATTTCGTTCGTCACATTGGTGACAGGTGGAGGTTCATGGTTTTGAGTTTGGAAAAGTGTGTTAATGAGAACCGGGGTATGCATTTTCCATGTTTTAACAAGAGCTTTGAGCTGAAGGGTCAGGTTGCTTTGCTGCACCACTAAATTTTGACTCGAACCAACGGGCTAAGCTTATGCAGATGTATGAAAAGACTGTCAGCTCCAATGTCATCCTATCAGTCTATGAAAGCTCTTCTAATTAATTTACTATGGAATTTTTTTTTCTTTAAAAAAAGAAAAGATTTTTGTGTTACTTGTAGTAATTGGCCTGGTTAAGCCTTGTTTAAAAGCTTACTTGTCCTGCTTAAACTGGTAGTTTAACAGCTAATTATGGGGGCACTTAGATTAAGATTTTTTAATTTTTATTTATTAAAAATTTTTTTTGGGTGTCTTTTCAAAGTAGATTAGGATAAAGCATTGGGCATTTAATAACTAATTTCCTTTTTGTTTTCTACTTTATTGGAAGAGAATGTTGTGACTTTGTCCATGTGTTAACTCTTTTTCCCTCATAACAAGGCCGATTCAAAATTAACTTGGTTTATAATTTTTTAAAATATTTTAATTTTAATTTATGAATATTTTTATTATATCAATAAAAGAAAATTTTAAGCAAGATCTTAAAAAAATAATAATAATAATCAGATCAAATCTGATTCTGGGGAAAATTAAATTATAAAGTATATTTTACAATATCGTAGAATATTGGGTATCAAATTTGAGATTCGATTTTAAACAGCCTTATTATTAGTGTAATTAAGGAATAGCTGAGTCAGAATTTCACTAGCAAGTTGATTATGTGGAGGATTACGGCTAACTACAGCTGTGGCATGCATAATATTTTTTAATGAAATCAATTACAAGTAAATAATTTAATAAGAGAACTCTAATTAGTAAGTATATATTCAATTTTATTAAAAAATAATTTAAAATTGCATATATACCAGGATTAATAAAATTTAATAAAAAAATATAATAATAAATACCAGAATTAGTATCTTAGTTAGACTAATTAACCATATCTCTGTATTGAACTTTACAGCAAGCATGATACACGACACCAGTTGATCAATGCAAGTTGCCTAGTTCTATCTTCGTATCTTTAATTTTGCATATTCTCTAAACTTTTGCCATTGTATGTTTATCCAAAAAATCAATGAATTTTTTTTTATAAAAAAATCTAAGTTATGAAAATCTTTAAAAACTGTTTTTTTTTTGTTTGAAGAAACTTCTATGGGGTTGACTGTATCTATCAAGGAAGGTAAAAAGGAAAGAAAATTAATTATTAAAAAAGTGAATTTTTTTTTAAAAAAATCATACTTTTACATTATTTTATTTTAAAATATTGCGATTCATTCATTTTATAAAAATATTGTATTATATTATTATAAATACAAAAAATTAATGTAATTTTGGTCATAAAAAGCAGCTAACCAATATAGAAATACAATAATTTTAGTTAGATTTTATTATTAGAATAATATCATTCACACCAACAAATAGAAAGAGAGATTAATTTATGTACTTTTAGGTAGGCATCCATAATTAAAGTGTATCTATTAGATATTAGTTCAATAATAAATTAAAAAAATTAATTATTACATCAATAATTAAATTCCCTAGCTTCACCTCTCCATTTATTAAAAATATTTTTTTTTCGTTTCATAATTTTGAACGGATAAACCCAACTCGTTATCCACCAATCCCTAGTGTTTCCATTTACTTTGTACAATGTTGGCTCACACTAGATAAACTCTCTCAAGAATATAATTAATTGATTAATTAATTAATATTTCTTATCATCCTATCCTTTGGTTAAGCACTTGCCATTTAATTAATTTGTTAGCTGGATTATAATATGCTGCATAGCCTTTTTTTAATTTCAATTCATTCTTTTATTAGATTTTTTAATTTATTTTTTAAATTTAAAATATTTTTAATATGCAAATTTATTGCATGATGAAAAAAAAATATACTTCTCACTAAAAATTAATTAATGAATATATACGGAAAGAGAGACGAAAACATTTCACTTCAATAAAAAAATATTGAATTTAAGTTGAAAAAATTATAATACATATTTTTATTTTTAATTATTCAAATAATAGTAAATATTGTATTTGTAATCATCTTGTTATTTATCAAAAATAACAAATATGATTTATACAAACTATCATTAAATAACATCAATATATTTGCACCAACATTGTACCCTTCAATTTAATTTATTTATTTTAAAATAATTTTATTTAAAATAAAAAAAATTCAATTAAAAAAATATTTGAATCATTTTCTTAAAACTTATTTATAATTTAAACATTTAATTTTAAAAGAAATGAATTTCCAAGTGCATGTCAACTGTAAAAAGGAAAATAACAATGATACTAGATTTGAATTCCAATTCTTTATCAAAATTCTTGATTCCTTACAAAATATCATTTTATTTTTTAAAAATATCATTGCATAACATTAAGATCAATAACAACTCCTATCAAAAAACATAAAATAACTGGCAATATAATTAAATTAGAATTATTAATGTTCATAAAATATTTTTAAAAAATCATAATTATTCTTCAGTAAATACTCATATTTATTTTATTTATTCCAAATTTATCAATATTGTTAATATCAAAATACATTCCGCCCCAAAACCCAACTACTTAGAGCTGGGCCAACGCGATCAAAGACCGCTAAACACAATCCGCTCTCCCTTCGAGATAGAAGATTCCAGAGAACAAGGTTTATTAAAAAAACACAAGAAAAATTTATGATTTAGTCTCTAATATTATCATTATTAATAAGTCGGTCTCTATATTTATAAAAACATATTAAAATATTTTTATCTTTTTTTTCCGTCAATAAAATAGTCATTTCATCTATTTTTACCGTTAAAAATATAATAAAAAATTAAATTACCCTCTATTATTTTTGTCTTCTTCCGCCTCCTTTTTCTTCTTCATCAATTCTTTCCACTGCTTCTGCTTCTACTTATTCTTGTTCTTCTACTTTTTTTTCTTTTCCTTCTCCTCCTTTTTCTTCTTTTTTTTCTCTTTCTGTTTTATATTCTTCTTTTTCTTCTTTCTTCTTCTTCTCCTTCTTTTCCTTTTTCTCCTTCTTTTTGTTCTTCTTCTTCTTCTTCGTTTTTTCTTTTTTTTCTTCTCTCTTTTTCTTCTTTTTCTTTTTTTTTTCTTTCTCTTCTTCTTTCCCTTCTTCTTTTTCTTCTTCTTCTTTTTTTTTTTTTTCGAAGGAAGAAGAGAAAGAGAAGGAGGAAGAAAAAAAAGATAAATATTATTTCGTTGATAAAAAGAAATGATAAGGACGTTTTAATAAATTTGAGAAAAGATAAAGACTATTTTGTTGAAAAAAAAATAATAAAAACATTTTAATAAATTTCTAAAAATATAAAAAAGGATGATTTCATTGACGGAAAGAAAAGAAACGATGAGAAATGACTATTGCGTTGACGAAAAGAAATGATAAGAACGTTTTAATAGATACGAAAAAAAATAAAAATATTAAAAATATAAGTACTAACTTATTAATAATAATAATACTTAAAACGTAAATAAAAAATTTTATTTGAAGGTAAAATTAAATTTAAAAATTTTTTTTTAATGAAAAAGAAAAACTTTATTTAATTTTAACGAAAATAAATAAAATAAAATCTTGATGGCAAAAACACGGAAAGACTATTTCGTTGACGAAAAAATTTAATGACAATATTCAAAAATTAAATTATAAATCTCAGAAAAACAATCCAAAAAAACTATGATTTCGACATGGTTTAATTATGATCAATTCTCCGATTCAAATCGGGAAAAAAACAATCTCCGTGATATATGGATATACATTAAACATTCAAGTAAACAATAAGCCGACAGACACATATTTACAATATGTTGAACACAACTTTGTACCTAAAAATCCCAAAAAAAAAAAAAAATTCCAAATACAAGTCTAATAGTCCCAAACAAAGGGCTGAAAACGTTTATATCAAGTATTTATACGGGTACCTATAACGTGTTTCAAACACTTCAAACTCTAGGCTCAGCTGCCGTAACACCACCCTTGTGCACCGGTTCTCCAGCGGTGGTCACACCGTAATCACGGTCCCGGTAGCCAGGGCCATACCTGCTGCTAAACAATCCAGCATGAAGCAACAGTAGATACAAGAGTTGGGTGAATGTCAAGATTATTATAAATGCTTCCACCACCCTTAGTCTCCAACCTCTGTGCCCTCCTAGGTTTATTTGCTTACACGCCAACCTGAAAAATAATCCAAACAATCAAACAAATTGGCATATTCTCCATTTACGAAGTTAATGACAGTGAGAGGTAGGGATTTGTGGATCTGTACCCAAAAGCTAGGACAGTGACGGCCCAGGCCATCAATGAAGTTGCACCAGCAGCACCTAGACTTTCATTCCTCCAAGCTCTGATGTGGGTGCCACCTGCGAACTTTGATACTATGCCAACAACAGAAGCTAATATGGCAAAGGTGAGGAAGAAAGATGTTGCTCCATTACCACCAAAACCTATAAAATTTTGGCGTTATTAATCTAGGTAAAAAAATATATAGCAGAAGGAAATTAGTCCGAGAGAGAACGTACTCGGATGGTAGGTTTGGCCGTTGATATACCTATTAAGACACCAACTAGCAAAGCCTAACGTAATAGCATACATGATCAAGTTAAGAAACAGCAGTGGAGCTGCTAGGTTCCTGCCTACAGTTGCCATGTCCTTCTCTTTTCTTTTTGCCCTTTAACTCTTCAACTCAAAAACTCCAAAACCCAGAAGAAATTCTCCCTCAGATTGCAATTTCAGTACTTGTGGACTCCAATGGCTAAGCTCTGGCAATAGACATGAAAGCAGAAAGAGGAAGCTTAAAATATTGTGGGTGTGCAAACTCTGAGCATACGTGTAAACAGACAACGACCTGCATGCTTGGTTTGGATTACAGGTGGTAGGACAGTTGTCGACTTCCAACTTACGTCTCATATGAAGCCTTCTCTCTTTGGAATCTCCCAATCCATGTCCAAACGGTGCATGTCCATCTTTGATGTCCTGTTCAGAAGCTAAACATCCAAATCCAAGTACCAGGACCCTATTTGACCCAAAAATGGAAAAGTATGCTTCCCCTGCTTATCAGCTTCTGGCTGCATTTGAGATATGTTCCACCTCGAAATCCTCTGAATCAAGAAATCGCTCCACTCCAGCTTATTTCCATAAATGAATTTTTTTATAAGTAGATTATTAAAAAAAAATGCTTTTGTTGAACAATTTTTCATTGCTAAAAGTCATATCTTCCACCGCTCAAACTTTTGATTTTCAAAAGGCTTATTTGATAAAATAATTTTAGCGTGGGATAATACTCTTGTAGCTACGATGATTGCGGCCGTTAAGGTATTGCGGCTGATACAGTTGAAATTTTATAGTAAGATTTAAGGGTGCCTTTAGTTATAAAAATATTTTTTTTATTTTTATTTATTTTTATGGAAAATTTGAAAATCCACTGATTTTTTTTTTTTTTTAGAAAAAGAGGGATAGAGCCCTTATTTTATTAATCTAGGCCATGAAAGCCCCAACCTATCAGCATCCAGTAAAAATTTAATAGTAACAGGAGGCCATTGATGAATTTTCAAATTAAAATTATCACCAATGGTTAAACTAGTCAAACGATCCGCTACCGCATTTGCTTCCCTGTAAATTTTTACCATCTTGACTTCCCAGCTTCTATTGATAAGATCACGACAATTCCTCACCAAATTAGCAACTCTAAAAACTCCTGCACCTCTACCTGCAAGTAAATCTAACGCGAGTTGAGAATCCGTTTGAATTTCAATCTTCTTCCACCCTGAATCCCATGCTAATACTAAAGCATAATATATTCCCCATAGCTCAGCTTCCATTGCTCCACAATTGCCCAAAAACCGTTGAAAGCCCAAAAGCCATCTACCTTCATTGTTTCGAAAACAACCTGCACAACTTGCCCTTCCTGCTGACAACAATGCACTACCATCGGAATTCACTACCACCCAGCCTGTTTCTGGCGGCTTCCACCCAACATACTTCAAAGACCGGCCTCTCGGTCCAGACCCAGCCTGCATCGAAAACCTCCATGCATGAATATATTCTTTTGCTCGAAGCTGAATAAAGGACGCATCAATAGTATCCTGGTCATTATTCTCATTAAAAACCACTGATTTCATATAATATTAAAAATTATTTTCAATTTAAAAATTAAAATATATATTTAAATTATTATTATCATTTTTTTAAAAAATATATTTATTTTTTTATAATATTCTCTATCTTTATGTTTATATTAATTTAAAATAAAAAAATTTCTTGCATTTCATATTAATTTAAAATAAAAATAAAAATTCTTGCACTCTTAAATATATAAATATAATTATTAAAAACTATATTTTACTTATGTAAATAGTCTATCAATTATAGTGGAAAAGTTAAAATAAATATATTTTTTAATTTTTTAAAAATAAAAAAATAATTTAAAAAAAAATAGATATATTTTCTTTAATAAAACACGCCCTAAAAAATTTATAAATTAATAATTAATAATCAAAATTGAGACTATGCAAGTAGAAAGTGTAGATACATTAATGTATGTCTATTTACAATAATTTGAATCTAAACTAATTAAAGTTGATCTAAATTCAGTTAAATTACTATATTTCATAAATTTTTGTCCCCCTCTTATTTTTATGTATATTAAAAAAGTAATTTTTTTATTAAATTTTAAAAATATTAAATTTTAATTAATATTTTAAATACTCAATTAAAAAAATAATAACCGATGGGATATTATATTAGAAATAAAATAAATTAAATAGAGTTATATATACAGTGGTTAATTTATATGTTAATGTTATATAAAAAGTAAATAATAATTTTAAAATAATTAAAAATAATAAAATGAAAATAATATATTAAAAATAGAGCTGATTTCCGAGGGTTGGTGCAATAAATGAAGGAAATTATATATACTCTGCCGCTAACAAAACGTACAAAACTGGTGGATGGTTGAGTCAAAGGAGCAACCACCTTCACATCCGCATTTTGACGGAGTCCATTCATCCGAAATAGTAAAGGAGATAATACATTTATCTAAAAAAATACTTTAATTTAGCTGTACTTTCTAGTTTCAGAAAAAAAATTGGCTGCACTCTGCTTTTTTGTATTCAAGGGATTTGGGTAGTGTACGTCATTTTATAATTTTAAAATAGTAACTATTTTATTTTTATTATTTAAAAATAAACATTATTTAATCTTTACTATTAACACGATAAAAATTAAATAATAATTGATAATTAGAAATATTTAATATATTTTTAAAATATAAAGGGAAAAAGGGATATTTTGCAGCTTAATTGTTAAATTAAATTTTAAAAAGAATTATTGATTATTAATGGTATACACTGTCCGGTCCACTGCACCGTTTCCCAAAACAAACGATAAAAATTAACAGCGGATGTGATGTCCATAGAGGTAACGATACAGAGGAAACAATGTTCGTTCAAACTGAAAAAATTTATTAAATTAAATTAATTTAAAATTTTAATTTAATTTTTTATTTATTTTAATTCAATTTAATTTTTAATTTTAAAAATTTTAATTATTTTCATTTGGTTCAATTTTAATAAAAAAAAATAAAAAAAATTAAATTAATAAAATTAATAATAATAATATATTATTTTTAATAATATATAAAAATTTAATTATATTAAAATTAAAATATTTTAATTAAATTTTAAAATATTAAAAATAAAGTATAAAAAATAAAATATTTATTAAAAATTAAAATCAATCCAATTAAACTAAACCGAATCAATTTAATTTAATTTTTAATTAAAAATTAATTTAATTTAATTTTAATCTATTCAATTCAATTTTAAATTAAATGAATCGCTCTAATTATCTACGCGTTCAATGTGTGATTCACAATGTCCGTAAGGCTTCATTTATTTTATTAAAAAATATTTACATAACAATTTTTTTTAACATTTTTTAAAAAATATAAAAAACAATTATGTGACTCAATCATTTTTTTAAATTTATAATTTTACTATATTAAAAATAATATTTATAATATCAAACCGTTTAATTAAAAGTAGCAATATTGTGAAAAATATTAATATAAAAATTATATTATAATGTAAAAATTTAATATAAATTAAAATTTTAAAATAAAATTAAGTAAAATAATAATATATTTTTTAATTTATAATTATATTTTAATTATCATATTAATATTTATTGAATGCTATATTATTTATTAATAATATAATATTATATATTATTTTAATACAAATTAAATTATAAATTTTAAAGTTAAAATAACTAAAATTATAAGATATTTTTATTATTTTTTTAATTATGTATCAATAAATTTTAAAATTCAAAATAATAGATTTTTTTATCAATAAATAATTTTTATTATTTTAAATATCAAAAAATATACACGACAATTAAAGCTTAAATAGTATTATTATTAACAAATTAATTATTATATTTAAAAAACTCATTGAAATGTTTTTAAAATTTTATACTATTTTACATTTTAAATCATTAATTCAATAAGTTTTTAAACATATTTCCATATATTAAACTAATCAATATTTTAAATAAAAATTATTTTAAAAAAATTCAAATATTTATAATAATTTATATTTATATTCAACGCTTTAAATTTTAGATAGCAATGTTAAATTTTTTCAATTATAAAAAGTTAATGATAAATTATAATATAATATAAAAATTCTATTTGATTAATAAAATATTATTAAAATATATATTTTTATTATAATAATATTATTTTTTATTAATTCTATTATTTATTCCCTATTTTTACTTTTACATAATATTATAGATTATTAATAAAATTTAAAATATAAAAAAAATAAAGTTTTTTAAATAAAAAATATACATATAATTTATAATATTGAGTATAAATATTTAATAAATATTATTTATATGTAATTTTTTATATAATATGAATTTATTTATAATATATTTAATCTCAATATAAAATTTAAATTAAAGGATTATATGTTTTATTAATAATACAAATTTGAAGGACTATATTGTAATTTATTATTAATTTTTTAAATTAAATTAAATTTTTTAGTTATGATTGTGACAAAATGAAAATGTTTAATTTTACCATAGTATTGAATATAAATATGAATTATTATAAATATTTTAATTTTAGAGATAATTATATTGTCCGTAAACTATTCATTAATAACACTCTTCATCCCTCCCTTTGTGAAAAATATATTTAAAATATTCATTTTATGTAAAGATATTTTGATTTAATAAGTAAATGAATAGAGGGATGAAGATATTTAGTAAAGTTAAAATATAGAAACATTTTTAATAGATTTTTAAAAATATAAAAATATTGTTTATAATATTATCTGAATATTTTTTTTTTAATTCATGCATTTCTAAAATAAAATGGTAAAAATTGATGAATATTCCATTAAAATATTAATAGCATAATAAATTTAAAAATATTAAATTAATAAAGATAAATTATCTATTTTATATATAAAATAACAATTGAATTGAAAAAACTCCTTCACTTATTTCCATTTTGTAGATAATAAGAAATCACTCCTTCTACTTTACCCCTTATTTGGATAATTTTTTGGGAGGAAAGAAAATAAAGGGTGAAAAGTAAAGAAGAAAATAATAATAAAATATTTTCCTCCCATTGTTGGATGTTAAAAAAAAAAAGTGAAAAAGTAACTTTTAAATAGTAAAATAAATTATTTTACCTTTTTTATATTTATATAAAAATAAATAATTATAATGATAAAAAAAGTAATTACATTTATTTTTCATTCAATTTCTCTTTAAATTGGAAATAGAGTGAATAATAATTTTAATTTATTATTTTTCACATTTATTTCCTTCCTCACCTATTTTCTTTCAATTCAAAATGAAAATCTAATAAATTAACAATAAAAATATAAAAATATTTTAATTTAATTTTAAAATTATAAAAAATATTACTAAGGCTTTTAACATACATAAATCATCGAGTTAAACATCAGAAATGCTGTCGTGTTCTCTCACAGCCTCAAAAATTGTGCATGCTAGGGGAAAGGACATTTTCGGTAGAGTTGGTGGGTTTAATGGCTGGTGAGCGATCCCATTTCCGAAATATTAAAGTTCGAGATTGCCACCAAAATTTGAATTTCATACATAATTTTTTATTTAACTGATTTATTTATTTATCTAATAACTAAAACTAAAATAAAATGTTGTAGAAAAAAAAAACTAAGCAGATTTTTAAAATATAAAAAATAAAATTTATATTTGTATAATTCAATTTATTTATTTTAGAATAATTTTATTTAAAATAAAAAAATTCAATTCAAAAATTATTTGAATCATTTTCATAAAAACTTATTTATAATTTAAACATTTCATCTTAAAAGAAATGAATTTCGTAGTGTATGTCAACTGTAAGAGGAAAATCAAAATTCAATTCATGTTTGAATAACAATCCACCACAACCAAGGTTGAACCGAGTGTTGAAGATTCAAGTGAAAATCTAATCAAGGTTGAACCGGCAGTTGAAAATTCAAGTGAACAAAATTTTGGTAAAATCAAAAATAACAAGAATATTTTTAAACATTTAAAATTAGAGAAATGGATAGAATGATCCGAACTAAACGAATTTAAATAATTATAATTAAATTTGAATATCAAAAATGGATCACTTAATTTAAATAATTATAATAATTATAATTAAATTTAAATATGAGAAACGGATCGAGTGATCTGAACTAACTCTAATTTAAATAATTATAATTAAAACGTATTCAAATATGAAAAGTACTCAAATTAAGAAATAATACTTATAACAGATTCAAATTAAAAAATCAATTTTTAATTTTTATTTGTAAAATATATTATCATTTATATAAATAATTAATTTAATATACAAGTATATATTTTATAATAATATTTATAAAATTTTTTAAATATTTTTATTTAAAATTTAAAATTTAAATATTTTCAAAATATTATATTGTTATATGAAAATTATTAATAAAAAATATTTTTTTATATAAATTATTAATTAAAATATATCACACTAAAAAAATTAAATTCTATTCAAATAATAAAAATTAAACTTAAATAATAATATTAAAATTAAAACGAATTTAAATAATTTATATTAATTTTTAGTTAAATTTAAAATAAATTTAAATATTATTAATATAAATTAAAATTGACAGATAAATTCAAATAATTTATATTTTAATTAAATTTAATGAATTTAAATAATTTATATTAATTTTTAATTAAATTTTAAATAGTTTATTTAAAAATTAATTCAAATATTATTATTATTAATCAAAATAATTTAAATATTAATAATATAAATTATATTTGATGATCGCTGGATTTCTTCACCCCGGTATAAAAGGTCAGGCCCATAAAAAAAGTCCATGATCCGAAGGCTTCAATATTCCCCTCGAGAGCCAGGTCCAGCCCGCTCAGTCACAGGGCCGGACTCCGCCTAGACTCCTCAATCAAACCGGCCCAAACCTCTCGGCCCAGTAATCAGGCCCTCACCAGGTTCAACTTCAGCCCTACCATTCAACCCAGCCCGGAAAGGGGAAAATGACCAAGATGCCCCGCTGGTAGGTCCTTCCGCATGCGTATCAGAGGAGAATCATACGTATCAGAGGAGAATTAATGGCCGTTACGCATGGAGTAGGCGCCTGACACATCCGTACATATGGAGCTAGGCAACAGAAGACAGCTAGCATTGTGGCAGAGAGACAGATATATATATCACGGTAGAGGCCACGCAGAGGGGGTCTCTCTTCTTCTTCCTTCTCCTTCCTGGACACCATTTTTATTCTTACTGTAACCCTTGCCTAAGTATACTACTCTGAGCCGTAAAATCTAACTTGAGCGTCGGAGGGCCTCTGCCGGGGCACACCCGGTAGGCCCCTGACCATTCTTTCTTATTTACAGGTCCTTTCACCAGGAAGAACATGGAGAGATCCACCAGGGAGCCCAGCAAGAAGGGACCCAGAAGAAAACCAGATCTATCATGGACCAGGAAGAGGAAAATATTTATCAAATGGCGCCGTCTGTGGGAAACGAAGGAGATCTTTTCATCACCGGAGTTTTCACTTTCAAAACCCACTGAGATCCACAATGGCAAACCACCAAGAAAATAACCTTAACGTCATTCCAAATAATCTGAGCTCTGCCCAAGAGGGGCAGCGGTTCTTATTTTCCAGTCCTACAACTCCAAACAACCAACCACCCATTCCTTTTAACCCCTCGCCGAGCTTGGCCGGGAATGTGCCCTCCACGAAAGAGATTTTACTATCTCAAAAGTTTTCAGATCCACCCATTGAGAAAGGTTCATTGTGCTAAAGAATATTTTGATGGTCTTTCAGATAATTTATTTTAATATTTATTAGATTTTATTACGGCTGATTTTTTCTTTGAAGTCTGGTGAATATTTTCTGTAAAAGAAAAAAAAAAGGGTGAGGAATATATGTATTGTTGAAATTATGAGGTCCGCTGTATATATAAAAAATAAAAAAAATAAAAAGAGAAGAAGAAGGTGAGAGAAAGAGAAGAGGAGTCCGTGAGAAAAAAGGAGGTCGGAGCCGTGTTTAGCAAGACAGAAAGGAACTCAGCAAATCCGACGACCACAGCGATAGATTGCTCGTTGAGGTCGGATCCATGTTCGAAACTAGATTCGTGGTCGAGGTTGGAGTCGCATTTCAGGACAGATGGAAAGTATCGGGGCGACAGGGAGACAATACAAAAAAGAAAGCTTACACGAAAAAGAAAGCTGGAGATTTACAGTAACCCAGCTGAAAAGAAAGACCCAGCTGGTGTAAGAATATCTTGACAGTCTCTTAATCTTCATTTTCCTACCCTCGTTGTTTATTTTAACATTTATTGAATTTTATTACTAATAACTTTTTCTTTGAGAACTGATGAGGTGAAACTTCAAATCGAAATGCTTGTCTCTGAATGTAGATTTTAATCTTTTCTGTAAAAGGAAAAAAGGATGAGAAGTATATATATATATTTGTTGAAGTTGTGAGGTCGGCTGTAAAATCCCAGGTTAGCAAGTTAGAGAGAAAATTCATAAAAAAAAATAGACGAGGTCGAACTAACATTTCAGGTCGGATAGGACATGAGGTCAGAGGATACACGATTCACAGCCATCCAACTCTGTTGCAGAGCAACGCCCCTCAAGTATCAGAGCAACCTGGAGATAATAGGAAACAATCAAATATCCAGGCAAGGTGGATAAGCTCGGACGTGGTATGCCGTCCAGCTCAAAGACAAGGTGAGATGAGATACCCAGGTCGGCATGGTCGGCATTAGTCCGTCTGATTGTCGAGAGAACGACTGATCAAGCACCGCTAGTAAGACCGTCAATGGTTTCGCTGGTCGGAGTAGCAGAAATGAAAGGAGCTCGGCAAATCCAACGACCACTGCACAAAATCACTCGCTGAGGTCGGATCTGTGCTCGAGCTTAGATCTGTGATCGAGGGCGGAGCCGCGGAGGAGATCGGGCTCACATTTCAGGTCAGATAAAAATGATATGTCGGGTCCAGTTGCCGTTCTCTGCTGGGGATCGCGTAATGTCGGAGGTCGGAGCCGTGTTTAGCAAGACAGAGAGGAACTCGGCAAATCCGACGACCACAGCATAAGATCACTCATGGAGGTCGGATCCGTGCTCTAGCTTAGATCTGTGATCGAGGTCGGAGCCGCGGAGGAGATCGGGCTCACATTTCAGGTCAGATAAAAATGATCTGTCGGGTCCAGTTGCCGTTCTCTGCTGGGGATCGCGTAATGTCGGAGGTCGGAGCTGTGTTTAGCAAGACAAAGAGGAACTCGGCAAATCCGATGACCACAGCATAAGATCACTCATTGAGGTCGGATCCGGGCTCGAGCTTAGATCTCTGATCAAGGTCGGAGCCGTGTTTGAAGTCGGGTTCATATCTCAGGTCGGACAAAATGATGTCGCCGAGCAGCTGGGGCGTGACTCATAACTATCCGACTTGGTTGGATAACAGTACCCTTTAAGTATCGGTGCAATAGGGAAAAGACAGGAGATGATTAGAGACCCAAGCCGATCGAGGAGGGATTCGGGCTGTACATACTGGCCAATCTGAAGACGAGTTCAATCGAGATGCGGCTGCCGCACTATAGCCAACTTGGAAACTGTAGATCCCAACCAACAAATAGACGAGATGGTTACGGCTGAGAGGGCTAACCTCTGCGAAAGACGACCATGCAAATCTGCATTTGCTCAGTCAAAAGGAAAGAGATCCTTTGGGCCGGGTTTGACAAGTTAGAGGATGAGGGTGATGTGATTCGCCGAGTTCTTCTCCTGGGTTGTGAGAGGAATTTTTTGGCATTTGAAAGTAATGGGTCCATTGCCTGGAAATTACATTTGGCTTACACTTGCAACGCAAGCCTACCTCCTGTTCATGGCAGTAGAGGGAAGGTAACCAGTATATATCATAGCTTATTGTACAATAATTATTGAATTGTGATGGTTTCTGGTAGATTTTTTTGGTTGCAGAGAACAGAGTCCTGAATATAAATTTTCTTGATCTTGAAACTTCTCTGCCCACGAAAGAAGTTTTCTTCGGTCAAGAAGATGCAGGTGAAATTATCGGCCTTGCGGTGAGCAGGCTGAGTTCATCTGTATTCATCAATCACAGGAACCAGGGATTATTTGTGTACTTAATTGGGGGACAAGGACAACTACTATGGAGTATTGGACCTATGACTTCTCAGTTTGGCTACCGTCTAGGTTGCAGGAAAGACGTTACAGATTGTTATTTTAATTCAGTTCCTGTGATTGCTCAATGTGAGGGCAGTATATATATTTCGAATACTGCAGGGGAACTTTACTCTCTGTCTATTCGTAGCCCTCACTTCAATTGGATCCAGGATCTAAGCTCATTTGACAAAGATTTTACTGTAACACCCGGAAACAATGCCCATTTGTATGTAACTGTACCTATCAAGGCTCTTGTGTTGGCACTAGATGTTTCTACGGGCAATATTTTATGGCAGAAGAGCATTGGACCATTGAATGCAGCTGCATTGGTTCCAGTTGTGGATTCTAAAGGTTGGGTATCTATTGGTTCTTTGGATGGATTTCTGTACTCAATCTCACCTACTGGGGATGTGAAGAAATTTGCAAAAGCATCTGTATTGAATCATGTTATCCAAGTTAGTCCTTTACTTGATTGCTCTGGCTATGCAGTTTATATATCTCAGGCAGAGATGGAAGGAAAGTTCAGTCGAGTGATTGGTGAATATAATTATGTCTCAGCATTGAGACCTAAAGGTGCAGTCTTCACCTTGCTGGTTCCAGCAACAAGAGGAGAGAAAACGAAAGATAGCAGAACTCAAGAACAAATGAACAGAGGAAGAGTTTACAATCAACGTGGATTTACTAATGCAGTTATACGAGACATTGATCTCCATGATGACAGCAACTGGGTTGTGATAAGCTCCTCAATGGGGGCCAACCATTTATTTGCTATTAATCCCTTTGGAGGGTCAGTGAACTTTCAAACTTCAGATGCTAGCCACACCAGTAAAAATAGTGGATTAGGTGTAATGATGAAATCACCTGTTTTGCTGACCACCTAACTTGGGTGTACAAATGCACGAACAACAGAGCATTTACGTACCTGGTCCCCCTGTTACTCTGTCTGTTATCAGCAGAATAAGGAATGGATCTAATTGCTGGAGGGATACAGTAACTGGTGCTACAGTGGCTGCAGCAGGAAGGTCAGCTCCCTGTTCAGGTGCTATTGCTTCCGCTTTTCATAACTTCAAAGATAACAACGATTTATATGCGAATGGTGCCACTCTCAAATATCTTGATAATTGCTTATTGCCATGAAATTTTATTATTAATGCTAAGGCAGACACTCTTGAGAAAAAGATTACGCATTTTATAAATTGAAAAATCCTGGAGAAATTTACACATGCAAAAATATGGTTCATTGCATCCCTGAAATTGCATGAGTTAATACTTGCATGCATCTGAAAGGTGAAACCGAGTGACATGTGTGACATATTATTTATTGACGGATATTATTGAATTAACAATAAGCATTCTCGTTATATACGCTCTGTGCAAGCTCTTATTTTGCAGAAAAATTCAGAAAAATAAACAAGACCTCAGTTAGGCACAAAACCAGCTGAGATGACGAAGCGACAGTAAGGCCATAGAGCCCGAATTACAAAAAAGACTCCGGGATCCCCTAAGAACTCCCAGGTAACCAAACAAGACCAGGATCCCCTAAGAACTCCCGGGTAACCAAAGAAGACTCCGGGATCCCCTAAGAACTCCCGGGTAACCAAACAAGACCGGGATCCCCTAAGAACTCCTGGGTAACCAAAGAAGACTCCGGGATCCCCTAAGAACTCCCAGGTAAACAAACAAGACCGGGATCCCCTAAGAACTCCCGGGTAACCAAACAAGACCGGGATCCCCTAAGAACTCCCGGGTAACCAAAGAAGACTCCGGGATCCCCTAAGAACTCCCGGGTAAACAAACAAGACCGGGATCCCCTAAGAACTCCCGGGTAACCAAACAAGACCGGGATCCCCTAGAACTCCCAGGAAAATAAAGAAGACCGAGATCCCTTAGAACTCTCGGGAAAACAAAACAAAAATAGCCGGCGAAGATCTCCAAGATCTCCTGGAGCAACAAAGACCAGGATTCCCAAAGATCTCTTGACAAAAGAAGACCTCACTGAGGTCCTAGCAAAGGAAGACCTCAATAAGGTCTTGACAAAAGAAGACCTCACTGAGGTCCTAGCAAAGGAAGGCCTCAATAAGGTCTTGACAAAAGAAGACCTCACTGAGGTCCTAGCAAAGGAAGGCCTCAATAAGGTCTTGACAAGAGAAGACCTCAATAAGGTCTTGACAAGAGAAGACCTCAATAAGGTCTTGACAAAAGAAGACCTCAATAAGGTCTTGACAAAAGAAGACCTCACTGAGGTCCTAGCAAAGGAAGACCTCAATAAGGTCTTGACAAAAGAAGACCTCACTGAGGTCCTAGCAAGAGAAGACCTCAATGAGGTCTTGACAAAAGAAGACCTCAATAAGGTCTTGACAAAAGAAGACCTCAATAAGGTCTTGACAAAAGAAGACCTCACTGAGGTCCTAGCAAAGGAAGGCCTCAATAAGGTCTTGACAAAAGAAGACCTCACTGAGGTCCTAGCAAAGGAAGGCCTCAATAAGGTCTTGACAAGAGAAGACCTCAATAAGGTCTTGACAAGAGAAGACCTCAATAAGGTCTTGACAAGAGAAGACCTCAATAAGGTCTTGACAAAAGAAGACCTCACTGAGGTCCTAGCAAAGGAAGGCCTCAATAAGGTCTTGACAAAAGAAGACCTCACTGAGGTCCTAGCAAAGGAAGGCCTCAATAAGGTCTTGACAAGAGAAGACCTCAATAAGGTCTTGACAAGAGAAGACCTCAATAAGGTCTTGACAAAAGAAGACCTCAATAAGGTCTTGACAAAAGAAGACCTCACTGAGGTCCTAGCAAGAGAAGACCTCAATGAGGTCTTGACAAAGGAAGACCTCAATAAGGTCTTGACAAAAGAAGACCTCAATAAGGTCTTGACAAAAGAAGACCTCACTGAGGTCCTAGCAAAGGAAGACCTCAATAAGGTCTTGACAAGGAAGACCTCAATAAGGTCTTGACAAGAGAAGACCTCAATAAGGTCCTGACAAAAGAAGACCTCACTGAGGTCCTAGCAAAGGAAGACCTCAATAAGGTCTTGACAAAAGAAGACCTCAAAGAGGCAAAAGACCTCACTGAGGCAGAAGACCTCACTGAGGCAGAAGACCTCAGTGAGGTCTTCTGCCTCTTTGAGGTCTTCTGCCTCATTGAGGTCTTCTGCCTCAGTGAGGTCTTCTGCCTCTTTGAGGTCTTCTGCCTCATTGAGGTCTTCTGCCTCAGTGAGGTCTTCTGCCTCAGTGAGGTCCTTTGCCTCTTTGAGGTCTTCTTTTGTCAAGACCTTATTGAGGTCTTCCTTTGCTAGGACCTCAGTGAGGTCTTCTTTTGTCAGGACCTTATTGAGGTCTTCTCTTGTCAAGACCTTATTGAGGTCTTCCTTGTCAAGACCTTATTGAGGTCTTCCTTTGCTAGGACCTCAGTGAGGTCTTCTTTTGTCAAGACCTTATTGAGGTCTTCTTTTGTCAAGACCTTATTGAGGTCTTCCTTTGTCAAGACCTCATTGAGGTCTTCTCTTGCTAGGACCTCAGTGAGGTCTTCTTTTGTCAAGACCTTATTGAGGTCTTCCTTTGCTAGGACCTCAGTGAGGTCTTCTTTTGTCAAGACCTTATTGAGGTCTTCTTTTGTCAAGACCTTATTGAGGTCTTCCTTTGTCAAGACCTTATTGAGGTCTTCCTTTGTCAAGACCTCATTGAGGTCTTCTCTTGCTAGGACCTCAGTGAGGTCTTCTTTTGTCAAGACCTTATTGAGGTCTTCCTTTGCTAGGACCTCAGTGAGGTCTTCTTTTGTCAAGACCTTATTGAGGTCTTCCTTTGCTAGGACCTCAGTGAGGTCTTCTTTTGTCAAGACCTTATTGAGGTCTTCTTTTGTCAAGACCTTATTGAGGTCTTCTCTTGTCAAGACCTTATTGAGGTCTTCTCTTGTCAAGACCTTATTGAGGCCTTCCTTTGCTAGGACCTCAGTGAGGTCTTCTTTTGTCAAGACCTTATTGAGGCCTTCCTTTGCTAGGACCTCAGTGAGGTCTTCTTTTGTTAAGACCTTATTGAGGTCTTCCTTTGCTAGGACCTCAGTGAGGTCTTCTTTTGTCAAGACCTTATTGAGGTCTTCTCTTGTCAAGACCTTATTGAGGCCTTCCTTTGCTAGGACCTCAGTGAGGTCTTCTTTTGTCAAGACCTTATTGAGGTCTTCCTTTGCTAGGACCTCAGTGAGGTCTTCTTTTGTCAAGACCTTATTGAGGTCTTCTTTTGTCAAGACCTTATTGAGGTCTTCTCTTGTCAAGACCTTATTGAGGTCTTCTCTTGTCAAGACCTTATTGAGGCCTTCCTTTGCTAGGACCTCAGTGAGGTCTTCTTTTGTCAAGACCTTATTGAGGCCTTCCTTTGCTAGGACCTCAGTGAGGTCTTCTTTTGTCAAGACCTTATTGAGGTCTCTCTAGGATTGGGCCACGCGTCTCTGCCATGCGGATTCGGAGGTACTAGGGTATCAGCCGCCTGCTCCATGCGTAACGGCCTCTGATTCCCCTCGTGCGTACGTTCGAGCGGATCTGCCAGGCTGTCTGGTGAATATTTTTCTGGATCCTGGGCTGGGCCGAGAGTTGGGCCGGACGCTAAGCCTGAGTGGAGAGGATGGGTCGAATCCGGCCTTGAGGGTTGGATGAGCCAGGCTTGTTATGTGTATCAGGTGTGTGGGCCTCTACGTCATGGGCCTTGGGCTGTGGTCAAGCCCCTGGCCCGGGGTGAAGGAATCCAGCGGTCATCAATTGCCCCTTCACCTTCTCGGCAGTTATTGCTCCAACTGCCGAGTGGGTGAATACCAAGAACTAGTATGATCGCGTCTGTTTGGGTTCAGGTGCCTTAATAACATCCTTTCATCTTTCAGTCATTGCGCAGCTTCTGAATTCTATCTGCTCTTTTCTCTTCCTGTCTTTTTTTTTTTCTTTTTCTATTCTTCTTGTCCTCTGCCGCCTTTGCTTTTTTTTGTCATCATTATCTGGACATCTCCTTTCTTTCCTTTCCCGTGAATATATTTTAAGAATCTGACATCCCTGGCTTAAAGTCTAGTGTAGCTCTGCCCCGTACTAAGTCCTCAGGCTCCGAGTATATATCAGCGCCAGCTTTTCTTCATTCTTGAGCCTTCTGTTGAAATGAGAAATTCTTGTTTTATCTGTGGCAGGTCTATTTGACGCCTTCTTCAAACAGATTGCCTTGTGCCTCAGAGGTTTGTTTTGATTTTGCTCTTATCATCTTAAGGGAGAACTGTTTCTGACTTGTCTCTATTTCGAAACTTTTTGCAGTTCCTGAAATAAAAATGGGTCAGCTCAAAATTCTTGAAAATTTGATGTTACCTCTAAGGCGTCTGGATAGTGCATTGAAGATCCTTCTGGTATGGCAGTCGAAGGGTGGGACCATTCGGGAAGCTGCTGAAACTGCTTTACCCAGGTCGTCTGGCCGGCCTCCTCCTCTGCTTGTTGCCCGGGCTCCAAAGAAGTTCTGGGCTATTGAGGGGTTCACTCTAACTTCACCTTTTCCCGCAGAGAAAAGGGGAATTTCCTCGATGCCCCTATTGTCCTCTTTTGATATAAATGGGAGTGGCGCCGGCGCTCAGCTTGTTGTTCTTTTTGATGTGAAGTACCAGTATTATTATTCCCTTTGGTGTGAAGTACCAGTATTACGTGAGACTGGGATCTGCTGCACTCAGTCAGGTGTCCAGCGATTTCTTCGAATGTGTACTTCGCGATCTCTTCGGGGCCATAGCCCGGAGACTTATGTTTTTCATGTGTGGTGCATGGCCGGCATACAATATCTGAGCTTGTTCGAATGTATCGTGCATCACATTTGGGTAACCGAACGTTTGCCCAGGGGGACAGTGAGAAATGCTTATGGGAATCAACTTGTTCAGTTTCCCTATAATAGCGGGACAGATCTTGGCCTTTTCTGAAAAATTCACATTCCGAGCTACGAGAAGTTCTCCGAGCTGAAGACTAGAATAGTAGGGTAGGTGATAATCGTAGATGATGAAGTATCTGGATATATAAATCCTTTAAGGATAGTCTTTCATCCCGTAGTGTAGGCCTTTGTAACGTGCTGTAATGTACTTTTCTTTTAATGAAGTTCTTGTTCTGCTCTCATGCTTAAGCTGTTCTTCCTTTATCATGTGTGAAATACTTTAGATTGCTCGCCTTATAATTTTAACCAATTGAGCTCTGTCCTGCTTTTTTCCGAGCTGATCTAACCATATCTGCGAGCTCTGATGAGTTGAATTCCGGATCCACAGCTAACTGGACTTTCAAGTTTCCGAACTGGGCTGCCTGACCGACCTATGAGCTCGGTCTTTACCTTGATGAATTGAGCTTTGAATCTCCTTCCTCCGGCCGGGCTCTCAGGTCATGTTGTCCGGGCTGGACTAACCGACCTGAGAGTTCTGTCTTTGCTTAGTGAAATGGGCTCTGAGTTTCCTTTAGCTGACCGAGCTCTCAAGTCGTGTTGTCCGAGCTGGAATAATCCGACCTCTGAGCTCGGCTTCTAATGAGTTGAACTCTAAGCTCTCAGTTCTGTATGATTCCGAGGTGCTCTTGGCGCCTCTTTCCGATCTCACATCCTTTGTTTAATAACGATAAATCAAATCTTATAACTTTTTAAGTGATGAGCAAATCTGACCTTTATCATGCTCCCTTTTGCCTGTACTTTTGAGTCTTTTCATGACTTGCCCCTCTGTTTCCTCGGCATTTACCATAGGGATGGTAAAGTAGTAAGCTAAGTTGCTCTGACTGATGAGTTGGGCCTGTATTATGTGGATGGCGAATGGGCTTTTAAATGATGGGCTGTCATCGTATACTTGGCCCTTGATAGATGTAGATAAGCCCAGCGATCATCCTTTTGCCCCTTTACCGTCTCGCCGGTTATTACCTAACCGTTGAGAGGGTAAACTTCGAGAACAATTAATGATCGCGCCGCTCCAAGACAAAACTGTTCAGATCAACGCCCTGCCTCATAATTGCCTTTCTTTTCGAATTCCTTCTGTCTTTTGAAGAACTAGCTCTTGTCTGCTCTCTGTCTTCCTGCAACTCTTTGTACGGTTTTTCATCCCATCGTGTTCTCAGGTATGCTTCCTTGTTCTTCCATGGCAAGTTCAAAGCTTCCTGATGTTTTTGACCTTGAGTCGCATATTACACCTTCCAACATAACTAATCACATTTCCCGGAGGCTTTTAGATACTCCGTTGTATCTTATTCGAGCACCTCTTCCAAATGAGAGGATAGTTCTTCCTTACCCTCGTCCTCCTGGTTTGGTGGATCCCTAAGAGGTTCGTAGCATAGTGTTTTTCCTGAAGCAGAGAGAATTTGGTTTACCGTTTCCTTTTACCCCTTTCTTTGTCGAGGTCTTTGAATACTTTGGGGTAACTCCTCGAATGTTATCCCCAAATTCCATTTTATTCATGTCCTGTTTCGAGTCTATCTGTCTGGGTTGGGGTTTCGCACCTACGGCCTGTCTGTTTGTCACTTTTTTCCGCCTGGTTAGGGCGAAGCAAAACTTCTATTACTTTTCCCCCCGTAATGGGCTGTCTCTTCTTACGGGCTACAAGGATTCTATAAAGGGATGGGTAGAGAATTTCCTTGTGGCGGAGTTAAAACTAGGGTCCTGCCGATCGTGGGATGTGGACCTAAGGTGGGGGGAGATCTTTCCGGGCTGCAACGATCTGCCCGAATTGAGTCTTATTGAGCAGGTCGGGCTGCTTCGACTGACTTCCGTTGAGAGGAAGTATGATGTCGAGAAGTGTATGTTTGCGTCCAACCTTAGGGATATCCGGGACACGGGTATAGTGCTTTGTCCGGCTATTCTGTTTCTTCTTTGCTCATAATATCAGGAAGTATGCTGACTCTTTATAACTTCTTGTTTCTTGCAGCTTCTGAGGTTAGAATGGATGGCATCAAATTCCCCAAGAATTTTGACCTGTCTCGGGAGAACATGCATGCAATTTTTGACGCCTTTGGGGATGGGCGTTCTGTAACTGAGATTGCTGCAGAGCTGGCTCAGGCCGCTTCCTCCAAGAAGGTCAGCCGACCTCCCGTCAAAGCTTCTTCTCGCACTTCCAAGCCGAGCTCTCGCAGCATCAAATCAGCTCGGCCATCTAGCCATGGTGGGTCGAGCTCAACCTCGATGCCTGCTGAAGGGTCTAGATCCGTTCCAGCCTCCTCAGAGGTCGTGAGGGAAACTTCCCTAGCTATTGTGGAGCAGACCCAAGCTACTGAACAAGTGGGGCAGAGTGCTGCCCATTCTACTGAGGGGGTGTCAGGGGGGAAATCTAAGTCCCCTGTTGAAGACAATGAGACCTCTGGGACAGGGATGGAGATCATCCTCCTAAAGGATCAAAGCCCAGAGGTTTCTGGTGAAGGTGCCCCTGCCCCTGTGAGGACTGAGCCTGAGGGATCTGAGGGCGTCTCCTCAAAGACCGGGGGCAAGCGTCCGACCTCTTCTGGAACGCCTGTCCCATCTCCTGCTCGGAAGAAGTCCAGGACTGCTGCGGGTCCTTCCCCACCTCTTTCTTCCATTGGGAAGGGGAAGGGTGTTTCTGTTGTTCCTTCGTCGTCCCCTGCTGACAACCTTCTGGACCTGTCAAGCATTTCCTCTGAGTCTCCGGCCTCTGCTGTTGCCGCACTTCTCCGGGAGCGGATGTTCGGCGGGATAACAAAGGCTTCGGATCCTCGTCTGCTGGCCCTGACTGGTCACTTGGCCAGTTCTACCAAGGAGCAGGTGTCCTTCCAATCTCGCTCTCGTGAGGAGCTCGGATCCTCGATTGGAGAAATGCTTCTGATGGTAAGTTATTTTTTTCACTTCTCTTTGAGTTTGCTTTATTTCTTTTCTTGACAATTGTTCTTCCGTACTAGGTGTTAGGCCTGGTTATGGAGGTGGATGCCCGTGACCTCTCTCTCCGGGAGTCCGTGGACCGCCGGATCGAGGAAGCGCGTCGCGATGAAAACCTGACTGCCACCAGCGACGCGAGGGGTCACCTGGCAGCCGCCCGGGAGCAGATCCAGGCTCTCCAAAGGGAGTTGCATTCTGCGCTGGAGGCCTCTAAAAGAGCTGAGGACAGAACGGCTGAGGCGGCAGAACATAGCAAATCCCTGGAATCAGAGCTGTCTCGTACTCGCAGGGTTCTCCAGGAGTCCGATGAGAGAGCAGCTGAGGTGGAAGCTCGTTGTGTAGAGGTTGTGAAGCAGCTGTCCTCTATGACAGCGGCCCTTCAAGAGAGGGATGAGGCGGTAAGCCAAAAAGCTAAGGTCCAGCGCCAATATGAGGCCTTAAAGGCCGATTTTGAAGGGCTTCAAGCTCACCTGAATGAGGTGAAGGCTCAGAGGGAAAGTGCCCTAGCCCGGGTGGAGGTCCTTGAGCAGGAATTGGGCACAAGTTCTGAACGTATCAAAGATCTGTCTTCATCGGCTGAAGAATTCAACCTTCGCCAACAACAGCTAAAGAATGAAGTCAGGGCTTTGGAGCGTAAATGTTTAGCCCTGCTCGAGGTGGTAAAGTGTGCCGAAGGGAAGGCTCAGCTAAAGCGTGAACAGTATTTAGCAGAGTATCAGGAGTCTGATGAGCTGAAGGTTAAAATTGAACAGGCCTGTGAAGCTCATCTTCAGGACTACAAAGACTCTTCTGAGTTTAAGGAGTTTGTAGCTGAGGCTTGTGAAGAACATCTTAATGAGTATAAAGCTTCTGGTGAAATGAAACAGGCAATCTATGATAAGGCCTACCGCATGTATGTAACTGGCTACAATCGTGGTTTAAGAGAAGCTAGACAGGCTCCTGATATTCCTTTGGCCGAGCTTCGTAGGCGCGAAGTGGACTCAGATGGCGAGTCAGTGCTATACGGGGAGGATGATTTTCCTTTGCCCCGAGGAGATTCCCGGAGGAACATAGACCGGCCAGCTGAGTCTTCTTCAGGGGAATCCGAGCCAGGGTCAGAGGAAGATGATCTTGATTTTGAGAAAGATGGCCTCCACCCTGGGGCGGAAGTTGCCCCTATTATTAATGTTGAAAGCTCTGGCCCAAGGGACACCGAGCTTCCATCAGAGGTGGCTGTACATAGAGATAATGCAGGCGAGGGTGTTCTTACTGATGTAAGTCCTTTAAGGACTATTTATCCTCCTGCCTCGCCGGAGAGATAAATTGTAATAGTTATTAATGAAATATCAGTTTCCTTCTTGTTTATTCTTGTTTTTTATATTTCTTGAAATTTATCTCTACTCTTCGTACTTGTGATGTAAACTACATATTTTCATTCATAAGCTCGGAATTAATCTGAAGGTGCGAGCTCAGCTCGTGGCGGATAGTCTGAGAGAACAAATCTCGTACCTTTTTAATGGCAACTATCATGTCAGTTTTTGGCTTTTAGTCCTTCTTTCGTGGTTGTGATTTTGTATATTTGTTCCAGATAAACTGATTTAGGCTTTGATTATAGCCTTTTTATCCTCCTAAGGATTTCTTCATTTATGAGTCCTTCTATGGAGGGAGCTCGGCCTTTCTCTTTGGCCTTCGTATCTTGATCCTTTAAGGATATGAGTCTATCTGAGCTGAGAGCTCGGTCTTGGGCCTTTGTGAATATTGGTCCGAGCTGGGAGCTCGACCTCTTCGAAAGCCAAAGTTTTGGCGTTAGCGTCTTTTTCGAGGTTGGGGCTGCTTTAGCTTATTAGGCCTTTGTTCCTTTTTTCATAGGTCGGAACCTGACTATCCGAGCTGGAAACTCGGCCTTTTTCGTTCGTACCTTGAATTTTTGCGAAGATAAGTCTATCCGAGCTGGGAGCTCGGTTTTTTTTTTTTTTTTTTTTTTTACAAGCTCTGGGCTCTTCTCTTTCCAAGGTCGAAATTGGATTTTATAAGTTGTCCCTGTGGTGTGGGAAAGATTTTTTATTTCGGGAGGCTCTTAAGTCCTTCACCGACCTATTTTTGATTCTAGGAGATCTTACGGGATCCTGGTTCGTTTTGAATTTTCGGGACGACCTCGGGGCCTCGCCGGTTGTTTTTGATTCTAGGAGATCTTACGGGATCCTGTTTTTCTTTGAATTTCCGGGACGACCTCGGGGCCTCGCCGGTTGTTTTTGATTCCAGGAGATCTTACGGGATCCTGTTTTTCTTTGAATTTCCGGGACGACCTCGGGGCCTCGCCGGTTGTTTTTTGGTACCCGCTTTGGGGTTTTGTACAAGATTCAGGCTCATTGGCCTTACTGTCGCTTCGTCATCTCAGCTGATTTCGTGCCTAACTGAGGCCTTGTAGAACGTTATTCATAAGGATAATCACATTGTATAAACAATTTTTATTTACTCATGTCTGTCAAAATACAACGTTTTTTTTTTTTTTTTTTTTTTTTTTTTACGAATATTTCAAGGAAAATACCTTTTTAGGTGCTGGATGTTCCAAGCGTGGGGCTCGGGGTTTCCTTGCATATCTTCGATTCGGTATACCCTGGGCTTAACCACTATTGTCACCTTGAATGGACCTTCCCAGGTCGGTGCTAGCTTGCCTACAGCTGCTCTTTTTCCTGTAGCTTCCAGGTTTCTTAAAGTCAGGTCTCCCACCTTCAAGCTTCTTTCTCTGACCTTTTGATTGTAATATCTTGCCGCTCGTTGTTGATAAGCAGCAGTTCGGATTTGGGCTTCTTCCCTAACTTCTTCAAGAGCATCTAGGTTGCTCCTTAATTTGTCCCCATTAGCGTTCTCACTAACGAATTGAACTCGATGAGTGGGGATCTGCAACTCAACTGGGACTACAACCTCTGTGCCATAAGCAAGTGCAAACGGGGTTTCTTGAGTGGGCGCCCTGGAGTGGTTCGGAGTGCCCATAGAGTGCTATTGAGTTCTTCTGCCCAATTCTCCTTTGCGCCATCCAGCCGTTTCTTTAATCCTTGAAGGATAGCTCTATTAGTGACTTCCGTTTGGCCATTAGTCTGAGGATGAGCCACGGAGGAGAACTTATGCCATATGCCCATGTTCGTTGTGAAGGCTCTGAAAGTGTTGCAGTCGAATTGTCTGCCGTTGTCTGAGATAAGTACTCTTGGTATGCCAAATCTGCAGATGATATGTCCCCATACGAAATCTATCATCTTGCGAGCTGTGATTGTGGCTATTGCTTCTGCCTCTGGCCATTTCGAGAAATATTCCACAGCCACCACTACGAATTTCCTTTGCCCCGTAGTCTTGGGGAAAGGTCCCAGGATGTCAATTCCCCATTGTGAGAAAGGCCATGGACTGGATATGCTTGCTTGAGGAGTGGCAGGGGTCCTGATGGCATTAGCAAATCTCTGACATACGTCACACCTCCGGACAAACTCTTCGGCTTCTTTTTTAACAGTGGGCCAGTAGTATCCTTGCCTGAATATTTTGTTAGCTAATGTCCCTGCTCCCTCGTGAGCCCCACATAGGCCTCTATGTATTTCCTCCATTACCTTTGCAGCTTCCTCCGGACTCACACACCGGAGCCATGGGCTGGACTTCCCTTTTCTGTATAAAGTTCCCCTTACTACTTGGTAATTGGCAGCTCGCGCTGCTATCTTTTTGGCTTCAACTTTATCTTCGGGGAGTTCGCCCTTTTCCAAGTATCTCAGGTATGGAGTCATCCAAGTTGGGCTCTGTTCCACCTACAGTACTGTGTTTGTCTTCTTGAAAGCAGGTGTGCTGACATGCTGTATGTATACTTCATCAGGGAGCTGCTCTAACTCTTCTTTGGTCAGTCGACTAAGCAGGTCTGCCTCCTCATTTTCATCTCGAGGTATCCTCTGAAATCTGGTAATAACTCCTCGGCTCGTGAGGTCGGCTTCCACAGTTTTTACTTTATCAAGATAACTCTGCATGATGGGATCTCTGGCCTGATATACTCCCGTTACCTGGTTGATCACCAGCTGAGAGTCACTATTTACTTCGAGGTCGGTTACCCCTATTTCCAAAGCTACCAACATTCCGTTCACCAAGGCTTCATATTCGGCCACATTATTAGAAGCTTTGAATTCTAGCCGTAAGGCATAACATACTTTAAGGCCCTCCGGCCCCTTAAGTATTATTCCAGCGCCACTGCCCTCAGAGCCTGATGCTCCGTCTACATATAGCTTCCAGCTGGACTCTTGGGAAAGCTCTCCCTCTCCTTCTTTTCTTGGTATCTCCGAGGATGATCCTTCCTTCTCCTCGTTGAATGTGCATTCTGCTATGAAGTCAGCCAGCGCTTGAGACTTTATAGCTGTCCGAGGTCGGTACTCCAGACAGTAAGGGCTGATTTCCACGGACCATGCTAACATCCGTCCTGAAGTTTCCGGCCTACGTAGGATCTTCTTTAAAGGTTGGTCCGTCATCACAATTCCTTGGTGGCCTTCCAGATAAACTTTGAATTTCCGGACTGCTAACAACAAGGCATACGCCAATTTTTCTATGTTTGAATACCTGACTTCGGTATCTCTGAGCACCTTGCTAACGTAGAAGACAGGCTTCTGCTCTCCTTCTTCCACCCTTACTAGTACTGCGCTGACTGCTTGCTCTGAGGCTGCCAAGTATATCAGGAGTTCTTCCCCTTTTATGGGGCTGCTGAGCACGTGAGGCGAGCTGAGGTATTCCTTAAGCTCTGTGAAGGCTTTTTGGCAGTCTTCTGTCCATTCAAAATTCGGGACCTTCCTCAATTTTTTGAAGAATGGCAAACACTTTTCTGCCGACCTTGACATAAATCGGTGAAGCGCCACTACTCTCCCGGTTAATCTCTGGACGTCCCTTACACAGGTCGGCTCTGGCATATTCAATATGGCTTCCACCTTCTCCGGATTGGGCTCAATGCCTTTTCCACTCACCATGTATCCCAAGAACTTTCCTCCCCTGATGAAGAAAGCACACTTTGCTGGATTCAACTTCATCCTGTATTGGTCTAACACCCCAAATATCTCCCTTAAATCCGTTATGTGTTGTTGAAAAGTTGAACTTTTAACCACCATGTCATCCACATACACTTCTACATTCCTGCCGATCTGGTTCTTAAAGATTTTATTCATTAATCGTTGGTAAGTTGCCCCGGCGTTTCTTAATCCGAAGGGCATAGCTCTGTAGCAGTAAGTCCCGTCTTCAGTTATAAATGAGGTCTTCTCCTCATCCGTCTTTTCCATTGGGATTTGGTGGTAACCAGACATAGCATCCAAAGAAGACATATAATCAAAACCGGCCGTTGAGTCGACCATCTTATTAATATCGGGGAGGGGGTAACAATCTTTAGGGCAGGCCTTATTCAGGTCGGTAAAATCTATACACATCCTGTATTTGCCATTGGCTTTTTTGACTAACACAGGATTTGCCAACCACTGTGGGTACATAACCTCCCTAATAAAGCCTGCCTCTTCTAGCTTCTGCACTTCTTCCTGGGTAGCCTGCTGCTTCTCTCTTCCCACTACTCTCTTCTTTTGCTTTACTGGTCTGGCCTCGGGGAGGACATTCAATCGGTGTGTCATCACTTTGGGGTCAATTCCTGGCATGTCTGAGGGCTTCCATGCGAAGGTCGGCGAGTGACTTCGGATCAGGGCCATGGCTTCACCTTTTTGTTCTTTGGTGAGGCCGACATTGAGACTGAAGACCTTACTCGCTTCTTCTTTTGATAGGGAGAAGGTCTCCAGCTCTCCAACGGGCTCTGTCCGGGCTTCCTTTGTCTCATCCCTGACCTCCAAAACTTCCGAATCAAGCGCTTCTCCGGTTGAGTTCGGTTCCGTCACTGTGGCCAAGTATACTGCCCTTGCTTCTTCCTGGCTGCCCTGGACCATTCCCACTCCTTCTTCCGTTGGGAACTTGAGTGCCAGATACCTGATGCTAGTGACAGCTTCAAAGTTGAACAACGCCGGCCTCCCCAAAATCGCATTGTAGCTCAGTGGGAGTTTAACCACCAAAAACACCTCATGATGGGTGCGAGCTCTGGGTGCTTCTCCCAAGGTAAGGGCCAGCTTCACCTTCCCTTCTACAAGTACCGGTGCTCCTCCGATCCCTTTGATGGGTGACTGGTCCCGAACCAGCTGTTCCTCTGGGATTTCCATCTGCTGGAAAACCCGATATGGCAATAAATTGACCTTACTCTCATCATCCACCAAAACCTTCTTCACCCGAAAATTATGAATGACTGCTTCAATGACAAGCGCGTCATCATGGGGCATCTGAATGCCCTGTGCATCCTCCGAAGAGAAAGCGATGGTCATGGGAGAGTGTTCAACGATCTGCATAACCTCGCCATTGCTGGTCTCCCCTTCCCGGTTTCTCTTCTTTCCTCGATGGTTCATCCGTCCTCCAGTTCCTCCAACAATCATATTAATAGTCCCACTGGACCCATCATTCACTGGTCCAGCTCCAGTTCTCCTGGGCATCTGGGCTGCCGGACCGGGTTGAGGCCTCTGCCCCTCCGGTTTCTTCACAAAATTTTTGAGATGCCCCCTTTTTATCAATCTTTCAATTTCCGCGATTAACTGAAAACAGTTATTTGTATCGTGGCCATGCGTCCGGTGGTACTGACAATACTTGTCAGGATTCCTCTAATCTGCTTCTGACTTCAAAGGTTTGGGCCACTGGAGAAACTCCTTATCCTGGACAGCCATGAGCACCTCGGCTCTGGACGCATTTAATGGAGTCGGTTTCTCCGGGACCCAAGGAGGGAGCACTCTTGGTTCATGAGCCCTGGGAGGAGGGGGAGGCCTTTGATCCCTTCTTTCCCAGGCCTGCTTGTATGGCTCAGGCCTCTTTCCATGCTTCTTCTCGTGTTTTTTCTACTTGGGAGCCCTGGGAGGAGGGGGACCCAAGTTTTTTCTACTTGTTCACAAAATGCAAAGAATTGTTTCTTAATTAAACTTTGTTCTTTTCGGGAATAGGTTTGTAAAAATATATCTCTTTTCCCCAGGTTTTTATCTGACATATAGTCAGCTTGAATTTGGTCTCTATCGAGGATAAAAGTCTGGGTTAAGGTATTAATAGAAAAAGTGCTATCTTCATATGGTTGACTAAATTGGCCTTGTCTAAAGATGCCTTCTTGTATGTTAATACCTTTGGTGGGTTTTGGAATGGTTTGATGATTAAATGTGTCTTCTACAGGTTTGGTGCCAGAGGTTTCTCCAACAAAAGGTCCTGTATATGGGGAGATAGTAGTGTCTTCAGAAATACTAGTATCTGTATGGATTTCAATATTGGGTCTTCTTTGGGAAGATCCTATGGAATGTCTAGATGGCTGATAAATGGTTGAACTGGTTTGTCTAAAAGAGTTTGATCTTTTATATTTCAATTCTATTGATCCATCATCATTTTGTATAATATAATCTATGTCCTTGTTTTCTTTTGCAGGTAATGTTGGTATTGTTCTAACTGGGTATTTCCAACTGTCTGGTAAACTAATATCTTTCCATTGTATGGTTTTTGGTATATTTATGTTTACTTTAGTTTGGTCAATTTCCCAGAAAATTGTTTCTCCTGTTTGTCTATTATGATCAATAGCATTTGGACATAATCCTGTGTTCATTATTTTATAATTTAGTCTATAAAATACTTCATAAATATGTGATCCTTTAAGCATATTGTAATTATGAGTTAAAATATCTAATGTTAATATTTTCATTATATGGGGATCAGTTAAGGAAATTGTAAAATTAGGAAAACAGTTTGAATAAATTGGTTCATTTGTTAAACTAGTTTCAAATAATCCTAACAAAGAGTCTTTGTAATTCATGTGTCTACAATCTCTTAAAGCTACATGCATACTTGTATTTAGTCCTTCGACAGTTAATGGTTTAATAGCAATTTGTACTAATCCTATATGCATAAACCTGTATCCTTGATTGATATATTTCAATATTGTCTTTTTACTTAATAGACTCATCGATTGATTTTCAGAATATAATGGTACTACTTTCTCTTTGGTTTTAATAGATCTAAGTGATTTAAAATCTATTATGCCTTTTTTATAGATTGTTTCTATTGGAGTCTTAGGTGGTTTCCAATTGGTTAATTGTTGATTATTCCAATTGCTTTCTCTTGATAATATAGTTTTAGTATTATCTGTATTAATGTTTAAATCATTTATGAGTTCGTCATCAGGTTGTCTGGTCCTAGAAGATTTAGTTCTTCGAAACATATTCATTGTAAGATTCTAGGGTTTTCACATACACTTCCTTCTCTACTCGTTCTGCAGGTCTTACACCTTTTGCCTGACTTATGACTTTCGTGACACAGTTACAACCCTAAAGTCTTAATTTGAATAGTTTAATATAGCTAGAGTCTTCACAAGGCTCTGATACCATAATTACGATCCCATGTATTACTTTTATACATATACATAATAATATTCTGTATAACCTTGTACATACATTCTACGAATTAAACAATAATATTCGTAATATTTTGTAATAATCTTTATATATCTTCTATTATTTAAACAATAATAAATATGAACAGTATATCTAGATGTCATTGTCAGCAAAATACCAATAATTGAAACATAATTCATAAAGTATACTTACAATGGTCCATGCATACATCATACCAGATAAATATAAAAATAAATACATGGTAATATACATGCTTAAAAATTATTATTTCTTAATAATATGTCTAAGTACATGATCATACAATTAAATAATTCTAATGTTCTTTGTGTTTCTCTACAATCACAGAATTCATTATGGTTTGATACATGCCAGTCCATGACATAAGATCCTTGTCTAATTAAATATCTCTTAAAATATTCTACTTCATTTTTATTGGTTAAATCTATTAAACTTAAATTTTCTAGTGCAGATGTGATAAATCTCATGGTTTAATGATGAACAATATTTCTGATGTAGAAGATCAGCCGAAGCTGCAACTACAGACCATACTTAATATGTTATGCAAATAGTATTTTAGGTTTAAGGTTCCTGCAACGCTATTCTGGATTCCCAGAGTTAGCTCAGAATGATAAACGGAGGGAGAGAGAATAGTTTGCCGTCAATACGGACTTACACAGTAACAGTTTGTATAATACAAATATTATTGAGTATAAATTACAAATACAAACAAACTTACTTTGTAATACAAATATTTAAATAAATACTGCTACAATCGCGTTGTTGTAAACAGCGATTTCCTTACAGATTGTTAAAAATACAACTAAGCTATCTTTGGAATACATAATGAAAGAGAGAGAAATTTCTTGGTGAATTTTGATGTGTCCTTCAAATGGTCTGGAACCTCCTATTTATAGTCGCAGACGCCAAAAATTATTTAATGGAGTTGAGCGGTCCGGACGTCAGAATGGATTTCAATTTGGTTGAGCGGTCTTTGGTCAATTCTTTGTGGGTCCCAATGTCTGCCACTTTGTCTGTGACTTGGTTGTGAGTGCTTTGTGGGTCCCAGTGTGGGTCCCAGTGTCTGCCACTTTGTCTGCCACGTTGAATGCTTGGTGGGCCATGCTGAGTCAACTTCTTTTGTTTTTGTCTGATGAATGCTTTGTGACGTCATTGCTTACAACAATATTTTTGTCTCTGTCTCACATTTCTACTTGTGTAAAGAAATCATCATTGTCATCTGAAAGATCTACTGGTGATGGTGATGCAGTAGAACTTCTTGTTTCTTTTAATTCTTCTAATAATTTGTCATATTCCTTTTCTGAAGTGCATGCTGCCATTTGTGCTATTATGTGTTGTTTTCGGGCTAGAAAAGTCTCATGTTTGGTTATAGTAGATGGACTTGGAGTTTTACAATATTGTGGATGTTCTGAACAAAATTGGTCTATAGCAGTGGGGCCACAGGCTTGCACATTGATTTTATTCCACCATTTGGTTTTATATTGTCGCACTAAAATGGGTATTTGGAAATTGTCAATAGTCTGGTCCTTTATTTGATATTTAATCATAAGAATCCAAGGAATATGAAAATAGTGGCAATAGATTAGCCATTGGGGTGAACAAGTAATGGGATCAGGTAATTGGTTTTTAGCAAAGAATTGGTCTTTGGCTAATTTTACTTGGTCAGGAATAACGTCTTCATTTAAACCAAATTTGTTCCACCATTGGTGAAACCAATAAGGTAATGGATATGTAAAATTATCTAAAAAGAAGAAAAAGAAAGAAACTGATAATTGGTCATTTTGCTTTAGGAAGGTTCTTTCCCAAGCAATTTGATAATCATAGTAATTGTATTTAATACTTTGTCTCATTTGTCCATTTGTCATAGTCATCTCTTTTGTTTTATGGGGTTCTTGACCCCAATCTGTGAGAGTCCAAATTTTTAATAATCTAACTTTACAATATCTCAATTTATTTGGAATCTGCGGATCAAAATTGTTATGCATGATAATGGAATTGGTATTAATGAGAATGGATTCATAGAATTGTTGGGATTTATGAAAATTATCTGGTATATAGAAATGAGTTTTGGGAAAAATAGAATCACAAAGTTGGTATACATTTAAGTTAGGATTTTGAGCCCAATATTCAGGTTCTATGGTAAGAATATAGTCTTCAACAGATTTATATTTATATTCTGATTGAGATTGGTCGGATGAGATTATTGGTTTTGGGCTAGAAGAAGATGGACCAGTGACTGCTTGTTTGAAAGTAGAAGGTGTTATTGGTTTGATAGGAGTTTGTAGTGGGCTGAATCTGTTGAGTGAAACAAAATTGGGTCTCGGTGACCTAGGTCTGGGATAACTTGGTTGAGTAATAAGGGCACTTGACATTTGGCTCATTGGTCTATGCATAATGCTTGAAGTACTAGTATATATTGGTCGATGAACTGAAGTTTGTCCAGAGTTGAATAATTGTAAATTTGTCAAATTTGTCTTAGTAACATTAGTCTGTAATCTCAAAGAGACCTTCTCTGCTTCTTTTCCCTTGTCAGTCATTTTCCCTGTAAAAATTTACGAGTTAAAAAATCAGCAATAGAATTGTCAATTCCTTTTATATGTATAATGTCAAAATCAAATATAGACAAAAAAGCTTGCCATCGAGCAAAAATATGTTTTGCTGCTAAATTTTTTACATCTTTGGTCAAAACATCTTTGGCTGCTTTGCAGTCAACTCTAATAGTAAATTTTTGGTTTAAAAGATCGCTTTGAAATTTTGTCACACATAAAACGATCGATAAAATTTCTTTTTTGATTGTAGAATATTTTTCTTGTGTTGAATTCCAAACTCCTGAATGGTACCTTATAATATAGTCTTTATTATTGATATTTTGTTTTAATATTCCATCATAACCTTGGTCAGAAGCATATGTTTCTACAATTTTGGGAAGGTCTGGATTACAAATATTTAGACAGGGTAAAGTCTTTACATGTTTTTTGATTTCTTGTATTATTTTAGTATGTTCTTCTGTCCATGGTTTAGGGTTCTTTTTCAATCTATTATATAAAGGTTTACATAATATTCGCAAGTTTGGTAAGAAATCCGCAATATAATTTAAAGAGCCTAAAAATCTTTGTAATTGATTTTTATCTTTAATTACATCTGGAAATTTATCAGCAAAATCTATACTTCTTTGAATTGGTATTATAGTATTTTGATAAATTTCATGACCTAGAAATCTAACTTTTGTTTGAAATAATTTCATTTTTGGTTTTGATAAAACTAAACCATTTCTTTTCACAGCTTTATAAAAAATATGTAAATATTTTATGTGTTGGTCTATATTTTGGCTGAAAATTAGAACATCATCAATATAAGTAATTATAAAATCATATGGATTAAATATATCGTTCATTATTTTTTGGAATTCACTTGGTGCATTCTTGAGTCCAAAAGGCATGATATTCCATTCATATTGTCCAAAAGGTACTGTAAAAGCAGTTTTGTATTTGTCTTGTTCAGCTATATGAACTTGCCAGAAACCTGACTTCATGTCAAATTTTGAAAATATTTGTGCTTTGTATAATCTGTTTAATAAATCTTGCTTATTTGGTATAGGGTATCTAATCCATTGTAAAACCTTATTTAAAGGTTTATAGTTTATGACTAATCTAGGTGCTCCTCTTTCAATTTCTGCATTTTTTATGACATAAAAAGTAGCACAGGACCATTGTGATTTACTGGGTCTAATTAGTTTTTTATCTAATAAATCTTGTATTTCTTTTTTACAAAATTCTAGCATGTCTTGGTTCATTTGAATAGGTCTGGCTTTAGTAGGAATGTTTTGTTCTTTAAAGTCTGGTTCATATGGTAATGTGACTATATGTTGTTTTCTATTCCAAAATGCAGTTGGTAAATCTGAACATAAATCTATTTCAAATTGTTCTTGTATTCCTTTTATCTGTTGTTGTATAGTTGATTTTTCTAACTGTTCTTCAATTTTTACTAGATGTAAATCTTCTTTAAGAAAGTTTATTTGGTTTTCTATTTTGCTTATGTTTTCTTTTTGGACTATATTAATATCATGATAATTAATTGGAGTTATAAATTTAAAAATAATGTCTTGTCCTAATACATTTGTCTCTAAACCTAATTGTGTTACTTTAAATGGATACAACATTTGTAAAAATGGGTTTCCTAATATAATCTGTGTATTAAGGTTTTTTATTAGCATAAAACTAGTTTTAAAACAGATACCATTGTTACATATATGTGCACTTGGTATTTTATAATCTATTTTTACCTTTGTTGAATTTGCGGCTGACAGGGTTTGTTTTGTTTTATGAAAGTATTTACTTGGTATTATACCTTGGTCTATACAGTTCATGTCTGCACCTGAATCTAACATAGCTATGGTTTCTAATTTAAAATCTTTAATTGTTAGATTAATTTTTACATACCATTTTTGATACTTAATTCTGGTAATATCATTAAACTTTAAATCCTTATCATTTTCAGTGTCTGAATCCAGTTCTTCTGGGTTTTGTTCTATCTTTATTTTATCTTTTCCTGAACTTTGTCCTAAATCTAAATTTTGTTTTATTTTTTGATTTTGTTCTAAATAATCACACCTTAGTTTTAATTGTCTTACTTCTAATTTTAACTGTCTTATTTCTGATTGTAAATCCATAGAAGAAATTGTTGTTACTGATTTTTTGTGCTTAAACATTTGTTCAATGTCTTCGAATTTGGTTGGTGGTTCAGTTTCTTGTTTTATTTCTTCATTAATTAATTTTGTTAATTTTTTGAAGAATTTTCTTTTAATATTTGAGTCCTGCACTTGTTCTATTTGTTCTAATATCTGATTGTATTCTGTTAAAACGTTTATTTTATTATTACAATTACAAATTTCTCCCTTACAATCATGATCACTATTTGTACTAGTTTTTGTATCTGAAGAATTATCACTATGATAGTCATCATCTAATTCTGAGGAAGATAACTTAATTTGGTCAATCTTTTCTAATAATTGTTCTATATTGTCTATTTTTAATTCCAAGCCTAGTTCATATATTTTTCTTCTTGCAGGACACTTTTTTGCATAATGTCCTTTTTGGTTACACAAATAACAGGTTATGTTATTTTTGTCATTGGATCTTCTAAAATTGTTTTTCTTATAATTATTTCTTTTAAATGGTCGCTTGTTAAAAGGTTTCTTAGTAAGCTGTTTATTATTTTGTTTATTATATAACTTCCTTCTAGGGTATCTATATTGTCTATAAATTTTGTCTTTAAAATGTCTATATCTTTTATGTTTTTGTTTCTTTATGGTACCGAATCCAAATTGTTCACACCAATTTCCTAATTCTTTTCGAGATTGTTTATTTTCCATTTTTAATTTTTGTTGTAGTTTCATATCTCTGCATAATCTGATTCCTGTTAAGTTGACACATGTTATTAAGTCTCCATAGGTTAAATCATCATAAGAAATGTGTCCGAATTTTTGTTCAATTGTTTCTTTAACCTTTGTTGAAAATAATCTAGGTAGACCTGTTAAGAATTTTTCTTTCCAATGATATGCATTTAGGTCTGCTAGTGCATAAACTCTTTTTAAGAAATTGTCTTTGTACCATCTAAAATTTTCTAATTTTCTGCATTTTAAATTTTGTAATATTTCGCTATTCCTTTCTGTGTATAAATCTAAGTCTCTTATAAAATGTGATATAATATTGTAAACTAGGTATGCTAAGGTAAAAGATTGTGGTTGTCCTGTTGTTGGGTCAATAACTGGTTCTCCTGTAGTACTATCAATTCTTCTTGCTGTTAATATATTAGTTTTGATTTCATTACTTAGTAATTTGTCCCACCAAGTTCTTAATTCTCCTATAAATCCTAATATGATATTTTCAGCTGCTTGTCTTTCTGTAACTCCTACTCTCTGTTTATATATGTTTCCTACTATTACTATTTCCTTGGTGATTTGTATAATTTCTACCTCAGATAAATCATCTATATTCCACTCATATATATTTTTTGCATTATATTGTTTTTGTTTTCTGTCGAAAATTTTTAAATCATCTGGTTGATTATTATATTTTCTTTCTATGGTATTTAAGGGAATATCATATTCTTGGTCAGAGTCTGATATTTCTAAGGGAGTGTATATAATTTCATTTTCAGAAGAAGAAGTGTCATTATATTCAGTTAAAATTGTAATTTTACCTTTGTCTTTACTAGTTTCTGGTTCTTCTATCTTTATTCCGCCTGAAGTGCTAGTTTGTGGAGATTTTCTTTGTTCATTTATAATTTTTTGTAATAATTTAGACATATCATTTAACTCTGTTTTTGGATTTATAGTTGTTATGTCTATTGGATTTTTTGATGGTGGTATCATTTTTGTAAATGGTTTATTTGTTGGTTTTATAGCAGGATCTATATCATATGGTTTTGCATTACTATATCTCTGCGATAAATATGTTGTGTCCCATATAATGAAAATATTAACATTAGATATTTTAACTCATAATTACAATATGCTTAAAGGATCACATATTTATGAAGTATTTTATAGACTAAATTATAAAATAATGAACACAGGATTATGTCCAAATGCTATTGATCATAATAGACAAACAGGAGAAACAATTTTCTGGGAAATTGACCAAACTAAAGCAAACATAAATATACCAAAAACCATACAATGGAAAGATATTAGTTTACCAGACAGTTGGAAATACCCAGTTAGAACAATACCAACATTACCTGCAAAAGAAAACAAGGACATAGATTATATTATACAAAATGATGATGGATCAATAGAATTGAAATATAAAAGATCAAACTCTTTTAAACAAACCAGTTCAACCATTTATCAGCCATCCAGACATTCCATAGGATCTTCCCAAAGAAGACCCAATATTGAAATCCATACAGATACTAGTATTTCTGAAGACACTACTATCCCACCATATACAGGACTTTTTGTTGGAGAAACCTCTGGCACCAAACCTGTAGAAGACACATTTAATCATCAAACCATTCCAAAACCCACCAAAGGTATTAACATACAAGAAGGCATCTTTAGACAAGGCCAATTTAGTCAACCATATGAAGATATCACTTTTTCTATTAATACCTTAACCCAGACTTTTATCCTCGATAGAGACCAAATTCAAGCTAACTATATGTCAGATAAAAACCTGGGGAAAAGAGATATATTTTAACAAACCTATTCCCGAAAAGAACAAAGTTTAATTAAGAAACAATTCTTTGCATTTTGTGAACAAGTAGAAAAAACTATTCCATTTTTTACATATTTAAAATATTTTCATGAACATAAGTTAAATGTGTTAGAAAAGAAAATACATAAATGGCATCAAGTAAATAGTATGGGAGATCCGAGTGATCAATATTATGAATGTGAAAAACCACCGATGGACATAGCATTTTTTAAAAAGGAACATATTTATCATAGAATGCAACCAATCATAAATACAAAGAATATAGAAAAAGAAGAAATAAGAAATATTAATTTACAAAATAATTGGACAAATGTAGCATTACATATCATAGGAACTCAATTAGATAGAATGGAAGACAAAATAGATAGAAACCACGAAAATATAATAAATATAGAACATATAGAAACACCTCAGGCACCATCTCCCCTAACACCCAAACCAAACACAACATATTTATTGCAGAGATATAGTAATGCAAAACCATATGATATAGATCCTGCTATAAAACCAACAAATAAACCATTTACAAAAATGATACCACCATCAAAAAATCCAATAGACATAACAACTATAAATCCAAAAACAGAGTTAAATGATATGTCTAAATTATTACAAAAAATTATAAATGAACAAAGAAAATCTCCACAAACTAGCACTTCAGGCGGAATAAAGATAGAAGAACCAGAAACTAGTAAAGACAAAGGTAAAATTACAATTTTAACTGAATATAATGACACTTCTTCTTCTGAAAATGAAACTATATACACTCCCTTAGAAATATCAGACTCTGACCAAGAATATGATATTCCCTTAAATACCATAGAAAGAAAATATAATAATCAACCAGATGATTTAAAAATTTTCGACAGAAAACAAAAACAATATAATGCAAAAAATATATATGAGTGGAATATAGATGATTTATCTGAGGTAGAAATTATACAAATCACCAAGGAAATAGTAATAGTAGGAAACATATATAAACAGAGAGTAGGAGTTACAGAAAGACAAGCAGCTGAAAATATCATATTAGGATTTACAGGAGAATTAAGAACTTGGTGGGACAAATTACTAAGTAATGAAATCAAAACTAATATATTAACAGCAAGAAGAATTGATAGTACTACAGGAGAACCAGTTATTGACCCAACAACAGGACAACCACAATCTTTTATCTTAGAATACCTAGTTTACAATATTATATCACATTTTATAGGAGACTTAGATTTATACACAGAAAGGAATAGCGAAATATTACAAAATTTAAAATGCAGAAAATTAGAAAATTTTAGATGGTACAAAGACAATTTCTTAAAAAGAGTTTATGCACTAGCAGACCCAAATGTATATCATTGATATTTTGGTTTAATAGCAAAATATTAAATTATTATATTAAAATATTTTGAAAAATATATATAAATATTATATATATTTTTATTTCACATTTATAATTTAAATTATATTAAAATAATCTTTATAATATTACATCATTACTAAAGTGATAATTTTTAAATATCGATAAAAATATTAATATAAAAATTATATTAATTTAATAGTAACTATTAATATTTAATATATTTATAATTAATATTAAAATTTTATTATATTATTTTATTAATTTAAAAAACTAATTTTTATATTTTTAATAATAAAAAATTATGTAAAATTTAAATTTTAAATATTATAAAAATATAATAATAATTTTTTTGTGATAAAAATAATTATTATTTATAAAAATAAATATTTATATTTTTTAAAAAAATAATAAAAGTATAAATAAATTTAATTTAAATTTTATTATTAATTTATTTAATATAAAAGAGTTGAATTGAATTCTATTTCTTTTAAATTTAAATTGATTTCGAATAAATAATTTTTTTCATAAAAATAAATTGAATTCTATTTATATAATTTAATTTTTTTCAAAAATAATTACATATAAAGGTAAAATGAAAATACATAAATAATATATTTTTTTATATTTTCACTTTTTAATTTATAATTATATTTTAATTATCACGGTGTAATAATTTTTAATAATGTTAGAAAATTATTATTATTTATTAAGATATAATATCACAAGTAATATTTTTTATTATAAATTGAATTATATATTCTAAAATTAAAATGAGTAAAATTATAAAATATTTTTTATATTTTTTAATTATTTAATTATATCAATAAAATTTTAAAAATTTAAAATAATATGTTTTTTCTTGAATGAGTTAATTTATTTTTTGACCAATAAATATTTTTATTATTTCAAATATTAAAAAATATAAATGGGACAATAAAAGCTTAACTAGTATTATTATTTACAAATTAATTATTATATTTAAAAAATTCATTAAAATGTTCTTAAAATTTTATACTATTTTACATTTCAAATCATTAATTCAATAAATTTTTTTAACATATTTCTATATATTTCACAAATTAATATTTTAATTAAGGGTAATTGAATAAAAAATATAAATATATAGGATAATTTATATTTATATCTAATTCTTTAAATTTTAAATGGTATTTATATTTAATACTTTAAATTTTAGATGATAATAATAAATTTTTTCCATGTACCATAATTATAGCTAAGAAATTATATAAAATTTTAAAAAAATTAATGATAAATTATAATATAGTACTTAAAATTTTATTTGACTAATAAAATAATATACTCCTTAAATATATTTTTTATTACAACAGTATTATTTTTTTAATTCTATTATTTATTCCCTTTTTTTACTTTTACATAATTTTATAAATTATTAATAAAAACTTAAAATGTAAAAAAAAATTTACAATTTAAAACATAAAATATTTCATTTTATTTAAAATATTATTAATAAAAAGTAAAGTTTTTTAAATATAAAAAATGTATGTAACTTATAATATTAAATATAAGCATTCAATTAAATATCTTAACATATATTATTTATATATATTACTTTATATAATATAATTTTATTTGTAATAAATATTTATAATATATTTAATATTATATATAATAAATATAAAATATATTTAATTTTAATATAAATTTTAAATTAAGAAATTATATGTTTTATTTATAAGATAAAACTTTAATAACTATATTATAATTTATCATTAAATTTTTAAATTCAATTTAATTCTCCTAACTATAATTTCAATTAAAAAAAATTCTCTTAACTATAATTATGATAAATTAAAAAAATTTAATTTTACTGTCCAAAATTTAAAGCATTAGATATAAATATAAATTATTTTAAATATTTAATTTTTTTTAAATATTCTTTTAAATAAATAATTATATAGTCCCTAAACTATTCATTAATCACTTTTCATCCCTCCGTTTGTGAAAAGTATATTTAAATAATATTCATTTTATTTTATGTAAAGATATTTTGATTTAATTTAAAGCATTGCTATTTGTTGTGGCTTCTTAATTAAAACTAAAATAAAATCTTGTAAAAATAGAGAACATAAATTTTTAAAATATTATTTTTTTTTTAAGATCAAAGACCAATTTCATAAATTACTATAAAGAGAATGAGTACTATCAGAATCACTTCTCAAACAACATAATAAATAGAATGAGTCGCTCTATTCACCTATCCATTGCACCCCAACGAATAGAGGCTCTAGCAAAAGAATGAGTTGCTCTATTTACCTATCCATTGCACCCATCTCGTCTTAACATTAGGACGAGATTGAAATAAAACCGTACAGTCATGGATAATTAAGCCAAAAATAGAATTATGCGAAATAAAAGACTTGCAAAACATTAACTATCAGCTAATTATCTGAATAGATATAGCTACTATCTTCAAGCTTTGAATCGCAAATAAAATGGTTATTTTACAAGTCACAGCCTCTGCAGTAGCGGTTTCACAAATACCCTCCTGATAGCTGGAAACCGAAGCCATATAGCCACCTTCTGCATTTTCAGCCACACACACCTTCATGTTGAAAGGTCATTGCATCCACGAACAAGTTTCAACCTGAATTATTAATGTTTGAGTTCAAGCTAGAAATCACCGCTACTGTACCTGCAGAAGACTAGTAGGCTAAGTCTGTCTAGTACGCAGTCTATGACAATCTCCATTTCGTGAGATGGGAGACAACATTGTAAACAATTTGGTTAGGATTATAAGTTTTAGCGAACCAAACAAAATTATTTATGGTAGTCCAGATATGCCAAGCAACAAAAGTATATAACTCAGCCACTCTCCATTTCCATAGAATTCTAAACCTGTATAAATTTGTTAGAGAAGGTATCACTTGTGTCCCTTAAGCTTAGAGCTTTTGGACAATGTAAAATTATGTGATCCACCGTCTCAACTACAAAACACCACGGGCAACTAACATCCACACTAATCCCTCTTATTTACAAATTATGTTTAGTGGGTAATACATTCCTCATCATTATGCCACATAAAATCACAAATTTTCAAAAGAATTTTTAAGTTTCAAATATGCTTCCATAATTCTCCATTTACGATAGTAGCATTAGGAGGCTTAATTTGCTGACTAAGATGATATCCGTATTTAACCCAATAATTACCTCTTCTTTCATAATGCAACACGATGAATCATGAATATTAAATAAACTAAGAGGTATAGAAAAAATTGCACCTACATCTAAACAAACTAAGAGATATAGAAAAAATTGCACCTATATCTTAGGCAGAGCTGTATCCACAAAAATACTCTCATCTTCAGCAACAAAGGAATTATGCTTCGAAATCCAATGATCACTACCCGTAAAAATGCTTATTCCGTCACCCACCTTCCACCTAACCCCTTATTTAACAAATTAATAGTAGCAAAGATACTTGTCCAAATAAAGGTTGAGTTAGTATTCCTATAAGCTTTCAAAAAATCTCCTAACGGAAAGTATTTAGTTTTGAAAATATGATAGAACAAAGTATATTTCTGTGTCAATAAACGCCACCCTACTTGCCTAACATAGCAATATTAAAATGGTATAGATCCCGAAACCCCATTCCATTTTTCCTCTTCGAATTAGTCATATATTCCCCAAAAAGCAAGTTAATGCCTTTCTTTCTTGCTGTTCCAACGGTATCTAAGCATAATAATATGCAATTCCTCACAAAGTGATTTAGGCAAGAGAAAAACATATATATAGAGAAATAATTTGAACAATATATTTAATCAAGACATCTCGACCAGCTCTTCAAAGAAAACGGTTATTCCAATTATTGATTCTCTTCCAAAGCTTATCTTTAATAAAGCCGAAAACTTATTTCTTATTGCATCCAATAAGCCATGAAAGACCCAAATGCGTATGAAGATTATGTTTTTTGTATATCTGAACTGAAGTTTACAACTCTTTAAATACAAGTAATCCTTTAACTAACTAACATAAGATCAGGAACTAGAATCGGAAATATGAAATACAAATTACAAATGTGGTTACAGCTGTACATTATCCTTATCCTTAATACGCCCCCGCAAGATGGACGTTCCATCAGAAACTCCAATCTTGGATCGAAAATATTGAAACTGAGGTCGTCCAAGCGCTTTTGTAAGCACATCAGCAGGTTGGTCTTTGGTACTAATATGGCGAACTCGAAGCTGCCCAGCTTGTATCCGCTCACGCACAAAATGATAATCTAGTGCCAAATGTTTCATTTTAGTATGATAAATTGGATTCGCACAAAAATACGTTGCACCAATATTATCACAATGAATAGTTGGAGAGTCTGAAATAGGCAATTGCAAATCGTGTAACAAATTTTGGACCCAAATAAGTTCAGCTGCAGCATTAGCCAAAGCTTTGTACTCAGCCTCAGTGGAAGAACGAGAGACAGTTTTCTGCTTTGTAGACTTCCAAGAAATGACATTAGACCCAAGATACAATACATAGGCAGTCGTTGATCGTCCATGTTCAAGTGCACCACCCCAATCAGAATCGGAAAAGGCAGCCAAGGTATGAACGGAATTGCGACGAAGAAACAGACCAAAGTAAATAGTACCCTTTAGATAACGCAACACTCGCTTCAAGGCTTGAAAGTGTGTAGATGTTGGAGCATGCATAAATTGAGACAAGCGGTTCACTGCAAAAGAGACATCAGGACGAGTAATTGCCAAATATTGCAAAGCACCAACAATTTGACGATAAATCGTAGCATCAGCCGAAGGCGAGCCATCACATAAAACTAAGGTTTCACTTGAAGATAGAGGTGTGTGAACCTCTTTTGCTCCAGCCATATCAAACTTAACCAAAAGATCATGAATATGCCGATGCTGGGAAAGAAAAAGCCCTGTAGGCGTAGAAATCACCTCAACACCTAGAAAATGGTGTAAATGCCCCAAGTCCTTAATAGAAAAACGGTTGGCTAATTTTGAAACACAATCATCTAAAAATCCAGTGTTACTACCAGTGAGCACAATATCATCCACATATATGAGAAAGTAAGCAAGAACAGTACTGGATGTGAAAATAAACAGAGAGGCATCTGCAGTAGATTTGCGAAACCCAAGTGAGAGCAAAAACGAAGTAAGTTCAAGATACCATGCTCTAGGTGCCTGCTTAAGGCCATAAAGAGACTTGCGCAAACGGCAAATGTGATCAGGAAATTCAGAATTCACATATCCTGGGGGTTGCTGCATATAAACAGTTTCATGAAGAGTACCTTGAAGGAAGGCGTTATTAACATCAAGCTGTCGCAAAGGCCAACCTCTAGAGATAGCAAGACTAAGGACAACACGAATTGTAACTGGCTTCGTAACTGGACTGAAGGTCTCAAAATAATCACGCCCAGCTTCTTGAAGAAAACCCTTGGCAACCAATCGTGCTTTGAACCGATCAATCGAGCCATCAGGTTTTCGTTTGATACGAAACACCCATTTACAGCCAATAGGATGATGATGAGCTTTCGGAACTAATTCCCAAGTTTTATTAGACAGTAGAGCATTGTATTCAGAATCCATAGCCCGACGCCAGTGCTCATTTTGCATTGCTTGTTGGACTGTTCTTGGTTCAATGGTGTCGGAAATAGGATACTTAGTTGTGACATGAATAAAAGCATCATTATAATACCTGGGATTAGGTTTTCTTTGGCGTTGAGGCCGCTGTCCAGCAAGAGTAGAAGACACATGTGACGCATGGGAAGTTGTAGTAGGGGCCACTGCCAACTGCGTCGCAGCATTGTGTAATGCAGAAGATGAGGCAGCTGCCAGAGAAGGTGGCTGCTCAAGAACTGAATTTGCTGGAACTTCAGGTATTTGTAAAGCATTTTCAGTATGCTGGTGCTGCTCAGACCCAGAAACCGAACATGGCCGATCATTCAAAGGTAACAAAATCATTGAATCTTGAGACTGTGGAGGACCTGCGCATGGAGCATCTGAAAATAATGTAGAAAATTGAGTGACACTTGTGCAAACTATGGAAGGATACACATTGTCAACAAACTTCACATGACGGGAAAGGTATAATTTTTTAGTAGCTGGGTCATAACATTTATAAGCTGATTGTGTAGATGAATAACCTAAAAAGATGCACGGGTGTGATCGAGATTGCAATTTGGAAGTAATGTACGGACGTAACCAAGGGAAACAGAGGCAACCAAATGGTTTTAAACGATCAGAATTATGAGAACGACCAAAAAGCTTATAAAATGGCGTTTGAAACGCAATAACAGAGGATGGCAGCCGATTAATTAAATAAACTGCAGTGAGAAAAGCATAAGTCCAAAACTCAATTGGTAAGGAAGCAAAATGTAAGAGCGAAAGACCTGTTTCAACAATAAATCTATGTCGCCTTTCAGCAGTTCCATTGTGTTCGGGAGTGTGAGGTGGAGAAGTATAATGCGAAATACCACAAGATAAGAAGTGAGTTTTTAGTTTCTGATATTCTCCCCCATTATCAGTGAACACTGAGATTATTTTTGTGTGGAAATAATTCTCTACTAGCTTTTGAAAAGAAACAAAAATGTCATGTGTATCAGATTTCGTTTTCATTGGGTATAGCCAAGTATATTTAGTGAAGTGATCAATAAACGTAATATAATAAACATAACCATCAATAGACTGTTTTGTTGGTCCCCAAACATCAGAATACACAAGCTGTAAAGGTTTAGAACTGGTGAGAGAATTATCAAAAAATGGCAGTTTATGACTTTTGCTAACTGAACAAGAAACACAATGAAATTTGGACACAGACTTAGCTAACGACTCATGACCCATGCTAGTAAGAGCTAAACGAAAAAATTTATTGGAAGGATGGTCAAGTTTATGATGAAAGGCCGAAAGTGAAGACACACTAGCAGTAGCATTCAACTGTGGTTGGACACGACTTGTGGAAAAGTGGACACAGTAAATGTCATCAATATTCTCGCCCCGTAGAAGCAACGCCCCCGTGCGCAGATCCTTCACAACAAAATAAAGTGGAAAAAATTCCACAGAAACATGATTAGTCCGGCATAGCTTAGCAATAGAAATTAAATTCTTGCGTAAATTTGGCACACATAAAACATTCGGAAGAGATAAAGATGTAGATTTAGCTGGTAAACGAGTATTGCCAGTATGAGTAACAGCTAAATTTGTACCATCACCAAGTTGAACCTCTTCTGGCCCTCCATAATCAGTATAGCTCTGCAAAGAAGATGGATTAGACACGATATGGTGAGAGGCACCACTGTCAAACAGCCACTGTTGTGATGATGGATTAGCCGTAGTAGCATTCACAGAAGGTGTAGCTGACGTAGTAACTGACGTAGATGTAGAATCGGTTCGAACCACCATGTTATTTTCTCGAAGAAAACATGCAAGTTTTCGACACTCAGCAGCTACATGCCCAACATTATCACATAATTGACAAACAACAGCAGATTGATAATTGCCACGATTATGATTTGGTTGAGAAGAACGAGATTGTCCTCCACGATTCCTGCGAAAAGATTGATTTGAACGCCCATAGCCACCAGTTTGCTGGGCTTGCCGATTGCCTGGTCTATTCGTGTAATTAACAGTAGCAATAGGAGGCGAAGAATCAACCGGTTCCTTGTCTTTCAACGATCTCTCAAAATCAGTGAGTTTCTCAAATAAATCAGAAAAAGAAATTGCAGTTTCCCTAACTTTGATAGCAGCAACAATTGGACCATAATCATTACCAAGTTGAGTAATAATATGAACAATTAAATCATCATCACTCACAGGATTTTGTGTAAGCGCTAATTCATCAGCAATGGCGCGCATCTCATTCAGAAACGTAGCAACAGGTTTCGTGCCTTTTGGATTCTGAGCAAGTTTCGTTTTGAGCGAAAGAACCCGCGATCGCGAAACATTGGCGAAGCTTTGATGCAGTCGATCCCAGACTTCTTTAGCCGTCTCTGCTGAGGAAATCAGAGGTTGAATTGTGTCGGAGCAACTCCCAAGAAGAGCACTGACCAGAATATGGTCTTGTCGATACTAGAGGAAATATGCTGGGTTTACAGATCGGTCTTCGTCAGGAAGAAATTTGGATGGAGATTGTTGAGTTCCATCAATAAAGGAAAGCAAATCAAGCCCGATTAGCGTGGACTGGACTTGCTTCCGCCAAACAGGGAAATTTTCTTGAGTGAGCTTAATGGGAAAGTGGGTAGGTGCATTTAGTTGAACAACAGTGGTAATAGATGTAGAAGCCATAAGAAGACAAAATAGAGATCAACCAAAAACTCGTTAGAGTATTTTATGGCTCTGATACCATATGAAGATTATGTTTTTTGTATATCTGAACTGAAGTTTACAACTCTTTAAATACAAGTAATCCTTTAACTAACTAACATAAGATCAGGAACTAGAATCGGAAATATGAAATACAAATTACAAATGTGGTTACAGCTGTACATTATCCTTATCCTTAATAATGCGCACCATTATTAAGAGAACTATAAACATGTAAAACATTGGAGATGACTGCCTTAGTCTCCATCTGCACAAGGACTGAACATGATACCAAATTTATGAAAATTCACTGATTGGCTTGAAGCTCTTCATATTCTTATAAAATATTCTTCATTACAGTAACGGCAACCACATTAGCTTCAAAAAATAAAAAAGAATCATCCGTAAATAACAAATGAGATACTCACGGACAACCCATCTTCACATATTAGAAAAAGATAGAGCGATATAAGGTTCCCTTGTCTCAAACCCCTACTTGAAATCACAAGTCCCACCAAAGAACTGTTCAAATTTATCATGTAACTAACATTCGAAAAGCACATAAACATCCATTGAACCTAAACAACAGGGAAATCCAACGCCAACAACATAGCATTTAAATAATTTCAATCCATCCTATTATATGCTTTGCTGATATGGATTTTTAATACACAGTAACCCAAATCAGTCGATCTTCTATTTTTCAAATCATGGATAGTCTCAAATGTCACGCAAACATTATTAGTAATAAGCCAATTAGACACAAAAGCATATTGAATGATGACAATCAAATGTAAAAACTTTTTAAGTTTATTAGCTAAGACTTTAGACACAGTTTTGTAAATGACACTGCATAGGACAATCGGTTTAAAAAGCATTAAAGAAAACATTTAATTCTTGATTTTAAATAGACTTATTAAATATGAAAGTCAAAATTTACTATTTAATCAATATTATATTTAAAATTTTTAATTTTATAATAATAAATTTCTAACTTTTTAATTTTATTTTAAAATAATTTATTCAATTAAATATAAAATTTTAAAAATTTTCAATTTAATTATGATTATATATAAAATTTTTAATATTAATCTAAATTCTTTAAATTTTTTATAATTATAATTCACTCTTAAAATAACTTTAATTAATTTTAAATTATCTAATGTGTCATATTATGTGATATTCATTTATTTTTTAAAAAAGTAGTTAAATCTATGTTACTAATCATTTAAAGTTGACTATAATTATACCATTTCAAAAAAAAAAGTTGACTATAATTATAAAAAAAATATAATTAGAAAAAAGTTAAAAATTTTATATATAGTGTTAATTGAATGTAAAATTTTAATTTATATATTAATTAAGTTTTATATTAAGAATTAATTATAAACATAAATTTAAAAATTAAATTTAATTATTTTAAATTAATATTCATAAATTTAATTTGATGGTGAGTGAATTTAAATAAATTTAAAAGTATTAGATTTTATTTTTTTTAATTTTTAATTTTTATTTAAAAAAATTATTTTAAATTAAAAATTATAATATAAAAATTATTTTTCACGTCAAATAAACTTCTTGACATTTCCCTTTTACAAGTAACGATCAGGTGCGGACCCACAATACATCAGGGCACAATCCCCCACATATTCCTTTGGTCCTTTTAATTTTCTTTTTGGATAAAAATAAATATCTTATTGTAACTATAAAAATTGAGTCTAAATAATAACTATATTAATTTTATGGAATTAAAATTATTGTGCCAAAAATATTTTATAAATCAACGAAATAATAAGATTTTTCAAATAACAAACCAAATAATAATTAATGTGCATTATTTAAAGAAATATAAAAATATAAAAAATAAAATTTATATGCTTTCAATTTTTTGTAATTACTATACTTAATTTTGTCATATGTCGCTTACATTAACAAGAATATATTTGAGAAAATTATAAATTAGAATAAGAATTTATTTGATATATTTTAAAAATTTAACACTCTTATAATATTTAATTTGTTATTAATGATGTTTGATACTAATAATGGAATTGATTAACTTTTTAATTTTTAACTTTCTTAATATTTATTGCTGCTTAAATGCCAAATGCTAATTTAACAAAGCTTAATATAATTTTTTGTTGACATTATTTATTTATATCTTTAAATATTTAAATAATGTATCCTATTAAATTATATTTCATATATCTATGAATACAAAATTTTGAATTGTTTAAAAAAATATAATTAATAATAAATTTGTGTTGATTCGCATATATAACCGTTCTAAATTTATTATGCGTTATGATTAAAATAATAAAAATTAAAATATACTTTTTTAAATTTGATTTTCAATTTCGACGGATTGAAATGAGACATTATTATTATAAAATAAATAAAGTGATTATTGAATTGGTCAATTTTGCTATTTAGAATATTTTAAATAATTCAAATTTTTATTATTGAATTTGTTAATTGAGATATTCGAAGAGTTGAATTTACTTGGATGAATCGAGTTTAATTTTGGACAAATTTTTATTTTTTTTATATTAAACTCTTTTATATAAAAAATAAAATTGTGTTAATTATATTTTTAAAAATTAATTAATTTATAAATAAAAAGCAAATTTTTTATTTTTTTATATAAAATATAATAATATAAATCTATATAAATTTATTTATATTTTTTAATTAACCTTATATAAAATATCATAAATTGTTATGTTTTTAATTATTATTATTGTCATAATTACTTCATTAAAACATATAAAAGTAATATTTGAACTCTGATTTTCATTTGTATCAAATGCACTCTAAGAGTAAAAATATATCCTTTGCTAATTTGGATTTTTTAAAAAACTAAAATTGGATTGCTCAATGTAAATTACACAAGGATGTGGTCAAAGAAAAATCTAAAATTTGTTGATTCTTTGGCCTCGCCCGTGCCTGTCAATTTGCAACCGAACTCGGACATCTCACTTTTTTATTTTATACGTAAGCGAACCAATTTTTATTGTAACTTCATTTTTTCAAAGTGAATAAAATTTTATTAAAATAAAAATAAATTTTTAATATTTAATACTTATAAAATATAATAATTTAATTTTATATGCATGTGAATGTTAGGAATTTTTTAAGTGTTAAATAATTATATTTTATAAAATTTAAAAATTTATATTGATATGAAAATTAAATATTAAAAATAATTAAAACATTAAAATTTTAACCAACTTTTTAAATAAAAGTCAAAGATGAAAATATATATGTGACGAATTTTAAAATAAAGTTGCATCCACCCTTATTATTATGTTGGAAATATAGACCTCACCACATACAATAAATTTTTAATTAAAAATAATTAAAAAATTATTTAATTAAATAATTAATAATTATATTTAAATAAATATTTATAAAACTCTTTTTCATATAAAGCCATGATAATCGTGTGACAGCTCTCTTGCATTTTAAAGATTTCACGGTACAAATTGTATTTCCGGTTGTTTTTAAAAAATCCGCCATGAAAATACCTTCAGGCCGCCTCCTCTCTCCTCCTCAGCCTGTGCAAAAACCATGACAAAAACCCAATTTCATGTTAGCTCATCCTCTCTCTTTGGACCTCAAATTCAATCTGTAGACCGAAATTAGGGAAAATGGGATCTTTTGTCCCATTTCAGGACCTCAACCTCTCTCCATCTCCATCTCAATCTCCGGTGTCCGCCAACGACGCCTTCCTTACCCCGCCCCCTCTTTTAATCCCTAAGATTGAACCTAAACTTGAGCCGCTTGACAGTCTAGCTGAAACGCCTCAGCCTCAAGATTCTCAGGATACTTTGTTTCCCGATTTTACCCCTAACATATTCTCTAATTCCGAACATACCCCTCATTCCCAGTCCTCCGCTCTCTCCTCCTCCTCCGAAGATAATGTCTACTCTGAATTCCACAGAGTATCCGAGCTTTTTCGCACTGCGTTCGCCAAACGCTTACAGGAGCAGTACGGCGACGTTTCGGTGTTGGACCCAGATTCTCGCGCGATCGTCCCTGTTAATGAAGAGAATAGCCTTTCCTCCGTTGTCGTCACCCGGCCTCCTCGCCGATACCCTAAGCGCTCTTCGGAGCTCGTCCGCGTGACTGCCCTGGGGATCGAGGACCAGCGGTATTTCCGGGACGTATTTCGTCGGACCCGAATGCTATATGATGCCCTCCGCATCTTCTCCGTCTTGGATGAAGAGAAACGCCGTGGTGAGAGCCTCGGCCGAAGGGCCCGCGGCGATCTCCTCGCCGCTTCCGTGATGCGTGACCGTGGGCTTTGGCTCAACCGCGATAAGCGGATCGTCGGGTCCATCCCTGGAGTTGAAGTTGGGGATCTCTTTTTTTTCCGGATGGAATTATGTGTCGTTGGACTTCATGGCCAAGTACAAGCAGGAATTGATTATCTTCCGGCAAGCCAGAGCTCTAATGGCCAGCCCATTGCAACAAGCATTATCGTTTCGGGGGGCTATGAGGACGATGAGGACTCTGGAGATATGATAGTCTACACGGGGCATGGTGGGCAGGATAAGTTTTCGAGGCAATGTATGCACCAGAAGCTCGAAGGAGGGAATTTAGCGTTAGAGAGGAGTATGCATTATGGGATTGAGGTAAGAGTAATTAGAGGGTTTAAATATGCGGGGAGTTTTACTAATAAGATTTACGTTTATGATGGTTTGTATAAAATCCATGATTGTTGGTTTGATGTGGGGAAATCTGGGTTTGGTGTTTATAAGTACAAGCTATTGAGGATTGATGGGCAACCGGAAATGGGCAGCTCCATTTTGAGGTTTGCACAGAGTTTGAGAGTTAGTCCATTGAGTGTGAGGCCTAGGGGGTATCTAAGTCTTGATATTTCCAACAAGAAGGAAAATATGCCAGTTATGTTGTTTAATGATATTGATAAGGATCATGATCCTCTTTGCTATGAGTATCTGGTGAGGACAGTGTTTCCACCCTTTGCATTTAATCACGGAAGTAGTGGGACCGGATGTGATTGTGTTTCAGGTTGTACTGATGGTTGTTTTTGCTCAATGAAGAATGGGGGAGAGTTTGCTTATGATCAGAATGGTTTCTTGTTGAGAGGGAAGCCGGCAGTATTTGAATGTGGAGCTTTTTGTAAGTGCCCTCCAAGTTGCCGGAATCGGGTAACTCAAAGGGGGTTGAGAAATAGATTGGAAGTGTTTAGGTCAAGAGAGACAGGCTGGGGAGTTAGGTCATTGGATTTGATACATGCTGGTGCATTTATATGTGAATATGCAGGGATTGTCCTCACGAGAGAGCAAGCTGAGGTTTTCACAATGAATGGTGATAGTTTGATTTATCCAAGTAGATTTTCTCAGAAATGGGCTGAATGGGGAGATTTATCTCAGATTTATCCTGATTATGTGCGTCCATCTTATCCATCACTTCCACCTTTAGATTTTGCAATGGATGTCTCAAGGATGAGGAATGTTGCTTGTTATATGAGCCACAGTTTAACTCCAAATGTGCTGGTGCAATTTGTGTTGCATGATCACAATAATTTGATGTTCCCGCACCTTATGCTTTTTGCAATGGAGAATATTCCTCCTTTGACAGAACTTAGCCTTGATTATGGTGTGGCTGATGAGTGGACTGGGAAGCTTTCCATTTGCATCTGACTAGGCTGGAAGATTTGTTGGAACTTTTGTATGTTGTGTAGCACAACATCCTGGAGACATGACGTTTTAAGGTGAGTGTAACTACATTTTTACATTTCTATATCTAGTTGAACATGATTAGATTACATTACTTTAGTTCTTGACTTTGTCCTCATTAAAGCTGATTCTAGATTGATGTCTGCCTTGTAATTCTTTGCAGTTAGATCTGTTGATGATCCTATTTATTCATAGGACAGTTAGAAGTAGCATTCCTTACGCAACTTCGTAGCATAGTCTGACAAGTGGTAATGTATAGTTTAGGTTTGGCTACGATTTAATTTAGGTGAGACAAAGGAGTTAAAAATGTCTTATTTATGTCAAATTGCGTGCATTCCAAATATGTGTAAATTGTTGATATATATGTTTCTAAATCACTAGTTTAATTTTTTTGTTGTTTTTTATCCTGTAATATGCAAGTACTATTTAACACGCACATGCCCAGTTTACCTGTGCATAATTGTTTGGCAGAAATCCTTTAAGGCCTTTATGTCTCTCTAGGTAGAATGATTTTGCAAACTGTTTACTAATGGCCTATATGATGACTCATTGATGCTTCCAGCTTCTTCAGCGTCTTCATAGTTGGGGCATGAAGGTCATACCATGTAGCAATTGTTTATGTGCCTAGTGCATGTGCGGGTCCTTTATGTTGCATCTGCAATGGCATCCTGTGTTGAGTTTGTGCATATGCAGTGCAAGTGGTGCTCCTAATTGATTAAGAAACCCCATTTATTTCCTAGGGAAACTGGCACTAATCAATTTGGCAATGCAGTTTCCATGGTAGTTTTGGCTTCGTCCTGAATGCTGGATGCCATGTGATAGCCAGGCTGCTACTTAATGTTTACTTTCGATTTTTGTTTGGGTAATTTACACACGGTACACCAATTTAGGAGTTGTAACAGTAAACTACACTAAGCGGTATATATTTTATATCACATGTATAATATTTAATTAATTTTTTAATATTTTAAAGAAAAAATAAAGAACTTATTTGATTATTTTTTAAAAAATTAATTAAATATTATAAATGAGAGAAAAATATCTATATTTTTAACTTAACAAGTGCCACGACAACAAAATTAATATTATAAATGAGAGACAAATATCTATATTTTTAATTTAACAAGTGCCATGAAAACAAAAGTAATTTAGAAACCTTGCTATAAGTGAAGAGGTTTTATGTTACAGAATGAAGTATGCAATTTACTGTTACAACTCTTAAGTTGGTGTATCGTCTCTGTAAATTACACATTTTTGTTTTTGAGATTTGTTTGATGCTTGATTAGTTTGATAATGTTGAGTGGTTTTATCTGAAGCTACTAATGGATTTAGTTTGAGAACGTTATAGTTGTTATTCCTTCCTTGTCCAAACATAATAGAAACGTGCTTGGAGATATGAATATGGCAAAAATACTTGTCCTTCGCAGACATGTAAATTTGTTCTTATGTTGATTGCATTTTGCAGGTGGGAGCTGTTCAGTGGTTTTGCCAAAGTTTTCTGACACACTATTCTGAAATGTCTGGTCTTCGTCATTTTACCTTGAGAATTGATGCTGAAAATATCAATATGGTATCGGCATATAGATATCTTTCTATTTTCTAACTTTATCTCAAAGTGCTCCAAGGTTTGCAGGGTGGTTCAGAAATTGGTTTTCCTAGTTGTTTGGGGGTCAGTCTGGGTTCAAAGACCTGGAAATGAAAAATTTGAGGCTAATGTATGGATGCTGCTGTTGTGATATCACTAACACCAAAGAAAATGTAATCCTTTTCACAGTTTCACCGAATCTCTAGGAAGCCTTGCACTAACTATAGTTTGCCATAAGGCTTTTTGTAAGCTTGTATGACTACGCATGACTGTATCAACCTTTTGTACTTAAATGGCTTGTATATACGAAATTCAAAATTTATGATCTTGTACAGGAAATCTGTCAGTACATGCACACATATCAATGCCTGTGGTTACTTTCAATGATTTTGTTGGTGAGTTATTGAACGATTCTTTTGGATCTTATCTGTCATACTTCTTCAGGGTTTGCTTGGTCTACAAGAGATGATTTTCATTTTCAATTTTTAAATCTTGCGACGTAATGAATGAAATACGAATCCATTGATCATATGCTTCAATTTTCTTACGCCCTATAATTTGATACACGATAATTATACTCTCTCCGCCTCACTCAATCTGAAACATTTTTGCTTATCACACTCAAAACTATTGTTGACATATATCTAACATTAAAAAACATAAAATTGCAGGAGAAAAACTAATTGATTCTGAAAAAAATTCTAAAAAGTTTCAGGTTAAGAAGTATTTTCTTTTAATTTTGAATTTAAAATAGTTTAATGGCAGTTTATAATCTAACCATTTCATCGAAGCTGAACTTATTATCAGTTATTCGGGAAAAAAAAAAAATTCTATTATCTATTTATGAAATGATGAAATATCAACACTATAATTAAAGACATATGAAGAAGACTTCCAATTAAAAGGAAATTGGAAGTTGAGAATTAATTAGTTGTCCAATTCAAAATAACAGCTTTTAATTATTCAGTTTTCTTTATCTTGGATATAAACCGGTAGATTTCATATGAAATCAGGGTTACAGTATGTACATGTATACATTTTGTCATAACTTTCAATATAGAATCTGGTTTAAGTTGCACATAATCTATCTCATCAGAACATCCATTTATGAAGAGGTGCCTGTTCCATTCTTCTCCAGCTGTCGTAGTCTGGCTCGTTCCATCTTTCTTTTCCGCCATTCCTCCAGGGCTGAGGAATTGGTAAATGTTAGAAGTATCACCATGGTTAGATGACTAACAAAATGCATCTAAACATGAGATATCTGAGCGTTTTAAGGATAAAATATAAAATATCATAGCTTAGCTACCACAGAAACTAAGAAATCCAGAGATGTTAATGAGAGATGGAATGGTATGGCAAGTCACCTTTCAAGCTGGCAGCATCATTAATAGAACGGAAATCTTTTAATCTTTTGGAAAGATCAACAGCAGCAGTTTGCTTCGTATCTTTCTGTTGCACCGTTTCAGGTTCTGTATACGCTTCTTGTTCAATTTCCTTCACCTGCAAATGCACAAACACAGAATTCCCATGTAGAATCAATCCCGAACCATGAGGGTACAGAATATTCACCAATTTTTTGCGCTCATTTCAAGCAAAATGTATTGAGAGATAATCCAACCTTGATGAAACTATCCAATTCAAACTTCTTTTTCTCTGAATAAATAACATTTTTTAAAAAAAAAACTAGAAGCAAAAGAACATCTACAAAAAATTCTTTCATGTGGCAGCAATGTTGGGAGAGGTTAAGGAAAGCACGTGCCCATATGAGCACTAGCTTTCCAGCCATTGATTATGTATGGGGATGAGTAAAAATATAATTTCTTTATTAAAAATACCCATCTCTATGCTTAATCAATTGCTAGAAAGTTAGCGCTCATATGAACATGTGCTTCCCTTAGTCTCACCTATGAAAATTTCGTAACTAGTAAGCAAACATATTATAGTTTTAAAGCCACTAGCATTACTCTTTTTATCAATGCCCAAGGTTGCATGGCAAGGCGTATCTCCTCAGACTCCTTGATGTAGCTTAGCTGAGCTGCATTTCAATTTGACATTGGAACATGGTTATCTACATGTCAGTAGCTGAGTGACCTAGAAACATAACAAAGAAATAAAATGTACTGAAGACCAAGAAATATGATCAATAAGCTCAGTTATCAAGTAAAATTTCTAGAGTCAAGTCCAGCATTAACGATAAATAATGACACAACCACCTATGTTCAAGAACTATAAATTGACAGATGCATTTCAAAGTTGGCAAGTAAAATTTATGCCAACCAGAAAGTCCAAAATGCAGTGCACTATTAGCATGCACCAAATCATGAAATTCTACCATCTGTTCAAGAACTATAACTTGAACTGCTATATTTTCAAAGTTGTCAATTTATGCCGACCAGAAAATCTAAAATATAGCTAGCTATTAGCATGCACCAGATCACAGAACTTAAAGTGCATTATCAATTATTAAATTTTGCCATCCTTTGACTAAGGATTGTTGATAAATCCAATACCTAGTTTGGAGTTTGCAGGATGGATATGAGTGGGGTTGCAATATGGTAGATTACGTTGATTCTGATCATTAGTTTAATACATGCACGTGTGCACGGGTGTGGGTATGTGAATGTACGAGCAGTTGAGAAACAGGCTGCAAAGCATTTGTCATTAAAAATTTAAGCAGCAGAGTACAACTTAAATATGGAAAAAAGAAAACCCTATTCTAAGTAAATCTAGATAAAGATGTAGAGGCCTAGGGTAACTGAATACCATAAACCGATAGCTAATTTCCCATTTAAATAGAACTAGCGTATGAAAAGAGATAAAATTCGGATCAATAAGTTTCACGTTTTGGTACGCAAAAGTATCACGTTCTGGACTGTGCAGTTTGGAATGACATTTAGAGGGGCGCTAACATATTAGGTAACATTGTGTCATATCCAATAATACTTACAAGTAAATTGGGAAATAAAACGGCTTTGTCAGCCCATAATTTCTTGAGCATTACAATAAATAATATACCCTTTTTCATTAAATAAAGATTTAGAAAGTGCTAGTTTCCCTTTTATGACAATTTCTGAAACTGATTAACAAATGAGACCCAGCCTATATGGAAAGCAAAATAACTGGATGAGGCAATTTACTTGAAGGAAAATGGGGATTGATTGAATCAATTTCCAGATTAATCATCTGAAAGACTTCAATGGAATATATGTAGGTCAAGTAAAATCCATTGCTAATGCTATAGCTCATAACCATAAATATACAAGACAATATCAATTTGAAGGCGTTCTATGAACTGAATATGATCTAAAGCTTCAATTGGAGAACTAATGGAGCTACACAAGTTTCATTGTCAAGTAGAAAAAACCAATCCACCAATTTCCACATCTGAATTCTGAAACCGCAAAATCAAACCTTAACATAAGTGGTGATCCAATTCATCAATAAATAGATATACAGGCACCAAAATAGGCAAATTAATAAAACATCTTTATTTTCAAAATATATAATCTGAGTACACAGAAATCAGAAAACACAAAGAGTACCATTGTCAAGTACAAAAAACAAGCCACCAATTTCCACACCCAAATTCTGAAACCACAAAACAAAACCTTCACAAAAGTGGTTATGCAATTCATCAAAACCTTCACAAAAGTGGTTATGAAATTCATCAATAAATTGAAACACTAGAAAAAAAACATCTTTATTTCAAAATATTTCATTAATGTACCAAGAAATCAGAAAACAGATAGAAGTTGAAAAGGATAATGATCAGGTCCCTTATTGCAGCTACAATAGAATTACACACAAACAAACAAATAAAGTTCCCGTTTAAGCAAATACTCATTAACTAAATAGTCATAAAGCAAATGAAAGGATAACACTTTAGAAATCAATTTCACAAAAAAAGTAGTACCTTGAAAGAATACATCACATACTGATTGCAATATATTCTGATTTTACTTTAGCTTTATAAGTACTAGGATACAAAAATTATTTGGTGATACAGAAAAACCATGGAGAAAAATATAAACATCAGTTTTAAACTAGCAGACGTGATCCTAATATAAGACAAGAATAAATGGCCTCTGTCACAATTTAGGCCTAAGTAAACAATCAAAGAGAGAAAACTCAATTCTCCCCGATGCTCAATCTATATTGAAAATGTTCTGAGAATTCTGCACATGTACCAAACTGTCAGAACTCCCAAGCATCCTATATCAGGATTTCCATTTTGGCTGATGAGAAGTTTACAATGAATATGCATATAAGAGACAATAAATACATCTACATAGAAGCCCAGCCATAACATCTTGTAATGGAGTGTCAATGGTCATTCTTACCTGATATTTCAGTGATAAAAGTCATAGTACCTAGTTCATAGTTTGCGGGATGGGTATGAGTAGGGTTGCAATACGTTAGATTACATTGATTCTGATCATTAGATGTGCGCATGTGTGTGTTTGTAAGAGCAGAAATTAGTTGCCCACCAAGCTGCAAAGCATTTATCTTTAAAAATTTAAGCAGCAGAGTACAAATTAAATAGGAAACTTTCAATAAAAAGAAACCTATTCTAAGTAAATCTAGATAAAGATGTAGAGTTCTAGGGTAACTAAATACCCTAAACCACAAGCTAATTTCCTATTTAAATAGATTTAGTGCATAAAAAGAGATAAATCTGGATCAATAATTACATAAGTGGTTATCTAATTCATCAATGAAAAGAAACACAAGCATACACACACACACACACAAAAAAAAAAAAATCTTTATTCATAATTTGCAATCAAAGTACCCAGAAACCAGCATAACAGATGGAAGTTAAAAAGGATAATGATCGGGTCCATTAGGTTCTATTAGACACAAAAGACAAATAAAATTCGCGTTCAAGCAAAATTCCAGAAAATCCATTTCCGCCACTGTATTTGCTTACAGTAAAATTTGATGTCAAAGAAAGGGAGTGAGAGAATTACCTGAATTGAATTGATTAGATGAGAGCCTGTTGTTGCGGGATGAGGAAGAAGAGAGAAAGCCTTGGAGCAAGAAAAGGACAGCGATCACATTCAATACTGTAATTATTATAGTAGCGTTCTTGAAAGACAATCTCATCCGCCATGATTGGTGCACCTCCATTTCCTTCTCCTTCGCCTTTGAAAGTACCAAGAGGTTTTCACAATTCACACACCCTGCGATCGGGTTAAAAGGGTTTCTTCGTCTCCTGGTCCCGCAGAGAAAGAGAAGCAAGACACCCAAGTCAACTGATTGATGTCCCTATTTTTCTCCTGTAGGTTGACTCCTGTTTGTTCTGTTATCTGTCCGACGAAACAAGCTTTGTTTGCGGGATGGCCGCCGGTTGAATATTTTTTATACGGGCAAATTATTATATTTTATTAAAATTAATTATTCATCTTTATTTATTAAAATTAATTAAATATAAAATTATTTTTTTTCCAAAGAAAATGTTAGTTACCTTATTAGATTACACAAAATAGCGTGAATAGTTAAAGTTAGATGGATTAAATAATATTAATAATTAAAATTATAGAAATTAAATAATATAAATATTTTAAAAAAATGTTTCCTAATATTTTCTTTGAGGTGAGGATTAAAAGTTTAATTTTATAAAATATTAATATTTTAATTAACTTATAAAATAAATACCAAATAGTTAATTTTAATAAATACATAAATTTGATTGTAATTTACTGTTTTATATTGATGCAAATTCAGATATTCTATAATTACATTTAGCCTGAACTTAAATTTAATAAATAATATTTGAATTAGATTTAAATTCAGTTGGAATTTTATGTGTTTAATATATTATTTGAACACATTTTTGTAATTGATTAAACATAAAACATATTTTATTGAATTATTAAATTTAAAAATATAAATTATTAATAAAATAATAATTTATATTGATTATTAATTAAATTATTAAATATTATTTAAGTAATAGTTATATTTGGAATGAAATCTAGTAATTTAAGTATAAAGATTAAACAGATACAAATACTGAAAATTATTTATTAAAACTGGTTTTAAATGGAAATTAGCAATAACTAAGAACAAAATTCATAATGAACTGAAATTATTCTTTCTTCACTCTGACATTATCCTTTTCTTTATTATTTCAGAATATAATAATAAAAAGAAGCCTTAATATTCTTTGCTAGCTGATCCTGGGAAAATGTACATGGGAAGGTCTCTGAATCTAATGTTGTTTAGAGTTGTAAAATAAATCAAATGAGAAGAGCTTCACTCAAATAGGAGAACAAAGTTTACTAATCCATGTAGCTCTGGTCATTGTTTCAAAGCAAGATCAATCAAAACAAGAATTGAAAAGGGAAGATGAAGAGGAAAGCAAAAAACATCAATTATTCAGCAAATGGAAAATCGTAAAATCACAAAAGCTCTCCTAAACTGAACATTCGCAATGGCTTCCACAGAGCTCGCACTTGCACCGAGAGTTTTTGCGATATTTGTTGCATGGTTGGCCGAGACGCTGGATTGGCATGAAGGCAAGCAAATGCTAATTGCACAATAGAAAGTATTTCTGCGGCTTCTTTATTTGTGGGTTGTGGGAGGCGTTGGTCCAATATATCTTTCAGGAGAATTTGGCAGGTAGCTGATAGTGTTGATGTTGATAGAGACAGGATTATATCCCCTGGATGCCTTCCCATGATCACTTCCAGTGATACCACTCCAAAGCTGTACACATCGGACTTCTCATTTACTTCCATGCTGTAGGCAAGCTCTGCAGAGAACAATACATGTCTTAATTGTACGAAAACGATACAACAGCAGCAATAACAACAACAACAATAACTAAGCCTGAACCTGAAACTAGTTGGGGATTCGCATGAAAAAATAATTCTTTGAAGAAAATGAGAATATATCCGAATTTAAACAAATAGCAAGAGTAAATAACCTGGAGCCAAATACCCGAAGGTACCAGCAAAAGATGTCGTATGTGTTGAGTCTAAAGTCAAAATCCTTGCTGTACCAAAGTCGGAGATGTGAGCCTCTTGTTCCATATCCATCAATATATTGTTGCTTGATATGTCACGATGAACAATAGGAGGTGAGCAGTCATGGTGCATATAGGATAAGGCACTGGCCACCCCTTTCACAGCATTTATCCTCGTGATCCATTTCAACTCCTCAGCTTTTACCTTCTCCTGAAGTATCTTTCCCAAGCTTCCTCCTCCAAGGTATTCATAAACCAAATATGAGTGCTGTGAATGTAAACAGAAACCAAGGAGCTTCACAATATTTCTATGTTGAATTTTGGTTAATGCACAAATTTCACTTGTAAAAGCCTTTAAGCTGGATATTTCACTCCCCTCAAACCGGTGAAGCTTCTTCACAGCAACAACTTGATTAGTTGAAATCTTTGCTTCGTAAACAGTCCCACATCCTCCCACTCCAATACAATATTTGGAGTTGAATCGCTCTGTTGCTGCAATTATGTTTTCATGTACCATTTTCCCATCATAGCTGCATGCTGCAAATATGTTTTCATTTCCTGCTTCTTTGGCTTCATCTACGATCCTGGCTCTTTTGCCAACAATAGCAAGAACACCAGAAATGACAAATACAAGGGTTAAGGTGGTTGAAAGAGGAACTGCAATCAAGACAATTGCCTTCCTGCCATCTTTTCTGCACATTCTGCTGATCTTTGTACAAGGGCAAGCTGTAAAACCAGAACTGTTGCCACATAAACCTTTATTATTAGTCAATGCTGCCATTGGCGCCCAGCTAAAAGCTTTATTGTTGGGAAGTGGACCCTCTAATTGATTGAAGGAGATATCAACAACAGTTAAGCTCAACATTTCATCAAAAGTGGAGGGGATGGAGCCCGATAGTTCATTATGGGAGAGGTTTAACGTCTGCAAGTTACGCAAATATCCAAGCTCCAGTGGTATCTCTCCTTCAAGCAAATTGTGACTTAGATCGAGCATTTGAAGAGAGATGAACTTGACAATTTGAAATGGAATACTTTTACTGAGCCTGTTTTTGCTTAAGTTCAAGAACTGCAGTTTTGACAAGTCTTTCAGTTCTGGAATCAGTCCTCTGAGATCATTCGCTGCAAGGCTAAGATCAGTAAGCTTGGATAACGTTCCAATTTCTGGGGGAATATTTCCTGAAAGTTTGTTATTGTTCAATTTAAGATTGAACAACAACTTCAATTCCCCTAGTTCATTGGGAATCTTCCCTACCAGAAAATTTTCGGAAAGGTCAAGTACCTGCAATTGATTTGCTTTCCCAACCTCAGGTGGTATCCCACCAGAAATTCTGTTGTTGGAAAATTTCAAGAGGGTTAGATTATGACAATGACCCCAGTTTTTTGAAAGCTCACCATGCAACTTATTGTAGCTCAGATCAATGAACTTCAAGTTTGGGTATATGCCAAAATCTTCTGATATGTGTCCATCCAGTTGATTTCTTTCAAGCCCAACTCTGATTAAGCTTGTGCAATTCTTCAGGCTTTTTGGTATGGAACCCACGAAACTATTATTACCTAAGACAAAAATTTCAAGCGCTCCGCCAAGGCAAAGATTTTGGGGTATATGTCCGGACAACAAATTGTCAGCCAGTTGCAGTGATTTTAAAGATGTAAAATTATTCATTTCTTGAGGGATTGGGCCACTAAGATCGTTCATGAACAGCCTAAGGTCAGTAAGGTACTTGAGTTTTCCTAATTCTGGAGGAATTTGGCCAGAAAGATGATTGATCGATAGTTCCAACTCTGTGAGCTTGCTTAAGTTCCCTATGCTGGAAGGAATTGATCCAGAAATCATGTTCACATGAAGGTACAGAAGTGTTAAGTTGCTCAAATTTCCTATAGAAGCAGGGACAGGACCACTAAGATTGTTTGATGACAGGTCAAGCTCAACAAGAGATTGCAGCTTTCCCAATTCTCGAGGGATATTTCCAGAAAGATGATTATTATAAAGGTATAGAAATCTTATACTGCCTAAATTTGCAATAGAAGCAGGAATTAAACCTGTTAACCCATTGTCATTCAGTCCAATCCAGTTTAGTGATTTAAGAAATAGAACTTCTGGAGGGATGGATCCTGAAAGGCTGTTGAAACCAAGATCTAGAAAGTCCAAGTTGCTCAAGTTTCCTATAGAAGCAGGGATTAGACCTTGAAGACTATTAGAGTACAAAGAAAGCTCAACAAGAAAGGTTAGTGATCCTAATTCCTTGGGAATGAATCCAGTCAGCTTGTTGTTTGCAATGTAAAGCCCAGTTAATCTTTTCAGGTTAGCAATAGTTGCTGGAATAGGACCTGTGAGACTGTTGTTTGTCAAAACAAGCAAATTAAGCGATCTTAACATTCCTATTTCCCCAGGAATTGAACCAGACAGTCCGTTGTCATGAAGGTGTAGGATGGTAAGGTTGCCCATGCTTCCTATGGAAGCAGGAAGTTGACCAGTGAGCTTGTTGTGAGACAGAAGAGAAACATCGAGTGACCCCAACTTCCCAATTTCCCAAGGGATTGAACCAGAAAGTTTGTTGCAACGAAGGTTTAGAAAACTTAGTTCGGTCAAGTTTCCTATAGAAACAGGAATAGGACCTGTCAGACTATTGTGAGAAAAAACAAGCACAACGAGAGATTTCAACATCCCTATAGTCCAGGGTACAGATCCTGTAATCTGATTATAGTAGACAAGGAAGTAGCGAAGACTTGCCATCAAACCTATCTCAGATGGCATGCTACCAGAAAAATTATTGACAGCCAAGTTTAAGTAAGTGAGCTTGGAAAGGTTACCAATGTAGGAGGGAATGCTTCCATGGAGAAAGTTGTGCGACAGGTCAAGGCTGATAAGTTTAGGGAACAATGCGAAGTTGAAGGATTGTAAAGTACCTCTCAGACCACTAAAAGAGACATTTATATGTGTGACATTTCCAGACTCATCACAAGTGATCCCAACCCACTGGCAAGGGGAACTACTGATGTCAGTTTTGGTGTGAGTAGTGGAATTGTGAGGGACAAAACTCCAAGAGCAAAGGAGGCAATCAGTGGGCTCGTCAAGGTTGTCTTTCCATTTGAGAAGAGCTTCTGCTTCTTGTCCTTTTATCTGGGCAGCTGATTTATGAGAAGCGGAAGCTAAGACAACACTGGAAGAAAATAATAATACAATGAAGCTGGTAAGGATGAAAGGCAATTGTTTAATTAGTGAGAACGCCATGCCTCAGCTGTTGGGTAGGAGGAGGATAGAGTGCGTGCATTCTGTGGGTTACTAAATTATATAGAGGTGATGAATTAATCAAGTGTTTTTTATCTTTAAAAAACTTAATAAAACTTTTAGTTGGATTTATTTGGTTTTAATTGAAATTCAAACTTGAAAGTTAACAACCACAAAACAACTTTATATCACTAATATCACTAAGTCATAGTTTTTTTAAGTCAATAGATAAAGAGATGGAGATTAGGATTTGAACCTGACAGTTACATATGCCTTAACGGCCTAATCAGGCAAAGCCTAGACATCACTAAGTTATAGTTTACTAGTCAGTAATTAATTTTATTATTAATTTCAGTAATCATGAAACCTTGATTTAAATAAGAAAAGCACTTCATTTTGATTTTCCACTATAAGATAGATAGTGATATTTCAATTAGATTCTGAATAAAATAAACTCAACTTGACCAAACCCGATTAAAACTTAATTTTCAATTGGAGAACTACATTTTTAAAATGATCGACAACAATTAAATCTTTGTGCATGTCAAAATTAATTATTTAATTCTTAGTTTTAAATAATATTAATTAAAACGTTCTATATATTTGCTAAAATTAAACTGTTTAGCACTTTTGTCAAAGAAAACATTATCCAACTTATTTTAGACTAAAAAACATTTATATTTTTTAGTGTTTTTATTTCAGCTACATATATTATTCAATTTTTGTTAATTTTAAATATACATCCTAATTTTTCTGATAAGATTAAAATAAATTTAAGGAGTTTAATTTTATAAAGTACACAGATATTAGTAAAATAATTTAGAAAAATAAACTAAATAATTAATTTTAACAAAATACATTGACGATCAGTAATATACCTCAAGAATAACTAATACTTTGGCTTGTTCAGTCTATTTGATTCTTCTCTTAATTCATTCAATAACGGTTTGTATTTTGATTTGTTTGGTTCAGCTCTATGTAACAGCCCGGAAACCGGTACCCCTCTGTAACGGCCCAAACTGCTCGGCGCTAGAATCCAGATCGGCTTAAGGCCGTCGGGACCCGTAGCAAGCCTAAACTGAACTCTGTATATCAGATAAATCCCATACATGATCCAACTAGACCACTAGCTTTTGAAAAGTTTTTTCTGTAAAACCACCAGGCTTAACCTTAAAAACACTCAGACATATCAGCCTGAAACAGCCCCCAGGGCCTACACCAGCGATCCACTACCAAGCTCAACCTCCATGCCCTATGTCTGGAAACATAGAACCCACTCTCTTAAGGTCAGCATATCACAGGTTAGCCTTGGTTTCCGCTGCGGGTTAAGGGATTGAAACCCTTTCTTCCCTCACGGTTTACTCTTGGGTCAAGGGATTGGAACCCTTTCTTCCCTAATCACTGGAGTTTTATAAACACATCATATGTTAAGCATAGTTAGACACATTTCTCATCAAGAAACGTAAAACAGGATACATGCATACACCAGGGATTAAGCATACACCAGGCAAAGCACATTCTAAACCATAAACACACTAACTTACCATCTATTACATCATTTTACATATATCTTTTTAATTGACATCATGTCCACGATTCTATTACACAATCACAACCTGTGCTATGACTTCATTCTTTACTCTTGCTGTCTCTGACATCCCACAGCTAACTCTGACCTGCAAAACTGGGGTTAAGGGAAAGGGATGAGCTACTAAAGCCCAGTGAGTAGAAATAATGAAAACAGTTCATTCATTACATGCTTTCATGAAATGCGTCACTGCACAAATATTTCACATCTCGGATTTAGACATGACCCCAAAACTCCCTCTGTCGGTGCACGACCCCCTACGGAGCTCGTCACTACATGTACTAGCGCCCGGCCCCTACTACGGAGCTCACACAGGTCTTACCTAGACATAACAGATCTATGGGCTATTGAAGTCGCCTGGGTCCAATCCACATCATCCATAAAACAATGCAATGCATCATAGTCGTGATTCTAATGCAATCAACCTATTACATACTCATGAAACTCATGATGCATGAAATATGCTACAAATATATATCATTTCTCATGTTAAAAACATTAAGTTTAGTTCTACTCACCTCTGCTCCTCTAGCAGATACTGAACTGACTCTGCAACTGCTAATACTGACGACCTCCTCGATCTCTCAGGTCCAATCCTACACAAATGGACTCGAATGAGGTGTCAAACACAACCTAAACAACTCTTAAACAACTCTCCAAAGACCCCCTAAAAGATCCTAGAACAATCATATAAAGCATGTAAAAGAAAGCTGGACAGAACACTTTCGGCGGCAGGTTCGGCGGCCGAATGTCCTCTCCAGAGCCGAAACTCATGCACCTTCGGCGGCCGAATCTCTACTTTCGGCTGCCGAACCCTTTCGGGGGCAAGGTTCGGGGGCTGAAACACACTCCAGAGACGAAAGTCTTTAACCTTCGGCGGCACCTTCGGCGGCCGAATCCCGAAACTCAAAACTTTCGGGGGTGAGCTTTGGCTGCCGAAGCCACCTCCTCAAGGGGTTCGGCGGCCGAATGTACCTTCGGCTGCCGAACCTGAGTTCATCCAGAACTCAGCTTCGCCTTCAACCAAGCTCCTCAATCCTTTCCAACCCTCAAAACATGCATACCTCAACTCCTCAACTTACATATACTCTAGTATATACTCAAAGGGGGTAAAAACTACCTAAAACCCCAACACAACAACATAGCATAACACATCAACATACCTTTATCACCAAAACATCAAAAACTCACTCTTTACCCTATTCATGCAACTCTACCCATAAACTCCCATAAAACCTTCAGAAAATAGGGAAACAAGTTCAAGATCTTCACTTACCTCCTGTAAACAAGAAGATGAACGATCTGAACTTAGAGATATGGAGGAACTCTTCTTCAAACTCTCCAAACCTCACAACTTCTCTTTTTAGCTTAAAACCTTCAAAATAATATTAAAACCAATCAAACCTTTGCAAGATTTGATAAAAACATGAAGAGCATCCATGGAGGACATGATCTCACCTCTGAAAGTAAAAAGACAAGCTATACTTATCCATTTCACCGACTGGAGGCGTTTTATAGGGGACTGACCGCCTCTCCTTCGGCAGTCGAAACTGCATGCAAAACCATGCAACGTTCGGCGGCCGAACTTGGAGTTTCGGAAGCCAAACCTCAAGCACTTTCGGCGGCTGAACATTACCTTCGACGGCCGAACCTGCATTTTGCCTCCTTGGTCTCTTCTCTTCAAAACTCAATCCTAACCCACTTTAAACCTTTAAAATACTTAAAAACATCTTTGAAAACCTTTCTCTTACCCTTCTAGAAACCTCTGACATCCTCGAATCCCACCGGACGGTAAGAATTCCGATGCCTGATCTAGCCGGGTATTACACTCTAAATGTTCTCCCCTTAATTCATTCAATAACGATTTGCATTTCGATTTGTGTGGTTCAGCTCCGAATGCTCTCCCCTTATAACTATAAAATTTTTAACTCCCTCCACCCTAACTAGTAAGATCGAAACTTCAGATTTCAAAAACTACAAGCTACAGTATCCGTTTGACACCAATTTCCCCTTAATTTCTTCTAACATAAAATAGCCATTCTGGTATCCAATACTTAATAAAATATATATCTAGAAAATTAGCTTGAAGTTTTTCTACTTTTTAATTGTCATTGCCAGTGCTTTTATATTCACATCCACTTTATCTAACACACAAGAAAGATAAGCATTAATACAAAAAGCAAGTCTTGATGTTCAGTTTTGGACAGGCTGACGCGGCGTATTGTGACCTAGTGATGGGATTCACACGATAATCCCGACATTTTTAATTAAATCCTAGAAAAGACAGTTGATTATTCAAAGTTCAATTCTTAATCTTTCCCCAAAACTCTAATCCTACAAAACAAAGTTGTTGGTAGTTAGATTATTTCAGGAAAACCGTTTCAATCTAACCAATGAAAGAAGCATCATAAAGGACTACAGCATGCCTAATACCCACCATGAATTTGTTTCAGGTAAAACAACAAGCACCTTGCGAGCAAACAAAAAAACAAAGAATAAAAAGCAATCAAACCAAGTCCTACCAATCAGAGTGCAGTCTAGGTGATGAGATTTTTGTATTGGACTGCATTAATTAATTCAAAAGATTGCAGTCAGAAAAACTTTAGGACTGAAAATGGAAATACACTCACACGATAGCGAACCAGAGGTAAACAGGTAAAATGCTTGCTGATGGTTTGGCCCATATCAGAGCAGTCTTTGTTTCTACAGGCAGCGTTCGTTGATCGATTCTCGTCAAAAGTCATTGCTTGGGAAGACCCCGTAATGCACGTAGTTTTCGTTAGGATAAATAACCACAACTAGCATCAACTAAGTTGTATTAAAAGTAAGGGTACCGGCTAAACACAATTTTACACTTAATTATGTTTATAATTAAAAATTTTTAATTTTTAAATTTATTAGAATTATAATTAAATATTAAAATAATTTATTAAATTTGACTAAAAAATTTAAAACTTTACATTTATCACAATTATAATTATAACGTTGAATATTGATCTAAATTTTTTAAACTTTTTTTATAATTATAATCGATTCTCAAAATAATTTTAGTCATGTAAATTTCATATTATGTATTATTTATTTATTTATTTAAATATTTATTAAATACATATAGCAAATTTTTTAACTTTAATTAATCATATAATCTAAAAGTAACTCTTATTATTCAATTTTGTAATTTAAAATATAAAATATTCATTTTGAATGAATTTCTAAGTTTAATTAGTTTTAAATTAGGAATTTTAAAGTTTAAATTAGAAATTAATATTACAAAATTTAAATATTTTTAAAGGTATATAGTTAGTTAGATTATAAGAATTTTCTATTTTAAATAAATCTATAAATTTAACTAGTTTTAATTAAGAATTTTAAATTTTAAATTATAGATTAATACCATAAAAGTTAAATATATTTAAAGGTATATAGTTAATTAAATGATAAAATTTCTTATTTTAAATGAATCTTTAAATCTAACTTAGTTTTAAATTAAAATTTTTAAAAATTTAAATTAGGGATTAGAATAAGTTAAATATTTTTTAAGATATATAGTTAATTAGATTATAAATACTTTTTTATTTAGATATGTGGTTAATTACAATTCAAGAATTAGTTATATATATTTAACTAAATATTTATTAAAATTATTTTTAAAATCGACTATGATTAAAAAAATAAAAAAATTTAAATTTAATATTGAAAATTGTGGATATAATTATAATTAAATACAAAGTTTTAAACTTTTTAATTCAATTTGATAAATTATTTTCGTAATTAATTATAATTATAAAAAATTAAAAATTAAGATTTTTTAATTCAAAATTAAAAATTTTAACTATAATTATAATTAAATACAAAGTTAGCTATTTTTTCTAACTAATAGCCGTAAAAGTAATTATAAAAATGTATAAGTATGGGAATGAGTGGACGCTTTCTTCTTTAAACGAGAATAAAGGTTGTTTGGATTGGTGGAAAGAGGAGGGGAAGGAAAATATTTGGAGGAAAATAAAGTGGGAATCACACTTTTCCTTCCTTTCCAAGCAAGGGAAAATAAACGGAGGGGGAAAATAACATGTATACATCGGGTTATTTCCTCCCCGTTTTGGAGTGAAAGTCTGAGGAGGGAGGGGTAAAGTCCACCATTGGCTATGAAATTAGCTGTGCCCCAATTATCTATTTTAAATTATTTTTTGTTATTAGTTAATATAAGTGGTTTATTTTAATGTTGTACTTTTATAATATAATTTTTATTTATTCAATTCTGTTATAATATTAAAAAATTTAAAAAATATATGAATGACTGGATTCTACTGTATAGAATATTAAATACAATTCATAAATTTTTATAAAATAAATTAATTTAGAAATCTAAGTAGGCAACTTCAGAATATAATATTTTGAGATATCAGAGAATTTTGAAAAAATATATTTCAATTTGGACTAAACAGAATTCTTGCAGGAAAATGTCGCAATCAGAATGGCGGTTTATAGAAATAAGATGTCTCAAATATTCAACAATAAGATTAGGACACGTGCCTTCAACCCTAATGTCCTTAAAAGAACAGATGTAGCGTGTGGCAACGTCGGGTCTAGTAAGTTGGATGAGAATTGAAAATGATTGTTCAGAGTCTTAAAGATTATTCGTCCAGAGTCATATAAGCTAATCAAGTTAAATGGTCAAGTCATTCTCCATTCTTGGAACATCTGTAATCTGATAAAGTTTTATCAATAACAAATGAACAAAGTATTTCCACATATGGTATTCTTCAGTAACAAGGAACGAGGGGATTGCCTCACTCGAAGAGAGACTAAACCATGCCATAAGATAGTTTTCACCAGGTCATTCAGGCATTGGTCCCACTAAGTAAGGCCATAAGGCAATTTTCGTCAGACCATCCGGGCGTTGGTCCTACTCAGTAAGATCATAAGACAGTTTCCATTAGGTTAGGCCATAAGGCAATTTCGCCAGGTCATCCAGGCATTGGTCCTACTAAGTAAAGCCATGCAATTTTTATCAAGCTATTCGGACGTTAGTCCCACTAAGAATGGTCATAAGGCAGTTTCCGCCAAGTTAGACCATATGGTAGTTTTTGCTAAATCATTCGGGTGTTGGTCCTAATAAGTAAGGCCATAAGTAATTTCCACCAGGCCAGGCCATAAGGCATTTTTCACCAGGTCATTCAGGCATTGGTTCCACTAAGTAAGGCCATGAGGCAATTTTCGTTAGGCCATTCTGGCGATTAGTCTCACTAAGTAAGACTGTAAGACAATTTTCGCCAGATCAGGCCATAAGACAATTTTAGCCAGGACATTCGGGTATTGGTTCTACTAGGCAAGGCTACAAGGCAATTTTCACCAGGTCAAGCCATGAAGCGACTCTTGTCGGGTCACGAATTTGGGTGTTGGCCTCATTAATCGAGTCGTTTGTGCCAGACAGCTGAAAAGGCGAATATACCAACCCCCGAAAAGATAAAGAATGAAGGCGTCAAACAAAGAACTGGATCGGGTGAAAGATCCTTATTAACAAATCCTTCCAAGGTGTTTTACGATGAAAGGACGACAGTTTAATCCTTCACATTTAGCCTAGGTATTAATCCTAGTTCTTAACTATTTTGTGACTAAACGGGCATTAAAGAGGATACGTTTTAGCCCCCTTCGGTTGGTAAAAAATGGTGGCAACAAAAGCACACGAAACATTTATTTTCATTAAAGATTACAAGGAGTCAAGAAAGGGACTTGAATAAAGTCCCTGTTACATCAAAAGTATCTATTATATCAGAACCCTCAAAATCTATCCCATCATCTTATGGGAGGGAGCCGTCTGAAGGACTATGAGAAGAGCTATCTCTCCAAGTATCTTCCTGACCTTGCTCTCGGAATCAATCTCGCACAATCCAACCCCTTCTAGGGGTCGCGACACTGAAAAGCTATTATAATAGGGTTGGTTGCAGTCCTTAGCCAGTACATAGAGTTAAGCAGTGTGTTTGTACCTTCAGGAAGACCTGACTTCAGTTGCTCTTTGAAGACCACGATGATATCTTCCACATAGATTTGATTACCTTCAAAAACAGAAGAAGAAGAAGGCTTTCCACTCCTCTCTCCCATGAGAAACTGTCGTAAACCCAAAAGAAAAAAAAAAGATTCTTATACAATGAAATAGCCGACAAAGCTTTGAATGCGGTACAAAAAAAAAGGCAACCACTAGCAAGCGAAACGACACTTATGATCGAGATCACACCATGTGTCCTAAACCGGAAAGGCAAACGGTCACCTTCGGACCTAAAGAGTCGAAGACCAGCGGGGACCTCTGATATTACATAACATCCGCTCAAAATAAGTTATGAGTTATCACCACAAAACAAGGGCCACATAGCAAGGATCTGACATGTGGGAGATGTTATCCCGCTACGGGAAAGGGAGACCCGGACACTTTAAACACTTGAAATATTGTCAAGGCTCGCTCTCTCCTAATAGGCCAAATCTTGGCACAAGGTTACTGTTACCAAGCACATTCTCATTTTGTCTATGATTGCGGGATCATCAACCCATTAGTTTGCGATATCTATTATTAAGCAGCCGGCCACATCATAGCCGAATTTTCAGAAAATGTTATATTTATCTCTACCTTCTATAGTATAAAAAGAAAACAATTACAAAGACAAAAGTATTCTATCTCCAATACTACATAAGTTCTAAATAGTACATTACATTTTCTCTTTCCTTTGAGATATTGACTTACGTCAGAGTGGCTACCGTGACTACCTATTATCGTCTCACGCTTTTTTTTTCGCAGGTTCTAGCCAATCATAGTAAAAGTCCATTCCGACCATGTTATCAAACTAATCTCAGCAACATCAATAATAATAATAATAATAATAATAATAATAATAAATAAAAAAAATATCAATTTTTCACTTTAAATTCTATAATTCAGTTATATCAAAATAACACTTTAAAGTGCAGTTAATAAAGAACGATAATTTTTAGATTTTATTAGAAAATATTAATGTAAAATTTACACAAATTGAATTATAATTTTTAAAATAAAAATAAATTTTAATTAATAATTATATTTTATTTAACAAATCAATATTTTTTAATAATTTCTAAACATTAACACCATTTATTAATGATCCGTTACTATAAAACAGTATTTTAATACAAATGAAACAATAAACTTTAAAGTAATAATGGGTAAAATGATATTTTTTTTATAATAATAAAGAAAGAAAGAAAGTCGCATAACTTCACCTTCAAAAATCTTTAAAAAAAATAAAATAAAATTCTGACACTTTGTTTAGAGAAAACTTTCTGTCTGTTTCAAAGGTGACGAGGAGAGATGTTACTTTATGAACATGACTAATTGATTGCAAAACCTTTATCACTTTGTAATAATGTTAATTTGAGCACTATACTTTTATTTTTATTTATATATCATATTCATATCAAGTGCTCTCCCTAATCCTTATCCATTCAAAAGCTGCATATTGGATTTATTATTATTCATCGAAACAATAATCACTAAAAAAAATTATCAAAAAATTTTCACATTCACGAATTTAATCTGATAGTAACTGCATTAAAATTGAATCTCCATCTCAAATTCAAATTCCCTGATAACTGGGACAAACCCAGATATAGTATCACTTGATAACTAAGAAGAGATGGAAAAAAACAAGAATGTAAGGAAAAGTTCATGTGAATGGAAGAAATAGCAAATTTAAAGCAGTAACATAGATTTTGGATTATGTCATCTCAATAAACAAACTGATGATTAATCATCATCTGCAACTGGCTACAAATTGGAGCTGATGATGATGAAACATTTAAAAAGCTAGTAGGTAGGGTGGGGAATGGGATGATTGGATCATTAATTAAGCAAGAAGCCAGAAATTTTTCTGGGTTTTTGTGTTGATGAGATAGCCTGCATTTTGGCCTTTTTTCTGAACTCCAACACAGTTGCAATTGCTGTTCTCAATCAAATACTCTGCCATGTCAAAGGCCTTCAGTCCTGCGCTCCCTGGCCTTTTGATGCTGTTGTATGCACAATTCACAAACAATATAGAATTAAATCTCCAAAAATTTTATAAGTTTTTACTCATAGAATGATTAAGGATTATGAAAACTCACCCAAGCAATGCACTGGAGAGACTTCGACGTTGTCCAATAATGACTGCATCAACTCCTAATGTGTTGCATCTAACGAGAATGGCATTAGCCTTGTCTTTGTCCTTTACCTTGGCTTCCATTTGCATCTTCTCTTTGCGGATTCGGATTCCGGGCTGAGCAACCTCACACACCTGCTTCATTGCCTCAAGAAAATCAATATCTCCTCCTTCCAAGTTTGGAACATAGTGGGAAGGAAGACTAGATCTTCTAAGGAATGACAATGTGTTCTTCCTCCAAGAATTGGGACTCTCCACATGGAGAAGTATGAGCTCATCATTCTCAAGAACTACATTAGAAAGAGCATATTGAAGTGCAACCGCCGATTCGCGGGTTGGATCAGCCAAAACTATTACCTTTCTCGCGGGTGCGGTTTCACTTCCCATGGTCTGTGGCTGTTGCTATGACCATGAATGATCACGGTCCTCGTCGCCACTCCCACCACCCACCACAGACCAAGCTAGGGGGTTTAAACTTGAGATTGAAAAATGGTCTGTTAAAAAATGTGATCTGCATATTATGATTTTGTTATTGACAAGATATGAGCATTCTTTATTTTTTGCTAAATTTGGGAGACAAGTTTGTGCTTTGTTGTCTCTTGCTAAATCTGGAGGTTCTTTGTGTTTCTGCAACCCTCAACCCTGTGACTTGGTCAATACCCATGAATGAACCTAACTTGGACAGCTATTGGACAGGCTTAATTATAGGGAAGGAAAAACAAAATCTAATTCTTTTTTAATTTTATTAAATTAGGATAAAGAAAATGGATTTTTTTTTCTTTTGGTGTACAAAACTTCAGCTATATACCATTTTTAGCAACTAGCAAAGTTCCCACTACTAATATAACAGATGATTTGATTAAGTTGTAAACTAGTTTTTATTGGATATAAAAGAAAAATGCATTATTATTGTGTTTATTTTAGTGATAATTTGTAATTATTTAAATTACAGATGTTGAAATGTGAATATTCAGAGCAGAAAAAGAAAAAGACCAGTTTGGATATTCTAGGCTTGAGCAAGAAACACTAGATGGGAAGGGAAAAAAAAATTTCATCTTTAAAGTCCCTCCTTCAAATAGAGGGTCATCTTCTCTGTATGCATTACCAATGCTCGGTCTTCATTAATCTCAGCAAAAGACTCAGAAAACTTACCCACTAAAACGGGGAAAATTTTTAGACGCACCAGAATATACAATTTGATTTGTATATTACAATTTCATATTAATATATAAATCTCACCATATTTTCGATAATATTTCTTTTAATTTTAAATTACGTATCAAAATTATTACGTATCAAAATTATATTGGACGGGTGTATATAAGGAATAATTTTCCATAAACAGAGCCTAGTGATTAACTAAAGTAAAACACCTCAAATAATTTAACATGGAAAGTATCTAAAAGGAAAGAGATTACAAAATTGATATGGCATCAATTCATTTGAGTGCATAACAAGAAACTGCAGCTCAATGTTGACTTTTAACAGCAAAATAAAATTACAGGCAAATCCCAACTGCCTCTGTCTCTGTATTAAGTGATGTTCCTTACCACTTATTAAACAATAACAAGATGCTGTCAACGTCTGCTTGTGTTTTGAAATTTACTTCTCCTGTTAAGATAATGGCTCACAAGCTAAAAATTTTTACATTGCTTGCAATCAACAAAATCAAGCCATGGATCAGCAGTGGCTTCCCACTAGCAGGTCAAGATTAATGTTCTCCAGCTACACCAATGAAACACCCAGTTTTTATGATCTAACATGATACATGTACGTTTTGAGAAACAAATCTCTTAAGAAGATACCCACATGCGAAGTTTCAACTTTTGGCATTTAATTTTTCTACAAGGATCTTGTTGAGAAGCGCTGGATTTGCCTTACCTTTTGATACTTTCATCACCTAGAAATAAGTTCACTGGTCAAGATAGTCTATAAATAAACAAGGGGAAAATTAACATGAATGAAGTGAAATTTCAAACCTGGCCTGCAAAATAACCTTGCAGCTTAGTTTTGCCTGCACGGTATTGTTCCAACTGCTTTGGATTCTCGGACAGTACTACATCCACCAATTTCTCAATTTCTGCAGGATCCACAATCTGCTATGTTTGAAAAACATAAGAGACCTGTAATTAGGCTCACAATTTTCATCTCATCATGTTCTATGCAATTTTCTCAACAATTTGAATTTTTTTTTTTTTTTGCATTGATCATCTCCACTGTACCTCAGCACTAAATGGAAACAAAGAATAACTATCTCAAACTTACAGACATGTTGGGTTCATTAAAACAAGCTGCTCACTAAAGCTTGTTTTGAAATAATGAACCTGAATACAAGCCTTTCAGCAGACATGATAACTTACACTCAAAGAATATAGAAGAAAAGCTTCAATATGATCAGTTTGTTCCACAACAAGGTCTGAAAATAAATCGAAATGCCAAGCATCTGAGTTTCCAGTTTATATTATTAGTCACCAATTTATATACAACTTAGAAGCAAATATTGATAAACTAATAGAAACTATTAGGTTACTACAGAAAAAACTCAAATATGCATTTGAAAATAGGTTACCGGAGAAAAAAATAACTTGCCTGAACAAGGTCCTTTTCTTTTATCAGTCCCTTGACAGTTCCGCCTTTGGCTATGAGCTCAAACAATATCTTCAATTAACAAAAGAGAATTTTTATGAATCATAGAGAGAATGACATAGAGAATACAAGGTCCACTTCCACATTTAGCCTTTTTTAACTGCACTTCTAGAATGTTTTAAATTATGTCTCTTATACTTCACAAGACCCACTGAAAAGAAAAGAAAAACTAAAATTTGGCATTTGCAAGGTAATTTGCTGCATATCTTTTATTACTATCATGTAGAGAAATGGCGAGATGCAAAAATAATTCATGTGACTAACCAGGATGCTTCAACCTGAAGAAAATGAAAAATAAAGCTAAAGCAAAAGAAGTATATTGCAGCAATGAAATGGGATAATAGGATGTTATGTTGAATACATTGATTGACACTGAAGCAAGCTTTTACCTCTTTTCCTATCTTTCCACTAATAGTGCCACCTTTAATTGATGCAATCAGCTCAGCTAGCTCTTGAGGGGTAAGTTTGATCTCATTTATAGACACTTTTTCATTTTTCATGTAGGCAGCAATATCACCCATTATCCAGTTGGTAGCCAGCTTCACATCAGCACCCTTTGCAATGGTTGCATCAAAAAAATCTGCAACCTAAAGCATTCATTCAGAGATTGAAAATCCCAATCAGATCATTCTAGCATGATACCTTTTCAGGAAACATCACATTTCAATAACCATGAGAATTCAGAAGGCAATAAACATTTATTGAAGGTTGCTTCAGAGTAAGATATCAAAGATGCCAGAAAATTGTGTGCCACTTGCCAAGCATGCAGAAGGCCTGAGACTAACAGTTCCCATCTTAACTCCACGATTGCTATATGTTAATCAATACTGAGGTTTCTATAACAAAGTTCACGCGAAAATGTCATCATAATGAAATTCTAGAGAGTTAAGGGAACAGACTAAATTATTTCTTAGTGTCCCTAAGCTAGCATAACTTTTTTTCATAACTTCTAACAGTTATCCATAAATAGATGAAAACAAATTATGGATGCAAATAATATTATGATGAGGACTTACACTTATGTCATTTGCAAGGAAAAGAACATCCTGCATGCTCAGGCCCATGCTCTCATACCTCCGTCGCTTCATTTCTGGGAGTTCTGGCAAAGAATTCTGGATACTATCAACATAATCTTTTGTGATAATAACTTCTGGGAGGTCCGGTTCCGGAAAATATCGATAATCAGAAAGCCCCTCCTTTTTCCTCATTGAAACTGTTTTCTAGACAGAGAAAGGGTAAGGAGTTACAATTGATGGGCTAGAATATGCATATATGTGTGTGTGTATATATATATAACTGGTTGAACTAGAAAGAAAATGGTAATCGTATTAACCTGAGAACCTTCTTCCCAAAGTCTAGTTTCTTGTACAATTGAATCACCTTGGCCTTGACTGTGGAGGTGTACTTGCCTTGATATCTCAAAATCAATGGCCCTATTAATTGATGAAAATGAGTTTAAATTTTTTATCTCAACCTGCCAAAGCAACATAAAATCAAATATCAGCATCTACATATTATACACCAGGTATAACATCATTGATTCAGCTTCACAAAAAGTGCACAAAAGGAAAGCCACAGTCAGAAGAAGTAAATACTCTTAAGAGGAAAGTCCAATAGTCCTCTAAATTAGGCAAGCACAATGGTAAAAGTAGCACTTATGTCAAATAGGGCAGCTCTGGATACCCTTCAATCTATTAAATAACAGAGAGAGAGTTTTCAAGTATGTATGGATTTGTGAGTGTGCATGTAAGATAAAAAATATATGAAAAACAACTAACTATGTCTGGTAATTACTTACATTTTCTTAATTGGTGTTGAGATTATTTCTGTAAATAGCCTAGATTTGTAGTGGTAATTAGGGATATGATTGTGTGATATGATTGGGATATGATTAGGCTATAATTAGGGAATTAATTTATTTTCTTACCTAGTGTGTACCCCTGTAAGTAGTATATATACCCCAATTGGCTTGAGGGGAATAATCAAGTATTTTCTCTCAAATCTTCTGCTCTCTTTTTCTTCCTTTCATCAAAGTTTCATGGTATCAGAGTCAAGAAATTTGGTTCACCTTTGAGTTGCAGATCTGACATTTTGCTTTGGTGACTTTCTGGAAATCAGTTAGTCTCACCACCCAGCCCATTCTCCACGCCGGCCTCTGATCTACTTTCCGGCGAAGCACCACCTCCAGATGCGCCTCCACGCGCCACCTCGCACAGAACTGTTTCCGGCCACGCGCCGGCGCGTGCACCACTTTCCGGCGACCGTTTCACACCGGCGATTCTTCTCCCAGCTTTGCCCGGCGCCAGCGACCAAAGCCCAGTAGGTTCGGTCATCAGATCAGCTCGCCTTCACACGTCTTTCACCCACGTGCGGACGCATGCCCCACTTTCTGGCGACCGTTTCATGCCAGCGATTCTTCTCCCAGCTCTACCCGGCGCCGGCGATCAAAGCCCAGTAGGTGTGGTCGTCAGATTTACTGTTCACAGGCGTTCTTTTTGGAAGATTCGGCTCCTTTTTGCAGATTCGGGTCCCTACTCGGTCTCTTGTTGTTTCAGAATCTCTCTCGACATATCTGAGAATCAAAACACCCTCAATACAGATTCAGATTCAGTCTCCATGGCCCAATCAAATATTGTCCATTCTGGTAATTATTTTACTTATCTAACCAAGTCTTTACCCATTGGTTTATGGATCCTCGACTCTGATGCTTCTGATCATATCTCTGGTAATCCCTCTCTTTTCTCTACTCTTGTTTTACCTTCCACACCATCTAAAGTCACATTAACTAATGGTTCACAAACTCAAGTTAAAGGGATCGGTAACGTATATCTCATTCCTTCTATTATCTTGACTAATGTTTTATTTACTCCAGACTGTCCATACAGCCTAATCTCTATTAGCAAATTGACTAAAGATCTTCACTGTTCAGTCATTTTTACTACTGAATTTGTGGTTGTGCAGGACCGGAGTACTGGAAAGATGATTGGAGCAGGATATGAGTCACAAGGATTGTACTATTTTTCCACTTCTAACTCTCCAATTGCTTTTGTGTCTTCCACCTCCGCTGAACTCATTCATAGTCATTGGGGACATCCAAGTCTGAACAAGTTACAAAAATTGGTTCTTGGCCTCTCTTCCTTGCCTTCTTTAGGATGTGAGTCTTGTCAACTCGGGAAGCAAACTCGAGCTTCTTTTCCCAAGCGAATCAATAATAGGGCTAGTTCTATGTTTGACATTGTTCATTCAGATATTTGGGGTCCAAGTCGGGTTAGTACAACTCTGGGATTTCAATATTTTGTTACCTTTATTGATAACTATTCTCGTTGCACTTGGCTTTTTCTGATGAAGAATCGCTCTGATTTGTTCCCTATATGCTGAAATCCATAATCAATTTGGTGTTAGCATTAAGATACTGCGAAGTGATAATGCAAGAGAATATTTATCTTCTTCATTTACTAATTTCTTGTCTACTCAGGGTATTGCTCACCAAACTTCTTGCTCTTATACTCCACAACAAAATGGAGTTGCCGAACGGAAAAATCGGCATTTAATTGAAACAGCCCGCACTTTACTCCTACATCACAATGTGCCGTTGCGTTTTTGGGGGGAAGCTGTCCTTACCGCCTGTTACTTGATTAACCGAATGCCTTCCTCTATTTTGCAGCATCAAAGTCCTCATTTTGGCCTATTTCCTAACCAGAATACCACCCAGTTGTCTCTGCGTGTTTTCGAATGTATATGCTTTGTTCATGATCATACTCCTGGCAAAGATAAACTCCAACCCAAATCAGTTAAATGTGTCTTTCTTGGCTATTCACGGCTTCAAAAAGGTTACAAATGTTATGATCCTACTACTAACAGATATTTTGTATCCGCAAATGTCACCTTTTTTGAAACCTCTCCTTACTTTTCTTCTAGTCCAACACACAAAACTTTTGTCTCTAGCGCTTTGCCTGTACCTCCGGCTCCTATTTCTTCTTTGCCGCAAGTGTGTCCATCTCTCACTCCTATGCCACCTCTTCAGGTCTATACACGTCGGTCTCACCCATCTGCTAATAACAATGACATTTCTCTCCCTAATGCAGGTACTTCTAATGACTCACCTCCCGTTCCGTCATCACCTACTTCGGTCATGCCTTCAACTACAGCAGCTACTCCTCCTCTTGCTCTTCGAAAAGGTATTCGCTCTTCCTGAAATCCTCATCCCATTTATAATTTTGTGAGTTACCATCGTTTGTCTCCTTCCTATTATACTTTTGTCTCTGTTGTGTCTGCTGTCTCCATACCCAAGACAGTTAGAGAAGCATTAGATCATCATGGTTGGTGTAATGCCATGGTTGAGAAAATGACTGTTCTGCATAACAATGGAACTTGGGAACTGGTATCCTTACCACCCGGTAAGTCTATTGTTGGTTGTCGATGGGTTTACACAGTTAAGGTGGGACCTGATGGCAAAATTGATCGCCTTAAAGCTCGCCTTGTAGCTAAAGGTTACACACAGATTTTTGGGCTTGATTACAGTGATACTTTCTCTCCCGTAGCCAAAATAGCTTCTGTTCGCCTCCTTATCTCATTGGCTGCAATTAATCACTGGACCCTGCATCAACTGGATATTAAAAATGTCTTTCTTCATGGAGAGCTCGCTGAAGAAGTTTATATGGAGTAACCTCCAGGGTTTGTTGCTCAGGGGGAATCAGGCTTAGTATGTCGTCTTCGGGGCGCTTTTTGTATGGGCTAAAACAGTCTCCAAGAGCATGATTTGGACGATTTAGCACTGCAGTTCAACAATTTGGAATGTCTCGAAGTAATTCTGATCATTCCGTATTTTTTCGTTATAATGGTGATAGATGCATCTACTTGGTGGTCTATGTTGATGATATTGTCATTACATTGTCATTACAGGAAATGATCATGATGGAATCTCTCAGCTTAAGCAACATTTGTTCAGTCATTTCCAAACTAAAGATTTGGGGAAACTGAAATATTTCTTGGGAATTGAAGTGGCACAGTCTAAAACAGGTATTGCAATTTCTCAACGGAAATATGCTTTGGATATATTGGAAGAAACAGGCATGTTAGACTGTAGACATGTGGACACTCCCATGGATCCAAATGTTAAGCTTGTTCCTGAACAGGGGGAGCCACTTGAAGATCCTACTAGATATAGAAGATTAGTCGGCAAGCTCAATTATCTCACTATCACACAACCAGATATTTCCTTTGCTGTAAGTGTGGTTAGTCAATTTTTTTAAACTCCATACAGTAGTCATTGGGATGCAGTCATTCGCATTCTTAGATATATCAAAGGAGCTCCAGGACAGGGTCTACTCTATGAGGACAAGGGTCACTCACAAATTGTTGGTTATTCTGATGCAGATTGGGCAGGTTCCCCTTCAGATAGACGATCTACTTCAGGATATTGCATTATGATTGGAGGGAATCTCATATCCTGGAAAAGTAAAAAACAGAGTGTGGTTGCAAGATCAAATGCAGAAGCAGAATATCGAGCTATGGCTTTAGCAACATGCGAACTCATCTGGTTGAAGTAGCTCCTTAAGGAATTGAAATATAGTGATATTGGCCAAATGAAGTTGATATGTGATAATCAAGCTGCCCTCCATATTGCATCAAATCTAGTTTTTCATGAGAGGACGAAGCATATAGAGGTGGATTGTCATTTTATTAGGCAAAAGATTGAGTCCGGATGCATTTCTACTAGCTTTGTCAACTCAAATGATCAGCTAGCTGATGTTTTCACAAAATCACTTCGAGGACCACGAATTGAGTATATTTGTAACAAGCTTGGAGCATATGATATGTACGCTCCAGCCTGAGGGGGAGTGTTGAGATTATTTCTGTAAATAGCCTAGATTTGTAGTGATAATTAGGGATATGATTGTGTGATATGATTGGGATATGATTAGACTATAATTAGGGAATTAATTTATTTTCTTACCTAATGTGTACTCTTGTAAGTAGTATATATACCCTAATTGGCTTGAGGGGAATAATCAAGTATTTTCTCTCAAATCTTCTGCTCTCTTTTTCTTCCTTTCATCAAAGTTTCAAAAGGGACTCGAAAAATTCACACTTTTAAAGCAGGCTGAAAATTTACATACTTTACAAATGTACTGAACCTACTTTAGCAGTATAAATTACAATTCATGCCAATTCATGATGAAAACATAAACTTCTTTAAGAGGAAATTATAATCACTTGGAGCATTCCACTTTTGATCTCTGAAACACTAAAAACCACCCAGCCATTTCCTTGAGTTGCTTAAATAGAAGTAACTCACCTTTGTTCCAAACTCTGGTTGCCCATTTGGTCGAATTGAGACATTCACATCACAGCGAAGAGAACCTTCCTGCATATTGCCATTGCTCACTCCCAAATACCTAACCACCCTCTGTAGTTCTGCTGCATATTCTGCAGCTTCAATACCATTTCTCATATCAGGTTCAGAAACAATCTCAAGCAATGGTACCCCAGCCCTATTCAGATCAACCTGCAAAAGATGATAAACATTGTCAAGAACCCATCACTATGTAGCTTAAATCTTTTACCACATCTTAGAAACAAAGATTCTTAAATAACACTGAAAATTCCCTCAATCAACTGATATGAAAACCCCACAAATAGTGTTGTTAATAAATCTTAACCAACAATCACAGAACCAGTACATGAAATATATTAGATCATAAAAAAAGCACTGCCAGGGAACCAGATAACAATTATACATTCAAGCAAAGTGAAACCAAATATCATCATACATAGCAAGAAGTTAAGAATGTTAATGCAAACTAGAGAACAAGTAATTTCCTGTGAGTAACTTCCATTTCCTGAATGCAGCAGCTTTCCTGCATCCTCTTCCATGTGAACCCTGGTAATGCCAAACTTTCTATGTCCACCCCCAAATTCCACAGGGAGATCTAAATCAATGTAACCACCGGTTGCAATTGGTACATCAAACTGAGATATCTGGTATCCCTTTGGAAGGTCAGGGTAAAAGTATTGTTTTCTATCAAACTTTGAGTTCAAAGACAGCTTGCAATTAAGTGCAAGGCCTAATCTCACAGCAAATTCAATTACTTTAGAATTCAACACCGGTAAAGCACCAGGCAAACCCATGCATATGGGACAGATACTGGAATTTGGCGGAGCCCCATAGTTATATGGGCAGCCGCAGAAGGCCTTGGTTAAAGTAGAGAGTTGGACATGGGTTTCTATACCAATGATTGCCTCGTAATCTTTTGTGAGTTTATCAAGGTTTTTGGACTGCTTTTGTGGTGAAACTTTAATTTGCGGACTCCGCTGGTTTTCTCGACTAGCTGTTTGACTTTGCGTGGTGTTTTTCACAGTGCAGTAGAAAGCAAAATTCTTTCTCCTAAAGAATGCAGAGGGATATAGCAATAGAGGTTGGGTTTGAATGTGTCTGAACAATGTGGAAGCCATATTATCGCTTATTTACGCCAATTTAGAGAGTAGAAACCAACAATTCAACAGCTGGCTCTGCAAAACATCAAAGGGGTAATAAGTAAACAGTCATTGCCAAGAAAATAATCATAAAAATGGAGAGAAGGACACTAACTTATACAAAGTTCAAAACTTTGAATTTACTTTGAACACAAGAGCTAAAATTATAAGATACCCAGATGACAAATCTGGCTCAAAACAACTTGACAATGAGCAAGTATAACCAAATAAACAATGGAAAAACAAGAAAATCAAAAACACTGAAAACAAGTAAAAGAGCCGAATTTACAATGAATATATCAGCTAAAATTATCGCAAACCAGAGACAATTCAAGCTCAAAACACTTGAAAATGAGCAAATACAATTCTATAAACAACGTAAACACTAAATAGGGGATTCTTATGGTACCCATAAAGCGTTCCTACGTAAAAATACTGAAAATTAGTAAAAGAATGCACAAAGGAAGAAAGAACTGAAACAGTGAAGAGAAAAGAACCTGTTTTGGGGGCAAAGTAACGCTAGGACGAAAAAGAGCCTACCGAAAATCATCCGCTTCGCTTTGGATTTTGAACGGCGAACTCGGACCAACTGAAGTAAGGCCGGTTCGAATTAGTCAGTTACCCCGGTTCAGTTTCGGGCTCGAGCTGAACCAAAGAAACAAGTTTATCCTGAATTCTTCAAGATTGGGATGAATGATTAAAGATAAATTTTTTAATGGGAATAAGTTGAATACAAGTCAAATTCAATTTTTTTGGTAAATAAATTCTTAAATTTTAAGGGTTAAATATTTTTTAATTTAAAATATTAAAATTTAATATTTTAATTACTATAAAATTAAAATATATATAGTAAATATTTTTTAAATATAAAAATAAAATTTAATTATTAAAAAATATTATTATTTTAAGTTAGAATTTATTTGACTTTAAAAATAAAGTTTAGAAGATTTATTTGGAAAAAAAAATTAAATTTGAGTATAAAGATAAATTTAATTATATATTGTAAAATTTATTTTTTTAATTAATTAATCTTTTAAATCTTGTATTACCCCTCCAAAACTTAATAAAAATTTCTTATAGCCATAATAAATTTTAAATTTTATTAATTAATCCCTTAAATTTTAATTATTTTCTAAATAATTTTGAATATATGTGTATATATACCATGATTAAAATTGAAGTATCAAAGTTGATCGGTTGTTATCAAATGAACGCAAAAAGTTATCTAAATATGATTTTAAAATTTTTATATTTACAAATTAAAATTTAATTGGTAATTTATTTTTAAAATTAAATGAAATTCAATATAATAACTATAAATTCTATTTTTTCAAAAAAAAAACTATATATCATATTATCTTAAATTATTTTTTTCCTATTCAAATTTTAAAAAATTATTTCATTTATGTGTATAATTATACAAAACAAATGATTTTATTTCTCTTACAATTTTTAAATTAATTTATTTAAATATATATTTATCTTTATCTAATATATTTACTTTATATTTTACTATATTTTAATTTTTATGTCTCCTTTCAGTTATTATTAATTTTTTAGAAAACTTATAAATTTTTTATAATATTTTTCAATCAAAATCTTATAATTTAATTTTTTTTCATGTTTTTATATATAGTTACTAACATGTGAATTAAGTTATTTTGATATGATTGCTTTTAGTTCTAATTTTTTAGTAATTTTTAGTTTTTTATTTTTTTTTATTATCAACTGATTAACTTTGATTTGATAATTAACTATAAATTTATCGATAATTATTATTTATATTTATTTTTATGAATTTATTGATAATATATTATTATTTTATATTTAATTAATAAAATATATTTTTAAATTTTATTATTTTTTCATAATCTTAATTTGATTTAGCAAGTATTTTAAAGCTGATTAAAATTTTTTTTTCAATTTATTAACTTAATTTTTCGATTTATTTTTTTGATAAAAATTCCAATTTATTTATTTTTCAATTACATCTCACAATTGAAAACTTTTTTAATTATTTTAATTTAAAAAATAAAATCGTATAGAAATAATTTATTTAAAATTTTCGCTTGTAAACATTTTTTAAATAGATTTTCAGAGGCCAAATTACATAAAAAGTTCAAAACTTTACCATGTGTACATCTTGAAACATTTATTAGTAAATTTTAGCCCTACTTTTAAAATTTTGGGGCAAAGACAATTGCATTTTCTCCTAAATTATCTTCGACAATCTTAACAAGTATCATAAAATTTACTAGCGTTAGTCCCATGGCTATATAACCACTTTCTCTTGTGCTTGCAGCTTACCTATGGAGTCCATGTTATAGGATACCAAGTTTACGGTCAAATTTCGTAGAACACAAAATTGCAGAACTGGGGGAAATATATCCACTAGTGAATTTTAAATCAAATATACAAGCACAAGTTGTTACCCCGTAAAAAGCATCAATCTGTTGAAAAATTTACCCTGTCCAGTGGGTAATCTACATAATCTTGTTGGTAAAAAAAATCTACGTAATCTGGAAGGGAAGCAACTGACATCCAAACAAAATTGCTGCAACCACTGCTACTTAATCCTACAACATTTTCTACATACGAAAAGGGTTAGGAACCCATTTCTCCTCATCAAAGTAGCTTTTACAAAATGGAAGATCATGGCTGGAGAAGCATTAATGAACAGGCATACTTTCCAGGGAGAGATTGGTTGTGCCGAAATTTCGATGTTTACCATCTGCCACATTAGTGAGTTTGAAGCCTTTATTAGGGAGCTGGTTGATGAGAAGGGTTTCCAGTTGGCAAGCTATGCTTTTTCCTTGGACTATAAAATAAAGGAAGGAGGCATTATGCATCCCCTCCTTTGATCGATGCGCACGGACTCGGCCTTCAAGATCATCTGTCTGTGGTAACGTTTAACAAATGGTGCAATAAATTAGTATTCAGTTTATATTCAATAAAATCAAAGAGATGAATTCCATTTCACAGAGATTAATCGCAAAAATAACATACAGAAAATTATGGTTGATTAAGCAATCCATTGAAATAGTAGATAGTAGGCTACCACATTACCACATTTTCTCAGCAGAGAATGAGATGAGGATTACTGCCATGATTTGGCAAGACGCAGTTCATATCAGTGAAGTGAATTAGTTTGGCTGATGTAAATGATAGAAAAAGTAAAGGACAAGTTAAAGATAATACCACTCCAACGTACAGTCTCTTGTCAGGTCTCAGCATCACATACACACATGAAGCACCTATTGTTGATGGAGGCGGCTGCTCCCTAGCACCAATAGTAACACATTGCACAGCTAGAAGTTCTGATGTGCTCTTCTGTTTGTAAAGTTCAATCAGCTTCCTCTGGCATATTATGGTAATAGCACTCTCTACATCCTTCCTCTCTATAACTTCCACCTTTCCTGAATTGGTATTGTGATCAAGAGCTCCTGCTGTAGTTCCCCTTGGTGGAATATGGGCTTCATGGGAGCTGTTAAGAATCCCACCAGAATAAGACACTTTTTTTCTCTCTTCAACCCTTTCTGGAGAAACTTCTTCTGCATAAGCAGAAAAATACAAGTCTTCAGCTCTTTGGATTATTGTTTCAGGGATCCCTTCCCTCTTTGCTGTTTCAAAAGCAAGGCTTTCCCTGCAGATCCCATCTATCAACCTCCAAGTAGGTTTTGTTTGTCCATCAACATATTCGGTTGCCATTGCTTTGTATTCAGCGTTCTTGGTATCAAGTGGCAAATCAAATATTCCATGCAGATGGGTAGATACAATACCAAGACAACCAATTTTATCAAGAGTTTCAACAATGCTTCCAGCAATACAAGTCCCTTTTGCTGTTTCTGTCCCTCGACATATTTCATCTACAAGTACAAGACTTCTCGATGAGGCTCCAGTTATAAGGGACCGGATTTCTGACATTTCCATCTAAGACATCGAAACTACATAAGATGGATAATATGTGTTACCAGGAACCCTTAAATGACGCCAAAAACAATTGAATACCTGGAATGAACTTTTCCCATCAGCAGGACTATCATAAGATTTCATGTGAAGCATAATGGAATCAAAGTGAGGAATCACGGCTGATTCTGCAGGCATCATAAATCCACATATTCCAAGCAGTGCAGAAGCACAAATTGATCGGAGCAAACTGGATTTACCACCTCCATTCGGTCCTGTCAAAAGAACTAGGGATTGCATATCAACTGTATTCTGCACAGCACTGCCTTCAGCTGCTTCAAGCCAGTATGGAGACAGGCCAATTAATTTCATCCTATTAGCTCCATCCAATGACTTTGCATCCTACACACAAAATCAGTTGAGATATCACCAACACATAATATTCTGTGATGCTAAAATTCTAATATACATTGAGCACGGCTAAAATTAATGATGCTTGATGCTAAAATTAGTCTAGTACATATAATGAGCATGGCTAATTTTAAAGCATTCCTATATAGAAATCTCTGGAGAACTGCTAAAGTGAAAGAAGTTCAGCAATTAAACAACATATACATAAAAGTCATTGGAATTGTTCAAGTGCTTTGATATATTATAGTATATCATTCAGTTTTGAGTTATACAATTGAGAAAAAGTCTCTTATCTCTGAACTTAAAAGGCTTAGCAATGTAAAAATGTCTAGGCCCTTCTCCATTTTCAATTTTGTGCAGATCAATTCTACCAGTAAAATATAAGTGCAACTTCTAATACTATTACAGATAAGACAGCACCTTTGGGGCCACCAGTGTAGTGTGATCTATATCTGATTCCAGGACACAACAAATCACAAGAAAATTGTGTCACTTTTCAGAAAGCTTCAATCATGTTTATACAAAGGGAGAGAGGAAACAAAATTTGCAGATAATTCAAAAATCATTTTTTTGCATCAAATGTCAGTGCATAAATTTTAAGCATGTGACTATCATCCATAGAAAAACTTGACCTTCAATCAGACACAGATGAGATACACACTACCTTTAACTTATTAAACCTGCAAAGAGTGGGGAAAACCCATTTCCTTCGTCTCCCTTCACTGTCAAAGATCAACGAAGCCAGAATTAAAATATGGTTGGAAAATATCTAGCAGTGAGTGCTCAATCATAACTAAAACCAGCATCATTAACATACCAGAATATGAAGTCCCAAAATATTGAAAGAAAACTGTTAAATTTGGGCCAGGCCTAACCCACCCCAAAAGCTAGCTCAAAGGGGAGGAATGCCTATGACCCATATAAGGGGCACATTACCCCTTTCCACAACCGATGTGAGATTCAACACACCCCTCACACCCAAAATTTTTTACTGGTGCGTGGCACATTTATGGGGCGCCCAACATCGGATGGGAGGCTCTGATACCATGTTAAATTTGGGTCAAGCCTAACTCACCTCAAAAGCTAGCTCAAGGGGGAGGAGTGCCTATGACCCATATAAGGGGCACATTACCCCTTTCCACTTTCCACAACCGACGTGGGATTCAACAAAAACAAATGGCTTTTCTTATTGTCAATTATCACTCAATACACCAGGAATGACTTGTGGTTAAGCCTGGGAATATCAGCCTCTCCCCAAGAACAGCATCCCTAATCCTAAGTTTGCGTTCAACTTCAACGCTATAAGATATGGGGTTCCCTTTTGATTTCAGTAAAATGATATCCATATAAGAACTGTGAATTCACACATACTTGAAAGAACAAACTTGGCAAACAACATGAACTTGGTCGCATTAATTACTATATTACATCAAACAGATATCACAACTTTGTAAGCCGGTAAGAAGACAGAATCTAGTTTTATGGATGAGCTAGATCCTTCTGCCATAGACAGTAATTAAACTGACGCAAGCCAAAGGTACTTCAATATAGAGCTTATCCAATATAACCAAAAGACATTAGCATTCATCATTCTCTTAACTAACTGACAATATTTCACTGGCTTTGTGAAATAAATAGTGTAGGCAAAAGGCTTGAGCTTTTACTGTAACAGTTTATAAATGGTTACTTGAAAAGGCTATCCAAGAAATAACATGCATAACAAATCCTACCTCACATGAGCAAATAACGCCTTCGCAATAACAAGCAGCATTGCTGCAAAGACAAGGATATTGATCTTTGACTGTAACTCAGCAGATAGTCCCCTCAACAATTCCAAGACCTTTGCTTTTGCCCTGTCGCTTGCATCATGATACCTAAAACAAAGGTAAAAGAACTGCATTAATAAAAAAGTTAGAAGGCAATGCTGATTAAAATTGAAAAGGCCAATCATATTAACAAATTGTAAATTTTTTTTTGAAAAAAAAGCACACCTCATTAAAGCATCTTCCACCTTGATGGTAGTAAACCATTCCTCACCAACTTTTCTACCTTTAGAATCTATAGCAGGTTTAAGCTGTTTAATTTGTTCTTCCCCAGGGGTCCCAGCCCAAATTGATGGCGCAAACCGTTTTCCCTTAAACCAAACAGCTTCATGCTCTCGAGCATATAATATCTCTCCTTTGGGGCCACCAAGTGGGGCCGTGGTAGCTTTTATTCTTGAAATGATAGGAAGGAAATCTTCGGTGACCTACAGAATCAGAGGCTTAATGTAACTAAAGGAATATACTGCATCATTACCAAATAAAAGTTGAACACAGGAAACTATATAAGATAATATAAAAGCACAGCACATTAAAAAGTTGCAAACTATGCATGAAATTGATCTAGATCATCTGCACAGTCCACATTAAATAAAGGCATCACTTTACTTTTTCAATTTCATAGAATTTTCAGACTAGGATTGATGGCAAACTAGATATATGAGTACTTACTGCTAAAGACAAGGCCTGTGCTGCCCTTCCCACTTCTGCAAATTCCTCTTCTATATGGACCCTCTTCACACGACCTTTCCACAAACATTCCATATCCTCAAAAAATTCACTAGGAATGACAGAACAAGAGCTTAACTTTCGGTCAATTTCATCATCTACAGAGATCATTTCATGAATTCTACCATAAGCCCATTCACATTCATTAACCTGAAGGAAAGAAAAATAGTAAAGAAGATTAAATCTGACAACCCATGAAAAGTTAGGAGGATAGCAAAAGCAGCAATACTAAACATGCCCAAGTATTACCAATAATAAAGTATCAGCACACTGCAGCGATGTGTGCTGCAAAGTGCAAGATCGAAATTATGGATCGCTATCAATTTGGAAAAACTAGTATTCCAAAATGCAATCAACCATTGGTCGAGAATCATTCTCAGTCATACAAATTTCAAAAAGATGTTGTTCCTTCTACTATTATGCCGGGAATTTTTGGATTTGGATACTTTTTATAGCATGAGGATAGTCTCAGTTTGATAATTAACAAAACCAACTGATTTATTAAAAGGGATTCAGCAATTTTGAATGTCCAGCATTCCAACTCCAACCCATAGCCAAATCACAATCCCTCTCTGGTCCTTTCTGTCTCACCTCTCCGCGACTGACAATCCACCTTCGGCATGTATCTAACAGTTTATTAATCTCTAGCATTTTAGTTGACAATAGTGGTTCAATTTTTGGGTATCTATTAAATCATTTTTGCCATCTAAGTGGTAAGACATTTGCGCATGAAGCAGCTTGTTTCGTAGCCTACCAGCATCGCTGCCTCCTTCATCCTGCCTTGCAGTCTCGTGGTTACTGCAATTTGCATGGGTAGTTCTTAGTTTTGTGTTTATAGTTTACTAAATTCTTAAATTGATTAGTTTCAATTAGTTTTGGCTGCTTCTCGATGGGCATTTGATGAAGTTGAGCTTGTTGTTGATTTGTTATTCAGTGATGAACATGTGAAACAAAATTACTTTTCTGTAACCAAGCATTCTATTCAAATCAATATTTCGAATCGAATCGAATCAGTTTGCTTCACTTTGATTTGATTCCTCTCCATTCAGTTCAGTTTCGGTTAGCTTTTTTCATGGAATGAATTTTTTGGTTTTGCAATTTTAGTTTGGTTCAGAACCTGAACAAAACAACATGAAATCAAGTAAAGCCATTACATAACTGGACTGCGGGGATCGTTACCCTTTTCGTTGTTATAAGCCCCCCATAACTGGCAAGTGTAATGACCGTCACTAATAATTGATCCCTTCAAAAACAGGGTTTCTTTTTTTCTTCACAATCTCTATTTTTCACTCAAATTTCTCTCTTTCTAAACTTTCTCCCTTTTAAGTTAAGAATCATCACAAAATATCTCTATTCCATAGCTCTTACTTCTAGAAGCGAGTTTATTTTCTGTTTTCTGCTTTTGGTGGTAATAAGGTGAGATATTTTCTATCTACATAATCATTTTAGCTATATACTAAAGAAAGCCTAATGATGTTTAAGAATGATAAATTTGTAGTCTTTATTTGATGTATTTATACCTATTATGTAGTTGTGTTTCTTAGTCTTATTTCTATCCATCAATATCTATTCATTTCATAAACTTCACAAACTTTTTCCAAAAGAATTTGCATAGCACTATGCGTTAACATTACTCTATGGCCAATTGGCCATGAAAGGTCTACTTCGGTTACCAGTGACCACAAATGCAGCCGCAGCTGCTATTTAAAACCATGTGACCCAATGCCTCTCCCTAAACTATTACCAGAAAGAGGCAGAAGAAAACCTGATAAATATTGAAGGAGAATAAAAAATATCAACAATCTCCATAAGAGGAAGCTTGATAATTTTATGGAGAAAGCTTGATAATGACATAATTCTTGGACATTTTAACAATAAATTATCACCAGTTTTGTCTCTTAAATTGATTATTAACTTTATCCACAAGTAAAACATCATGTCTATGTTTGTTCTTAACAAGGCAGGACACTTCACTTACTAATGTTTCAAAGTCAACTTTCAAACCAGTTGCCACCCATGTAGGATCCATCAATGATTTTAGGATTTCACAAAGCTCAGAGCTTCTGTACATGTGCAATATTTCATCAAGCACATTTTTTATTCTGCAAAACTCAATATGATTGGCCTCCCTCAGTTCGAGTAACTTTACCAACTGCAAGACATGAAGATAAAAAAAAAATTACAGGAATTACATACACAAACATAATTTGTAGGGAGAAAATATTTATCCTTGGTGAAATAACAAGGAGAAGAACAATAATGATAAGGGCATAATTAACTAAGTTTCAAGTAAATGCTAATAGGAAGGAGGAATGAGAGAGAAACAACATGAAGAGTTAAAAAAGTAATGTTTTTACTTCAAGAGTGAACAAAAAGGAACAACATTGCAGAGCTCTATAAAATGCAACCTAAACAGATCTCCTTCAGAAAGTTGACACTTCTAGTTCTATATCATGAAGTTAATTTCTCCTGAAATTGAGACATGACAGCAAGGATAATAATAGAGATTTATAACTTACAAACAAAAGCATTCTACATATTCTAATCTACCTTCAGTAATTTGATGCCTGCCCCTAAGGAAACAGCTCATGAATGGAAGTGTGCAGCATATTAAGTGTTAAAATAGCATATTTTTACTGAATTTACGCCAAAGAACAGAAAACCTTGGGCTTTCATGTGCTAGATTTGGCTCAAAATTGATTCACGTCAACAATAAAAATTCATATAATTCTGACATTCACATTTGAGCAAACTAGCATCAACATCAGAACTCTAATAGCACATTATCATCTTCCAACTGGAACAAATGTTATGATAACTATGTTGATCGAGTAAACTGCAATCATGCAAAACACAGGATGTCTACAAGACAACATTGCAATACAAATAACAAGCATATGTTCTAAATTTCTGAACAAAATGATAAGGAAATTGCATTATTAGTCGATCAATTTAGTACTTATCGGAGAAGTGAGAATCTCACATCGGAAGAATACAAAATAAACGAAGAATAAACAAAGAGTATATAAGTCAAGTGGAACCCAAACCAAACGGCCTAAGGACATTTTGGAGAAGACTACAACATCAACCTTAATTAAGCCCCATTCTAGAGCCCAACACTCTCATGCAGACTTAGACCGAACCCATCATTAAATTCCCATTCTAATAGTGGTATTAGAGCCTCCCACCGACCTTGGACCTTCCGTAAACGTGTCACTCCCAAGGACCTCCCGTAAACGTGTCACTCTCAGCATGCAAACTTGGACTGAACCCATCATCAAATTTCAATAGTGGTATCAGAGTCTCTCACCGATATTAGGCCCCATAAATGTGTCACGCTCCAGTGTAGTACTGGGCGTGAGGAAATGTGTTGAATCCCGTATCGATTTAAAATGGGTTTCCCTTAAACTAGCTTTTTGAGATGAGTTAGGTCTAACCCAAATTTAAAATGGTATTAAATGCTCCACTAATGTTGGGCTTCTCATAAATATGTCACGCTCCAATATAGTCCTGGACATGAAGGGGTCGCAAGGGGTGTGTTAAATCTCATATCGGTTTGAGACTAATATGCCCTTATAAGCGCCTTAGGCATAAACTAGCTTTTGGGTGAGTTAAGTCTAGTCCAAATTTAATATTGTATCAGAGTCTCCTAGAGACTCCCATAAATATGTTACGCTCCAATGCCCGGAAGTAGTCCCGAGTGTGAGCGGATGTATTGAATCCCATGTCGGTTTAGAAAATGAGTAATGCTCCACGGTGTTGGACACTTATAAGGGTGTGAAACGCTCCTTGAGCTAATTTTGGAGTAAGTTAGGTCTGACCCAAATTTAACAGTTCTGAAGTTCAAGCAATAATAAAATTTCAAGTTTTCTAATTTGGTCATCCAGCTTTGTTTCATCAATTGAAAATTTAGCACAAGTGACCATCTTGCAGATGAATAACAGTTGAGTGACCAAATTGAAATAAATCAAAATTTAGTGAGACTTGCAAGTATTAAGCAGCCACTTGAGCATAACGAAGTTAGCCGAAGCTGAATAAGGTGTATTCCATCTGATCGCAAATTTATTCACAAAAAGGCATTATTAAGATTCAATACCAAACAACAAATAAGGAGGATCATATCATTCTTTTATGTCAAATGCCTCTAAAAGTAAGTGAAAACAACCTTTGCAGACGAAACGCAAGTAAATTCTGGAATTGAGCATGTTACATTGCTCATAAGTTTGCATGTTGCTGCAAAAGAAAAACGGTTCAGTATAATTTTGAACAAAGTAAAGAATATTATGAAGTACTACTATACTTGAAGTGTGCGTGTGCGCATAAAATATTATATATACATATATATAGGGGGATATTCGTCTTTGTTGCAATATGCTCTTCGATGTAACATGTTTTCCCACTAAGGTTTGCTCACTTAACTTTTTAACTAAGATTAATAGAGACCAATTAAGATCCAGCTAATTTTTTTTTTAATCAAATACTTCCAAACAAGCGAATTGCATAATTCATATTCATTACACATTTTACCAACATCAACCCATTCTTCTCTTCAAACAATCGAAACAATTTCTATTGAATTTCTCAATTACAATTTTCAGCAAACTTTTGAAAAAAAAAATATCACAGAGGAAAACAGAAGGGCACAAAGTATCAGATAGAAAATGAAAGAGAGGCAAAGTTAAGAAACAAATCTAACCATGGGAGACAAAGCATATTTCACCTTTAAAATTTGCATTTCTATCTTCATATACACAACCTAAAATAAATCTTAGTATTTTACTGTGGATTCCCTCATGAATCAACTGAAACAAACAAACTTAGAAGAGCTGAACAGGACATTAAATAAATTTGAAAATCACAACTGTGAAAAAAAATCAATTGCTTTGAAAAAGAGAGGACTAAGTAAGCAACTTTGCCCTATAAAATCATTTAACGCATTGAACACCAAATCGATTATCAGAGTGACTCAGTTGCACACTGACCATGTAACACTTCATTAATTGCAAATTCAATAACCAAATAAACAACCTATGTAACTAAAATATGCATCATATGACCCCAAACTCACCTTGAATTGTGGATGCAATTTCATAAGCAGGAGGGTTCAGTAGAAGATCTCTTATGTATCTGAGAAATAATGAATAAACAGAACCAAGAAGGGAAATATCAGTTCTATTGTACCACAAACTAAGAACAAATTCAGTACAAGAAGGCAATTCCATCAGACAATGAAGATGAAACAGTAACATCGGAACCTTCAAGAAAATTCTGAGACTGGAAAATTCATACTCTTTGAAGACCATTTCAGTTTAGATTTTATACTTTCATGATGACACCCAAGTAAGTAACTGAAATCAAATAAATATAGAGAGACGGAGAGAGAGACAGAGAGAAAGAGAGACAGAGAGACAGAGACAGAGAGAGGTCATTCTATGGAGAGAAAAAAGGGAAATAAACTCACTATGTTCATCTAAACCTACCAGCAAACAAAGTCAGAAATTTATGCAAATCACCAATACATTGGCTTTCAGAAAGAAGAAGATGAAAAATTCTCACTTACAATACAGGTAGACCCGCGCAACTTGATGGAAGTAACACCTTCAATAAACAAGGTATTCCTTCAGTTGGTATGACACCTGAAAGTACGGACCACTTGCTGTGAAATTGGCTAGCACTAAATAATTGAACATCAAACTGTCCAAATGAAGTTAAACAGACCAATTTGTGTTGCTGTTCCAAGGTGCAATGGACAGGGCCTATTTTCTGAAAGCACAGTGACATTTCTGAACACAACTCCATCATCAAGACCATAAAGCTCCCTGACCTAAGTGCAATAAAAGATTGCAACATGTAACATTGTCAAATATATTATGATGAGCAAGAAATAAACATTGCAACATCACACAAGTGCAAGAGCAATAAAATAATTTGATTGAACCTTAATCAGAAGCTCAGTGACAGGATCGCCTTCAAACCATTCAAAATGTCTGGCGTTGCATTCTCCCCATAAAAGACCACCTTCGCCATATTCTCCCCAACGACAAGTTCCTGCACAGAGGAATTGATGCAGTCTTATAATAGATGGTACAGTAAATTGTTAGATAAAACCTAATCTTGAGAGTTACTTCAGCCAAGGAAAGAGAAAAAAGAAATAGAGAGTACAGATTAAAGATTAGAAGAATAGAGAGAGCAGAGAATCTCAGAAAGAAAGGAGTATTTTGATTAATGATTCTGGAATACTCTTTTATTCCCAAACATCCCTCGGAGCAATTGCCATAACCATTTTTCCCTCCAATTTCCACTAACAACATCAACTACTATTCCCTCCAAAACCTGTAACTAACTCCACCACTTCCCTTCAGTTCTCAAAAGCTACTTCCACTACACATTTCCCTTCTTACTCCTATACCTCTTCCTCTTATATGTGATAAATTCAAGAACCACACCAAGGCATGGGGTAGAGAAGAGAGAGGACAGTTAGTCCAAGACATAAAATGAAAATTAAGATGCAAATATTCATGGCTAGTGAAGAATTGATGGTCAAATAATCAATTACTGCCACAGGTTTCATTCATATTTCTCTAGTAAAGTGGGATATTCATTACATAAGCATGCCTTGGAACAAAAATGCAATATGTTCCCCACAAATGAAAATATAGTAAGATTCAAAAGAAAAAGGTTAGTATATTTCTTTTCTTTTATGTCATGGTCATATTAAAAAGTTGTCAAGTTCACGATGAGAAACAATGAATAAAACCTCAACACACCATTCACAAATGTCAGCAGTTGAAACTTAATAAACATCAGCAGGATCCTGGTTCATCAACATAATACAAAGATTAATCAGATGGGATTTGGAGCAATTGGTAATAATTGATATACCAATTCATAGTTTTTAATCAGATGGGATTTGGGGCAATTGGTAATAATTGATATACCAATTCATAGTTATTTCTAGGCTATCTTCTGTTATTGTTAGCTGTGTGCTTCACTGAAAGTTGATGCATCAGAAATTAGTCCAACTAATAAAACATGTGTGTTCCTTGTATCAGGAAAATAAAAATGAATTGCTGTTTTGGGTCTATCTATATAAAGCTCAGTTGAACTAATAAAGCAATAAAAATGGAACCAAATAGTTTTCACGTGGTCAAGGACAAAAATGGACACAATTTGATTTTAAGGCAGATATCAGGAGAGAATCACCAGATACCAAAAGAAGTAACGACAGAAACTACAGAGTGGGAATAAGAACTTTGGCAATACCAAAGAGAAATTAGTCCTATTTACCATGAAACATCGTGAATTTCTAGTTTTCATCTCGAGATGCAGGAAATGCGAAGTTGACACAATTTATATGAAACTCATTTTTCCATTTCTAGAAAAATAACAGCCTTAAATAAAAGAAAAGAAAAGGGATACAAACCTGAGGAATTGTGTCTTAAAGATGTATTAAGAAATAGATGATGGTAGCGACAAGTGCGAAGCTTGGCAACCAAAGCCTCCTCAGTAAGACCATCCTCTGATGAATATGTTTTCATAGTCTCTAACACCGAAACTATCAAATAACCCCTTGCAGAATGAGATATCCCTATAAATGCCAGAGATATATTACAACTACAAGCACAATTATCTCTCCCCTTAGGTAGAGGGTGTTGGGACTTGGGAGGCATTAAAAATACATTAATAAAAGTCAATGTATTTAACATAGGTTTGTTCCCCTACCAACTACAGGCATTGGCTCCGGAAAGTCAAGATCATGATCTACCCCAACAAGTCCAAAAACGTATGGATTGCCTGGATGTGCATGCCTGAATACTTATGTAAACAAGTCAGAACCATAAATGAATGTCAAGTGTAGTAACAACAACAAAACAATAACAAGAATGACAAAAATAGTCGAACAAACAAGTTCTTTGAAAAAAAATCAGCACATTCAATTTTCAATTTCTGTGCTCCTGATATTGAAAAACTACTTCTTGCCAAAATATGCTATCATCAGTACAATATACTTTAGATATCCAACTAAAACATAATGTTCAGCACATGTTAAAATTCATATAGTTCTAAAATTAAAAGACTAGTGACCTCATTTCAACAGATGCTACTGTATTTAAAGCAATGAACCACAAAATTTATAATTTGGTTCCTTTTTTTGCATAAAATGCATGGAAACTCTTTTTCTTTGTGCAAAAATAACGAAACAAAAAATACATGGTTACTGGTTGCTAGTACAGTTCCCATTGGGAACAGGTCCTGATTCACATGGAAATTTTCACTGCAATAGATGTATTCTCCCAGTCCAGATTTCTTAGCGCTAATTCCTCCAGCCATTGCACCACATAATTTAATATAATGTGCTCAATCATGAGAGCTCCTCTATTTAGATGATGACTTCTCAAAATTATCTTTCTTGTTAAGAAATGCGCTACAAAATGATAATTCTAACAATGAATTCTGCTTCTCTTGGAATTATATTGTCCTTAAGCAGATGATCATGCTGCACAGTACTCCATTTTAATGGAATATAAACTAATAGTGAATCTCTTCAATTGGGTAAGCAGAACTGAATAATGAAATACAACCAAACTTAAGCATGTAATATCATTTTTAAGGATTTAAACTATTGATTTCCAAACATTAATTAAATTGTGATAGAAATAACTTTCAATCACTAGAATTAAATAATTCAAATACAAATGAACACAAAGCATTAGCAACATACATGGCAAGTCACATGATCTACACACCCAAATAAGACAGTTTTGGATAATTTCTAAATATTTATCTCAAAAAGAAGGGATAATTCCAAAACTTATCATTGTGAAACATGGTTCAGATTACAGTCCATGTGAAAATTGCTTCAGATAACCAGCAAAATATACTCTCTTCTGATTGTAACAAGAGATTTTTCTTTCAATTATCACAAAACCATATTCAACATTACCATCAACAACATGTACAAACCAATAATATAAACACAAAACGGAATTATACTGCAAGATTCAAATGTAATTACCCAGATATAAACCGGCCTTTGCGAGAACGAGCTTGGGTTGGACCCTGAACTTCCTCCACTATGGACTATGCAAACCAAAATACAAACATCATAGAACAAACTCATCAAACAGTGGAAATTAGATCCAAATCAATGTGAGCCTTAAGGCAAGCAAAAATGACTATCAAATTCATGAGACGAAATAACAGTTGTTTCCTAGACACTAAGTGCCTTTCCAGTAATCACAACTGCATCTAGGGCGCAACAAGAATATTTCCTTATCATACATCTTTTTCTAAGTTTCTCTATTTTCACTCATCAAGCAATCAAGAGTTCAAATGCGTTTTCCTTTATCAAAAAAAATAAATTTCTGATTTCCTCTTCTTACACATCCCTCCCCCTTCTCAGCATACATCACAATTCACATCCTATCAATTAGCACTCAAGATGTGCACAGCACACTACTACTTGCAAACTCATGCATTATTATTAAAGTAGGATATCATGCACCCTTATTCTGATAAACTTTTATCACTTCTAATTTTTCATTAAAAAATCTTCAACAGGCCACAAATGATGCATGAACTAACCAGTTGACAGTTCATAATATGATAGAGGACCAGACAAAGTTCATAATATGACAGAGGCCTATCATTCAATCTCCTATGCTATGTGAATAATTTTCGCTCCAAATGAAAAGGCTCACATTTTCTAAATTCATCTAAGTGCAAGTTCATTACAGAATGAGGAGTGCAAGCAGATAATTGCAATACGTACCACAGAATACCCATTTCGTGTCAAGTCATCTAAAGTTTGCCGAAGATTCTGCAGGAGCAGCAATTGAAAATGATAGAAAATATGACAATGAATAAAATAAATAGGACGCATCTCTTATTTTACCACAAGTCATCAGGCAGATTGAGGGGAAAAAATGCCCAAGATTTATTCCAAAAAATGCACATGGCTACATGGAGATGGATTATAAGATTATGCAATAAAGACATTCCTTCTCCAGAAGAAAGATTTGAAGCAAAAGGATATAAAAATAAAATAGACAGAAAAAAGTTGCTCGAATGCAGAGTTCCAACATTATCTTTAGGTAGGCCACAAATACAGCAATAAAGAATGAGGAAACAGACCTAAAAAAGAACTTCTGATGGAATAGGGAAAGTTAAAAAAAACTATCATGTAGTTTAGCACCTTTTCGAAATAAGGTCCTATGTTTTAATTTATGCCCGAAAGGCCCTTGTAGTTTCATGCCATTAACAAAATGGAACTTCTCCTCTAACAGCGTGAAATATTGTTTGTTACAATTTAATCCTCGATGTTTAATAAAACCTGCAGTTTAGTCATTATTTTACTTTTTTGTCATTGAACTTTTGTTTTATTAACAAAACAGCCTTGATTTAAACTTCATAATATCTAGTTACCATTCATCCCTATATGTTTACAAATTGATCACTAAATATTATACTTAGCTACAAATAAACCCTTATATCTTTACAAATTAATCTCCCATATTAATTAAATTTAATATCTTATATTTAAAAAATAATAAAATAAAAGTTAAACCAATATCTGATAATTCTTGTTTGCCCTAATTAAATCAAAAATTTAAATTAGCCAGAATGGAAAAGTTAGCCAGAAAAAAGGGTAAAGCTAGACACAAAAGGGGGTTCTTTGAGCTTGAATCTAGACGCATATTGTGTCTAAATTCTTTGATCTAATTTTTATTTTATTTTTTCAAATATAAGATCTGAAATTTAATAAACATGAAATATTAGTTTATAAAAATATAAGAGCTATCAATAGGTAAAATATAGGGATGAATTGTAATTAAAGGACTACTTTATTAATGAAACAAAATTTTAGAAACTAAATTTAAAAATATAATAACCAATTGTAGATTTCATTAAAATTCAAGGACTAAATTATAACTTACCAGCTCTAATGCTCCTACTCTTCATTTTGCATGCCATAACCGTGTAAACATGACACTTCACGGGATACGACATAGAATATGTGTCCGACACATATTCGAGCATTTGAACACTTGAATGATATATATTCTTTTCTTTTAAGATAAAGACCATGTATTAGATAAAATAGATATTTGGTTATAATTTGAATGATGTATTTGGTTATATTTTACCATCTATTTAAAATATAATTATTACCATATAACTTCATCTTTTTATTCTAGTTTATTTTATATAACATAACGAGTCGAAGCATCCAAGTCTAAACTTAGATGCATATTCCCATATTTTCTATTTAAAAAGTTGACAAGTCAGACATAGGGATATGCATCCATTTGTAACACCCATGTTCGAGCCCAAGTAACAGAGCTTACCAGTAATACTTAACAGCATTAAAAGGAAATGTCTCAATTTTCCAATTGCGTGAAACCATAGGAGCCTTTTTGTCATAAGTTAAATTATACAATTGTACTTGCAAAAAGCACTAAACCACAAGGTATTTTTTTCATTTTCCCAATGGAATAAATCTAGACTAACATATTATACATATACACCATATAAATATGTATGCTCAATAACAAATACTATGTGCTCATACACAAACAGGTACATGCGTGTGTACAAGGACCATTGTTCTTTGAAAGAAGAAAACAACCAAACAAGCCTGAGATCCACACATGCACATGCAAGTGCAAGGCAGTAATGGCTCATCCCATAAACTCAACCACATGAGAACTGATAATCTCAGTTAATCATGCAAGTAAGCTTAATTGGGATCTAAGGGTTTTAATTATCTATTACACATCAATCACTCTGCAGATTCTGCACACTCCCTTCTTCCAAAAACTAGGAAGAGCACAATTGTTCTTATATTCATGGAAAAATAAAATCATAAAACAGAACTTTATTTAAAACAATTGATTATAACATGTGAAAGGAAAAATTCAAATACCATGACTGGGCAGCCAGCTCTTGGAATGCTATCTGTTCGCAGTCCACCAAAAGGATTTAAACCAGCGTATTCAACAAGAATACAGGCATCTATTCCAATTGCTTCATAAAAATCCCCAACCTGGGAAAAAAATATTGTGTCTATCAATGCTGGATTATAGATGAATCTACAATGAAAGTTTAAAATATGCATTTTTCAAATGGACATGATTCATAATCATTTTGAATGTCTTACAGAAGAGAATAAATGGTGTAGCACTAATAAGGAAATAAGTCACATACTCTGCAAAGCAAAACCTCACGTGGGAACTTTGATTTGAACTGCAACATCTCCCAATTGAGGTTTCCTTCTTTCAGACTGCATAGCAAGATACAATAATTCTTCTAGAAAGAAACAAATAAATAAAGCTTTGACCAATAACCTTTCTCATTTAAATTCAGTATATATAAGCAATAAACTTCAAGCACAACTTAGCAGAAATGTGGGTTTCTTTTCCCTCATTGCAATCCTGTAATCTATAACTGCACTTCTTCAAAATGATCATGCATGTTGTTTTCAGATGATTACTGCCATCTCTATTAACATCCATCCAGGTTGTGCTTGCCAGACACAAAGAGACATGAGCATGCCACAAAACGTTAGAAGAAATCATCAAAATGAAAAGAATTTACCTCCCATTTTTTAAGTTTACATCCAAGCCAAGCAAATTGGAATAAATAAGCCTTTTAATCAGCTGGATGGTAGAAGGCTTCCTGCACTGCTGCAGCCTCTGCAACAAGATCCGCAACATTCAAGGATAGTACTCCATTAGAAATAAAACGTGCAGCTTATTATAAACTTCATAAAACACGTCAATCAGCACACCTCCTTCCACCAGATTATGTGAGAAAGATCCTTATCATTCAAAACAACACTTGATGCTTTTAGTTTCTTGATACCTCTTGCAGACACTTTACGTTCTTTGAAGCAATGAATTCTTTCAACATGTCTGCTCCTTCTGTTAATAAATATAATTTTACAATAGAATCTATGCCAAAAAAAAAAACGCAATAATAATATATAAACTGCAATTAACACTAACCCTTCACAACATGCTTTCCATTTATTACAAAAAATTTAAAGTACAAAAAAAAATCTAGTCTCTAAGCCAATTGTGACACAACAACCTCCTCATAGAAAACCCAGGACTTCTAAGGTATAAAAGCCCCTGACGTGAGTAAAAGTAAAAGAGAGCGCCAGTAAAAGGGGGCAACAAAAAATGAAATGAACGATTTCCTGATCACCCAAATGAGTACTATAATTCAGTGAATTTCTGAAATCACCCTGGCAAATAGCAAGGTGACCAATTGTTACAACATCAGTATATCTTAATCCAAGGAAACCCCTCACGTTATAATACATTTGTAGTTCAGTCAATATTAATTTTCGGCATCTACATTTCCTCTACCTCGTATCAATGAGAAATTATTAGCTTACTCAAATACACTACATCCTCCAATTCAAATAGCTCAAGGAAACACTAAAATTTATTTTTTAACAAAAAAGTTTTGTCGACACACAATGAACATCTGATACATGGACACGACTAATGAAAATGCAAATAAGTGGAGAAGTTACAGCAACAACGGCGACCGAGAAAAAGAAATGTATCTGGAAGCAGGGGAATGAAGAAGGAGAGAGAGGGACCGCCACTTAGGGATTAAAACGATGACGCTTCTCGTCGTTACCCAATACATTTTGGAAATTCCTTCAATATAAAGTTCCCTTCACAATCTGGCTCCTCTGGTTGAAGAACCTTGTGAAACAAAAAAAAAGGGGAGAACAGGTGAATTTTGCTATTTCTAGGGTTTTTGGGGAATTGAGCTTGCCCAGCCGATGTTGCTTTCTCCTGCTGCAGCTCTTCCCGCCACAGACGAAGAGAAATGGATTATTTTTGTTTTATTATCATGGGTGGATAATTATTACATGGGCATTTGAACGGTCACCAATAATTTTTTTACACTTACTTTAAAACAAAATAATTTTCATATTAAATTTAAATTTATGTGTCACCCTAATTTATTTATTTAAATAATTAATCAAATATAAAAACATTCGTTTAAAAGTCTTTTTTAGATGATAATTTATTCATGTTTCGTAATATTTCTTCATTTAAATTAAAAAAATAAAACTTATTTATTTTAACAATAATTTGATAATAAATTAAAGCGAGGAAAGAGAATATTAAAAATGTAATACAAAATTTATTGTTGTGTGTTTTTAATCCATATTAAAATAAGTATAGACTTATTTATGGAATGATATTAATAATTTATATTATATTTTAAATAAATTTATTGTAGTTATATTATCTATAAAAATAAATTTATATGTAAATTAGTGAGATTATTTTGGAAATTATTTTATTTTTTATGATTTTTTTTCAAGATATTTGTGTATTTTTAATTTATTTATGTTTATATTTTTTTATTTTCATTGTTTATTTTTTCATTTGGTATTATTCATTGATGAATATGAAGTTAGATTTGCCCAATAATTGTTTGAGCACAGTCTCAATTCTTCCACTCCTGAATTATGAATTGGACCAAATTATTATTAATATATGTGGCTTGTCCAACTTTAAATGTCGATAATACTTCAAAGCATCCTTATATATATATATATATAATTGAAATTAACTAATAACTAAAAAGCAATATAGATTTTTTTATTTTTTTCCTTTTGTTATTAAAAAAAAAAAAGAAGTTTGGTCTTAAATTTCCTAAAACTTATCACTTGTCATTAGTGTTTGTCCTTAGATTGATTTTGAACTAATCAAAATCGAGTCAAAACAAGATAGACTTGAAACCATTTTGAGATTGATAAGAGGTAGTTTAATCCCAACCTGGTTTTCTACTCTCAATGATAACTTTAATTTTAAATTTTTATCAAGCTGAAACTTGCATAATGCAATAAGAAGGATTTAAATAAATAAAATATACAGTATTTTTATATAAATTATTACAACATAAATTATAAAAATATCAAAAAAAATCAAACCCTAATCTTGTTTAAGGAGAACCACTAGTTCCAACACTTATTGATAAATATATATATATATTTTATATACATATTTATATATATTCTGCCAAATAATAATTTTAAATAGGCAACCTATCATAATTATAAAAATTTCCTAAAAAGTACAAAATAGAAGCAGCCAACACGCCAACACTTGCTGGGTTACATTTGGCTGCACAAATTGACAAGATTAGATGTAGTCTCAATACTAGCACCTGCAACTCCAATCATCTCTGCAGCTTCTCCTTTTTTGCCCTGAAAAACAAAGAAAATATAACAGAGATTCAATATCCACCAACTGTAAACAAGATTCAATCTCTAATTAATGTCTTTAATTATTTCAATTACCTGACCCTTATTTCTCTGATTCCTCCTGGCTTGCAGCAAGGTGTAATTATCAAGAAACAGAGCATCCTTGTGATGATTCACATTTTTATCTCGATAACAATTACAGCAAAGATCATAGGTGTTACCAGGACCATCGAAGCATTGAACGCAAGTGAAGTAAACTCCAGCAAGATACACTCTGCACTCATCACAGAAGAAAACCCTTTCGCTTGTGCATATGTAGTGGACAGTGATGAATTCATCGAAATCCAAACTGCCATTTCCGTCCTTGTCTAGCTTCTTGAAGAAATCAGAGGAAGCCATTGTTTTAAAGCCCTTCTGCTTGATGTTTTGCATGTATTCGTCGAAATTGATTTTTCCATCTCCGTCGGTATCTAAATCTTTGAAAAGTTTGGTTGCTAATCGCTTCTGCTTCTCTGACAAATTTGCATAATAAGCTTTTGCCGTCTCTGATATCTCCTCCATCTCGATGACTCTCTGGCGTAAGTGTGGCGGCTGGAATTGGTTTAAAGGTAAAACTTTTGCCCTCTTCCTCCACCATTTATTGACGTTTCCAATTGAAGCTTGTTGTGTATTCATCGACTAAAGAATTAATTATCTGAAAACAATTTGGCAATTGGAAGATTCCTTGTATCTTCTTCTCGACATACAATTGACTTGGTGAGATTGAATTTCATTTAAAACAAAAAATGTCATGTTCAAAGAGAGTTAACCGTAGCATCCACGGTATTGAATTTGTCTCTTCCACTTTTGCACTCTAGGTTTGAAGAAAGAAAACGGAAAACGTAACAAATCGGAACCAGAATCGAAATTGTAATCAACCGGAACTGGATTGCCGGCATTAAGATTCAGATCAATTTAATATGATCGGAAGCCTACCATACATACATTCTATAACAAAAACAAAATCATAATACGAACAAATCATTGACCTATACATGCATCATATTTGAAAACATAAAATTCATATTAGAACTCTTATCAAATGATTCAGGATGATCAACATAATATGTTTCAAGTTCTTTTCAAACATAACATATACTTAAAACTTTTACATATAAGGATCATAAAATAGTGATTACAATGAAATATTAGGGCAAAACACAATTCTAATCCACAATTTAATACATGTCGATAGTTATACTATTACAACATACTATTACAATAGACTATACCAGTAATTTAGTTAACTTTCCGAACTAACTCTAATCCTGCAAACTTGGGGTTAGAGGAAATAAATAAGTTATAAGAGTCTATTGAGCAGAACATAAAAAAACAGTTTAATAAAACATATGATCGTATAAATGCATCACAATACAAACAATTCACATCAAGATGGACTTGTCACCGGTGACTCTCTATATATTCCAATAGTGTTGGGGCCACAACAGGTGCTTCTCAATACTTTATCTTAAACATAACATGTCATAGTGTATAAAATGGGCAGCCCTGATCTTTCCATATCTGTCATAATATATCATAACATACTTGAGGGCTAGTGGATCATTCAACATCTATCCACAACAACAATAAATTATGTAATGCATTATATACATGAATTCTAATGCAAACAACCTAATTACATATACATGACATTCATGATACATGAGCATACTTAAAAAGTTTGATTTCTTTAAAATAACAGATCAATTCAGTTATACTCACATCTGGCTGACGCTCACCTAATACTGAAACAGTTATCTTACTGCAAGCCTCTTCGATCTCCCAAATCCGATCCTACATAAATGGACTTAAATGAGGGAGAGAGATCAAATATAATTTTTACAACGCTTAAAATAACCCCCAAGAAACCCCTATAAACATACAAGAATACATGTAGGAAAGTAGCTGAAAAAAGCTGGGCAAGAGGCTTTCGGCAGCCGAAGGCCTCTTACAAATCCGAATGTCAAAACCTTCGAGATCATATTAGCCCTAAAACATGCAGCCACCAAAACGCTTCCAAACACACATGCAAGGTTACCAAACTTACTCAAATATAACTAGAGTCACTAATCATCAAAGAACCAATGAAAGAATCTACATGCATTCATACAACGAGATGATCACCCATTCTCAAAATAAAAATTCTAACTCTAGAATTTAGAAGAAGGACGATCATGCACAACAACCCATTAAACACTTAATACACTTGTTGAAATCTTCAGAAAACAGAAGAAGAGGCAATGATTGAACTTACCTCTTTAGAGACACAAGGATACAGCAACCAAGATTTGGAGAAGAGAATAACCAATCTCTGAAGGGTCTCCAAAAATTAAAACTTCAAATTCAAACTCAAATTTTTAAAATCAAGGTAAAAACTCATGAATTCTTTAAGAGTTTTGAAGAAATTCCATAAAAATATAAAGGATAGTGCATGAACTCACCTATGCCTAAAAATGGAGAAAGAGTTCTCACATTTTCGGGCTGAAGGTCTTTTATAGATGACTGGAGGAGCCACTTTCGACGACTGAATTTTAAAACCTTTACAAAATCTTTTTTTTAATATTTAAAAATATTTCAAATTTATTTTATAAAAATCATATTTTACCCCTCTAAAAATTATAGTTTCAAGATTTTGAATTTTGATAAAAATTCCATGGAAAGTGAAATTTTAATGTCGAAGTTTAGCGGATATTACAGAAATAATGAAGAGAATATATATATATATTGTTTTTACATAACAACTTAAGGAGGAAAATACTACTAAGTAAAGTTTTTCTTTTTAAATGATTAATATTATAGCCTGTCTCTAAATTTTAAAAACCACTCTAAAACATATAAATCTTTATTTATAATTTTATAAAAAACTCTCACATTTTTTCTCTTATTTTATGAGATTATAGACTCTTTTTTCTTAATGAAAAATAACTTTCTCCTTTAGTTTATTTTTTATTTATTTTAATTCAATTTAAATACGAATTTAACTTTTATTAAATAGGAGTTATTTAGTATATCAATAATGGATGAAATATTTTTTAGTATTTTGTTCTATTGAAATTATTGAAATAAGTTTGAATATTAAATCATTTATAATTTATTGAGTTATGTTTCAATTTTTTGTTTATTTTTTTTATTATTTACTTGATTTTTTTTTCATTGAAATGGAGATTGGAGATTGAGGAAATAGAATATGAAATCTCTCAAATTTACTTAGATGCATTTATTGTTATTCATTATTAGACTAAATCTATGAATACGCATTTAGTTGTTTATTGATAACAATAAAGAGTGATTGATCCAACCAAACTATGAATACGCATTTAGTTGTTTATTGATAACAATAAAGAGTGATTGATCCGACCAAATACTTTGATTCGTGAATGGTTTTTGGATAAATTAACCCCATAGCAGTGGGTGATGTCTAATTCTAGTCAAAGTTAAAAAATTGTATAATTTGTTAGAACTTTTTTAATTTAAATATTTTTACATTTTTTCAAAATTTTAATAATAAAATGTTAATTTTATTTTAAAATAATGTTAATTGTGATTTTAATGATAAATTATTTCAAAAAAAATATTATTTAATCTTTATATTATAAAAAATTAATTAATTAATTTTTATTTTAAAAAATATATTAAAATATTTTTTAAATTTAAAAAATTTATTAATTAATATTTCTGTTAAATTTTAAAAAATATTTTTAATAGGAAAAATTAATAAGAATATTTTTTATAAAATTAAAAAATCTATTAATCAATTTTTTGAATCACAAAATTAAATAGTAAAATATTATCGGTTAAAACTAATGAAAGAATTAATTAATAAAATTATTTAAATATTAAATTATTTTAATATATTTTTTAAAATTAAATTATTAATTAATAAAATTTCTTTAAAATAGTAAATAGTAAATTTTTCTTATTTCAATAATAATCGTTAATTTTTCTCACTTTAATTATAATAGTAAATATTTTTTAAAATTAAAAATATAAAATTAACACTTTCTCATATCCTCATTTGGCATATATATATATATATATATATACATTACACTAGTTTGATAAAAAGAAAAAAAAAACCTTGTATTTCCCTCTTTAGGCATGTGAAGAGGCTTCTATTGAAGATTAGCTGTTATGTTTAGTTCAGACGCTTGTAAGCATGCAAAACCTTGTAATTTTCGATAAATTTATTGTTTATATTAAAAAATTAAATTTATTAATATCGAAAATTATTTATTATTGCACAATATGAGTTAAATATATTTAAAAAAATTATTATTTTTCTATTTCTTAAATATAGTGTAATTAACAGATTCATACTTCTATTTTTAGAATCTAATATTTTCATTTTTTAGGTTTAATTTTATCAAAATTAAAAATTTCTATATAAAAATACCGTTAGTGATAGAAAAAATTACCGAATTATTATTTTTAAAATTTAATATTTTAATTTCTAAAATTTAATTTCTATAAATTTATAGATCTCTCCCAAAAAAATTGAAGAAAAAAATATATTTTCATTCTTAAAATATTACATAATTAATAAATTTATCTCTTTATTTTTCGAATTTAGCATTTTAATTTATGAAATTTAATTTCGTCAAAATTCAAAAAAGAAATCTCTAACTCAATTTCCATAAATAAATAAAAATTACAATAAATTTAAGATTTAAATTTAACAAGAATAATAAAAATTTAAATATATAAAATTTAAATTATTAAAAATAAAAAATTAAAATTCAATAAAAATTATTTTTGTGATACCGCTCGTGATCAATTATTTTATTAAAAAGTTTACATTTTAAAAAATTTATTAATTAGTATTTTCATTAATTTTAATCGTTAAGTATTATAAAAAATTTAAAATACTTCTAATATGAAGAGATTAATTAATAAATTTTTTAATAATTTGAGAGATCAATTAATATTTTTTTTTAAATTATAGTAATTAAATAATAAAATATTTAATAATAAAATTGATTGAGAAATTAACTATAGATTTTTATATTTTTTAAAATTAAAAGAGTAAATAATTTTTTTTTATATTATAAAAATTAAATATAATTCTTTTATTTTATTATTAATAAAAATATTTTTAACATATTTATTTTTTTTAAATAGTAAAAATTATTGACATAACAAAATTTTTAAAAATTTTAAATTTTAATAAAATTAAAATTTAAGAATGAAAGTATTAAATTTTAAGAATGAAAAGATAAATATGTTAGTTATGCTATATTTTAGAAATTAAAAAATAATTTTTATAAAAGTAATAAATAAAATTATGAATTTATATAAAAATAAATATTTTTATTACAGTAATATTTATAATATAAATTTAAAATTTAATAATTATAAAAATGAATTTACTGCCATTGTCAAAATTATTACAAAGAAAATGCTTGACAAAGTATTTAAAGGTGGGCCCCAAAAAAGCAGGCACGTTAAGGCCACAAGTCGAAGGAGGAGCTGTCCTTTTACAGCCGCCTCAAAAACTTTCCGTGCATCCAAACACGGGTTTTGGAATTCTGGAGATCTCCCAACCTTAACCCAGCCACCCATCGTTGTCATGGCTTCCTCCACCATTCTCCCTGCCTCCTATTCCTTCTTCGCCAACAAGGTTAATACTGCTACATGTTCAAACATTTATCAGCATGTTTGTTTTATTTTTCTTTTTTACCTGGTATTTCAAAATGTGCACGTTTGACCCAATTGCTCTCATCTAATTTTCTTCCCTTGTTACAGAAGGATCTGAGACTCTCTGATTTCTCTTCAACTTCATCGCCATTGTCTATTCCCAAATGCAGGAAATCAATTTCCAAGAAAATTGTATCTGTCATGGCTCCCCAGCAATCAGAGCGCAAGCCTGCCTCTACTGGCTCAGTGAGATTCTTCTCATTTTAGTTGATTTTTTGTTTGCCTTATTTGAGGGTTTTTATTAATTTGCAGATTGAATTCTGTTTTCCCCCGTTTATTTCGTGTTGTTTGGATTAGAGGGTCTTAACCTTTTTTTTTTTTAAATTTTGATTAAATATTTCTTTTGAATCTCGAGGTTTATTCCTGCTTTTCCCGTTGATGTTAATTGTTATCGGCTTGTTTGATAGTTCTTTCATTTAAGCCATTGTCTTATTTCCTGGTCCGATAAATTTTTTTTTTCGGGTGGATTTGCAGGTGAAGACCGCAATGACAATGACGGAGAAAATATTGGCGAGGTCCTCAGAGAAGCCTCAGTTGAGCCCAGGTGACAATGTCTGGGTCAATGTTGATACCTTGATGACACACGACGTTTGTGGCCCAGGTTCCATTGGAATCTTCAAGAGAGAGTTTGGAGAGAATGCTAAGGTACTACCCCCTTTTTACTTATTTTGGTTGTCGATTAAGCTTAACTGGTTGGGTGGTAAGCAGTTAGTGATTTAACGAGCTCTTGATGTTTACTACTTGGGTAAGTCATCACATTCAGAAAAGTGGATTTTTTTTTATCACTTTTGTTTTGCAAAGCATTTGAATATGTAGTTTAAATAGAAACAAACTGCAAGCAGGAGAACTATGTACTTTCTCTCTCGTTGGTTAAAAATGCTGTTTTCCTAGGCCTGCATGAAGTGCAAGGTTATCTTGATTCCACGTGATGTCTGGAAAGCTGTTCATTTCATTAAGGCTAATGGTTTCTATGATTATGCCTTTTCTTTAAATTTTTTTTATTCTTGTTAATAAAATCTTCAATATTAAACATTGAGATTTGTATGTAGCAATTTCTTCTTTTATTTTGGTTTATTTACAGTTAGTACTTATGCCTTGCTTGGAGTACCTGTCTGACTTACTACTCAATATTGAAGGTATGGGATCGTGAGAAAATCATCATTATACCAGATCATTATATATTCACTAGTGATGAACGTGCAAACCGAAATGTTGATATATTGAGGGATTTCTGCCTGGAGCAAAATATAAAGTACTTCTATGATATCAAGGATCTTAGTAACTTTAAGGTGTGGTTTCGTGTCTTGACTGAAACTTTTTAGCTATTGTAATCAGAAATTTACTTTGCTCTCCCACTGGCCCTTCATGGACACTGAGACGGTCTTTTTGCTCCCTGAATTTGCAGGTTAATCCTGATTATAAAGGTGTATGCCATGTTGCACTTGCCCAAGAAGGTCATTGTAGGCCGGGCGAGGTGCTATTCCTTTACTATCATTCGTTGTGAAATTTTACCCTCATATATTGCAGACTCTCTCATTAATCATTCATTATTGCCCTCAGGTCCTGTTAGGTACAGACTCTCATACCTGCACTTCTGGAGCATTTGGCCAATTTGCTACTGGAATTGGCAACACCGATGCTGGTTTTGTATTAGGCACTGGGAAGCTCCTGCTCAAGGTCTGTAAAACTTTTCCTTCTTTAATGCCTCAGTTGTTTTAGCCTTTTCATTTCTTATATGTACATGGGTTTCATGCATTTCCTGAAATTTATGGATATAATAGCTTCACTTAGGTGTTAATCAGATGAAATTTGACACTGTTCTGTTAGGTTTAAATTTCTAAATGGTTTTTAATTTTTGATCTTTTGTTTCTCACTTATCAATCTATTCGTTCTTTAAAATTGCAGGTCCCTCCAACCCTGAGATTTGTATTGGATGGTGAAATGCCTGATTATTTGCTTGCAAAGGATTTGATTTTGCAGGTGAGTTCATTAAGATCTGAGACATTTGTTTGCTTTAGTTGGCACCAATTTATGCTTAAATTAAATCATACAGCTTTTCCCCCTGTTTCTGTAATGTGATATCTGAGAAAATTATTGTCCTTTGCAGATTATTGGTGAAATATCTGTGTCTGGTGCAACATATAAATCAATGGAGTTTGTGGGCACCACTGTTGAGAGTTTAAATGTAAGTATTTCTTTTAATACAATGTGTTGTCACTCAATTAATGTTTTCATTTTGCACTTATTTATATCTGATCGATTCTGCTTTCTGTGATGGTTAGATGGAAGAACGGATGACATTATGTAACATGGTTGTTGAAGCTGGGGGCAAGAATGGGGTTGTCCCTGCTGATAGCACTACATTCAAGTACCTTGAGGTATTTCAGGTGGATTCTAAGCCATTGCTCAGTTTGTTTTTTGCTTACAGTGTTATCTTTTGTTGTCCACAGGATAAGACATCTGTGCCCTATGAACCAGTTTATAGTGATGAGCAAGCAAGGTAGATATAATTTCTTATTCTTTACAATTCTGAGGGTTCATATAACTGACACTAATTGGAATGAGATTAAAGTTCAGTTTGCTCAAATGTTTTTAAGATCCGATTATAGGATTCCAAATGTCTTTGGACTTACAATAGTCATTCTTTTCTCTCAACCCATGTAGGAAGTTGATAGGCTTGCTTGCATCTTTATAGGTTGTCAACTGAAACAACATTAAACAACATGAGCATTCAAAATTTTGTTATCTTCCTGTCTTAAATTAACCACATTAAAACCTAGCATGTCAATTAGTTTCTGTATCCATTGGCATTTAGAGCACTTGATTTAGTATAATATGGAATTTTTTAAAACAAAATGAATCATTATGTATCATTTCGAAATACAACTATTCTGTTTAACTGTCACCTGAGGTAATTATAAATGTTTAGATGTATAATTGGAAATTTTAGGCGTTCTTCAGTTTTGACATTGAGCTATATCGCTGATTGGAAGTTTGTTTTGCCTAAAGTTGTCTTTGGAATTCACTTAAAAGTTCGGTTATTTGTTCATGGTTATATCATTTTGCTGAAACTTAAACAATTACTTCCTAAATCGGGGTGTTTGGTTTCTCGCGCCTTGAAAGTAACTATAACATTATCAGGTTGTTGTACTAGAATATTGGGTTATTTGTTTATAGTTATATCATTTGCTGAAAGTTAAACAAGTACTTCCTAAATAGGGGTGTTTGGTTTCTAGCACCTTGAAAGTAACTATAACTTTATCAGGTAGTAGTACTAGAATATAGGGCTGTTTGGTTATGCTTTCGGTATAGTTCTACTTATGACCCAGAATTGGAATCAAATCTATAACTATTTGGTTTTTAAGAAATAGACTTGGAACCAAACTTTGGTTCTGGTTTTGGTTTTAGTTTGGATTTCAAGTTTGGTTGCGATTGTAGTTCAACTCGTGATTTTTATACATGAAATTACAATATTCTTGTATTCATTTTAAAAGCGTAAAAACTATTTTAAATTTTTAACATCAAAACAATAATAAAAAAAAATAATAATACTGACATCATCATATCATCATAATGATAGTAAAATTATTATTATTATTATTATTATTATAAAAAAATATATCATGAGGATTCTTAATGAGAACTAATATTATATTATCTTCTACATATTTATTAATCAATATAGTTTTTAATTAAAAATTATATATATAATTAACAAGTAAAAATTATATTACAGGAATAACTTAGATTTAGTCATATAATTAAATAAGTACAAAGTAATTTAATGTATTTGGAGTATATATATATATAAAATAAATTTAAAAAAACATATATAAAATCGATTCTTCGGTTTAGTATGGTTGTGGTTCATATGGTTTATCTTTGCTTCTTGATGAACCAAAATGAAATCTAAACAGTAACTATAAGTTCAGTTTTTCTTATAGTAATACTTCTTTATTGGTTCCTATACAGCATTATTTTTTATTAGGACCCCAGGAAATGCAGAGTCTTAGTAGGATATTTTATTATTTTCTTTTATCATGGTTCTTTTGGTTTTGCATTTGTAGTGATATATTTCCCTTTCGCTCCTAGATTTCTCTCTGAGTACAGATTTGATATCTCAAACTTGGAACCATTGGTTGCTAAGGTATGTGATTTAATTTAGTTTCCCCTGTGTGTTTGTACGGTTCATTGTAAAGGGTGCTAAAATCGTGTGGACATCAATCGTTATCTGATCTTCGTTTTTGGCTTGATGATTTGTTTTTCTTTCATGAGGAGTGACATAGTCCATGCATTTTTTGCAGCCTCATTCTCCTGATAATCGCGCTTTAGCAAGAGAATGCAAAGATGTCAAAATAGATAGAGTATACATTGGATCCTGTACTGGGGGGAAAACAGAGGATTTTATGGCTGCTGCCAAAGTTTTTCTAGCTTCAGTAAGGATTGTGTATCTTATAAGTTATTGTTCTGGCTACTGGACTGTCAGTTGTGAATGAAGACTTTTATTTATGTTCTGCATAGATGAGGCTCGGCTTTTTGGTTTACATTAATTCCCTTTCTTTTATTGTAATTTAGTAAGTTTAATAAAGTCTAGTATCTTCTACATAAGAGCCTTAGTTGTGCACCTGCAGTAACTAATTCCCAATGTTACCATTTGTCATTTTATTCTAAGTAGACAAGAAATGTGAGGCATGCTTGTGGGAGATGCACACCAGAGTTTTTGAATTACTTATCAAGGGAAAATGTTTTGAGCATGTGCTCTAGCATATGGTTTGGGTTTTGTTGTATTTTGAAAAATAAAATAAAAAACCAAGAAAAGGGGGGTAGGGAAGGGAAGACAAATGCAATGGAGATATCTGGATTATTTTATTTCAGAACTGCAGTCTCTGATCATTTTCTTTAATTTTTTGCTTTTGGCTCCCCTATCAAGCTTATTGTGTCTATTTGATTCATGTTCAGGGTAAAAAGGTCAAGGTTCCCACGTTTCTTGTCCCTGCAACCCAAAAGGTTTGTAATTCTGGATAATGCTGCCTGTACTTTTGGGTTCCTAATTTGTGAATGACGATTTATAATGATGAGAAGAATGTGTTACAAGTTTAATTGTAACATTTTATTTTAAAACTCAGGTGTGGATGGATGTGTATAGTCTCCCAGTACCAGGATCTGGTGGCAAAACTTGCTCACAGATTTTTGAAGAAGCTGGTTGTGATACGCCTGCAAGTCCTAGTTGTGGTGCTTGTTTGGGAGGCCCTAAAGACACTTATGCAAGAATGAATGAACCAATGGTGAGCTGCATAATTTTGTTTCTCCCTTCAATCGACATTTGTAGTCATGGCTACTCCTGCCTTGTTTTGTATGCATCAACATGGGTACTCCAGTTAACTTTTACGAGGCTATGTGATTGCAGGTCTGTGTGTCAACCACAAACAGAAACTTCCCAGGGCGGATGGGACACAAAGAAGGCCAGATATATCTTGCTTCCCCATATACAGCTGCAGCATCTGCTTTGACTGGTTATGTCACTGATCCGAGGGAGTTCTTGGAGTAGGTTATTTACGTTGTATACTCTTACCATTGTTAGAATACTTCAAATGGTGGATTAGAAACAAGATAATACGAGTCTGTTGTACGAGGTCTTACAAATATCTGTGTGCGATAATTCTTAGGGGTTGGTGGTTTTACCACGCAAGTGCAGAGTTAATGTAAACCATTTATTTTGAGGCTAATTATATGCAGTAACATGGTAAAATGCTTGCACAATAAATGGTGGGACACGTTGTCCTGGATTTTATGTTGGTTACCATGAAAATGGAATTCTTCATCCGTTGTCTGCAAATTTGCACCTTTTTACCTTTTGGATGAGTTCACTTAAACGGCGATAGTTAAGAGAACCAATAGCAGCATCTTTGTAATCTGAATCCCTCCTGCTAACTAGCCAATGGAGACAACCATTTAAGAGCAAACCAGGTATATCAAAATAATGATTATAAGGGAAATCTTGAATTTTAATCTTCGGTGAGTAAACACAGACAATATTATCTACATGGTCGAACCTTAGTCATATGGCTACTGGAATCATAACCAAGTCCATACTCATTCCATTAATAATCTGAACAGAAATGGGGAGATGAGAAGTCGATTTGCATTGCTATTTTGGGACTTGTCTAATATATTTGATGGTTGACGGTACACAGTTACAGCAGTGAGAGAGAAACTAATAGCTAGGGCCGATCCATCTCGTTGATCGCAGTCACAATCTCGAAAGCCAACGGTTGCAAATCTGTTTCATGCAGTTATTCTTTGTAGTGTCGATGATGAAACCTCTGTGGACTATAATGGGATATGACTTGCTTCAGAATTATCACAACACTGCAGATATGTAATATAGAGCATCCCAAGAGACGACAAAAAAGGTTATCGTCGGGTGAGTTCAAATCACGTTGACAATATGGCTCGAGGTGATCCAGTAAAAACAGGGCATATGGACACAAGATCATACTCTATTTACTGTAGTAACAGAGCCGTATTCTGCCTGCTTAGCCGGCTCCTGCATTTCCAAGAAAGTGGCGACCAAAAGTTGCATCTCGCTTTTATTTCTGCATAATTTAACATTTGCTACCACTGTCAGTCAACATGGCTTCCTACACCACTGTCCCTGGCTCCTCGTCTTTCATCACCAACATGGTTAATACTGCTACATAGTGTTAGCTAAACTTCACTTCACGTACTGCTCACTGTTCACTAAGCTATGGTTATTGTTTCTGTACAGAACGATCTGGGACTCTCTGCTTTCTCTTCACGATCATCGGTATTTTCTATTCCAAAATGCAGGAAATCAGTTTTCAAGAAAATTGTATCAGTCATGGCTCCCAAGCAATCACAGCGCGAGCCTGCCACCACTGGCTCAGTTAGTTTCTATTTCTTAATTTCTTTTTTCATTGATTTCGAGGGTCTTAACCATTTCTTTAATTTCGAATATAACTGTTGAACTCAGGTGAAAACCGCTATGACGATGACAGAGAAAATCATGGCGAGGGCTTCTGAGAGGCCCCAGTTGAACCCAGGTGAGAATGTTTGGGTCAACGTTGATACTCTGATGACCCATGATGTTTCCGGTTCAGGTTGTTTTGCGATCTTCAAGAGGGAGTTTGGAGAGAATGCCAAGGTATCCAAACTTTTCCAATTTTCTTGGCTTGTTTGTTTAACAGGAAAATATTTTGCAGGAAATAGCAGGAAAATTGGTAAAAGGAAAACATTTTACAGCAAAAGGAAAAAATTAAGTTCTTTTTTAAAAAAAATGAATTCCTCCTCTCAAAAGAGCAAGTTATTCGTGCACTTATCATATTAAGAACTCTATATATAAACAAGCCTTAAGAGTTTGTCTTTTTGCCATGCTTGATTTAACCTACCTCACTTTATACCTTCAAGGTTTGGGACCGTGAGAAAATTGTGGTCATACCAGATCATTATATATTCACTGCTGATGAGCTTGCAAACCGTAATGTGGACATTTTGAGGGATTTCTGTCTGGAACAAAATATAAAGCACTTCTATGATATCAAAGATCGTAGTGACTTCAAGGTTTTGTTTTATGATTAAATGGTTGAATTATTAAATATTTTTGCCTATCGTTTTAGAAACTTTTATTTACTGGCCTTTTACTTGCATGGCAGGCTAACCCTGATTATAAAGGTGTATGCCATATTGCACTTGCACAAGAAGGTCATTGTAGGCCAGGACAGGTGGGCTTCTTTCATAAAGTCAAATTTTTTATCCTCTTACATATTGGAATAGGAACTAATCTTTTATTAATTTCTGTCCTCATCAGGTTCTGTTGGGTACAGATTCTCACACCTGCACTGCTGGAGCATTTGGTCAATTTGCTACTGGAATTGGCATCACTGATGCAGGTTTTGTATTAGGAACTGGGAAGCTCCTGCTCAAGGTTTGTAAAATTGGTTTTTCTTTCTCTAATGCTGCTTTTTATGCAACTGTAGCCTGTTGCATTTATTAGTTTTACATTCTATAGGAGGCTTCATGCACATCACTGAAATTCGATAGATATATTAGCCTCTTTTTTTCTTGTCTATTTGATTTCAACTAGGCTTAAACTTGAGACTTTACAGGCCAAGAGATGACTCTAGTACCATTAAACTAAATATCATTGGTTATTAGCTTCTTTATGGTGTTTTGTTTATGAATTTTGACATTCTGCTTTGGTTCATTTTCATTTTTAACTTGACAAGCTAAAGTTGCAAAAGATTGTTCTACTTTTGTTACCTGCTGTTTTCCAGTGAACATTTCTATACTTTTTTTCATGATGTAATCCAAATTGCAGGTACCCCCAACTCTGAGATTTGTAATGGACGGTGAAATGGCTGATTATCTGCTTGCAAAGGATTTGATTTTGCAAGTGAGTTTATTAATCTGAGTTGTGTGTTTGCTTTAGCAGCCATCAACTTAAACCCTTAAATGAAAAGCATTGCTCATTTTTCTGTTTCTTTAATGTGATATCTATATTGCTTCACAGATTATTGGGGAAATATCTGTATCTGGGGCAACATACCAAACAATGGAGTTTGTTGGCACAACAGTTGAGAGTTTAAGTGTGAGTGAAATTGAGTCTCTCTTGCTTATTACAACCCGTATTAAATCAATTTCCATCTGCAGTAGTTAATATACACATCAACAGATGATCTTCTTTGTGTTTCTGGTTTCTGTGATGGTTAGATGGAAGAGCGGATGACATTATGTAACATGGTTATTGAAGCTGGAGGGAAGAATGGGGTTATCCCTGCTGATGCTACTACATTCAAGTACCTTGAGGTATTATCAGAAGGCTTATATGTCACTGCTTAGATTTTTTTTTCCATTTGTTAAGGTATATATAATTGAAAATACTTGGCCTAGCAAGGGCTTACTCAGCTATGTTGTATACAGGACAAGACATCTGTGCCTTATGAACCGGTTTATAGTGATGAGCGAGCAAGGTAAATGTTGAATTTTATTACTAAATAGTAGTTTCTTATTTTCATAGGACCTCTGGTAAATAATTTAAATGGCTGATTCTCACCAGATAAGGATTAATATTGAATCAAGTTCAACGAATCCAACCCGTAAACCAACCAATGTGCATTTGGCTTTTCATTTGTAGTGACGCGCTCTTTCTTTTTGGCTCCAGATTTCTTTCTGAGTACAGGTTTGATATCTCCAAATTAGAACCATTGGTTGCAAAGGTCTGTGATTTTATTTAGTTTAAGATTATATATGTAGTTTTCATATTCATAGAAAGTATAGAAACTCCTGTAGACTTCCAATTATTTATCTGGTGTTACTTTTCTGTTTTACTGTTTTCGGCTGACTGCTCATAGTGCATATATTTTTGCAGCCACATTCTCCTGATAATCGTGCTTTAGCAAGAGAATGCAAAGATGTCAAAATAGACAGAGTATACATTGGATCCTGTACTGGTGGAAAAACCGAGGACTTTATGGCTGCTGCTAAAGTTTTTCTAAATTCTGTGAGAATTATTTATTTCTTGAGGATTTATGTGTCCTTTACATTTTATATGATTTTGGTTTCCCTTACCTTATGAAGCTCACTCTATGCACAGGGCAGAAAGGTCAAGGTTCCCACATTTCTTGTCCCTGCAACCCAGAAGGTCTGTAATGCCGGATCATAATGTGTTTCAAGTCTGCGAATTCACCAGTTACAAAAGGATACTGATCTAAAGACAGAAAGAAACTGATTTACAAATTTAACGATAATATATTGTAAAAATTTTCAGGTTTGGATGGACTTGTATAGTCTCCCAGTACCAGGATCTGGTGGCAAAACTTGCTCCCAGATTTTTGAAGAAGCTGGTTGTGACACACCTGCAAATCCTAGCTGCAGTGCTTGTATGGGAGGCCCTAAAGACACCTATGCACGCATGAACAAGCCCATGGCAAGTTAAATTTTGTTTCTTCCCTTCAAATTGCCACAACTGGTCCTGCATTATAGTTCTTGACGCGTACTACTGTTGTTAACTATGTGGGTGCAGGTGTGCGTGTCAACAACAAACAGAAACTTCCCAGGGCGTATGGGACACAAAGAAGGTCAGATTTATCTTGCTTCACCCTATACAGCAGCAGCATCTGCTTTGACAGGTTATGTTACGGATCCAAGAGAGTTCTTGCAGTAGCCTATTATTGTTCTGTTTTGCTGTACACCCATCTGTTGTATGGACGAGTAATTGATTTCAGTGTATGATTATGTTTGTGTACGTGGGATGTGCTGAGTTAATGTAAGGAAATTCTTGCCTAATCTCATTCTATTATAGACCTAAAATATATAGCCTTTAAAACTAGAAGTATATTAATTATATAATATTTAATTTAACTAGAATATATATATATATAAATGTATAAAATTAAAGATTAGGGAAGTGTATATAAGAAGATATATTACAGGTGAGAAAATTTAGCCTCTGACAGTGAAAAACATGCCTGGACTTGGGGATTAGAAATCTGTGTCTAAGTGGGAAGATGTTTTTGTTGGTGGTTTGGTTGTGTGCTTCATCTGCATGGGATAGTTTGAAGCCCATCCAAAAACATTGGGTAAAAAAGGACAAGAAGTGATTTATTTTGTCTCTCTGTCTGGCATGCTCATCAACCCAAGTCTCCTTCTAATTCCAGGAAAAAATTTCAGAAATTATGCAAGTTAATTACCAAAGTTTTAGAAGCAATCATGGGCACCTCACCATGCTGAACCACCACCATTGATTTTGAGGGCACATCTTTGATCTGGAATTGCCCCCCACATTTATTATTATTATTATTATTATTATTTTATAATAACCCATCATTAGTACCAAATCCCATCATTAGTGTTTTGGTTTGGTAAAAAAAAAATTGCTAAGTAAAGTTTATATTCATAAAACTAAACAAAAATCAATAAATTTAAAATAATAAAATATTTTCACTTATTCCATATATATAATTAATAATTAAAAAATTAATATTTATATAAGTACATACTGTTTTTTGGCTTTAAAAAATGGGTGAGTGATTAAATTCATGGCTTAATAGAGAAAAGATTAAAAAAGGACAAAGATAAAAGGAGCCATCATTCTTCATAACTACTATGAAGTCTTTTCACTTTCCTATGCAAAATATATGGAAACCAGCAAGAAAATTTTTCATAACGGATCCAACAAAGTTTTTAAAGAAAAGGAAAATACAGTTGTTCTCCAATCAATTACTAGAAAAAGAAAGTTTTTAAAAAAAAAAATCCAAAATGGGTCACACTATTAATCAACAGGGAGAATTCTGCAGTCAAAATTTAAATGATTGCATAATCTTTGGACAATAAGTTTGTCTCTTTTTTCAGGGCAGTATCTTTCTAACCAGATCACACTTGCTGCTTTAGCCCTTGGAAACCTGGTTTTTTACATTTCCCCCCCTAAAAAAGAAAGACACATGCATAAAATCAAAATAAAAAAAAACAAAAAAAACTATGGATGAGAATCCATAAAATGTTTTTATATGGTCAACATATAAAAAAATTTATTCATATGTAATTAAACTCAATGAAGTTTAATACCCAGAAAATATCAATGATTATATTATTATTTCTACTATTAAATGCATCTCTCTATATTTAAATAAAGGTTATAATCAATTAATTTCTTATCATAAAAAAAAACATTTTTCACAAAAACAAGGGTTAAATACTAATATGGTCATGTATGAAGGGTGTAAACGAATTAAACTATTCGTAAACTATTTAAGATTCAACTCGTTAAAAACTCGATCGGTTTCGACTCGTTTTCTAAACGAGTCAAGCTCGAACTTGCTTTTTAAGCTCGTTGAATAAACGAGCTGAATTTGAACTCAGCGTATTCGGTTCGTTTAGACTTGCGAGTTCGACTCGTTTTCAAATTTATGAACAAACTCGCGAGCTGACTCGTGAACAGACTAGCAAACAAGCTAGTGAGCAGACTCGCGAACAAACTCGTGAGCATACTCGTTCGTCAACACCAATTACATATCGATACGGAGGATTGTGACTTGTTTATAAAAGGACTAACCATTTTATATTTTTTTTCATTAGTTTTGAATTTGAGAGCTTTCAATTAAATAAAAAAGTTTAATTTAAAAATCTCTTTATGACTTTATAATTTAAATTTTATTTTTAATTTAAATTTATTTATAATTTAAATGAATTTGAATTATATTAAGTTTGTTTATAATATAATCGAGCTCAAATTCGAACCTAAATGAGTTCAAATTCGAGTTTTTTGAATGAAGTTTGAGTTTACTCGTTAATGTGATAAACGAGTTTTTGAGATCGAGTTTAATATTTATTTTATGAAGTTTGAGTCGAGTTTATAAATGAAGATCGAGTCGAGTTCGAGCTCAAATTCAAAATTTTAAATTTATTTTCTAATCGAGTCTAAACTTATCAAAACTCGGCTGAATTTGGTTCGATTACAGTCCTATGGTCATACCATCATTAACGGTTAATTAGACAAAAAACATCGTTACAAAATGGTTTTTGAACTCCTCTCTTAAATATGTTGCAAAATAGGACCAATTATGTAATTTTTCTTTTTCATTGAACTCCTCACAATTTCGAACGTTGGTTATTTCAGTACCACTAAATTAAAACCCGTCGATGCATGGAAAAACAAGACAACTTGAAATTAAGGCATCATAATGACAATAGATATATTATCAAGTACTATGTCTTATTGATGATGATCATTGATTGTTAGAACCGGCTGTGGTTGAAACAAATAGCAATCCCACTGCATAAAGCCAGAAACTGACTTGAGAAGAGCATTTTTTACTGAAATGGAAGGTTAGAATAGCTAGGAAAGGCTTGTTCAGGGTTAGAAGGTACAAAAAATCCAATGGTGACAAGCCACTCACTTCAACATATATAAAGAACAACAGAATGAGAAATTTCAGACATCAAAACCACACCAAACATTAAAACTGAGACCACTAGATTGCAGCAAACTCCACTCTAAATATCAAGAACTCCCATATTTACAGTATGAGAAAGCAGCAGTCAAGTGTGCAAAAGCCTGTGTGGCTGCACTGTATAAGAGAAGAAACTAAAAATGAATTATAACCTATCAAAATAAACAAAACTCTCCAGAACCAGATAATGGCCGAGCGAAAAGAGGAAAAAAAAACATTAAAAAAGTAGTGAAAATGCAATCTCAGTGGCATGTTCTGATTCATCAACTTTCTCTACTCTGTCTTTGTTTTTCAAACTATGAGTTTCATCTTTCTGGAGTTTGTAAGATTTTGGGCAGAGGTGATCCTAAATCGGCTTGCTTCTTTGTCTTTCATTCCTTTCTTGGAATCTTGGAGCTGCAATTCAATGATACATTAGTCTTAAAGTCTGAAGAAGCAACAAACTATTGGAGGACTAGCAATCAATGGCTTGGATGTTGATTGGCATTTACATACCAAGCCCATTAGCTTCAGAAGTTCTCATGATTCGGAGCCTTTTAACAGAGCCAAGGAACATCCTGAAAATGATGAAAAGCAAACAATGAGCCATGATGCATGAATTGTACTCATCAGTGTGCAACCTTAGCAGATACAATTGAAGGGTTAAATTGACTTTCACATCACAATTTCAATTGAAAAATGCATATTGCCTCAGGGGCTCCAAGCCCTTTTCCTTCTTTCGATTCTACAATCTAGCAAAAAACTTGACGTTAAAGGGGGAAAAAGGTCATCATACCGCCAAGGAACATCTCCGACGAGCATCCAATCTCCCTCTTTATCTTCATAAGTGAGTACAAACTCAGATGTGCCATCCAAAAGCTTAGAGGGATTCATTGCTTGCTGCTTCTCTCCGCCGCCTGATTCCATAAACACAAGTAGATATCAGAGTGGTGAAAAATTCAAACCCCCACCAAAACTGGCAATTGATAACAGATTTGGTTGTTCTAGTATTACAAATTTACACTTACCCATTGAACTGATGGCTGGAGTGGACCTGAAAAACATTTCTTCCAGGGTTTGTGCAAGTGTCTCATATGAAGCATGAGCATTCAAATCTACCTTTCTTCCAATTGGAACCCCATCCATATTCACTTTGACAAATCCAAGGTTCCCTTTCTCATTACCAGTAGCATTGGTCTTATTACTATTGCAAATTTTCTTCTTGAAAGAATCATTAGATTTATCTTTTTCATTGACTGACTTGTCTTCTTCAGATCTTGAAGCTTTTGCTTGGTTCACCAAGCTGTTAATCCTATAAGCCCTTATAGGAGGCCACCCCACAACCTGACTGCTCCCACAAAGCAATTTACTATAAGAAATTATTGGAATCGGTAGGATATAAACTATGAAATGACAGAGACAAATTACAATTATTTAACAAAAAAAAAATCCAGATAAATAGAATAAAAAATGGCAAATAGATTGAATTGAAAACAGGATAAAAAACAATAAAACAGGATATATAGCATATTGCATAGATTTTGTATAACCAGTTGGCTTACTATATCAAAACACATAAGAATACATAAAAAGATCAAATTTTAAATTTTCTCCTGACTTTTCTTATCAACCAAACAGAGCGATGAATAGAAACAAAAGAAAGAAGAATTTTTCAGTTTCACTAACCTGACAGAAGTAGGGGATCCACCCTCTTGGGAAACAGGCTCAGCAGCTCTTTTAGTCCCAGAAACAGCAACACGAGCAGATACTGTAGCATTATTATTATTATTATGACCTCTATGAGGCTGAGTGACCAGAGAAGGGAAATCCTTGGCTGTCAGGATTCTCCCACACTCACCCCATGCACTTGCCTTGCCCTTCCCTCCACCGCCACCGCCAATACTTAAACCCAGACCCAACTCTAGCTCAGCCTCTACTGGGTAAGAACTAGCCTCAGCATCTACCACCTCCACCTTTGACACAGTAGACTCGTTTGTTGAGGACCCAGAAGAACCACCACCAGCACCACCACTTACACCAAGTAAACCAAGACCACCTTCCATCTCCAAACAAGAAAGAGCCGCAGTTGGTATGTTCAATGTTCAAGAAAGGTTTAAAGAAAACGTTTGCAGAGAGAAATTTTTTGGGTGTTGAAGGCAGAGAAAGTGTAAGCTTAGGAGAGGAGAAAAAGGAGAGGGAGAGTAGGTTGAGAGAAGAATGTGGCGGAGGAAGTGATGATGATGGGACCCATGTGTCTGGTAGTGCGCCAAGCACTCTCACCACCACAGGTCCACAACACACTGTCAAATTTTCTGAACGTGATCATCATGTCTATTTAGAATCTGATTTTCTCTGTTGCTACAGAACATATGAATAATGCAAAACAAGTGAAGAAAAAAAAAATTGTTGACATTCGGTTTCAAGGAGCATGTTTTCTAAGTATTTTTCTTTCCCACCTCAAGAAAGGCTGCTCTGAATCCACATTCTCATCATGTGCAATTTCAACTCCTCATTTAACTCTTGTGGAATCCATAGTATTTGACTTAAAAAAAACCTGAAAGATCTTTTTAACACTCGTAGATTATCTTATGCACGACATTATTATTGTCTAAAGAGAACTTAATCCTCCAAAAAGTCAGAGGCTTAGTGGGTAAGGAATTAACAGGGAGAACATTACCCTTAATCTCCACTTTCTTGCTCAGTTAACAACAAAAAGAAAAAGGATAAAAAAACAGAGATGATAAGTATGAGGTGAGTGAGTTAATTAAAGAATATAAAAAGCAATTAGTTGAGGCTAAGGTGTGTGGTAACTTTGGCAAATAAAGCATAGGTTAAAGTGTAAAGGTGGAGTCTTTTTACAAGCAAAAGCATAATATTAACATAGGAAGTTGCTTTGTTGGTATGTGGTGTCTTCTATTTTATGGACAAACAGAACAAAACCTTGTTTTAGAAAGTTCAGACCTAAAGAGATGCATTCTCAGTGGAGAGTGGGCCTCCCCCATCAAAATATTACCATTTATTCACTTTCTTTTACATTTTTTTTATTATTATCATCATTACATTCCATCCCACCCACTGCAATCAACCTTAATTTTTATTCATCTTTTTATTTTTTTAGTTCATTTTTTACTACTAAGATTATTAATATGAGAATTATAATAAAATAATTTGATTTTGGGCTATATATGAGTAAGGGAGAATATAAAGCATGTAGTGGGAAAGTGTATGGAGTTGGAACAGAAAGGGACTCTATTCCGTTGCTATCCATAGAAGAGTAGGGCAACTGCTTTTATTTTTAGAGGGAGCTAAAATAATATTAAATGTGTTTTTATTTTTATAAAATTTTTATTTATAAATAAATTATGGGATAAATAAACACATGCTAATGTCCATTATATGTAAGTATATAAAAATTAAATTCTTAATCACAATATATTATTTTGTAAGTCCATACTCATTAAAAGATGTACAAATAATAATTATAAAAATATATATTCATATTTAAATTAAATTTTGTTATTTTGTAAATTACAATACACAAATATTGTTATTGTTTTATAATTTTTATTTTTTTAAAATTATTATTCACTTTTTTATATTATAATAATATATAAATTGATTATTATAATCATATTTATTTTATTTCATTTCTAAAAAAAAATTTAAAATATCTTTTTAATATTTAATAAAATTTTTAATGTATTTAAAGCTATAAATTAGAATTATTGTTTTAAATATATTTTTATAATAATGATATATCGAAAAGTTAATAAATAAAATTATATTTTTAAATATATATAAAAAAATAAAATGAATAAAAATTATAAATAAAAAAAATAAAAAATTTAGTCTTCTTACAAGTGCATTAAAATAAAATTAAAAAATTTTAAGTTCAATTCTCCTTAAACTCTTTTCATTCTATAATTTTGTCCGGTTTTCATACATATTAAAAAATATTATTTTTTTATTAATTTTTAATTGTATTATTTTAAAAATATTAAAAAAATATTTTGAAAATTTTTTTAAAAATAAAATAATTAAATAAATTTGTAATAATTAATTTATATATTTTATAATTTAAAAAGAGAAAATAGATAATAGTTTTAAATTAATTAAAATAAATAAATAAAAATTATAAAACAGAAGGAGAATAATTCTAATAGATAATAGTATTATATCAATGGGAGCAGACGAGGGATTATGAGCGTTGTTGGGGTTAATTAAGATGTAAGATGGAATATAATGAAGATTAGGATACAAATCCAAAGATTAGGATTAGGGATTAGGCAAGGTAAAATGGTTGTCCTATAGCAACGACAGCCGGACAAGCCGACAAGGTGGGGTGCTCAAATCACGTGACTCCTTTCTGCCATTTATCGCCACGTCATCCGACAAGCCGCGCGGCTCACCGGGGGACCAATTTACGTTTTCTTAATTTCGTTCCTAGTCCGAGACAGCTTGACGCTTTATGTTGTCAGAAAATTTAGGATCTACCTGCCTTCTCCACGCGCTACATTAGTACGTTATCACAAAAGGAACTTCACGTTCATATGCAAAAAATAATAATAATAAAAATAATAATAATTAATCTCTACTAATTAATATATTCATTAATTTTAATTTTTAAATGTAATAAAAAAATTAAAAATGAATTTTATTATAATTTTATATTTTAAATTCTCAAAAAAGTTTTAATTTTTTTTTAAAATTTATTATTTAATCTAAAAATTTATAATTAGTCTCCCAATTATATGAAAAAAATTCAAAAAACTACAATTCACTCGTCATACTTTATTGAATATTAAATAATTTATGTTATTAAATAATTATTAAAATTAATTAGTTTACTTCTTTAATAAAATTAAATAAAAAACACATTAAAAAAGCTAACAAATAAATAACTAATTTAAAACTGAAAATTTTTTTTAAAATAAAAATTAAAAATTGAAAGATTAAAATCTGAAATCTTTTAAATTTACTTAGATATATTTATTATTAAATTAAATTTGTGAGAGATGAAAAAATATATTTATAAATAAGAGAGCATTTATTTTCAAAAGAGATATATTTTAACTTCACATTTAGAATTATAAATTTATATTAAATATAAATTTGAAAATGACTTCCGAAATGATACTATTTTGAAATTCATTATATAAAGTTTTAAATTAATAATTAAAAATAAATGATTTAACCTTTGTAAATTATTAATAATATGTATTAAACCTATAATTTCTATAGTAAAATTGTAAAATAAATCAATCTCGTTTTATTCACATTAAAAAAAATTAATTAACCTAATCTGGTTCACTACATTCTTATATTCCCAATGGCAACAGCGCGTGAAATAGAGTAAATGGTGGTTTTATTACATATTTGATTGGTCGGTGCCTTCACGCCCCCTCATTTCCGGCCTTTTCCGCCCTTTTCTTTCCTTTATTTTATTTCTTTTTTCTTTATTACAGTCTCTCCTTCATCTCCAAATCAGGGGTTTATTATTTAAATATTGTGAATTAAATTAAATTTAAATTTAAATATTTTTTAAAAATATCAAATTTATAAATAAAAAGTATTTATTTATATAAATTATTAATTAAAATAAATGAAATTTAATAAATTTAAATTTTATTTGAATAATAATAATTAGATTTGAATAAATTCGATTAGTTTAAATTAATTTTAAATTAAATTTAAGTTGAATTTAAATATTAATAATATAAATCAATTTAAAATTTTTAAGATAGATGTGGATATTAAAGAAAATATGAAAAATAATATTATTTAAATTAAATTTACTAATATTTTTGTATCATACTAACATTAAAATAATAATATGTATATGATTTATTTTTATTTTTATTTCTTTATACATATCAAAATTTAGTACAAAGTTTAGTAAATTATATATATATGATTTATTTTTATTTTTTATACATATCAAAATTTAGTAAAGGAAATATTCAACGATTAAGAGACCAATTAAATAGAAAAACAGCCATATAAAAAAACAAAATTTCCATTGAATGATGTAATTTATTTGCATTAAAACATGAAAATAGAGACAAATTCATAGTTGCCTCTTTCTTATTTTGACACTTATTGAAGCTGAACTTCAACATTTGCAATGGCAGTGATTGTTCTTGCAAATACCTCCGTTAGTGCAATCAGCAACGCAGAATACCCAACACTTACCATCATTTTCGGGATTATCATCAACGCCGGCCTTGCAACTTCCAAGCTCATAATGCTCTGCACAACATTTTGATTTTCCAATTACTCCATTCAGATTTCCACATAACATCAATACTACACTCATCATGCACAATATAGTTTTCTCTCTACACATTTTCTTTTTCTCTACTCTCTTCAATCTAAATAAATAAATTTCTAAGCATACAAACATGTCTTTATATAAGCACTATGTTGATATCTAATTAAGAAGCAACTAATAATAACGATTATTTTCTCATTAATATTTTATATCATAATTCAAATAAATAATTATAATTCCTTTATTACTTTTTATTAATGTGGAATAATATCTCTTCTTATATATTATTAAACAACATGCCAATCTTTACGTATATTTCACAATAAATATTAAATCTCAATATTAAAATTTAAATAAATTTAAAGCAAAAAATATTACATCCGCTCCGATCGACTAATTCACAACAATCAAGATATAAATTGACTATTTTGAATTTTAAAAATAATAAACAGGTCCAACTATTATATTTAAAAGTAACAAAATATTATATTTGACATAATATCTAAATTCTCATATTTAATTTTTTTTAAATTAATCAAAATTATATTTAAATACAAACAATAAATTAATTTATTTAATATTTAAATATTTAAATTTTGTAAGAATGTCTTTATATAGGCAGCACATTCAACACTAGGTTAGGAATTACATAAATAAAAAATAGTATATATATATATATTCAAGTGAAAAATAAAAAATTAGTGATATTTCCTTTCCTGCATTACATTTCAAAAATATTTCATTTGGTTTCCATATTTAGAAATATTGCCTAATCAGTTATTATTTAAGGAAGTTTTTTTTTTTTTAATTACATATCCATATTCCTGATTTCAACATGAACATTTAAAGTTCAACTTCATAGTAATTTTGATTTAAAATTATAAGTAGGATATTTTTTTTAAAAAAATAAAGTTACTTAATATATGATTTATAAAATATTTAATATATTAAATAAAGTATGATTTATTTGCTTTAAACAAAAAATTCAAATTTACTCCACAATGTTTGTACTTTATTATACCTTATTTCTAAAATTCAATAATTTTATTAATTACTATTAATTTACTACTTTTTACTATATTTACTCATAAAATATTTTATTTTTATTTTGAAATATTATTAAATTTATTAATATAATCATTATATTAAAAATAAAATATTATTTTGCATTAAAAATTTAAGATAAAATATTAAAATTCATAAAACTAAAATTATTTTTATAAGTAAATAATTTTACAATGTTTATAAAATAATGATGCAAGGTATCAATTATTTTCTTAAAGAAAGAAAGCCCTTTTTCTATTGTGTTATATTAAGGATATCATAATAAACATTAAAAAACAATAAACTTGATAATTTAATATTTCTATTTTGTAAGTGCGAGTCAGTTTAATTAGTCCCTTTGGTTTACCCTTATTTTTTCTGTATCCTCCCTTTTGTTTTAGAGTGACGTGTCATGTATGATCGTTCCTTTTCTGTATTGTTAGACGATTATTTAATTTCATTCAGCGCCTGTATGGACTTGGTCTTGGATGCATAGGTATTTATAATCCTAATGGCCCATCAAATCGAGTAAGTTGGATTTTGATTTATTAGACTCTAATCGTATTAGATTGAATTTTGATTTCTTGGCTTTGACCATGACTAAATTTGTTAACTTGAGACTTAGATTGCGCCTAGAAAAATAAATTGGTATGTTAAATTATCATGAAATTCTGACCTAATTTTTTTTTATAGGTTTAATAGGAATTGAGTGTTGAAGATTCGACCGTTTTGTGATTGATAAATATTTATTATTAATAAAAATAATTGATGTTGAAATTAATGAAATTTTAAATTAATAAAAACATAATTAAATAAAAATATTGAAAAATATTGCCTAATAAATTATATTTCTTTTTTTTAAATTACATATCCAAGATTAAAGTTCATTTTCATACTAATTTTTTATTAATAATTATTAGATTTTTTTAATTACTTTTACAAACAAATTTACATAAAGAAAGTCTCATAAATATTTGAATCATGGCAGTGCATGCTTGTATGCTCTCTCACTATTTTTTTTTCCCTTTTTACCCTTTATATTAGGGCTTAGTAGCAATAATAAGAAGTATTAACAAGCAAAATTGAAAATGAAATATATATTTAATCCATTGAACTATTTGAAAATTTAATATTATTAAAATGATATATCTGAACAAATAAGTGCTAATTCAAAATTTTTTTATTATATTAAATAAAATAAGTATAAACAAATTAATTAAGAAACACTTTTAAATTACGAATGATTAAATTTAATTTATTATTAAAAATTAATATATTTTAAATTAAAATTCAAGAGATCATTTGTTTAGATATTTACAAGGTGACTCATGATTTAGTTTCTTATAATTTTTAAACTAAAAGTCATTCAAATTATAAATGAATCATAATTTGTTAAGTTTATAATAATAATTTGAATAAATTACACTGATTTTCAAATTTTAAAATTAAATACTAATAAATTCGTGTAAATTAAAATTTTTTCATTATTTTTACCGTTAAAAAACGTATAAAATTGTGCTTATTATCTTTTTTTAAATAAATAAATTATACTTAAATTTTTGAATTTTAATATAATTAATAAATTAATAATATAATTAATAAATTAATCTTTATATTTATAAAAATTTACGCTTGAATTTCTTTATAATTAGTCAATTTTCATTTATTATTATTGAAATATTTTAATTTTTATCTTTTATTTAAAAAAATAATTAAATCCTTATTAAATTTTATTTATAATATTTTATTTAATTAATTCTAATAATTTTATTCTTTAATTTCAATTTCTAAAATACTTCAATTTATATAATTTTAAAATTAAATAATATTAAATAAATATAAACTTTTATTAAAAATATTTTTAAAAAATTATATTTTTATAAATTTAATATAATTTTAAAACAACCTACAAAACTAGTATTATTTTAAAAAAAATCACTAAAAAAATATTTTTTAAACACTTTTAAAAATATCATTAAAAAAAATATTTTAAAATTTAATTTAGAGTGACAGATTGCTTCTAAAAATATTATTTTATTATTTTTAAAAATATTTTTAAAAGTATTATATCACATCAAATCAAATCAATTTTGAAAATCCTATTTTTAGTAGCGGTTTTTAAAATTTTTAAATGATGAAAAAATTATTTTTTTAAGTGATATTTTATTAAGATAATATTAATTTTATAAATTATTTTAAAATCACAATAAGTTTTGTAAAATATTTTTTAATTTACATTATTTTAATAATAAACCCCAAATCAGCTAGCCTCCTTGTCCAATTTTATTTGTTATTTATAATAAATTGTTTTATTTAAAAATTGTCTGTTATTTGAAAACATTAATTAATTAATTTTTTTTATTATACATCATAATTAATTTTATTTTTTTAAAAAGAAGCTATCTTATTAATTATCATTTCCTTTTTCTCTTATTTTATCATAATTTAGGTGATTTAATTGGTTTTTTAATCTATATACAAGAACTTTAAACTGAGATGGATAATTTAAAAAAAGAAATTAAATATTTCTAAAAACAAATGGAGATAAATAATAATAAACAATAATAAAATTGGAAAAGTAATTAAAATACTTAATTCCAAAGGAGTGCTAAAGATGTAATTTCACTTTTATAGACTTAATTTCATATAAAAAAATCATATTAATTAATTAATTCCTCATATTCTTGTTATATGATAATTATTCTCCAAAGAAAACTGGTGTAAATATGATATAAACAACAATTGAATATAACATTATATATAATTAGTGTGTTTTCAATCACTTTTTCAAACCAAAAACCTATTATTTATTCATAAATAATAATTTAAATATCTAAAAGTTTGATTTTAATAAAATTTAAATCCAACAAATAAATAAAATACACATTTAAATTATAAATTTTTTAATATAATTCGTATAAAAAAATGAAAATGATGAAAATATTTTAAAAAATTTGTCTTTTAAATTACAAAAATTCTCGTAAATAGAGAAGACAATAAATCGTTTTTGTTTTTTTTTTTATATTGTTGCTATAAATTAAATGACAAAAATTTTGTATAAAATAAAAAAAAAAAAAGAAAAGAAAAGAGAAAAATTCTTCAACCCACATCAGTTCCCCGTCATCCTCCCCTGGTGTTCACATTTTTAACATGTGCCCATTTCCCCCAAACCTTCCCTTACATGGAAGACCACAAACACGTCCAGCGCATTTTAGCAAAACGCAGGTAGTTACAAGACCTCAAATTGGGACCGAGTTAAAGAAAACTAAGGCTACTCAATGAGGAGCTTCGTTTCACTCGGCCGGATTTTTTCCTCGTGGAGGGTCCGCCACAAACAATGGAGCATTCGAAACTGCCTAAGGTAATGAAGCATGAAAATACCCCGTCGATGTCGCTTTCGCTGCTTCTTATCCTACGCCTAATTTCGTGTCCGCTGCACAAACTGCTGGATAAATCACTATGATCGTATGCAGGTGGGAGCTCCGTTCTCCATCTTTCCAATTTCGATTGGAGGCCTTCCATACCGCTTTCCAAGCTCCAAGAACTTATTATCTCGCTCTCCATTTCTTCAATCCCGGAGTGATTTCGTTTCCTTGCCACTTTCGCCGCCACCTCCGATGCTGATGGACCCAGTTCTGATTCGGATATAAGCGGCACGCCACCATTTAAATTCATCCTATTTTGATTTTCAAAATTCAATTTCCCAATGTCCAACTCCAACTGGTTGAATTTCAAGGAAGAAATATCGTCAAATGAACCATGGTGGTTTTTCTTTATAGTGTTCTTGCCGCCGGATATGCGAGACTTGTATTTAGCCATTGTCAATGCGCCATATCCCAATCCATTAGAAGTTGAATCAGGCTTGCTCTTGTTACCTTTCGTGTTAATCTCGGAACCAGTGATCATCGAGCTAGCATTTGAATTCTGTTTCTCATAAGCTGAGCCATTGACCATCGAACCAGCCTTCCTTTTATTTGTCGTTCTCTTAGGAACCATGACTGAGCCGATCATGGAGCTGGTGTCGCTCTTTATACGTCTCAACTCAGGCTTGGGAGTCCATGGAAGCAATAATTGGTTCTGCTCATCACTATTTTTCTCATCTTCTTTATGCATACGAGGATCCTTCTCGCCCATCAAATGACGGTAACCAATAGCAGAGGCATTCTGGGTGTACAATGGCATGCTTCGCTTAGAGGGGTCAAGAATCGCAACCCCAATGTTGAGAATCCCTTGAGGACATCCAGAGCGACGACGTACCTGAAGGGCAACAAAGCGCATGCCAAGCCGAATGTGGTGCTGACGGTGAAGTTGTGGAGGGGGAATGAGGTTTCCGACAGTTACGCGAACGGTTCCGACTTGAACGTCGCGGAACCAATTGACGGCATAGATCTCGATCATAATGGCGGATGTCTCACCGTAAAGAAACTCATCGTCGACGCGAAAGACAAACTTGTCATTCCAGGTGGGGTTGTTGTCGCTTTGATTATCGACGGTGGTACAAAGTTTGCGCTCAGGGTGAACCCAGGCAACCGCGTACGTCTTCATCTTACGAGATACCTTTGCAAGATTTTGGGCGGATATCATATTTAGCTCCAACAATTGAAACGGCGGAGTAAATCCACGGGACATCTTATTAAATTCTTTCTTCTCGATTTGAATTGTACAATAGAGTTTGTGTGGTGGAAGAGAAGGAGGAGATCATGGGTTCCACCCGCCGTCCAACGAGAGGACGACGAGGGAAGAAAATTCCATTAGGTGGAGATTGTGAGAAGCAAAGGAGGAAGTTTAGTTTGTAATGTTTATAATTTTATATGGTGTGTGTGTTTCAGAAATATTTGAGGACGAAAGTAAAGGGAAATAATAATTAAGAGTTTCATATGAAATATAGTAAAAGGAAATATTTTTTTTGGATGCTAAATTCCAAAATCGGTAATCACTCACCTTTGGGAAGAAATTTTACATTATAGCCAGTTCTCTCAATTGGGATAATCTCTCCACAAAGTCACATGCGTCCCTGCTAACGTGCATGGGGTGCAGTCACGTCCCATCTTTCTTCCATTTTAGATTGTCTAATATTTAAATTCATAAACTTTATTTTTTTTTCTGAAAATATTTACTTTAATGTTTTTATTAAATACTCATTCATGGAGATATTATTTTTAAAAAAAATTCATGTTTGCGCAAAATATCCTAATAAAGGTATAATTTTCATTTAAAAAATTGGATTTTCTTCGATTTAAGTGCTGAAATTAATAAAATAAAGAAAACTCGTCATGGGTTATAAAGATTTTAGACTTGAGGTAATTTCTTGGAACGTGGGTTGGATCCGAGACGTGTGGCTCAGACCAAATAAGAGAAAAGGAATCACATTCACATGGCTCTTGCCATCTTGTTAAGCTTTAACTTGCAAACTTACAAACCTTTTGCCCTTTCTCTTGCATTGTCTGATTTCAAGGACCTCAAGGGAGCTCAACATTTCTGTTAAAGATCCAAGATCATGCTTCTGAGGAGTTCATCACACCCTGCAATCGGGACTCTACTCTCACCAGTCTCAGACAGCCCTACTGAACTCAATCAAGACACAAGTAGTTTTCGGCAGCTCAGAGGATTTCGAAGAGCTTGGTCGGATAGTAACTTGGAAAGGTCACTGCATTCATCTTGTCATAAAGAAGAGCTTCATTGTTCAACCACACCCCATAAGTTCCCAGAAAGTCATAGCAGGACCATGTTGCGCAGTGCTCCTTCTTTGTCGATATTTAATGTGAATGATGTGGTAGAAGATCAAGATAATAATGGAGGAGAAAAGGAGTCTCTGATCAGAACAATTACTATTGGAGAGATGATAGAAGCTAAAGGTAGTGGAGAGTTCAATTTTGGAAATGAGCACATGGGGCTGATAGAGGAAGAAGGAGATCTAAATGGGATTGAAAATTTGAATCTTGAAGAAACAATGGAACCAGTTAGTCCTCCCTTGTATCTTGCTTCAGGTCTTGGGATTGATGGCATTGATTTTGGCGGCGGAAATGGCGGTGGCGTTGGCGGTTTTGATTTGACTTCGCCGAACTTTGATGAAAGTGGCGATCTTGAAGAGTACTATAAGAGGATGGTTGATGAGTTTCCCTGCCACCCTCTGTTTCTAGCAAATTACGCTCAGCTTTTGGAGGTGAGACTTAATTTTCGCTCTTTTTTTTTTCTAGCTTGTTGAAGCTAATTTTATGCAGAGGTTGTTTTGTTGGGTTGACAGTCTAAGGGAGACCTTGACGGAGCTGAGGACTACTATCATCGGGCCACACTCGCAGATCCTGAAGATGGTGAAGTCTTACTGAAGTATGCTAAACTGGAGTGGCAGCTTCACCATGATCAATGTAGTGCTTTGAGTAACTATCAACGTGCTGTTCTGGCTGCTCCTAAAGATAGGTGAGCTTGAGCTTGTGCCCATCAGGTCTTGCAAATTGAATTTCAATGGAATTATTGATGCTTCTTCATCAACACCATTGTCTTCTGCTCTGGATTGTCTGAAAACTAATCCATTAACTTTCCATTTTCAGCAATGTTCTTGCGGCATATGCGAGTTTTCTTTGGGAAATAGATGCTGATGGTGAAGAAGAGGCATTTCAGGCAAAGCATATTCAGGTGCTAGTGCAATGGATTATATGGCTTCTGTGAATGCTTCACCATGACATATGGGTTCTAATGGCTCCAAAATTTGTCAGGTTGAACAACATCCAACTTTGCCCGGCAACTCAAACACCAATCAAGAACCTAGGCTTAGCATCGATGCGGCTCATCACTCAGCCTCTGAAGCTGACAAGGGCAACAATCCTGAAGAGTACTACAGGAGGATGGTTGAGGAAAATCCTTCCAACTCTTTGGTTTTACGAAATTATGCTCAGTTTCTGTACCAGGTGAGATATAGATTTAGTGCTTCTATTAGATGGGCTCTGTACCTTTGTTATTCCTGAATTTAACCATTGTTTTTGAGTGGCAGTCAAAGGGGGACCTTCCAAGCGCCGAGGAATATTACTCGCGTGCTGTACTAGCTGATCCTGGGGATGGTGAAATCATGTCAGAGTACGCAAAGTTGGTGTGGGAAGTTCATCGAGACCATGGTAAAGCCTCAAGTTACTTTGAGCGAGCAGTTCAAGCTACTCCCGAGGATAGGTGAATATTATCATAAGTGGCTTCATACTGCAAGTGTTAAGGCTAATCATTACTGATTCTTGTCTTGCTGTTTCTGTTTCCAGCCATGTTGTTGCAGCATATGCTAGTTTCCTCTGGGAAACAGAAGAAAATGAAGAGGAAAGCACAAATTCTGATCAATTTCACTATGAAGGTTCGGTGACAACCGCTCAACTCTAACATGGATTAAATAAACAGCAGCAGGAACCTAATGCTTTACTCAAGGGTACAAATTCAGGCTGAGATAATCCACAACTGTACCAATCAGAAGAGTGAAGGTCTTCTGTAGATCTTTTAGCTGCTCTAATTAGTTTCCTGTGATCTGCACAAGTGACTTCTGACATGTTTGAATTACAATAAACATACCTACTCAGAATAAAACAGGATTCCCCCCATTTTAATTGCACAACATGGTAGCTGTCTCTCATAATAATTCTAAAAGAGATTGCCTGACTTGAGTGTTTGCACAAAAATCTAATCGCATAAAGACTGCAATTTCCAGTATAAACGGCTTACTATTTTGGCAGGTTTTTAACTCACCATGTCGTCTCAATTAAAAGAGACTCTTCAGTTAACTATAAATCGTTTCAACCAGATTCTGAACCTTGAAAGGATGGGAAACAACTTCAGGGAGCTTAATTTGTTGGTTCATCCATTGCCACAAATGGAAAACCTTAAAATGTTAAAAATGAACGAATAAATGAAAAAATATATTCAACTTAACTTCAGATGTAACAAAAATCAAACTAATCTAAAATTCAAACGTGCCTATAAGACTTGGATGTTCATTAGACATCAAAATGTTGAGAAACTGTGAAACAACCGTTGTATGCCTGCCACATCTAATCAGACTTATTGAAAAATATAAATTATATCATTTCTTTAAACTAATGAGGGTGAATGAGCTGAGCTGCAATTGATGGACCCAAAACTTCGTTTCTTCTTTGTTTAAGAAAGCTAAACTGTCTACTCTGATTGGTTTTGTCCATTTCTTAATAATTGGTTACCTATGAACCCTCTACCTTGGCGGGGACTTGGCCTATAATAACCATTTCCTCTTGATCTGTTATAGTCTCGATCACCTCCATCATAGCTACCACCTCTGCCAAAACTTTGACCACCAAAACGCCCCCCTGGAGCATCTGTTGGGTAGCTGCCCCTGCCTCTACCCCTTCCTCCTGTTTACAATATGCCAATCACAACAATATTACCAAATTGATATTTATCTAAATTAGTTCATCTACGTGCCAGTTGTTTCTCTTTCTGCAGGATTACGCAGGGATTGGACATTTAACACCATCTATATGCTACTGTCTGGCAGGGTGGGAGAAGTTACCAAAAAGATCTAGTAAAACTCATACTAGCATATTTTGTTATGAAACAGAGAGCAAAACATGATAACAGGAAATTGTAGCAAAAAATTCTGCTTTGCCAACTAGAATTCATAGTATCTTATATTGAAATTCTATGCTTCCCTTAAAACTCTAATGTTTGTCCTGAATTACAGCTAATCTAGAGAAATTTTCAATAAACTATGAGAGAAGGTGGGTAATTTCATTATAGCTATTGCATCCCATACTAAATAAATTCCTCTAAAATTAGAATTTCTTAGACAAGTCAGAAAGTTTACCAACAACACCCTCGAGATAATAGTAACAAGCACACTGCACAAAAGCTTATCCATTCTCAATAACCTAGCATTGACCCAATGCCACAGAAGTAGCCACCAATATAGTGATGTTCAAAATTTATCACTGGTACGGTAGTTATGTTTCCACTAACTCAGAAATAAGTGAATGAGGAGCATAATCTAAATATTAATAATGACAAGATAGGGAAAAAAATGCATACTTCCTGCACGTGATGGGATGTTGCTATTCGGCCTGCGCTCTTCAATGTATACTTGCCTCCCAGCAACATGTGCAGTACCAGCCTGAAGACATAATGTCATAGTTTTATATGCAAACTAGTAAATAGAAAGTACTACTACAGATTGCTAACATATAGGAACAGTAATAACTTGTCAGCAACAAGAAATTGAAATGATGTGATTATAGGATTCAGGAACTATGTTGGAAGAACATTTTTACAAGACGGCTTGGGATGCCTCTGTTCTATGCTCAAAGACTATTTCCAAAGAATTAGACTTCATCACTCATTAAACAACTTCTGAAAATTCAGAAACGACTCTCACAGCAAAGCAATTAACCATGAAACCAGTTAGATCCAGGGAAAATAAATTAAAAAAAAAAAATGGCCTTTCATTTACATCAGTTTACCTTTCACTAAAGGAGCGTGTCAGTTGAAAGAAGACCTCCAACATCAATTTAGAATATAGAACACAAGAAAAACTTGGAATTGGAACTTCAAGAGAGGATGTGAGAAATTTTAACTCAGTTTTGAATAATTAAAATGTAAAGTAAGACTTACTAACTTTCTCCATTCAAAAAGAAAAAAGTAACTGCGAACATTGCAGATCAATATCCAAAATTCTAAAGTTTGATAAACTAATTCTTTGGAAAAAAAAAGGCAAATCAGAGATGCTATTTTAAAGGTTATTAACATATAATCAGACCTTGACTGCAGTATGAACACCAGTCATATCTTCAAATTCAACAAATGCATAACACACACCAACATCCTGCATATAATTTTAAAAAAAAAAATTAGCACAACATATTTAAGCAGGAAACATTACTGTTAAAATGCAAACCAGGAATGAACCTTGCGACTTCGAATCACAACACCATCAGGTGAAATTTTGCCAAACTTCTCAAATTCCTCTTCAATTTCAGCTTCAGATACGGTAGTTGGCAAGTTTCTCACATACACAGACCTTATTTCATCTAAAATTTTCACATAGAAAAACAAATAAATGGTGAGTGCTGAAAGTTCATTTAAAAAAAATACATTTGCTTAGTTCTCTAAGCAAAAGACCACCACCCAAATGTCATTGGCAAAGCATAACATGCAAAGGATGACAAAAACTGACCTTCATCTTCCACAGCTGAAATTTCCAGAACTGTTTCTGATCCAGACCTTTCAAATGAATCTGATGCCACAGTTGCTTGCTCAGCAATGGGCTGTGGAGCATGGTCCCATTCTGGAGCCGGTGTCACATTCTTGCTAAAAGATGTCTGGGAAGCAACTGATGGTACAGATTGTCCCTTAGCTACCTGTAACTGGCAATGACAAATTAAAAAGAAAAGAGAGGTCAAGTTAAAAGGTTATTAGCAAAAATAAGATGAATCTCTAATTTATGGGCATGTTATGCTATGCATGAAATCAATGTAACTACCATGTAAAGGTGTAAAGGAACATACAATAGAAGCATAGGTGTGTTTCTGGGACTCTCCAGTAGTTTCCTCAACAGCCAGTTGGTGCTGTGCAGTATTCACTGTGTTTTGAAGTGAACCATTTGTATCTGCAGAACTTTCCTCCCGTACATTTTCAGTGTCAGGAACTTGCTGTAATTGTTGCTCTGAAAAACCATAGCTGTCAACTGGACCATTTTCCTTGGCTTCAGCAGAAGTAACAAGCTCCCTAGCCTGGATTTCTCCACCCAACAAATAATTTGGAACTGCAAAAATCATTCAAGTGGAAGAAGATAGGTTTTTTTTTTTAAATGCTTTTCAGCAGTTAACAAGTAACAATTAGGACTTTTCATCTAACTAAAGGACACTAGTTTACAAGTCTAAGATACCGGATGAACACATTTCAGTTTCTGCAAGTTATTCATTAGGATAACAAACCTCAACTACAGTCAAAACTTTAATCATAACCGCTGACTAGAAATATTTTCTTTTTATCTAGACATTAGTCATTGTCATTCCAACTCAGTAACATAAGCAATGCAGGAGCACAGGTTTCCCATCAAGGAACAATGATACCATTAGCTAATTGCTTCCTATATTTGTTTGACAAAACATGCAATATGAAAAAGAACTAGCTTTTGAATTTAGCAAATCAGGATGAATACCTAGCTCTGGAATAGCATTAGGAGCATTAAGTTTGGATTCAAGATTGTTCCGGGCTAGTAAGACAGCTAGATGATGGTGAATTTGTTCCTCATCAATGAAGTGAAAAACATCACTGAGAACAAAATAGCCCTTTTCCTGAGGTGCAAGAAAAAATGTTTCCACAAATTTCCTCCTCCTAGTGAAATCCTTCATTTGCACTGAGCCAGAACCATCACAAGAACACCTCCATTCCATGATTCCAAGGAGTGTGCAGTCCTTATCTCAATTCCAGCATAATTGAGTGACATAATAAGCGCATGGATTTGCTGGCAGAACAGAGAAGGGAATGGCAACATATTAGCCAAGTGCTCCACTCGACACATACAAAATAAACAAAAGTGCATGGAGTACATATAAACAAGAAAACAATATCCAAAACACTTGCTTTTATTTATTTGTTTATTTATTTTGTGATTAGGTAAGGGCAGCAAATAACCATTATTGTCGCGTTGAATACCATATCCAAAAAACTTGTTGGATTCTTAATATACAAAAAAGGAAGTCTAACCTCTTTTCAATTGGACACGTTATAAAATGACATCATTGTTATCTAAGGTCACCATGTGAACCCTATGGCACATCATTGCAAATGCAAAGCAATACAATGGTTAATCTACAGCAACCTGCATTCCCTACAATGTAGCAATCGTAAAGGAAACTAGTTTCCCTAAATATGGTCATGTTTTCACCAAATGCATTAAAATGAGATTCAAACTAAAAAAAAGCCCATTCATCCACGAAATCATAACTTATGTTAGTATATTTTGACAGCTAGAAAAATAAAAATGAATTTGGAAGAATACAAGATACAAAAATATATTAAAAACATAGAATTTCACATACAAGAAGCCAGTGACGCCAATTCTCACACTCTAATCTTCCACAAGTCTAAATAAAAAAAGAAATAAAAATCAAACTACTACCCGTTGAGATTTTGACAGTATATGAACTTTGGAGCAAACAAATACGCGTAGATAAATAAGAGAGAGAGAGAGAGAGAGAGAGAGACGAGCATTGTAGTGGCGTTTTCCCTGCTAGAGCCATCGATACGAAGCATAGTGCTGGCATCACTGTAGAACTGGTAAGCATATTCCGGCTGTTGTTGTAGTAACTGGTAGTACTGCCCCACAAAATACGTCCCAACCTACAAGTAAATTATATTTTCAAAAAATAATAAGGGAGAACTGAGAACAAAAACAGAGAGAACAGTGTAAGAACCTGAGCAGCAGTGACAGGAATGGGATAAGGAGTCGACATTTGAAAATGAAAAATAAGAAAACCCTAATCCGAAAAGCACAAACAGATCGAGAGATGACTCTCCTCTCAAGATCTGTAAAAGCACCACCACCAGCAGCAATAGCAGCATGAAAATCCCTGGATAAGGCACCTAGACATCTACTCTATATATATACATACAGAGATAATATATATATATATATATAGAAAGAGAGGAAGATCTAAGGTATAAATAGTATATGTAGAGTGAGAAAAAACAGAAGAAGAAGAAGAAGGAGAAGATGGAAGATACCTGGAGAGTAGAGGGATAGGCTTTCTCCCCTGCTTTGCCTATTGGCTTTTGTTTTGTTTCTTTCCTGTTATGTGTTTGGGCAACACTCCGCCTTTTGCCCTTTCTTTCTTTCTTTATTATTATTATTTTTTTTTTTAGCCGTCAATTCTTTTAATTAATATTTCATAAGTTAGATAAATATATATATATTTTAACTATCGGCAAAAACGGTACAGTATTGTGACTTGGGGGTGCACTAGTATAGCATTGTAATTTGTAACAGTGTAGCAATGGAAGGCAACGGGCATCTCTCATTAGTATTAAAAAAAAAAAAAAAAAAACTTTAGTTATTATTTATTAAATCCTGAAGGGGTTATCCTCTTCCCCATTTGCAAATTTTCAATAAAAAAATATTTTTTATGTTTTTCTTATGTAAAAATAAACATCCAACCATTTAATTATTTATTTAATTAATTTTTAATTTGCTTTTCATATCGTTTTGAATGTGTATTGCAATAAAATAATAAGATTGTAGGTTATTATTTTATCGAGGGTGAATAACACATTATTGTTATTATTTAATTAAAAATAAAAATTAATTTTAGCATATTAATTTTTGAGTAATTTAATTATGATGCATCGTAATAAAAATTTTTAAAATTATCATAATTCACGTCACACCATTTAATTAATTCATTTATAGTGTTATAGACTTTTAAATTTAATCTTTTCGTTCTATATTAAAAATTTTATAAAAATTTAATTCAATTAATTTTTTTAAATAATTAATAATTTTTTTTATATAAAAAAAATTATTCACATATCTTTTAATTTTTTAATTTAAGATTGTATATCTTTTAATTTTTTAATTTAAGATTGTAAATTATTTTTATCCGGTTATGAAAAAATAAAATGTGATTTTATTCTCTGCGAATGATGTCGCTTATATTGTATGAGTCTGAGTAAAAAATTTAAGTTCGTCCCTGCTCCTGGTATAATTTTTTATCGCTTTAAGTTAATGATATTTCTCTCATTTTTTAAAAAAATAATTATTATTTTATATATTATTTTAATTTTTTTACGTATCACTATTATTTAATATTTTTATCTTTTTTAATTTAATAATTACATTATTTACTTACTTGTAATAAGATTATTAGTTAGTACTAGTAGAATTACATGGTAATAAGATTCATAATTAGTAGAATTACATGGTAGAAAGAAAAAATTTAGGAAGTTCCCGAAATGCTAATTCATCTTCTGTATTCTGAGGCTCACGCCCTCACGGCCTAACCTGTCACCGTCTACATCAAATCCGGTTTCAATTTTCCCGCTTCTCCTTCTGCTCTTCCTTTCAGTAAATGGAGGAGTATGTTCTCTGTTTTTCCCTGCCGTGGCCTACTCAAACTCAACCGAGTTCTCTTCCTAAATTTCGTCAAATCACTCTCTATCTTAAGCCCAACAAACTCCCCAGAAATCCCCGTTTCCAAAGCACTCCCTTACCTAAAACCTCTCAATTCCAAGATCTCGAATTACATGAAAAATGGCCGCATCAACGAAGCCCAGGACCTGTTCGATGAAATGCCTCAACGAAATACCGTCACTTGGAATGCCATGATCCGTGGTTACTTTCAGAATGGACTATCCCACAAGGCGCTCAGTTTGTTTAGTGTAATGCCTGAGCGCGATATTTATTCATATAATATAGTCATTTCCGGATTGATACAGTGTTGTGATTTGGACAGTGCTAGGGAGATTTTCGATGGCATGCCATTTCGAGACGTTGTCACATGGAATTCGATTATTGCGGGTTATGTTCATGAAGGGTTGATTGACGAAGCAGTGAGAATATTTAATGGGATACCATTGGAAATGAGAAATGTGATTTCTTGGAACCTGGTGATAGGCGGGCTAATGAACGGTCAACAGGTTGATTTGGCTAAGGAGTATTTTAGACAAATGGATATTAGAGATGCTGTTTCATGGAAAATTATGGTTTCTGGATTTGCAAGAGTGGGACGTATTAAGGAAGCTCATGATTTTTTTGAAGAGATGCCTGTCAAAGATGTCCGAGCTTGGAACGCCTTGCTTGATGGCTATATGGAAAACCGGCGGATTGAAATGGCAGAAGTTTTATTTCAAAGAATGCCAGAGCGGGATCTGGACTCGTGGAAGTGTTTCATAAATGGGTTGGTAAGTTGTCAAAGAGTCAATGATGCTCTTAAGTTTTTCATGGAAATGCCCCAGAAATGCCAAAAGACATGGAACGGGGTTCTGTGTGGATTAATAAGAAATGGGCATGTTAAAGCAGTTCATGGATTCCTTGAGAAACTCCCATATGCTGACATAGTGTCATGGACAAATGTACTCGTTGGATATTTTGAAATGGGTGAAGTTAGCGGTGCTATCAGACTTTTTGAATTGATACAAATTCCTGATACAACTGTATGGAATGTCATGATCTGTGGGTTAGGAGAAAATGGCCATGGTGAGGAAGGTCTTAAACTTTTTGTTAGAATGAAAGAGTTAGGTTCATCACCGGACAAAGCTACTCTTACTAGTGTTTTAACAATCTGTTCAGACTTGCCAGCCTCACATCTTGGTGAACAAATGCATGCTGAGGCAATTAAAGCAGGTTTTGATCGTGTTACTGAAGTTTCTAATGCAATGATTACCATGTATGCGAGGAGTGGACACATGCACTGTGCATTGCTGGAATTCTCTTCTATGCCTAGTCATAATATCATTTCTTGGAATTCTATAATATGTGGATTTTCTCACCATGGATATGGTGAACAAGCTATAAAGATTTTTGAACAAATGAGGTTATCTGATGTTCAGCCCAATCACGTTACTTTCGTTGGTGTTTTATCCGCATGTAGCCATTCTGGATTGGTGGACCAAGGAAGATACTATTTTGGTTATATGAAAAACAAGTGCGGTCTGCAGCCAACCAATGAGCATTATACGTGCCTCATCGACCTTTTGGGAAGATTTGGACTTGTTGACGAGGCAATGACTTTTGTAAATCAAATGAGAAAAGATGGAATTGAAGTCCCTGCAAGTGTCTGGGGAGCTTTGCTTGGAGCATGTAGAATTCACAAGAACATTGGAATTGGTGAGATTGCAGGCAAGAGCTTGTTGGAGATAGAGCCCAATAGGTCTGGCATATATTTGATTCTTGCAGAAATGTACATGAGTGTTGGAAGAAGGGAAGACGCAGAGTACATTTTGAACCAAATGAAAGAGAAGGGAGTCAAGAAACAACCAGGTTGTAGTTGGATTGAGGTAAACAACAATGGGCATGTGTTTCTTTCAGGAGATAGCACGCATCAAGAATTCAGTAGGATTTGTTGTCTCTTAGACTTGCTCCATAAAGACATTGAGATTATGATTTCAAAATCCAATACTACTCTTGAACAATTTCAAGTTGCCCAAGATGGACCTTAGGGTGAATATTCTGCCCGAGTACCTAAGCTCTGTTTCATACTGAGTGACTCAAAGAGAAGGAATGATTAGTGTACAATAATAGACATCGATTGGAAGCTGAGATCAGATTTGGGTCTGGACACGAATTCTGCCTCCACCAGTCAAAGAATCCATTAATATATAATTAGACGGGGTTCACCAAAAGAAGTGACTGAGAACTTGCTTAAATGTGACCATACAAGTTTTGATCAACTCATCTTGAAACCGTGACGGAATAGATTCTCAACTCTTTTCTCTTTGAAAACTGTAAAACAGATGTGTATATTTGTTTACCAGCTATGGCAAATGCAAGGAAATTGGTGAATGCCTACCGCTAAGCTCAGTATGGAGAGCCAGGAGGGGAACATGATAGAATGTAATTTTTTTTTCCCCCGAAAGTCAATATATCGAAAAGGGGCGTGAAGCCCAAAAGGAGAACACCCAAAGTATAAAGGTTTTCAAGCCTAAACAGCTATATAAACAAGCCCAAAAAAATTAGATAAAGCCCACGCCCATAAAGATTCAAGCCCAGCGCAAACAATCTATGCCCTAGCTTGCCGAAGGCAGAAAGATTCTGATCAGTCCTCGCTTGGAACCAGCCGTAAGTGGGAGACCGAGCAAATCGTCGAAGTAGATGAGAAAAAACTAATAGAGTGCCTGATTGCACTCCAAAGTCATGCCAAAGCGCCGTAGAAACCACAGAAGCTACAACCATTAAAGATCAAAACGTCGTCTGAGCTGTGGAAGAGCGGACCGGCGCCGCAGAGAAGAAGGCAGCAAAACCTAGAGAGATTGTCTCTCTAGTTCAAACTAGAGAGAGAGGAGAACCCATTTGATTCTATATGATAGAATGTAATTCAGCACAAGATGATAGTAAAAGGAAATTTTTGTTTTGAAACATGAAATCTCTCTCTCACCAACCCTCCACTTACTTTTTGAACACACAAAAGCATCATTTTAATTAACGCCTACTTTCTTTCATAACCTTTCCACTGAACATGGAAATGGAACTATGGAAGCACCGATGATTAGCTGGCTGCTTTTGGAGCATTGGCGAAAAAAGATCAATTCTCAACTCCTAAAGGGAAAGAGAAAACTTAAATATTCAAGTAATATTCAGAAAGTGGAAGTAGGATAATCCTGCACTCACATTATCTCTACATGTATATTCATTTGTATAGAAGAAGTGTAATTTTTAACCAAGTCTGTGATATTCCCGAGGAAACAAAAGAACTCTGTATTGGTGACTTGACTAGAGGCCTAGTGCGTATGACAAAACTCTGGGATTCTTGCAGAACTCGGTTTATTATTTGTAATATTTCTTCTCTGGCTTGATATTTCAGTAGCTGACAATTTCTTTCCTTTAAGATTATTATCCACAGTGTCTTTGGGCTTCCATGTGTTCAGAGGACTTCCATCAACGGCTTGACTTGGGGCAACCTTACATTGTGCATGTCTACTTTGTACAGAATGATGATTCATCAAAGCTGAAGGCCGCACTGCTTTCACTCTGTTTTTATTTCCAATCACTGCGTCATTGTCTAAGCACCAAATCAGGAAATGCCATGCGTTAGAGGACGTTGTACCATGCATGTTGACTTGTGGATGAATATATATGACATGTATGCATAATGCAGGCGCCTAAAGAAACCATGAATTTTCAGTAAAATGGGTTACAGAAAAAAATGAAAATTACCGGGGCTAGATACGACAGCACGTGGACGGGGAACTGCGCTGGCTCTAATATTTGGTCTATCCTCCTCATCAGAATTGCTTTTCTTGTCTAGTTCTGTGAATTAAAGAGACTCACTTGTAAGAACCTAAAATGGAAAACGAAAACAGCTCCATCATGGGAATGTTGGGATAGAGTAAATTAAACCTTCTGAGGCAGACTCTATTAGGGTTGGCGGAAGTACTTTTGGTACATAAGTCTCGGGAATTCTGGCAGTGAGTGGCGCAAAAACATCTCGGTACTCCTTCACTGCACATGGCAAATTTCATTATGGAATATATGATCAAACTCCAAACAAACAGACAGACGCACCAAATTTATGAGATGTTGGGAAATTCTTAAACGCATTTAGGTGCATATACATTTGTAATTAAATATAAAAATTAGTTTGGGTAGTTAAAAGGTTTATGTTCTGGCAATTCATCCATGATCCATCACACTCATCCCTGGCTGTGACATATATGTCATCAGCAAGGCAAAGATGTGAGTTCTAAATTCAAACGCAAGGTGAGGTCTTGAGTTCCAACCCCTAAAGGCAAAACATCAAGTACCATTTTCATAATAATCTACTAGTCTAACATTCAAATTTAGGGATAATATGTTTTGAACCATAAAGACTTAGATAATAGATAAACAAAGATGGAAAACCATTTTAGCCAGGAAAAAGAAAGACTGATGTAGGATGGACAAGAGAAAGGACTACCTGGAAAACAAGAATCCTGTAATAAGAGAAACTGGATATCCTTGAAAGAAAGCAAAGAATTCCAATTATGATGATGCTCAGCACGTTGATCACCTTGGCCTTGTGTTCTAACCTTAACCTTTGGATACACTGAAAGAAAATTTGCAGAAGAAAACAAAATACCCATATCAGAAAACAACCAGAATTTTGTTATAATCTCTGTAAAAGAAAACAAGATCAAAACCCCACTTTTGTGGTTGCGTATCGAAGAGAGAGTTTATTCTGGTGGGTGTGAAGCTACAAATGGTGGGAGTGTTGCGATGGGAAGAAGAGAAGGAATCATATTTTGGTGAAACACTCAATTAATACACATGTTTAATGTTTCAAATGGGAAGAGCAGTGGCCAGTGGCTTGGCCCTACAATACAACCCACTTTCTAATGGAACAGATTCATCCCTGTCTGTTGGTGGGCCTCTAACCCTTTTCCATTCATTTTTTTAAAAAAAAAAAAAAATCCCACTGTTAAAGAGTATTCGTGACAGTGTTTAATGACGGTATTTAGTTGAGATTATATCAAAATATTAATTTTTATTATTGATGATAATTATTTTTTTATAATGATGTTTGATGATTGAGTTAGTAGATATTAAAAAGTTACTCTATCTAAAGTATAGTGTTTTGATAATCTCTAATTGTACTTTTTCTTATTTTTTTATAAATTTATAAATTTAAATTTTAATATGTAAGCTTTTATTATTATTATTATTATTTTATATTATATTATCCATGTGTTATATTCAGAATAATATTATTAATTAGTTGTGGCGAATTAAAAAATATAAATTATTTATTTATTTAAAAATAATTTATATTTTTTATTATTAAATTATTTGAAAGATATTAATTTATGTTAGGGATGAAATAATACTTATTAATATTTTTTATTATCATTTTATATTCAACCATTAATTTAATATTTATTTTAAGGTAAATTATATTTTAATTTTTAAATTTTAATATAAATAATAAATCGGTTCTCATATTTTTAAAACTAAACATTTAAATTTTTCTATAATTGATTTATCTAAATTAGTGGATTTTTTATTACTTTTACCATTAAAAGTGTAGTAATATTTTTATTAATAAAAAAACTACTCTTAAATCCTTGAATTTCAATATAATTAATTAATCGGTATCTATATTTTTAAAATTATACATTTAAATCTCTATATAATCCGTCAGTCATCATCTATTATAATTTAAACATTTTAATTCTTTATTTTTTATTTAAAAAAATACTTAAATCTCCATTAATTTTTATCTATAATATTTTATTTAACTAATTTTCAATATTTTTTTCTTCAATTTTCATTTATTAAAATATTTCAATATTTAAAAGAATATTTATAATTTTAGCTATTTTTAAGTGATATTAAGGTGGTAAACTTTTATAAAAGATATTTTAGAAATAAATTATTTTTTATTTAAATAGGTCGTAAATTTTTATAAAAAATATTTTAAAAATAAATTATTTTTCAAAAAAAATTTGACCATCTATTAATTTTAAACGAATGTCCATAATAGGTGAAAAAATTATAATATTAGACGAATTAAATATAAAAAGATTTAAAAGATTTAATTTTTAAAATATAAAGATTGATCCATAAATTATACTAAAATTGAAGAACTAAAATATAGTTTACATAATATAAAATTCTTTACCGATATTAAAAGAAGTTAAGTGTTTATAAAAATACTTTAAACATTTAAAATATTTAATTAATTGACGAAATTATAAATATAAGTATCTCGAATCAATTATATAAAAATTTAAATATTTAATTTTAAAAATATAAAAATTAATTTATTAATTATATTAAAATTTAAATAGTAAAATATTTTATATTAAATATTTATATTTTAAATCATTGTATAAATAATTAATTATTGATAACTAATATATAACAAAGCTAATATACTAAACAGAGTTTAAGTATTGCGTTGCGTAAGTTTAACATTTTATTTTAAATTAAGAGTTCATGAATACAGAATATTCATTTCATACCTTAGCGAATTGAAATGTTGAAAAAAAAAAGTCCAATAAACAATATATATAAAACAAAAGATATGAGATGGATTGTATGTGTCTCATTTTCCATGAGAAATCCATCAGCTCATCACGATGGTTATTTGGCTAGATATGTTTTGGTTGAATTAATAGATTTTAATTGGAATAGTGATAGAGTCTTAATTTTAAATTTAATCTCAAATCAATAAAAATTATATAATATTTTATTGTATAATTAAATCTATAAAATTTATTTTCTATTTTTTTTTGAAGTTTATGAATGTAAAATTTCAATGTTTTTGCTACTGATGACAACTACATGCTTAATTTGATTTGATAAATGATTAGATTCAAAATAATTATATAAAAGATAAAATCACATAATAAAAATTTAATTATATGATATTTAAATTTATTAATAAAAAAAATTAAATACTCTCAAATATAAATCTTCATTAAATAAGATGATATTCATTACGTGCTAAAAAATATAATCTAATAAATTTTTATTATACAGAAATATTTTATTCATCAATGTATACTTAATTAAATTTTTAAAGGATGTAATAATTAATTTTATTCGTATAAAAATTAATAATTATAAATATATAACTTTTAGAGATCAAAACATTCACTTTTTTTTTAATTTATTGCGTTAGAATGACTTGTAAATATCAATAGTCTCAAAATTAACGAATAGCAACACATCTATGTTCCACGTGAATACCATTAATTTCCGATTAAAAAAAATAACATTATAATTTACCCAAAATAAAATAGTATATTGTCTTACATCAGTCTTTTGCGTTCAAGCACAACGTCAAGTCGTTTCAGCAGATGGTTATTTGCCGGAGCAGAATTTTCCTTCCCCCCAAAAGTTGTAAAACCCTCTCTGCGTGTGAGGTTTAGGGTTTATGAACCGTTGCAATATTCGAAAATAGACCCCTCACAGAAATCAGAAATCAGAAAAACGAAAAAGCAAAAGCATAGTTTGATTTCGGCCTTTAGGGCTTTTATTTTTGGTCTTTGATTATGTGGCCTAGAGCTGGGCTGAACTGTAGATGGAATATCCGGCGGTTTTGTACGCGTCGTATTCAGGACGAGGGTCACTGGCTTTACTCGTCGGAATGGTGGGGTACGAACTCCGATGGCCATACCGTTCTCCGTTCTACTTCTGAGAAAGGAAACGGCGTCGTTTCTGTCCTCGCTTATTCTTCTTCTAGACCTGTCAGTCTCTTTCTGCCGTTCACTCTGTATGATTATTCTTTACCAGTCTATAGACTATAGTTAGTAATTCTATAACAGCTTTAGGGTCTCCTTAAGATTTGAGGCGGACCTGTGCAAGAAATCTAAAATCACATTTTTTTTTTTTTGTTCCTAACAGTTCTCTCCGTCAAATCGTGTTTTTTAAAAGCATTAGGTGGTTTAAATGCACCAACATTTTCCCGTATTCAACTGTTCAAGCACCGCATTGTGCTTGAAAAACTTTCCGATTGTCTGGTGCAAGCCTGATTGATAATCGGTTCCCGGGATTAGGTCTCTCCTTTTTCTTAAAAAAAAAATTGCAATCTTTAGTGGAACTGGTCAAGTTTGGGCCAACAATGGAGACAATGCACTTAGAGTCGTGGCCTTTTTTTTCCTTAAAATATGTTATGTTTGTGTTCTCCCTATGATGTTGCTTGTATCCAAAATCTCTTACACCTTTTAAATTATCATTTTTATGTGGACAAGGGTTTACTGAATGGTTTGCATTAACTTTTGCAGAATGAGGCTTATTGGCCGGAAACTGAAAGATGGCTGCAGAAAAGGTATGCCGAGCTACACCCTGGTAAAGAGCACAATGTACGTTTTAGGATTCTTGGATATCAGTGGCGCACACTTCGCTTTAATGATGATACACGGCAAAGCACTGCTAAAGTGATGGCAGCTTACCAACAATCAGAACCTAATTCTATATTCCTGATGCAGCAGGCTCATTGTTTAGCTGTTCCATGTAATTTCTTCAACTTCTATTGTAGTCTTACTAAAACTGCTGTTTATTGATTCAAGGTTTGTAGTGCTTCTTACTGTCTCCTGCTAATGTGTCAGATAGATTTTTCTTTTTCCCCTTATCACTCTTATTTTTATGGAAGTTGATTTGGTTCTTAGACAAGCTTAAGCAATGATGAAGTTGGGATCGAATTTACCCTAAAGATTTTTCAGTGTTGGTGAGGCTAGCTGGTAGATCCTCTTCAAACAGGTCTGGGAATTACATAATCTGTAGCTCAGTAAAGCTCAATAAGTCACTCATCAAAATAAATAGATTGGTTCCAACAAGCACTCAAGCAGTTACACCACCCCAGAGAAATACCCTTTTTGGGGGTTCCATATTTTGTTAACTCGTGGAGCTTTACTCTTTGAAATTGTGGTAGTCATATGTCCCCTTGGTTGTCCCCAGAGGATGGGGGTCTCCCTTTCTTTGTGTTATTGGTTGAATTATACTTTTCAACTCCTATGCCTGATTAACAGGAAAATTTTGTATTTATTGATTTCAAGAGTTTTAATATGTAGGGATCCTTTATGTGAGTCCTGTATATATATTCCAGAGGTCATCTATTGCAGTTTAATTCACACGACTAAATGAAGATCTTTAGGAGCCATTATTGCATTCATTTGCTTAAGAAGTAAGAAGGGCAATTTATGGTTCTGGGCAAGATCTGTTATATGATCTCCTTTCACTGTTATGTTGTTCCTCATTTGTTAACCTTGGTAATTACTTTCTATCTAGTGTAGTTTTGATTGGTACTGCTGTTGTTCACTGTGTCTGAAAATTGATGGGTGATTTGGTTAGTGCTCCTTATGTTGGAAGCTCACTAACATAAAGTAGCATATAACAAAGAGGTACATCTTAGGAATTCCTCAAGTTGGGCACCTCTTGTGAATACACTTTCTTATGCAGCTTCTATGCAGAGCATCTTTCTATCTCATTTTCCTTTTTATTTACTCTCTTTCTGCAAGTTGCCAAAAACTAGCATCAGTTTCCTTCTCAAAGTAATCTGATTGGTTGGTTGTTATGATTTATTTGATTTGTGTTATACATATATGTGTCAGGTGTATGTATGTCTAGACATACACATGCAGATGATTTTATATTCTGTTTGTTTAATGATACAGTATGGTTATCTTGGTATGTGGTGTCCATCGCTGAAGCATGCATGTAAACAAAACTAATCTGCTCATACATCTCTTTGTTTATTCTTTTCAATTTTCATACAAATTTTCTGTTTACTATTTGATTCCTTTTTATGTAGATGTGAAGAGTATGGTATCTGTTGGGTTGACTACTTTAGCATCCTGCAACTATGACCTTATGGATGCTGTACGTGGGAAGAAAACAATGCGTATTTTGTGCATTGGTCATGGTGGGGGAAGTTTGCCATTGTTTCTGGCTAGCAAAATTCAAGGTGGATATTATCATTTCCATTAGTGTGTTTTTCTGTTTTGGTTATAATGACACGTTCACTTGTTGCTAATCTGGGTGGGAGTTGAAGTAGTGATGTAGAATATGTTATTGCTTTGATTTTCATTTTTATTTGAATACTTGCAGTCTTTTGTTCTTTCAATGGCTCAAGTTTTAGACTAAAGCAAGTCCACTCATTTGTTTCTAATTATAGGTTAAACGCTGGGAGCAATGCATTAGATACCTAGTTCTCAGTTGCTTTGGATTAAAAAGATGCAGTCATATTGTTGCATGCTGGAATTGAAAGGTGACCGCATACATGGTGCACCCATAATTGTTTCCTTAATTGATATGCATTGCATGAAAATAAGTACTTATCTATTCATACATGTTAGGAAGACAAATGGGGAAGGAACATGAAAAAAAGATCAGGCAAATGTATAAATTACAGGAGAATCATTAGCTGCATATGTAATTCAAACTGCATTATAATGAAAAGAAACAAGGGGATGATTAGTAATGATTCTCAGGTCCATCAGTTATATTTATTGACCAGAACTATTGGGAGCTCTTGGGTCAGCCATCTGCATCATCTCATCTTATGAAGGTGAAATTAATACTACTGCCAATCATGCAATGCATTTTTCGCTATTGTAATAGATGTCGATATTTTTGTTGTTTTTTGAAAGATTGAAACGTGTTTCCAGAATTTCCTCAATAGCTTGATTGGCTGTGAATCCTTGCTAAAAACTACTAAAACTTCTGTGTTGTCTTCAGGTGCTGTAATTGACGTGGTTGAAATTGATCCCCTTGTTATATCTGCTTCTATCCAAGCAATGGGTTTTCCAGCTTTCAGTGTTGTGTCCTCACCAGGTCAGCGTGCCTTACGAAAACCTGATACAATTAATGAAGTAATGTGGAGAGGCATCCATGAAAGGCTTTACCTCTATGAATCAGATGCTGAATTTTTTGTCCTAAACAACAACAGCAATATATATGACATTATCTTTATTGACGCTTATGATGGTGATGACATCTTCCCACGCAAGCTATGGGATGCGGATTCCCCATTTCTCCAAGCGCTCAATAGCAGGCTGCATCCTGATTATGGCACTGTCGTGGTGAATCTTCATGCAGATGATGATGTCCTCAGTTCAAATCCATCAGTTTCATATTTTTATCAACAAGTCCTGCCAATGAGTATGCATGTTCCTAAAGTTTGCAGAGCATACAAGGATGTTCTGGTGGGAAATGGAAATTCTTCTGGTGGGAAAGAAGGTTCAGGATTTGTATTCACTGTTTCAGTTCCTTGGGTGTGTAATACATCTATGGTTGTATGCAGAGGTTTAGGGATGAGCAATTATAGTAGGGATTCCATTGCTAATGCTGTGATATCTAAATCTCTTGAAGTTGAAAATATACTGGACTTGCCATTCTCTTGCGTGGAGTATATAAAAAGAGATTTTACGCTCGTTGATTGACCTTCAAATGGCTGATAATCTTGCATTTCTCTGTGCCCAAATCGAGTAGAGCTATAAATATTATTTCTTTTGAACTTTCGTTTTCTCATTTAAAAGCTTGTCAATTGTCATTAGTTAACTTTCGCATTTTCGCTTAGCAATTTGTTTTGCATAAAAGACCAGACTTGACCTGATTAAGTTTGGAGTAAACCGTTTTGAGGCGAACAGAATTCTAAACCTTTATTTGGTCGGGTAATTCAACTAGAAGATTTCTAAAAAGTATTAAAATTATTGTTATTGGGTCTTTTTCCTCGATGGAAGAGAAATAAATATTCAATTAAATTATTTTCTGAAAAGTTCACTTTTAAAAAATAACCGATTTGAATCAAGCAACGTTTAAAATTATGTTATTTATAGAGAATTTTAAAATTATTAATGACAAAGAAAATCAAATATTTTTATATTTTATATTTTCAATTAAAATTTTTCATTTTAACAATTTCTTTAGACGGATTTAAAAAAAAAAAAAACAATTTCTTTAGACAAATAATAGGTTTAGCCAGGGGCAGAGGAAAAGTATGAAAGGGATACATACTGTACCGGCGATCGGAAAATGATTTGAAGGGAGATGAATACGGAAGGGGTACATGCCGTACCGGCGATCGGAAAATGATTTGAGGGGAGATGAAGGTGCCGCAGTGACGTAACCGGTGGTGCTGCAGCGACGCAGCCGGTACCTTATCAAAAGGAAACTCCTGGCTCCGCCACTGAATTTAGGAACACATCTATGTTGTTATCCATTCATTGATTAAATTGTCAGATATTATTGCAATTTTACTTTTTTATAAGTTGATTGATGAATATCTGACCATTAATCTTATTGTAAGTGAAATAATATTATTATGTTACTTATTACTACCATTTATGTGACCATAAATTTATTACGCATAAATTGTAATAAGTAAAATATATATAATAATAGAAATAATATTTTAAATCTACTGAAAAACTACTAACTTCTTTTTTTTTTTCAAAGGATAAATTTCTAATTGAACTTATAAGAGGAAGAAATCGAAGGAAGGTTTATTAAATAACCTTTAGCCTTTCATATAATGGCCAATTTTTTCAAAAGAACACTTAAAAATAAAATAATACACTTTAATATATTAATAATATTAAAATTGTTTTAAATACGACAAAAAATTTTAAAACTTTGAATTATTAATAATACACATTTCCTGTTTACTATAATTTATTTTATAAAAAATTATATAAAATTTTAATATTTTAAAATAATTTTTTAAATTAAATATATATGGAATTCACGTAACAAAAAATAAGGTATAGAATTTTCACATTCATACGGTACATACTGTCTTCTAAGGATTGGTAATCCTCATTATAAAAGGTATGTTCTGTTCCCAGGCAATAGGCTTCGAAGTTCGGAGACTGAACCAAAACCCTTGCAATGGCTTCTCTGGGGAAGAAACGAGCCGGTAGCAGCGGCGATGAAGGGATTGTTGCGAGAGTGACGCGCACCGTATCGGATTCAGCGATCATGAACACTGCGAAAAATGCGGCCAACGATGCAGCCTACGTGGCGAAGAGGCTGGCTAAGAGCACAGGAAAAGCGGCGTGGATCGCTGGGACTACTTTCCTCATCCTGGTGGTGCCACTCATCATCGAGATGGACCGCGAGCAGCAATTCAATGAGCTGGAGTTGCAACAACAAAGCCTCCTCGGCGCCCCTCCTGCTCCAATCAACAAGTGAGACACCCACCCCCCTTCTCCCCCCAATTGGGTCTGTTCAGGCCAGAATCATTAGTGATAGTGAATTTTTTAATTACTGGGATGATGAATACGGAATTTTTCAAGTGAAACTTGAGGATTAATTTAGATTTTAGTATTGTTTGTGTTGTTCTTATTATGCAATTTGTTGCAGGGAAATTAGTATAAGAAAAGAGCTCAATAAATTTGGTGCTGAATTAGAAGCATAAGCTACTTCATGGGAAATATTATGGTATATACCCAAATTGATTTATTTCTCGATAACTGCTTGTGGGGCTGAAACTTGGATTCTAAATTGAATTCCGAGTCATCTTCACAAAATAAACTTTGGCTTAGATAACTGCATTTTCTTTCAAGGACTGGAGTCCCATTTTACGTTCTTGCCTTTTACCTTGATGACTAATCCACTAGGTTCAGTGTGATGCTTTCAACTAGCTGGGCGCCTAATTGTTTGATACACCAGGGTTTTTTTTAGCATGTTAATGCATTTTAGGAAATGCTTCTGGTTTGGATCTCTTCATGTTTTGTTTTTTCTACTTATTTTCCATGTTGTGGTTGCGAAATGCATGTCTTTTTCAAAAATCATTAATATCAGTTACACTTTTTGTTTGTGAATGATGCTTGATCAAAGTTTCTGATCTTCATTTATGCCTTTGTTCTACTAGTTTCTTCCAATGTTTTTCTTTGTTTACTCGTTCACTGTACATTTGGAGAACAGCACTCTATTACATTTCAATATGGCAGTATGGCTTATAGGTCCTATAGCTTTGATGGTGGGGTATGATGTTCAATATGTATTTGGTTTGGTAACTTCCTACCTAGTGTGGTATGGAGTTACAATTGGTACTAGGTTTTGACAAATTCTGATTGGAGCCACTTTATAGATTAGCTAAGGCCTAAGGGCGTTGGAAGTCCCCTTTCTTTTCTGAAGTTTCTTTTCTTGGGGCGGGGGGGGAATCTATAGTTTCTACTTTTCAATTGCCAAGTCTTGGAATTTGCTTTGTCTGTTATTGAAACCATGAACATATTTCTTAATACATGCTTGAAAAGTGCATCTCCTGCCATTGTTCATGTAATCATATGGTTCACTTGTTCAAAAAAACCAGACCTTTGTATAAGTTGCCAAGATATATTTTTAGAATGGGGTAAAACAGTGGCCAAACTTAATCTGAACGGAAGACTAAGAGGTGAGAACATAAAAGCAAAACATGGAGAAATCAAGGGTTATCTCTTGAGGCCAACTATATGGACCTAGCACCACAAATACAACCAAGAATAAACTAACTACACTCATATAGTATATCATTTATTTAAAGTAAAAAAAAAGGGAAGGAGAAGGTTGTTTACATTTTATTCGGTTAATAGCATGCCCCTGCTGTCTTAATAAATCTTTCATTTTGTCGTTAAAAGGAGCACTAGTACAAATTATTTAGTAACTTTTAGCTCACCTGAACAGAAGTTTGGATTTTTAGCAAGTCAAACGTAAAACTTGCCAAGTGTGCACCGTCGCATCCCACTGCCAACAACAAAATCAGTTGAATCGGTCTTTGATGGCGTTGGATTGGATTAGAAAGGAATAGTAACTTATTGAAGAGGGAGTATGTTCTGTGTGACATCGAGCATTATGGAGGAGGACTCTTTTCAACTAGTTACCATATTCCTCCGCAAGTACAGCTACCATTCAAAAACCTATGGCATTTGTTGGTATCTCTAACAATAATCTCTCTCCCCATAACTCTGCTGAAATACTTAAAAGCCTCGTGGCTGTCCCTGCAAATCCTCAAGTTTTTCACAATCCTCAATGCCTTCCCTGGTGGGGCTGCTCCAGCAACCACACCAAATGCGAGGGCCAACTTCTCGCTATCATACCTATGGGCTTCCCTTTTATCTTCCCGCGGCAACATCTCATCCCGAACCGGCACATATCCTGATTTCTCTATCTTCTCCATCAACTCAGCTAACTTGGAATAAATTTCTTCTGTTTTTTCATGCCTCCTATCCTCTGCCAGAAACACATGAACCTTTCCTTTCACTTCAATCCAACTCCTCCCTTGTTTCTTCTTCACCCTTCTATATATCATTAGCTTCCTCATTTCAGCAACTTCATCCCACCTTCCTTTAGCCGATAACACATTTGCCACAATTTCGTAGGCTGAGTCATCACGGGGGTCTAATTCCAATAGCCTCTTAGCCATCTCACAGGTCTTGTCAACCGCACCATGATATGCACAAGATGATAATAATGTTCGCCAGACTGCAGCATCCGGCTCAAAAGGCATTGTCATTGCAATATGCTCTGCTTCCTCCAATCGTCCTGCCCCTGCCATTGCCCCCACCAAGCATTTATAATGCTCCAAACCAGGTTTGATCTTATACTCCATTCTCATCCTCTGAAACCATTGTTCACTCTCAAGAAACAAACCAGCATTACAAAAAGCCGTTAAGAGAGCCAAAAAAGTGAACCTATCAGGTACGAGCCCTTCAACCTGCATCGCATTATACATGCCAAGCACGGAGCTCTTGTCTCCATGTTGAGCATAGACAGACATCATAGCATTCCAGACCACCGTGTTCACCCCAGGCAACAACTCATCAAAAACCATCCTAGCATCTACTATATGCCCCACTCTCCCATATCCATCAATCAATGTACACCCTACAACCACATTACCGTCCAATCCCGCAACAATAGCATGCCCATGAATCACTCTACAGTGCTCCAACGCTACCATCTGCCCGGCTGCACTTAAAGCACCAGAAACAGTATAAATAGTTGACCTCACATTACAACCCTTCATCTCAGCAAACGCCGAGAACGCATCTAACGGTCTAGAATTCTGCGCCAATCCAACAATCAAAGCACCGTAACAAACCTCATCTCTATGAATAATTTCATCGAACGCCTTCCGCGCGTTCTGAGGCAAACGAAATTTTGCATAGAAATGAATCAACGCAGAACCAGAAAAGGGTTGAGTATTGAGTGAGAGCTTGAAAGCCATGGAGTGGAGAGCGAGACCAAAAGACAGAGCGGAAAGGTTGACGCAGGCCTTGAAGAGGGAAGCGAGGGAGCGTTGGGTGGGGAGAAGGGGGTATCGGAGCATGGAAAGAAAGTAATTGAGAGAAAGGAAGGAGTGAGTGTGGGCAGAAATGATGGATGTCCATGAAATGATGTTGGGAGATGACAGTTGAGAGAAGACACGATGGGAGTAGGAGACAATGAGGGGATTAGTGGAGTTGGAGTAGAAAGTGATTAAGCGGTTAAACAAGGAAAGCTGTGTACGAGGAGATTTGATGGCTTGGGCATGGAGGATGCGAGGATCAGTGTTTGATTCTATTATGCCTCCTGCCATGCGATCCCACCAATCATTGGTACCCTTTTATAGTTAACTTCTTTAATTGTCAGTCTCTCATACACAGCTGCGAAATATTAGCATAATTATTTTGTTTTGCACATATATATTCTTATGTTTTATAAAATTAAGGTCAAATAACTTAACTTTTATGAAGATTATATTAACTATAAAAATCCCAAAATATCAACTAGTCTTCTTGAACAAAGCAACTCTTAAATTGGTTAAAGGATAAACCTTTTAACAACGTTTTAGTGGAATCTGAATCTCCTTTTGTTGTTCAGACTATCTGGTTGTTATTGTTTTGGGATGCTAATGGAGCCGTTGAAGATGTTAAAGCTCTTATAAAGGAGCTTGGTGATGTTTTTATTAGTTTTGTTAAGCGATCTACTGTTTCTATAGCAGGTCTAACTGAGTGGGGCAATCTCCTTCATTCTTAACAGATGTTTCTGTTTAGTGAAAAGTTTAATATTTGATTTAAAAAAAGCATATTGGGTTCGAGACCATCATCAAAAGACCTCGTCAGCAAAAAAGGTCAAAATGCAGATACAAGCCATGCGAGTGAAGCCATTATTTGCATACCTTTGATCTAATTAAAGTCTCTTACTCAGGTTGTATTGCTAATAGAGGACAAATTAGATTGCCTGTTCACTCAACATTGATCTTGTTCACTCGATGTTTTATTTTTCTTCAAAATAACAAGCAGCTGCAACAGCTTCATATGTGTAATAAAAATAGCATTCCTTACAAGGGGAAATTACAATCTCATTTTCTCAATTGATATTTCAACAAAAATACCATCTGTTCATACTGGAATTTCATGATATCTACTGATAAAAAAGCACAGATTTGGTAGAGAAATATCAAAAGCGGATGTAAAAATGTTAAATTCATCATCCGATGATGTTGCTATCTTTGATTAATTTATAACATATTTGACCTCCTTAAAACAAAAAATAATCGATGAAAGAGTTGGGCCCCTTGGAGGGGTTGGGGTGTAAAACTCCAGCAGCTTCTCCTATATGCTCATTTTTGAAGTTGGGGAATGGGGATAAGATTTGTTTTGAGGTCTAAGAGCTATGGGTCTATGTCTACCGTTTCTTCCAAATGTGAATGTTTCAACCAAGCCAATATCCTCATTAAGAATCCTATAAATGATAAGGGTGAGACTAGAGAAAGCATGGTCATTGATTATGCATGAAAATTAGTAAAGGTTTTTTTTTTTTTTTTTTTAAAGGAAACTTAAGTGTACATTTATGCTTAAGTATCATAGAAAATCCAAGCAAGAAAATAAAATAGGTCCTACACTCTTACTAACTGTGCTTTTGCATGGAAATTGGAATGAAAGAGAGATGTCATTGCTTTTCAAAGAGAGAAGCTACAACTTTCTGAAAAGCATAAAATAGTGAAGAAATTGAGAAAATCATCAGTCTGGAGAACCCAAAAAAGAGACAAACATCCACATGGACATGGCCATAGAGAAGAAAAAGAAAAGGCCAAACTATTAATTACTTCATTTCAACCCTTCTCTCTAATCCATCCAATGGCAAACATTCATTCTAACATCCTTTTCACCTTTGTAACTTTATATATAATAACACAAAAAATTTTATGCAATATTTTGCTGGCCTTCCCCATAAACTATATTTCTCCACCAAAAATTTCAACCAAGATTTTTAGTTTGGAAAGACATGGAAATGTCAGAAGAATCCAACCTCAAAAAAAGGGATGTTTGCCTCTTTTAAGATCTCTCTTGCTCTCAAGAATCTGCAAAAAAAAAAAAAAAAAAAAACACTCATACAATTTCAGCCTTGTAAAACAAAAGAGATATTAAACAATGAAAAGGGGGAAGATGATATTCAATCTCATGTAGTAAATGCATACCATCATGTTTCTTCATCAACCCTCTTGCAAACAACAGGCATATTACCAAGAACCCTACTCCAGCTGCCCCTCCTAATATTATTGCCACAGTCTTTCCTGTACTTTGCCCTGTTCCTACATCCACAAAATACATTCCATGACATATAGATCCCTAATATTTTTTTCTATTATTAAATATAATCAAGCCAGTTAATCTCTATTGAGAGAAAGAGGCCCACAGATTTATTAGATTAGACCTACCTATTAGGAAAAGAATTCAACCACCCAACAAGCTTTATTATACAAAATTGTAAAGAAACGAATAAGAATCTGAGAACTTTTCTTTAAGCTCTACATTCTAGATTTCAATAAATAAATCTTTCACTTTACCTGATGAAGATGAAGATGATGATGATGATGATCTCCTGGGGACCCCATTTGGGTAATAACTGTAACTAATAAAGCATTTGTGCAGATAGATTTGTCCTGAAATAGCATTTCCACATTCAACCTGAGCTCTCTGTGCAGCACTTTTCACACACACTCCACAATCTGAATCTCCCACATCACCTTCACATTGGCCCAAAATATACACAGATTGATAGCTGGTAGTATAGAACCCATGGCCACTAACAACACCATTTTCCATTACTGAAAAGGCTGTATCTCTTCTCTCTTCAAACCCACTTCCTGCTATATTTGTAGCTCCACAAGTCTTGAACAACATTTCCATACCTGAAACTTGCGTAAACCCAGAAACCTCATACAAAATGTAGCATCCATAAAGCTGGACTCTTGCAGCTATGGCTTTGCCACAGAGTTTGTCAGTCAACACTGGCAGTCCACTGACACACTTGTAGCAGTCACCAATACTAAGGTCTCCTCTACATTGAAAGAGACCGGTGATTGTGGTTTGGCCAGTTCCAGTGGTGGTTTTGAAGAACTTGGTTTTAGTAGACTGGGAAACTAAAGAACCAAACAGAGCAGAGAGGGCTTGTGAGTATACACCAGTTGGATCTTGAAAAGACTGTTTTGAACAGCCCTTGTACACCAGAGTGCTGTAATCAGTGGCAGATTGAGCTGGATTGGCAAAGAGAAGGAGAGAGAGATAGAGAAGGAAATAAAAGGGTTTTGAGGGAAAAACCATTTGGGTAAAGTAAAGATGTTGATAGATCAAATCATGACAATTTTGAAAGTTTTTTTGAAGGATTTGAGAAGTGGGTTTTGGCTAAAACTGGGGAAAACTTGAGGGGTTGAGCTTGGAGTGCCTTGATTTGCTCAAAAAAAAAAGAGTTTGGTTTTGGATATTGGTTCTGGTTGTGGTGTTGTTTTGGGATTTTACTTTTTCTCTGGATGGCCTACCTCAATTGATGTGCAGAGTATGAGAGATGATGCATAGGCATCTTTTTGCTCTCTCCACAGCAAGACTACAAAAATCCAATTGGCAAACTGATAATTGAGAAGTAAAAAAGTAACTTTTATTGAAACAGTGAATTTAGCTTAAATTATTTTTTAAAATAATTGAAGAGAATGAAAACAAAAATTGATATAAACAAATAATTTTCAAAAGGGAAAAGAAAATATTCTGTGGGGGGTATGAATGTAAAGGAATCTGGGTATGTGTGGGAAGCAAGTGTTTGAAGTTTGACTAGAAGCACAGTACAATTGAGCTAGGGTTTGAACTTGAGCAGACAAAGGGGGGAAATTTTGGGTTTTTTTTTTTTAAAACAAACTTTCATGGTGCTTGAGTTCTATAGGTCCAAACAAGAAACAGGTGATGTGCTAAAGAACATGGAGCCTCGCAGCCATTCAAGAACCTATAACATGGAGGAAAGCCACGTGATTAAATCTTGAATCTTTTATTCCTTTTAAAGAAAAAAAATCAATCTTTAATTTTATGGAATTTATGGGTCTTTGCCTTCTTTTTCCCCTCTCTATATTCAATCCAGATCTGATTATGGGCTTGCTTTGAACACTTGTGTATAGCATAAACCCTCATTTTATGCAAATGGGTTAAATTCCTTTTATATCTTAATTTAAATTTTAAAGTTAATTATGTAAGAACTATGGTATAAAAAATTATTTTTTTATATTTATAGTCTGACCTTTTAATTTTATATAACAAAATTCAACTAAAATAAGGAAATATCACTATTTTTATAATTTATATGTAATATCCAATTTTAATTAAACTATATAACAAAATTTAGTTTGCTTTTTCTTATCAAATATTTAGTTTATCTGGAACACAAGTAGAAATTCTTCACATCACAAAGTTTAGTTTACACGTGTATGCATGGTCACGGTTCGATTGGGGTTGGAATTAGCAATTTTGAAGCCTTTGATGGTTGGCTTAGAATCTAATTGAAAAATAAGGAAGTAGTACAATATTAATATTTGAGATAATAAATTAATTATTTATTTACCAATGATTGAAAACTTTTGATAACAAACTTAAAAATATATAATAGAAAATTTTAAACAAATAAAAAAGTGCACAATGAATCTTATCTATTAATTAGTATAAGTTCAAATAAATTTTTATTTTTTAAGTCGGAACGGCCTCGTTTTGACCAAATTATAATAATTTAGATATCATTTATTTAGTTTTTAAAATAAAAAATAAAAAATAAAGGAATTCAATATATTTAAAGGCCCAAAAACCCAGTGATTTTGGAAATGATTCAGTTTCCGTCTGATTCGATCCTGATTCACAAATCGACAATTTAAAACTGATCTAAGTGAATCCCAATTTATATTTATTTAAAATATCAACTACTTTGTTATTATTGCTAGCTTTTTTTTTTTAAGTCAATATTTAACTCTCGTATTTTAAATTATTATATTACATATTATTTTAATTTCAAAACTTTTAAAAATTTAATGTTTAGAATAAATAACTACGCTTATATAGCATTGAAATTGTCACAAAATTTATGAAATTGTATTTTTAAATACTGATGATCTGAGATCTATAAAATATAGTTTACAAAGTGTTCTGTAAGCGCGTCTTGAGAGAGGAGTCTTCCTCTCTTTTTATCCTGTTCTTTCAGTAGCGTGTTCCCACCCTTTCTGGTACAGAACCACCTTTTCTTCCGTATGGGCTAATACATACGGATAATGCAGTGACCCTTTCTGTGTCAGGCGGCCATTTAATGCCCTCCGGCACGAGGGCGAACAGGGTTGCGAAGTGACCGAGTTTATTGTCCTTTCTTTCCATGACAGGGTTGGAGAGAAAGAGGCCGATTCTAGGAGAGGCCGGATCTCAGGTCCGAATAGGCTAGGCCGGTCTGACTATCGGGTTTAGCAGAAGTCTGGTCTCGAAGCAGAGTGGGATGGGCCGGGCTCGGTCGGGAAGCCTTGAGGCCTCAAAGTCTCGGACCATCCTTATGGGCCTAACTAGGGCCCGGAGTAAAGAAATCTGACGGTTATCAATTGCCCCTTTACCTCCTCAACAGTTATTGCATGAGTGATGAGGGGATAAATATCGAGGGTCATAATGATTGCGCCGCCCAAGGACAGTCTGCCTCAAAACATCTTTTCATTTCACTATTGTTTCAAATTTCCACATTCTCTCTGTCTTCTCTGAACTTTTGCTTTCCTCCGCTTTCTGTGCGCTCTTGTTAGCTTCGTTTTCTTCTGCTCATCCGCACCAACTGCTTATCAGGTACGCCTCCTCTTCCACCATGGATAGCTCTAGTCTCCCCAATGTCGTCAACTTAGAATCTTGCATCACTCCATCCAATATTAGGAACTTCATTCCCAGGGAGTACCTAGACACCCCCCTTTTCACATCCGGGCCCCTTACCGGAATGAGAGGATCGTTCTTCCTGATCCTTCTCCCCCTGGTCTGTTCGACCCTCAAAGGGACACGAGCTTAATTTTCTTCGTTAAGCAGAGGGAATATGATTTGTCCTTTCCTTTCTCTCCCTTCTTTATCGAGGTCTTCCGGTATTTCGAGATTACCCCGCAGATGCTAACCCCTAATTCCATTCTTTTTATGTCTTCTTTTGAATCTGTGTGTCTAAGCTGGGGGTTTACACCTACGGTGCGTCTGTTCGTTACCTTTTTCAGACTTGTCAAGGCGAGCCAAAAGTTTTACTATTTTGCCCCCCGCGAGGAGCTGTCAATTTTTACGGAGTATAAGGACTCTATCAAGGGCTGGATAGAGGGTTTTGTTGTGGTGGAATTGAAGAAGGAGACTGGCTTGGCTTGGGAGTTAGGACTCGACTGGGAGGATGTCTCGTTGGGTTGCAACGACCTGTCCCAGTTGAGCCTTACCGAGCAGGTTGGGTTTATTCGACTGACTTCTGTCGAAATGAAGTATGACATCGAGAAGTGCTTGTATGCATCCAACCTTCGGGATATTAAGGACGCGGGTAATAGAGTCTGGCCATGGTCCTTCGCTCCCAACTCAGCCAGGAGCTGTTCCCTCAGCTTCTGCAGTTTTTGATCTACATTTTCTTCTTCTTGTCTGGGCCTTTTTTCTAGACGATATTCCTCTTCCTGCACCTCACTTTCCATCCTCCTAGTTGTTCCGGCAAAATAACTGTCTGCCTCGTCATTTTCTATCAGCTCTCTCACTCTTCTCCCATGGACTCTAGCTTCAGGTTCATCTTCTCCTCCTGTTCTTCGCCCCCTTTCTCTGGCTTCTCGGCTGATGGTTTGGGGGTGATTGAAGGTGCGTTGGGGTTCATTGGTTCGGGGTTCTTCTACTACCGGCGTCACATTCATTGGGGTACTAAGGCCCCTCTGTTGCATCATCTGCCCCAGCCAGTGGGTGGTATTTTGTAGTTGAAGGGCCATGGCTTGGAGGTCCTGGTTAGATAAGGCAGCTCCGGGTGCATTCCCTGCCAAACTCGGCGAGGGGTTGAAGGGGATGGTTGTTTGGTTGTTTGGGGTTGTGGGGCTAGAGAAAGAGAACTGTTGTCCTTCTTGGACAGAGCTCAGGTCATTGGGAGTGTTTGCAATGTTGTTTTCATTATGATTAGCCATCGTGGATCTCAGTGGGTTTTGTAAGAGTGGAACTCCGGTGATGAAAAGATCTCCTTCGCTTACTACAGACGGCGTCAATTGATGATCTGAGATCCAGAAAATAGGATTTACAAAGCGTTTTATAAGCGTGTCTTGAGAGAGGAGTCTTCCTCTCTTTTTATCATGTTCTTTCAGTAGCGTGTCCCCACCCTTTCTGGTATAGAACCACCTTTTCTTCCGTATGGGCTAGTACGTACGAATAATGCAGTGACCCTTCTTGTGTTAGGCGGCCATTTAATGTCCTCCGGCGCGAGGGTGGACAGGGTTGCGAAGTGACCGGGCTTATTGTCCTTTCTTCTCATGACAGGGTTGGAGAGAAAGAGGCCGATTCTAGGAGAGGTCGGATCTCAGGTCCGAATGGGCTAGGCCGGTCTGACTATCGGGTTTAGCAGGAGTCTGATCTCGAAGCAGAGTGGGATGGGCCGGACTCGGTCGGGAAGCCTTGAAGCCTCCAAGTCGCGGACCGTCCTTATGAGCCTAACCAGGGCCCGGGATAAAAGAAATCTGACGGTTATCAAATACCAATTGAAATTTAATTAGTTAAATATTATGGTAAACTTTTTAGTTCCATTTGTTTTTTTAGTTTAGAGTTAACATGATATAATATTTGCTTAATATAACACTCGAAAATAAAATTAACGTTATAAAAATATAATCAGATAATACTCTATTTTTTTAAAGAAAAATAAGATTTAAACGCTTCTTAATTTTTCATAAATATTTGCCCATTCAACTTATAAGGTGAGACTTTATAAGAAATTACCATTACATAATGCAATCTAACATATTTTTATTACACCTATAATCGCAGGATTTCCTGTTCATTGATCGACATCGATTGAATTTTCAAAAAATGTCATGACTAACTCTATCTTCTGATAGTATAAAAATTGATGAACACAAAAATTAATGTATGCTCTTTTTATGCAATTCTTATACGATTACTATTAAATTTAAAACATTACATTATGCACACCTTTATTTTCAACTTATTGATTTGAGTGTCAAAATAGTCGCTGTAAGCGTTTGCCCACATCATATTCTGTTTTTTACGGATCGATTAATTACAGTACAGTTTTGTTTCAGCCACGTCAAAAGTACCGAAAAAATTCATGCAGAGAAAGTATTTTTTAATTAAAATAATTTTATCTTTTTCAAATATAAACTCATTCTATTTACTTTGATAATTTTTTTAATATATTTGTATATAAATTTATTAATATATATTATTTTTTTAATACCTTCTTTGATCCCAATCAATTTTTTTCATGTTTCACTATAATTGTAATAAACCTAATAGTTTCATGTTTCAATGTAATTGTAATAAGCCTAACCTACTGTGTGTTACAAGTTCATTATCTTAGTCTCATTTCAATATAATTATTGATTTTTTGATTTGGATATGGTTTGGTGAGCCATGCAATTTTCTTTTTTAAGAAAAAAAAATTATACTTTATTGCTCTATATAAGATGGTTAGTATTTATAATAGTTATTCCAACGCTTAAATAAGTAAGCTGAATAATAAATGTGAGTATAAGAGATTGTTCAGAATTTAATAATAGTTATATTAAAATCGTGTATTTTTATTTATGTAGTCACTAACTTTTATATAATAAAAAAGAAAAAATTAATTATAACATTTTCTGATAATTTAACAATAATATGATGGACTAATTCATCGAAAATTCTGTAATTATAGGCATAATAAGAGTTTGCTAGATTGTAAGTCTTGATAAATGTCAGATGCTACAATAGCATCTGAGTTTTTATTTCATAAGTAAGACTATATATTGACTGATTATACTCTTATCATGTGATTTTATTTTATAATAACTGCTTATAATTTATTTTGTGTGATTGTAATATAAATTATATTTAAAAAAAAACAACTTGATATGATTTTAATTTTGATTATTGATAAACATCATATCAGATAACAATATAAATTATTTTCTATTTATGTAAAAGTATATATCTAATTAAGAGTTAATATATTATTGTATATTTTCCCATCTTTCTATTTTCCTTTTCATTCAAATAAAAAATAATAAAAATGAAAAATTATTTTCTTTCTAATTTATTTTCCTTTTATTTTTTTCCAATTAAAATATTGTGTAAAAGGCAATAACGGTTACACTTATAAAGCTTTTTTTTTCCATATAGGAAAAATTACTTTATATAAAATATATGATGTGTGTATGTATATACATATAAAATGATGTATTGTACTTTGGCTTAGCTGTGACGACGGCGTATTGGAATAGGAGTTGAAACGCCGGAGAGACGTATAATAGTAGAATACCGTAGAAAATACAGACAATAACCAATCAAAATATTTGTCCAAAACCAAGTATAATTCCTTAACTTTCTGTCTGTCTCTCTCCTTCCTCACCACCGACGAACTCTCTCTCTCTCTCTCTCTGCCTTTGAGAATCCAAAAACAAAAGAGAAAACACAAGCTCGATCGTCTTACGAGATAATCCCAATCGTCTTCTAAATTTTTTCACACAACTTTTAACTATATGCTTAAATTTACAGAACAGGTCGCTATAAGATTTTAGAGAATATGCATACATTGAAAGAAAAAGTCTCAAACCAGCTCTCCCGTTTCTTTGGTGAATCTCAAAATTCTTCTTCTTCTTCTTCTTCTTCTCCTCCTCCTCTTGACCCTCCCTCTTCATCACCCGATTCCCAGGTAATTTCCTTCCTTTCTATTGATGGTTTCATTATCAATCTCCTGTTTTTCCCTCATATTTAAAGAATGTAGATCTGACACAATGTAGTTATGCAATTGTATTTGTGTGTGATCTTCTGGATTGTTATTTGGTTTTGTTGGCTCTTTTGATTGAATTATATACATCCGCAGCAAATAATAATTGGGTATTTTAACTTCTCCCATTTTTCGATCCTTGGGAGGAAAAGGAAATCACTGTCATGGCCTACTTGATACTGGATTGTTCTATTTGAGATTACTTTGATGTTGCTGAAGTATGGATGTGCTATCTATGTTTGTATTATATGTTTGGTAGCTCAGAAATATTGACAAGAGGAAATTGAAGACTTGTTTCGTAGCTGAATTAAGAAAAGTAGACAGAAAATGCATTTTTTTTAACCCAAGAAAACCCAAAAATTAACATTTTGTTGTATCTATTATTCACCATTTTCGAGGTATTGCATGCATTATAGATAATATAATTGATTTTACTTTTCTTTTCTATTTTCCTTGCCCTTGTGAATTATATAATTTTGTTGTGATACAAGATGTTTGGATGTGTAGGCCGGGTCGTTCTCTAATGGGGGGAAATCAGTTTCTTCATATTTTCCCTTCACGGTCCCTTCATTAAACTTTGGTAGGTCTCGATCAAACAAATACCAAGAAGAGTTAAAACCAATTAAATCACTGCTTGTTACATGGGGTCTTAAAGGCTTCAAACCGGAAGATGAGCACTCAGTTAGTTATCATGAATGCAACACCATATCTGAGGATGAAAACTTACAAAATTTTAGTGAAGACAGCAAAGAAAGCATTGAAGTTAGTGTCAACAAACAAACAGATAAAACCCTTGACAGCAATGAGGTGAGTGCCTCTGGAAGGAGCAGTAGTGATAGTGATATATTTGAGGAAGCACGAGAGCAGCAAACTCCATGTAGCCCAGTGCTCCATCTCATGGTCGAGTCAACTTTTATTTCCTCTGAATTATACGAATTCTTGCACGCTTCCCTTCCTAACATAGTGAAGGGATGCCAATGGGTTTTGTTATATAGGTAAAATTTTGTTAGTAAACCTATATATTCTATATTGTGTTTAGATATTGATTCAATATTGATGCTTTCAAATGAAGGGCAGTACGTTAAAGCATGGAATATCACTCCGGACACTTATTCGCAAGAGTGCAGATCTTCCTGGGCCCTGTGTGTTGGTATGCTAATATTCATGGTCTGAGAATTACCATTATACTTCCTGAAAGTTTCATTGTTTATTTGGTCCTTATCTATTTGGGATTGGGTTATGAAATTTTTAGATTGTTGGTGATAGACAAGGTGCTGTATTTGGTGGTCTGCTAGAATGTCCATTGAAACCTACACCCAAGAGAAAATATCAGGTAAATCTATATTTATATATGCATGTATTTATGTGTGTATACATTTTACTTTCTTGGTGTGTGTTATGTATTCCCTTTTTCCTTTTCCTTTTTAAAATGTTTATTTAATATCTTTACCTTTTTTCTGATTCCAATGATAGGGGACAAACCAGACATTTGTATTTACAACTATATATGGTGAACCAAGGCTGTTTAGAGCAACTGGTAAGCATATACTTTTACTCATTATCTTCTTGGACATTGTAACGAACAAATTCAAAATACATACATATGTGGAGACATCAGAATCAGACTGGCAATTTGGAACCACCCTATGTTAGACAATGTCTCTTGGATCTAAAAGTAAATGAAATACTTTGAGATACTTAAGTCAGTTTGATTCTTTACTTCTGATGAGATATAATGAGGTCTAAAAGCTTTTTTTCTATGCTAAAAATAATAAATCAACAAGGCTATGTTTGTGATCTTGATGGATGCATAAACACTTGATTAAGCCATAAGATTTCTTAATAGTTTTACCAATAACTACGCCTCCAATGTAGCATAAACCTTAAAAGGTCATTTTTTGCTTATATTTTCAACTTGTGACTGATACAGGCGCCAACCGATATTATTACATGTGTTTGAATGACTTACTAGCACTTGGTGGTGGCTGTAACTTTGCTTTGTGCTTGGATGGAGACCTGTAAGTTGCACGGTGGAGTATTCTTGGAATTTCCCGTAATTAATGAAAAGTGAAATATTCTAGATATTTTTCCTTCACATTATCATTTTAATTTATTTTCTTCCTTGAAATAGGTTAAATGGAACTAGTGGACCTTGTGAAACATTTGGGAACCTATGCCTGGCCCACCAACCAGAATTTGAATTAAAAAATGTGGAGGTAATCTAACTATTCTTAACTGTTCCTTACATATATATATATAGAGAGAGAGAGAGAAGCCTTAATTAATAGGTAATTAAGCCTTGATTAATAGGTAATTTCACTTAATATTGTCCTTTTGACCGTTACTCCATCATCATCAGCTTTGTCGTCATAATCTTATTTGAGTTGTTAATACATTATGATCTTTATGAATGAATTATTGAAGCATGGGCTACTCCAGTGTATCAAAGCCATCATCCTGTTTTGGTCATCTCAGTGGCAAGAAGGTTATCTCTTTCCCGTTTTGCCATTCAATATCTGACTTTAAGTCTCTCCTATCAGAAGTCAAAATTTTGTGTTTTTTATTGATCTGCATAAATTCTAGTGTTAGAAGTATTCTTGCGTCTAGCTGAGTTAAAACTTCAATTGCTACATCCTTTTCCCAAATAATCTGACCACGAAAGCAGATAAGCTGAAGTAGTGAGATATACAACTATACACTCTTCAAACTGAGCTTTTCTACATTTTGTGATTATATTGTATCCAAAGCTGCATATTTCAGTTTTAAAAATGCTGTCCTCTATGTTGTTGATGTATTCTTACTTGTGCAGCTTTGGGGGTTTACACATTCATCAAAATTCCTTTCCTGACGCAAGGAGATGGAAGCTTGTCATTTTATCTTCATTGATTATTCGTGATGTCATTCATTATTCTTTCAATTATGAAGTGCTAATTATTGGCAATAGCTACTGGTAAATGCTATGAATTTCTGCAGCGGAATTCATTACTTGCTATCAAGGAGTGCTGCAGTCTAAAGTTGATGGCCTTTAGAATGGATATCCCTCTTTCAAATACGTAGTGAACTGTAATTTGCCCAGCTGTATTGTTGTAAAATTAGGTAAGGGAGTGCAGCTATTGTAAGGCAGGGGAAAAAAAGAGGAGGAACCAGTGGGCACATAGATGTTTATCTTTAGTATGGTTTTAACATATTTGAGAGTTTTTCTGATTATTATATCAGTAGGTTCATTTGGGTGATTTCTTCTCCCTTGGGTTCATTTGATCAAATATATATTGATGGCAGATTTGTTCAAATTGAAAAAAATTATTGTATATACCCTTATGAAACTGATAGGTAATGTTGAATACAATATAAAGTAAGGAATGAAAATCAATTATCAGGAACACGGTCTTAATAGGTAGGAGGTAGTTATAGTTTAATTTTGAAAATGAAATCAGGCTGAATTCAGAATAAGAAAGGGAGAGAAAAAGTCAGGGCGAAGGGAAGGTCGCAATAGAGAAAGCTGCACCAGGCCATTGGTGCTTCGGATTTCGTTTGGTCTTCATCGCCGTGCTGCTTTGAGGTTTCTTTTGATGTTATTTTGTTTTTGATTTTGTGTTAGTCTTCCTCTGCCTTAAGGTATAAGAGGTTTCCGTCCTTTGCTTCTCCCACATTACGTGGTGTGATTTCGTTATTTTTCTTCTTTTTATTTTTATTTTGGTTTGTTTTCTAAATTTATAGTGTTTTTTGGGAGGGTTGGTTTATTTCGGATCTGATTTTGTTTTTTAATTTGACGACTCTACTTAAAAAATTATGGAGATTTTCTTTGATTTGATGTTTGCTGCTTGGAATCGCACCAATTCGCTCAGTGACTCGCACTCTCTTAGATCGACGATTTGGTTGGATTTGGCTGTCACTAAGTTTGTAGAGTTGCTTTCTTATTTGTTTTTTTTATCTTGTGTCGCCTTTGTGAATTTTTCTGCAGAGTATTTTTATTTTGTATGGCATGTATGATTGTTATCTTTTGCTTGCTGTCCTCTGGTTGATTGCTTGGTGGTTTGATGGACATCAGTCATCAGTGCTCAACTGCTCATCAGCTATAGCTGTGAGAGGTGTTTTGGTAGAATCTTGGCTGGGTTAGTTGCCTCTAGGCTGTGGACTATTGTGGATTGTGGGCCATAGATTATTGTGTACAATAATTGCGTTTTTCTGATGGTGGGCCTTTGAGTCTTTTTGGACTAGATTATGGGCCTTGGATTATTATGGGCAATAATTACATTCTTCTGATGATGTACCTCTGAATCTGTTTGGACTAGGTTTGTGAGTTGTTTGTATGGTGGACTTTCATTGTATTTTAACTTTTTGGTTGGACTTAAAAGGGTTATTACAGTGTTAAAAGAAAAAGAGAACACGGTCGTAATTTCCGATTTAAGTAGACTCAAGCGAATTAAAAGTAACAAACTGAATGGACCCAATAAACCTCAATTTATAATATGTTTGCAATCGAATTGAACCAAACTGCAAAATGTTGACGCCAATGAGCTAGTGTATCGACCAATAAAGATACATTAGATGCACATTACATTTCTAGAAGGATTTGAATTTCAGTAGCAAGAAAAATCTGTATATATTAAATGCAAGCACTATTTGCTGGAAATCTCAATGACAACTTAATACAAAAAGACCGACTAGCTACTCAATCTCAGGTGACCCTGCATCTAATCACATGGCAATGAGTAAAGAGTCAACTCTGCACAATTGATGAGAAATCGAAGCTCTACCATTTGCTTAATCAGCCAAAACAGTACACAGCCCAACAGACGCAGTACGCTTACTGCAAGTAACGTAAAGAGCCCACTTCCAAATCAAGCAACTTGCAGACATTTCATTACTCCGTTTGTCCATCATCCCCAGGCAGGCCAAATATGCGGAGGTTGCGGTCCATTGATCCTACTGCTATATATTTCGCATCAGGACCAAATTTTACACAAGTTGTTCTTCCTGGTAATTGGAGCAAGAACATTGGTGACTACTCCATTAAGTGATAGATTCAACAAATGGATAAAAGGAAAGAGGAAAAACCTGTGCCAGATAAATCAGGCAGAGTTTTGATACAATTCCATTCTGCTTTCACACTGGCAACTTGGAAAACTCTGCAACCACGAAGAAGTAATCACTTGGCATGACAGGATCGAAAAAGAGATGCACAACAGACAATATTATCTTTCTTATATAGATTAACGAAAAAAATCTCTTGACAAGCAATGGAAAACTTAATATTGCAAAAAGATGGAAAAACCAATGTTTGAAAAACCACAAGACACGCCCACCTTATATCTGAGCCTCCAACTCCAAGATAACATCCACTGTGGTCAAATTCCACTGCAACAACCACAAAGAGAACTCCCATTATACATTGCATTTTATGATTGCTTCATCACAAAAGAAAATAGTCATGATTGATTCATCACAAATGAAAATAGTCAAGAAAACAATTAAACAAAATGACTTCTGCTATCTTTCTGGTCATCAATAAGATATATAAGTACAGGTGACAATATTTGCTTATTCCAGAACTTCTCCGAGCTAAACAATACAAATAAATGCAAAGACAACCAAATTAACTCCCAATCAATCAAGCTTAAAGTTTTACATGGCACAAGATCTAAGCCAGGGCATTGCCAATAATGAGGGCATTTTTGCAGGGGATTGCAAGTAGAAACAGAATTATTATTGTAGAACCAGATCCAATGAGAGGTGATGCAGTATGAGAAAGGGATTAAACTCGGACATTCATTCTTTGAGATGACAATGGAAGTTGAAAATTTTCAAATTCCCTTGTTCCTACTAAATTGGAGAGACTTTCAATTGTTATGACTAATTTTATCAGTTTTTAAGTTGCTAAAGATGTGAAGAGAAGAATGGTTTTTGCCATCATCCAAGAAGATTGAGTTGCTTATTCTCAACATCCAATTCCTATTCCTTCCACACCATAAGACTCGAGGTCAACTTTTCTCCAACTTAGCAATTATATTCATTGTCCAGGAGAAGACAATGGAAATTGAATCTTTGTTCCTACTGAATTAAAGAGACTTCCAATTGTTGTTTTGACTGATTTTATCAGTGCTGGTGTAGCTAAAGATGTGAAGAAAAGAATGGAGTACTTTGTTCAACCATTTTGCCATCATCCAAGAAGATTTGAGTTACTTATTTTCTCCGAATCCAATTCCTATTCTTTCCATACCACAAGACTCAAGGTAAAGTTTTCTCCAACTACGGGGAAATGATGCATTATTGAAGAAAAAATAAACTTAGAACTATAGTCATTGTAGAATTATGATGTTAAGGGATTTTATTAGATTTAGAATATATTTTTTTATAATTTCATTAGATATACTATTACCCTCCTACTTTAATTTGTTTAGGGTTCTTAATACAGTGTGTCTAGCCTACCTAATTAGAAATGGAAATAGGGTTCTTAATCCTAATGTAATAAGGATATAAACAAGTCAAAACACTATAAATAAGGCCTGCGATCTCTACATATTTAAAGATTTTATTATGATTATTGAACATCAACTTTGAGCAAACCCAAATCCCCTAATACCTATTGGTTCTACATGAAGAGGTCATATATAATATACAGGCAATAAGGGCCAGATATGCAGTACTGCATAATTACATACCAGAGTTTGTTGGTGTATCTGGATCATAAAGATTGAGCGTCCGGAAGTTCTTCAATTTGCGCAGATCCCAGAGTTTAACACTATCATGTGCCGCAGTCTGTCCAGATTAACCATATAAATTGTAAGCAAACAGCAAACCCATTAACTGCATTTGCTAAAAATACATACCGCTAGGAAGTAACCATTTTCTGAGAAGGATATAGCAGTCACTGCTCCAACATGTCCATCAAATTTTGCAACATTTGCCTGTAAATCAATAAAGTAAACTGCAGAATGTGAAATTCAAAAATAGTAATGATAATGAAATAAAAAACAGATCCATAGATGAATTCCATTTTTTGCACGCATAGAAATGTACATACATCTTTTGACTCAAGAAAAACGCAATAGACACAATTAAGGCCTGATACTGGAACAATACCTGGCTTTTTACGTCCCAAATCTTAACAACAGCTTCTGAAGTTCCTGTTCCAAGAATGAGACCATCAGGATGAAAAGCTGCAGATGTATAGCCCTCTGGTTTAGAAGTGTCAGATTTTGAAGTGTCAGAGACCTGTGGAACATATCAATTGTCCTGATCAAATGGACCAAGGATACTTATTTATTGTCATGATATTGGAGTTTCCACTCCACATCAAAATGAAAAGAAAAGGCAAGCTCTAAGCATAAGCAACATAAACATTTGAAAGTACCACCACATATCGTATTAGGCACAACCCATACACAATAAAAGACATTAAATAAAATTTTTTTAAAAAAAAAATTCAAGTACTCTGATAATGGTTTTGTACATGATTGCGCACGCGTGTGTGTGTGTGTGTGTGTGTGAGAGAGAGAGAGATAGGGGTGTAAATGAACCAAACCGTTCGTGAGCTATTCGAGATTCGATTCGATAAAAACTCGACCGAGCTCGACTCGATTTCTAAACGAGCCAAGCTCGAGCTTAATTTTTAGGCTCGTTTGGTAAACGAGCCAAGCTTGAGCTCCATAGTATTCGGCTCGTTAAGGCTCGTGAGCTCGGCTCGTTTCTGAGTTCATGAGCAGGCTCGCGAATAGACTCGTGAACAGTCTCGTTAAGCAAACTGAAATTACTATCATAAGAGAAATAAATTCAAACCCTGTATATACTTTAATGAGCCAAATCTAAATTTTTTAAAATTCAACTCTATATAGTTTAGTTACACTCTTAAACTTGCATATATTTGGATCATTAAGATTTAAAAACTCATCTTTATAAGTTTACATGCTAATTTGTAAATACACTTATTTAACTAAAATTATTTTAGTTTTAAACTTATTAGTTTTAAGCTAAAACTCATTATACATGTAAATAAATTAAATTACTCGTGAACTATTCGAGACTCAGCTCAATAAAAGCTCGACTCGTCTAAGCTCGTTTGCTAAACGAGCCAAACTTGAGCTTCTTAATACTCGGCTCGAGTTCGATATGAGTAAAGCTCGAATTCGGCTCGAGCTCGAAAAAATTTTAACGAACCAAGCTTGAACTCTTCAAAGCTCGGCTCGGTTCGTTTACACCCCTAGAGAGAGAGAGAGAGAGAGAGAGAGAGAGAGAGAGAGAGAGAGAGAGAGAGAGAGAGAGAGAGAGAGAGAGAGAGAGAGAGAGAGAGAGAGAGAGAGAGTGGGACCTGTGTCAAGCATAAGCCAGAGGAGAGATCATAGAAGCACCATGTATTATCAAGAGAAGCTGTCACAAAATAGTTGTTGGTGGCATGGACAGTGACAGCATGCACCTGACAGGATTTCAAGCAAACACATAGCATGTAAAATTGTCAATCACAATCAGCTCAAGCAAAGAGTTAAACAACTGGGAATATGAAAATAGTTTAAGATTCTTTATCAATGAGCAGACTATGGTTAAGAAACTAGCACATCTTTTAAGCCTTTCAAATTCAATATAATAGGCTGTGATTGTGGAATATCATCCTGCATTGATTTACTACAAGAGGATATGATATGCTGCACTTCTCAAAACTAAACTTGGCTTAGAAGCATATATCTTAAGGAAAACTCCAGTGAGCTAACCTCAAGGTGTATGCATGTGAAGTAAATCACTCTCATCACACCAAGAGAGAGGATGGAGGCAACAGCCATGGTAAGCAATCAAGGGGTACATACATCAGTCCCACATTACTTGAGTAGAAGGTGCTTTACTTGAGGCTTAACAAAAAAAAAAACACATGGTGGCTTCAAAAGCATTAAACAATTGGCAAGGCATTACCTATCCACTCCCATTTTAAAATAAATAACCTAAGTCATGGATCTATTAATACAACCAAGACAGCCACAATTAGAGTATGCAATGAAAATCTTCTGGGATGAGTTTCTGCAAATCAGAATATCCCATCAGCCATTAACATAAAAACATGCAGATTGAACGGTATTTACCTCAGCAGTATGATCCTTCAAGATATGTCGGCAGTCATATTTTCCCTCTTCAGATCCTTGCCATATGCGAACAGTCTGCACCATTGAGAAGAAAATGTAAAAGATAAGAATAAAAGAATAATGCTAACAGTTAACGTGACCAGGACAACTTAACAGATGCTAGTTGGTTTTCCATGCGCCTAAAGTCAAAACAAAGGTCATAGGATCAAATATACTCATCATAAAGTCAATAATAAAATTTGGAACAGCATAAAAAAGAACTGTACTTTTTTGGCTTAAAATCATATTTCTTTTACGATCATAGTGGCTCTAATCAATGCTTTTGTTTTTTAGATATAATGTTAATTTGTGAAGGTGGAATATTAATAAACTAAAATTGAAAAGAGAACTAATAAGCTGGGCATCCTAGAACAACAACAGAAAATTCGCTATCTTAGGAAGTTAATCAAGGTAACTTCCATTAGATGCTTCAGAAAGCTGGTTTACTTTATAATAAAAAGAAGAAAATAATACACATAAAATTGTATACACTTGATGTTAGATGTATCAAGTTGAAGTTTACTCACCTTGTCTGCAGATCCAGTCAAAAATAAATCACCCTCTGCAACAAATTTCACACTAGTAACCTACCAAACAAATGATGTGATCAGTCAAGCAACTTCCCTTCAAACAAGAAGAGCTGTAGTGATGTATATAGTAAAAGAAAAAACCTTCTTTGAGTGACCACTTAGTGTAGATAGGATCTGTCCTGATGGGCGATCAAAAAGTACTGCCGTGGAATCAACCCCTCCAGTAGCAATGACATCCTAAGGGACAAAGAAAAGAGGTATAAAATAAAAGCAAGAATAACACAACCAGCATGAGTCAAATAAATTGGTTCAATTTTTTACAATGAAGCAACATTTATAAGGTGACAGTAAGTGAATCCCCACATTCCAACATCTACCTAGAAAACAAGAACATGCAATGCAAAGGCCTCTAGAAGTTTTAAGGAGCCCACTTGCATAAGTTAGGATTAGGACTTAATAAATTCTTTTTGTTTTCAATTATTCACTTCATGTTTTCATTTGTCTCTATGCTGCTGTTTAGAATAAATTTGGCTCATCAAACTTGAGTCATAAGTGACAACAAAATGCAAATTCATTAATTGTATTAGAAGAAACCACTGTTACTCAAATCTTAAGAATCCAATAAATTTTTACCTTGTCGATTCAGATCTATAGAGTGAATCTTAAAAGTATATGAATCTTGTGCTTCTTGATAAAATTCCACATCCCAATGATTTGAATCTAAGGGATAAATAACAAAGGTATCTAGATTGTGACCAAGTCAAAAGAATCCATAGTGAACAGGTGAACTAATATGAATCGACTCAGTTGAATCAATAATTTCTTAAGGACTGTTACTTGTTAGACCTTATACTTTCAAAATTTCATATTTCATTCAATTTTTGCTATGAAAAGTGCACACAAAATCCTCACCCCTTCTTTTCCCTCTCCCTTTTCTTTTTTTGTTAATTTACTTCTCCAATTATAGTTGTCAAGTTATGACATTTTATATTAATATATTTTAACCTTTTAATGTAACCAGCTATCTTTTTTGTTTAATTATTAAAAAAAAATAAATGAGAGCTTAGCACATGCATAACGATAATCATTTCCCACAATTCAAGAGTTCATAACTCATAACACTAAACTATATAACATAGTAAGAGTATATTGTTCTATCATAAAAGCATATGTTTAATAAAACAAATGAAAATTCTACATTTATCAAAATGTGTTACCATGTTTTTTTTATATATCTTTCTTAACATATATTATTTTTAAGTAGACTTTTAGAATTTTTATTGAATGTTACAATTCTATTCGATTCTCGATTCAGATCTCAATTTGACAATTATGGAAGAAACAACTGCCTAAAGTTTTGGGGTAAATGCCTATAGCAATTAGCAACCATCTGGCTGTTACAACAATTTCAATCAGAACAGCACCTGCCTAGATACAGCATGCAAGTATATGCACTCACAGACAGGATTGAACTGTAGACATCCCCATACCTTGGAATAATGGATATCAATAGATACAATGCCTGGCTTGCTTGTTTTGTGAAGGGGATGACTGGAAAGCTGTGTGTACCTCTCCAGAGCATCAACAGAAGCCAATGTTGGAGGAATCTAATCGACATGGAAAAGAGGAGATAAGAAATCAACATGAAGAAATTATCCCAACTTCATTAAACTTGATGCGGTCTTAAATATATGAAACAAAAACACTACAACATGCGAAAAACCAATGATCCTCAAACAACATATTTCAAAATTGACAATCTACAAACTTAAACTCAGACTACCTGACGCTTTTTCCGCTGTTGTGAAAGGGCTGCATTACAGTCTGTTAACTCAGTTATTATACTGGCAGAAATTCCAGGATGTATTCTCTTTCCAGGTGGCCCCAAATCATCATCCTCAGCAGCTAAAGTGACACCAATGTCCAAATGAGGCATTGAACTACAACGGAATCAAACTATAAAACCAAGAAGCTACAAGGAAATACCTCTTTTTCCATTGCTAAGTGCAAAGGCATTAGCAGTAGCTGCTGTCGCTAGCGTAGGCATCTGCCTCTCAGCTTGCGCAAGCAATGACCTTGCTTCATCTCTTTCCTTTTTAAGCCTAGCAATTACTCGGCATGCAGCATCATGCTGCCCAAGATTACCACAAAGTAGACCAAAATCCATGGAATTAAGCAAGCAGGTGATACTTTCAATTATCCAATCTACAATAGATTTGCTAGCAAAATAATAATAATGATAATAGAAAAAATGAAATAATAGAATTGAACCACATAATAGATTTAAATACAACAATCACTACTGTCTCATTTTAGCTAAAAACCCAGCAACTTTCATATATTCTTTACCAAGTTCAAGTACAAACCCTAAGTATTTCAAAACAAGTCAACATAAATAATCTACTCCACATTGAAAGTATTTTTTTTTTAAAAAAAAAGCAAAAATTTATCAGACTGTAGACTTAAAATCCACATAACTGAACCACATGAGTCTTTACAAACAACAGCTCAGGATAAATCAACTCCTTCATTCATTATGGATTTTTCGACTTGAAAACAGAACTGCATGATGACAAGTTCTTTTTCAATATCAATAAAAAGTAAAGGTAATAAATTCAAGGAAAAGCTTTGCCACAAGGTTAGAAATGGAGAATACACAAGTACAAATATTCTTACATTATATTCATTTTCATTGTGAAGAAGAACCAAATAATGCAAAAATAAACATAAATACTAACCAAATAGGGAGTAAGAAAATACAGAAGCAAGCACAAGTGCAACAAGAGGAAATGGCATCAATAACTCGACAAAGCCAATGCTGAACTGAACCAAAAGGAGAACAGGACATATCCAAAAACAAACATATATGAAAATGATCTGTTGGCATTGATCCAGAGGATGATGTACAACAGTTGTGCATCAAAACCACAATCTTAGCAAGCTGTAACTGAGTTCAATTACCTGGTATAATGCATGGCTTAGCTCTTGCCTTGCAGTGTGTAATTGTTGCTCCAAAGCAAAATTGGAAAGCATTAGACCATCCCATTCCTATAATAAACAAACAGAAAAACTTTATAAGTAATTCAAATTAAAAAAAAAAAAGCAAGGAAATTAGTCCCAATAATATAGGCCCTGTAACAATTGCATACAGTAAAATGAACAGGAAAAAAAGCATTTAATAAACAGCGAGCCAAATGCGTATGTATCTGAATTATTTAACATACTGGAACCTCAGGGATACAATCAGATGCTTGCAGAAAAAGAAACACTATGCCTTATGATTAGGACACTAAATTGCTATATCTGGAGTCAAGAAATCATCAAACATAACCAAAAGGAACCATTTCACATCCATAACAAACAAAAGCAACGTCAGAATGAGTAGAAATGTGCGTCACATATAAATGATTATCAACATGATAATCATTTATGTGTATATATAAGGAATTTGCTCAATCATTTACATGTATCAACATGATGCATGCAAGCATCATACCTATTTTTAATATAAATGGATTAATCAGGGAATGATTATAGGACAAACTTCCGTCCTTGTATCTCAAAAAAAAAATCAGTAACAGTGGAAAACAAAAGTAGTTCATACAACAGCATAAATACTTGCGACAAAAATTTTGTTTGAAGTACTCAGTAGCACTTCTTGCTGTCATATGTATACATATGTGGAATTTGCTCAATTGAAGGAGTAGGTATACATACATTCTGGAACATTCCGAGCATCCCTGGGATGCTAGCAGTCTGCACAGTTCTTGGTTTCACAATCTAAAAGGAAAGACAAAAGGGCAAAAAGATTATCACAAAATGGTTATACCATTATTGAACACATAAAGCTTTTATTAACCATAAATGTCCACAAAGTATACCTTGCCTGTTTTGACCGGAACAATGTCATCCATTGCAAGTGGCTCCCCAGTAATTGGGCATTTTCCATAATCCTAATTATATGATAAATAACAATACTGGGTTCATCAAACATAAGGCTAAAACATAAAAATAAGAATAAAAAGGAGTTATCAATATATAGATTGCATAACATAAGAAACAACAAATTCTGCTGTATCGAGGAGACACATCCTAAGCATTCTCTCTTGTTAGGATATCTCAAAAGAGATAGAAGCATATAATAAATAAATAAATAAATAAAAGCCCCTCCAGATATAGGTCCCTATTTCTTCAGGTGTATTCTAATCCTGATTTTCAAACGCAAAATGGAAAAGCCACATGAACTGAGCTCAGTCAAACAAACGGTTTTGTTACCTCACATGTTCAGAAACAAAAAATTCAATACTCCAACAATTTATTTGTTTCTTTCAATTCTCAGTAACCAAACTAAATCCAGGCCTCAGATCAAAACACAAACAAGATTTATTATTATTATTATTATTAGTTACATGCTTCTGTCAATTTTTCATTTGAAGTACAAAAACCACGAAAAAATCTTCAAATTTGCTTGCTCTACATTTTCTCGCGGGAAAACAGAATATGAGAAACCAAAACCCTAAATTGCAAGAAAACAAAACAAAAACTAAAAAAGTTAGAGAGACATACGGATATGTGCCTCTCGATTAAACGCTTCTCATATAAAAGCCCAGACTTCTTCGAGACAACGGGCTCTTCCGGCACCTCGCCGGAGACTGTAAGCACAAAATAGCACAATCAGAATAAGAGATCCACAACCCATACAAAAAGTATGACATTCAAACGCGAAGGAAGAGGGAGAGTTACTTGAGCAGTGCATTATGAAGAGAGCTAGGGTTTTCTGTATTGGTTACTGCCGTTCAAAAGTAGGAGCTAATAGTGAAATTAAACAGCCCTGGAAGCTACAGCTACAGCAGCAGCAGCAGCAGCAGCAGCAGCAGCGAGAGGGAAGAGGGAAAAGAGAAATGAAAGTAGTGCCCAGGAAATAAAAAGCGGGTCAATGCTGCGGATAATGGATTAGGGATAGACCGACCCAGCTGGGCCATGAGGTCGGGCTTGGGCTTCCTTCTGGCCCACATAACCAGACAAGTTGTTTTTTTAAGCTCAATATATTAAATCAATGCATAAGTTACTATTTAGCTCCTAAATTTTTAAACTCCTAAATATTTTAGTAGGATAAACAAATCAAAATAAATAGAATCACAAACTAGGTTTCTTTTCAATCGAATCTACATTTTATACAGTCCTAGAACTTAAGTTCAAAATTAATATTCTTTCATATTTATACACATTTTTGCAGGAATATCATAGTAGCACTTCACTAAATTATCATCTCCAACTCAACTATTTCTTGAACGAATCCTTCCAAACCCAATCGAACTTGATATTGACGAGTATAGTTCTATATCCTAATTTCAATCAAATGGATGGCAATAATAAAAGTCTCATTCAATATTCAAATCCTTAATTTTCTAAATTTGCCAATTTATAAATCGATATAACAACTTAACATAATGGCTAAATTTTTGCCACAAACGTTTGTTAATGACTTGTTGTGCATGTGGCCAATAATTAGGTCTTTAAATTGACTTTAAACTTTTTTTTTTGATTTATTTCTATCTATTTAAATTATTTCAAGAGTATATTTATCCCTCTAAAATGTTTAAAATTTAAATAAAAATTCAGATATAATATAGGGATTAAATAATATCATATATTTTAAATCAAAATTAAAATATAATTATATAAGTCTTATCGGACAAAAGAAAATTACATAAAAAGTTTTGAGAAACAAATCAAACTTAAGGACGATGTATGGCCACCAACAACATAAAATAAGTAGCCATGTGAACTTTGAAATCCATACTAAGATCCAATCATATTCTTGTTAAAAGCAACCTTATAATCATTAATAATTATTATAGAAAAGGGAGATTTACAATTTAATCTTTGAGTATTGTTATTATTAACAAGTCAGTCTCTATATTTTTAGAAATCTATTAAAACGTCCTTATTTTTTTTCTTCGTCAACGAAATAGTCATTCTATCTATTTTTGCCGTTAAAAATATAGTAAAAGACTAAATTACCCCCATTATTTTCCTCCTCCTCCTCCCTTTTCTTCTTCATCAATTCTTCCTCCTTCTTCTGCTTCTGCTTCTTCTTTTGCTTCTGCTTCTACTTCTTCTTCTTCTTCTGCTTCTTCTTATGCTTCTTCTTCTTCTTCTCTTTCTTCTTCTTCTTCTTCTCCTTATTCTTTTGCTTCTTTTTCTTCTTTTTCTTCTTTCTCTTCTTCTTCTACTTCTTCTCCTTCTTCTTCTTTTTCTTCTTTTTTTTCTTCTTTTTCTTCTTCTTCTTCTTCTTTTTCTTCTTTTTCTTCTTTTGAGGAGGAGGAGGAGAAAAGAAAATAGGGACTATTTCGTTGACAAAAAGAAACGATAAGGACGTTTTAATAGATGTGATAAAAGATAGGTACTATTTCGTTAACAAAAACAAAACGATAAGGATGTTTTAATAGATTTCTAAAAATATAGGGAGGGACGATTTCGTTGACGGAAAAAAACGATGAGGAGAGACTATTTTGTTGACGGGAAGAAACGATAAGAACGTTTTAATAGACATGAGAAAAGATAGGGATTATTTGATTGACGGAAAGAAATGATAAAGATATTTTAATAGATATGAAAAAAAATAAAAACGTTTTAATAGATTTTTGAAAATGTAAGAACTAACTTGTTAATAATAACAATATCCAAGAATTAAATAAAGGATTTTATTTGAGGGTAAAATTAGATTTTAAAAATTTTCTCTCTCCTCCTTTATCTAATTTTAATGGAAAAGAGGATAGAAGGACTATTTCGTTGACGGAAAGAAAACATAAGGACGTTTTAATAGGTTTCTAAAAATACAGAGACTGACTTGTTAATAATGGCAATACTCAGAGACTAAATTATAAATTTCCCTAAAGAGAACCATACAAATTTATTAAAATTCAATAGTCATTAAACAATATTTTTTATATTATTCTATTGATATCCGGTCAGTACATTAAATGGTAAATTGCTCCTAACTCATGAGATGGAGTGGCTTTTGATTTAGTTTCAAATGAAAGTTGTAGGCTAGCTTTTGGTTAACTGGACAGCCTGCATCTCTATTTTGGAATTGGGTATTTGCCAACTTGGATAGCACTATTTCTTATCCACATCTGCACTATGCTTTGTGTCTTTAGAGGAAATAGTATCCACATTCTATTTTGTGAGCTTGGTGGGTGCAAGGACTAAGAATAGATAGCTAGCAGAATCAAGCAACCATTAGTTCCTCACTACAACAAGGAGAATAAATCATTTACTTTCGACAGTGAATGACTACTTGATCCACTCGCATATATATCTTGAAAGACATTAGTAACCTTTCCAGCCAGGTTGCTGTACACATTTACTGATCATAAAGATTAGTAATGTCTCATTTCATTAATTATATCTCATGCATGCAGCAAATGGTAGACTTGGAATCTTGGGTAAGTGCAGTCTTGTGATGATTGCTACATGACCAATGCTGGCTTCTTACTCCTTCAACCTCCAACATTGGTAAGAATATAATATTTTTCATGTTTATGATGAACAAAAATAAAGCACAACGTTATCTCCAATACCAAGTATGTAGATTATTAACAAATAGGAGAGTTTCCACAGAACAAGGGAACCCCCACTTTCACTGTCGAATTTTGCTGAAATGAGGAAAGTGGAAGCTATCTCTAGAAGGGAATTTGTCATTAATTACCAGATGAAGAAAAAGGGTTGATATTAAGTGAAAGAAGAAGACTACTACAGCATATGGCATAGTCTTAAAAGTGTAAACACAGGCATGAGGCCTGCTGCTAGGCAAAGCGTGTTAAGGATTTTAACGAGCCTTTGTGACACTGAAAGCTAAGGTATCCTGTGCTCTGCGTGAGAAAAAAATATTACAAAGATTTAAGTTGATGCAAAGAAATCTAGGATAGACAAGACCCTTGGTGATGGATTCTTGTGTACTTGGTCTATCCTTTTTGCTCAAAGCAATACATGAGTGGAATCTTTTTGTAGTGTTTTTGAGCTTTCATCAACTTTATTTCTTTTCTGGTTATATGCTTTAGCACTTTAAAAGATGTTCAAAACCTATTAAAAAAATCTAAGGGGTAAAATAAATCTACATTAATTAGAGATTTTAAATTTTAAATTTTAAATATATAGTAATTTTAAATTTTATAAAATAACATTTTACTCCCTTAATAAATTTATTCGGTATAAATTTGGATTAATCTAATCTATATTTCAAATATCAATTTTTTTTTAAAAAAAGGAACCTGTACGAAATGAGGTGATTTTACAGACAATACTAACATTTGTTCTATTCATCTTTTGTGTAATATGTGATTCTCTCTACATATGCCTCAGAGTGCCAATATTCACATTTATTAAAAAACTAAATAAAATTTTAAAAATTAATGATAAATTATAATATAATATTTAAAGTTTTATTTATTAATAAATAGCCTTTTGAAGTAAATATTATTATTTTAATCATATTCTTAATTATAAAATTCAATCATATCATTTTTTTCTCTTATCAATAATTAAAAAGTTTAGAAAATTAAATTAATTTTTTTTGAATTTTAATTAAAAAATATCAAAATAATAAAATAATATTTCAAATGACTTTTTTAGCTTGTAAAACTTATATATATAGCACTCAGTAAGTGAGTAAATTTAAGAGATCTCAAATTATATTCTCCGATTTTCATTTCAAAAAATATAATTATATATATAATTTTTAATTACGTTAAAAATAAATAAGTTTAATGAATTTTTATATATACAAGAAATAAATATATTTACTTTTTTAAATATAAAAATCAATTAAAATGATTATATATTTTATTAATAAATAAAACTTTAAATACTTTATTATAATTTATATAAATTTTCGACTTAATTTACTATTTTGACTATAGATAATTATTTTTAATAATTTGAGATCCAAAAAATAGGATTTATAGAGAGGAGGGTGTTCTTCTCCTTTTATTCATTCTCTTTTATCTGTTAATGACAGCTAACGGTCTCTCTACTACAGTATCACCTACCTTTGTCATATAAGTCTGTACGTACGGGAGCGTCAGACGCTCTCTCCATATCAAACGGCCATTTAATTTATTCCGGCGCGCGTACGAATAGAGCTGCGAAGTGACTGGACTTATTGTCCTTTCTCACGTCACCCGTACTGAGCTTCTTCCTGATAAATCTACTGAGCTTCTTCCTGATGAATCTGGACTCGTGAGTGATCCAGTCGGCTCCGCGGATCTAAATTAAGGCCGAAAATGTTGAATCGATCTGTCAGAAAAGTTTCATGGATTTTGAGTCAATACTGCCTTATGGGTCCAGCCTCCTACTGAAACGTGTGAAATCCGGCGGTCATCAATTCTTATATTAGTTAGTCAAAAATTATAACACATTCATTTAACTTATAAATAATAGCATTTTAATTAAGTCAAAATATTTTTTTAAAAGGAAATTAAAATTAAAATTAAAATAAACACAGTAACCTATTAAACTTAGAGTTCTATCTAACAACTCTGTTATTACTGAAGTGGTCAGTAAATTAAGAATTTATATTAATAATTAAAATTCTTACAAATTAAATTTACTTATTTAATATATAATATTAAAGTCTTTTTAATTAGCTGAAATTTTCAAGAGATATGACTTTATTTTAAAGGAGAGTGTTGTTACGTTTCCTGTGGACATCAACAGTGATATTACAGAATAGAATATTTTGACCGCCCTTATACCACCTGCAATACGTGGCACCATTTCATTGGTTCCGAACTCCATATCAGAATAATACGTAGATATATATACATGAATTGTCAAATACCAAAAGACAAAGGAAAATGATATCTAAGCCAGAATCTTTTCATTTCGTGGAAAATATTTTATAAAAAAAATAATTCAATTTAAAATGAAAAAACATAAAAAATGAGTTAATCAAAATTAGGCTTTAAATTATATAATTAGTTAGTTTGATTTGATTTTAATTGGAAATTTTTAAAGAAAAATAAAAAGAAGTAAGTAAATTTAATTAGAAACTGAAAATTGAAGAGATTCTGCAGACTAATTTCAACGTCTCTTAAACGAAAACTGGAAATGGATGAAATGGCAACCTCTAGACGCAACGGAATCAAGAGACAATAACTTGATCATTATCCCTTTACAGCCAAAATTATTAGTATTCCAAAGGATAAAATTTCAAAGAGGCATCAAAGTTTATAAATAATAAAAAATAAATTGACACGTGAGAAAGCAGGCGGTTATCCGCGTCTCTCGGGTTGACACAAAAGGTGTGCCACGGTGGCAGCCTGTACGGACAGCCTAAATGACTCGACCTTCGTTCCTATATAAATAAATAAATAAAACTAATTTTTAGGACAGCCCATTAGCCTCCGCCTCCATTTCTTAGCCATTATTAACTATTTGCGAAAAAAAAACACAACCTTGTCTCTCTCTCAGGTTCAGGATTCATAATTACTCTCTCTCATACTCTGTCTTCTTTGTCCTTTTCAGTTATTATGGAGTCTTGGCGTGCGTTAATTTTAGTCATACATTTGAATCAACTAAGACCAGGTGTTGTCATTTTTTGAGTTTTTCTTTTCTATTCTGAGGCTGCTTCCAGGCCACCCAAGAAAACTTCGACTTCCCAGGAAAAACTTATTACTATATACAAACACAAACCTCACCTCTCCTAACAAAGCAAAGCTAAGCAAACCAAAACCCATTACGATGTTGCACGACGCGATTCTTCCACCTGCCGAGCAGCCATCTTCAATTGTAATTTTCTTTCTTCTTGCTTTGCGTTTTCTTTCATTCTCTTTTTTACGTAAATGTCTGCAATCATGTCTCCTTGTTCTTTCTTGTATGTTTTCTTTGGCATTTTCTAGTTCAGATTTTTCTTCCACATTGATTCATGTATTCTTGGTGTTTTAGGGTATGGATTGTTTTGGCATTTTTATATCTTTTTTATTTTTGGAGGAAATCAATATGCAAAGTCTGCGTTCATGCAAATTATGTTTTTCTTTTTTTTTTATTTATTTTATTTCGTGTGATATATTCATGGGTGTTTTTTCTTTTCGTTTTTTGTTGCTTCTCTTTGGAATTTGTCTGATTGAATGCTCAAGGGTCAAGTTGAAAGTTTTGTTTCTTTTTCTGGCATTTTCTGTTCATGGCAGAGTGCTGCTTCTTTTACACATTTCTCTCAGTTGTAATAATAATAATAATAATCATTTTAGATAAAGATGTGAGCTGCAAATTAACACCTCCTCTCTTCCAAGTTGATGATAATGTACTGGGATTTCAAGCCAAGAATTAGATGCTTGATGGGCTGGTGGGGGCCGGAGGAGAGTTAGCTTAAGAGAGTCACTTGCAAAAGAAAATGCTTTTATGGGCTTATTAATGTGCAACTCTTTATCAATTTGATTGAATCAGTGAGTGAGTGAGTCAAATTGAACTTGCATCTACATCCATATCATCAACAGACAATTTATCAATCTAGAGACCAAGCAAAGCATATATGTCCACACCAAACTGTCATTGTCTTAAGGGTGCCCATCACCAATGTAATAATCTTCACTTTGCTAACAATAATATCAACTTTCTATTCTGATCATTTTGGAATAAATGTATCCAAAGTTTTTCTAATCCTGGATTCTTTTTGTCACTTAGACTGGCCAAATGGGCCTAATCACAGCACTTTCACATGGTTAACCATATTGGGTCCTCTCTAATTAATTCCCTTTCAATCACTATTGTTTAGTTTGTGGAACTTTGCTTTTTTCTATATTTTGAGTGAGAGAGAAAACAATACCATGAAGTTGCTTCTTGATAATGCTATTCATTTTTCTTGCTAATCTTGGCTTAGACTTGTTCTTACATGTCACATGGAGCACAGATACACATCTCTTTCTGCTTTACATACAAAATATCCACCCATGATATTGTTCTCCTTTGTAGAATCGATGTGTTCTTAATCAAATATGGAAACCAGATTGGTACTTGTTAACAACATCATGAACTAGACTAGCTAGCTAGCTAGCTTGGTACATGTCCTATTTGAATTGCTCCTCTATAATACAGGGTATGCACATTTGTTGAATGATAGAATGACTAAGTGACATATAGCACTTCTTAGAGCAACCACACCCTTGATGGCTTTCAGGCATAAATTCAGATTGATTAGAGAATATTGCCCTTTTAAGTTTGATTTCTTTATGAAATCATGGCCTCTGTGAACAGACACATCGCATCGATCAAAGATCAAGAATTAGATTCAAACCCATAAACAATGGAGAATCATGCTTGGCTTGTGCCTAAAGGCAAGGTTGAGCCTGATCATATTAGTAACATCAGATACATGTATATAAGTATTGCATATGTTGGTTAAGGTAGTTAGGGGATGATTCATGGTATTAACGCAGTTTTTAACTGTTTTACAGGATGATGTTTCAAGCCCACTTAGTGCTCAGATTTTGGAATTCTGTGACCCTGAATTGTTCTTGCAAAATTCTGAAGTCACTTCAAGTTCAAACTGCTGCTATGAGGAAAATTCTCCCTATACAACGAATCTTTCACTGCCATCAGATAATCTTTCGTTGCCACCAGATATAGAGAACTTCAACAACTGCCGTGATAATAATGGAAATAATAGCACCACCACCCCCCCAACTCCTAGCACCACCACCCCTGCAACTACTAGCACCACCACCGCTACAGCGGCTAATGCAAATAACATTAACAATAACAACCTGTCCATTATTTTTGATTCCCAAGATGAGCTTGACAATGAAATTTCAGCTTCTATCGATTTTTCTTCATCCCCTACATTTTCTGTCCCCCAACTTATCACTACCCATCATGAGCAATTTGATTTCTCTTCTATGCAACCCCAACTCACACTATCAGGTATAGTGTCTGCTGATGGGCTAAACCAGTACCCTGCTGATTCTGTTCACCAATTTATGGGGCATCAATTGCCATCAGTTTTTGAAGAAGATTGCTTATCTTCTATTCCTTCTTATTTACCTTTAAACCCTTCATCCCCTTCTTGTACATATCTTGGTCCTGCTAAGAGCACGTACATGTCTGCTGGGACCATGACTGCAGCATTATCTGTTGACAGTTCTGGGATTTTCGGTGGAGGCATTCTTCTGGGTTCTGAATTGCAACCACAAGAATTGGAATATCAAGGTGAAAATGGTGGAATTTACTGCCCTGATACAATCCCTCGAGTCTTCAACCCAGCAGATCTCCAGGTATTAACAACACATGAATTATATATATATATATATATAATATATTACATTCAGAAGCCAACTAATTAACCAATCCTTTCTGAGCACAATTAAGGTGCCTGCAGTAGAAGATGTATATGAAGGAACTAATGGTTGTTAATTTTTCTTATCATGTACTTTGGAAGGCACTCAACAATGAAGCCCAGCAATTGGTGGGTGGTACTGGGAATAACACTCCTTTGGCATCAGATATTTCAACTTTGGAAGATTCAACTTTTAAAGTTGGCAAACTTTCAGTTGAGCAAAGGAAAGAGAAGATCCATAGGTACATGAAGAAAAGGAATGAAAGGAATTTCAGCAAGAAAATCAAGGTTCCCTCTCTCTCTATCTCAGAATCTGCCACTCCATGCTTCTGTATCTGCCCTGAAAACCATTTGTGTTCTTATTACTAATGATTCAATTAAAAAAAACATTGCAGTATGCCTGTCGGAAAACACTGGCAGATAGCCGGCCTCGAGTCAGAGGAAGGTTTGCTAAGAATGATGACTTTGGAGAGACCAACAGAGCTGCTAGTAACAATCATGAAGAAGATGACGACAATGTAAGATACTTACAACCCATTTTACATCATTTTTTGGTTATGTCTTCTTTAAATTTGGTCTGTGATCCTCTCCTTTTCTGCCTGCCTTTTTTTCCTGCAGATAATAGTGAAAGAAGAAGAAGACATGGTTGATTCAGCAGATATCTTAGCTCATATCAGCGGTGTAAACTCCTTCAAATGCAACTATTCTATCCAGTCATGGATTTGACTAAGCTTACTTTGAAGTATTAGACATCTCTACAATTTTGCAGATGACCCTTTTACAACCAGGATTATATCTATCTGGGTTTAATAAAGGAAAATAGAATAATTTGGGTCAGTTTACTATATTATAATCTTTGTATAATGCAGCCAGGATAATCTAGAAATTGAAATAACAATGTAATTATTGTAGATTCTCTATCCCCAATCTTCTAAATCATCTCCAATATCCCACAATCTGTAAAATCCTGTGGAAATCTTACTTGGCAGGAGTAGTAGTTGAAACATGTCTATTGTTTGTGTGACTTGTGTCCAGACAATCTGAAATAGTTGATACATCTGACACAAACTTCTCTGAAATAACATGGAGGAGGGCTTCCTTTCACATGTATTTTCTATATTTACATGTCTCATAATTCTTTACATTCATTCTTCATTTCTACTAAGAAACTTTCTTGGTAGTATGACTTCTTGTAGTATATTTGATGCCAATAGCACAGTCCCCAGCTTTCTTCTAGGCAAGGGAAATAAGCAAAGAAAAAATGTTTAAATTTTCTGATGTGAGCCTTCTTTGTAGACTTTGAATATGTAGGAGAGCCTGAAATGGTAAGGCTAATGTTAAAATCCATGAGGCCTGCAATGAAGCAAAAGAGAAGACAGACTAGCCCAGGCCCAGCCCTCATTTCTAAAAGACCTTCACACTGGCATGGCAAATTTGCACTCCTGGGCCCAGCCTTTTTGTTTCTTTTAACCGATTTGGGATGGAGAAGTTAATCCACCAGCCACCATGAAGTTTTTAGACATGTCTTATCAATTATTCAGTAGATGATAGGTTTCCAGGCCCAATTACGACTACTTAAAATGAATTATTTATTGCCTGAAACTTCTATTAAAATTTGTCTAAACTTTCATTTATTATAAATTAGGTGAATGTGAACAACTCGATATTCAAACGTCTTAAAATATGTCAAGTCCATGTGAAGAGTATCTGTTAAATGAAACAGAGTCGTTTTTTTCCAAAATTTTGTATAGTTAAAGGCCAAATACATATTTTTAAAAGAAGGTAATTGTCCTTGAACCTACATGGCATATGGTTTGGTATGGTATTGTAGGCCAGGATTGATTGGAGGTATTAATAAAAACAAACATATAAAAACACTAATCAATAAAATTAGTCCAACATAGTATAAGAAATTAAACTTTCAGGGTTTAGATTTCCGAGTTCAACCAAGCAAAAGTTGATTTAAAATACTGTCCTTCTCCACTAATCAAGCATAACTAAAATATCCTCCTCAAAGCAACCAACATAAATCTCTTTCTTCAGTTATCTTAAATTAATTATAGATTAAGTGCATGTTATAAAAAAAATTAATGTAACAAAGTAAAACATACTTGTTAATTAAGATTTTTTAATATTTTTTAAAAATAAATATTAAAAAAATATCATGTGATTTAATTGATTTTCAATTCATAATTCAACTAAATAATATCTTATAATATAATTTTTGTGTTAGCATTTTCTGATAATATTTAAAAATTATAGCTATTTTATTAATGTTGTAATACTATAAAATATTATTTTCATATAAATTATACATAAACTCTAAAATAAAAAATTAATTAAATCATATAATATTTTTAAAAAAATAAACCAAGCCTCCTAGTGGGGTTAATCCTATTAATAATTAATAGGATTAATAATTAATTAATCACCTATTAAAAATTAATTATAAAATATCAGTCGCTGCCTGTTTCTGATAAAGATGAAGAAATATGAACACCTAGAAATTGAGAGGAAGAAGACTAGGCAATAGCCAATAGAGAGGCAGAATCCTAAATCGCCAGAAAAAAAATCAAACAGAGGAAGAAGGGAAAACGGAAATAGTTAGTTAGATGATATTTTGTTCAAGGGAGGATTGGTGATTGAAAAGACAAATCTCATTTCGTCACGTATATGCACATTTTTTAAACCCTAATTTAGAGTAAAAGTTTGAAAAAAATGAAGCTCCAAGAGACTCAAGGTTAGGTAGGTGTCGTTGTTGGAATATAGACTTTTGATCACCACCGCATCACAACAAAAGGGCGTTTCATTTTTTCAATAGTTTGTTTGCCAGACGTCTCCTATGCTGCATGCTTATGCTTTCTTTAATTAGGTCAGGATTTTAAAATTATTTCCTAATTTGATTCGTTAAAGTTAAAATTAAAAGTTGGAATATTCAAATTACCTGGAAATTTGGGTGTATCGTAACAAAGATGTTAGGAATTCAAAGCTTGGAGTCTGCGGCACCAACGAATTAAACTACCATCATAAGAAAAAAGAAGTGAAGAGCTTCGAAAAAGTCAGAAAAAATAATGAAATTACCGTGATATTGTTCCTCACCAAAATGGCAGATTCATCTGACGTTGATTGACTTTGTCATACGAGAAACAACCCTCACCTTCCCACGAAATTATCTCAAACACCAATTAACGCTCAGCACTGTGTTCTTGCAGAAATGCACATGAATTGCTCGACAATTCTCCCCACTGATCTCCCCCCACCCACTGCTCCTTTTTAATTTCATTTGTCCTTGCTTTATTAAAAAAAAAAAAACCCTATTATTTATATCTCCATCCAAACAATATTGAAAAATAGTTGCTGGATGATGTTCATCAATCTATGACTTAAAGAAAAAAAGAGTTTCATAATGATGTGACCAGCTTTTATACTTATCTTTTTCTAATTAGTAGTTCTGAAAATTAAAAGAAAAAATTATGCTAAATTCTCAACTATAAAGTAATGATGCGTAAAGAATGACAGGTTGTAATACAACATAATCAAATTTTTTATTGAAATTAATTTGTATTATATTGCAATTCTACTACAAATTTAGCATAATTTTATTTTAATTTTCAAGTTAATGCAAATTATGCAATATAAGAATTAAATACCATTTTTCACTCACAAACTGTATAAATAATCAAATTGTGGGATATAAATTGTGGGTAAAGTATAAAAAAGTTTTATGTGATTTTATTGATTTTTTATTTTAGTATTTGTGATTTAATTTATTTTAAAATAGTACATGTTAGTAAAAAATTAATTTTTAAATATCGTAAAAAATATTAATATAAAAATTATATTATAAAATATTAATTTAATCCGAATTAAATTATATATTTTAAAATAAAAATAAATAAAATTACAGTATATTTTTATATTTTAATTATAATATTTCTTAATAGAGTCATAAAATTATCGCTATTTACTAATAATATGATATTACATATATTATTTTAACATAAATTAAACTATAAATTATGAAGTGAAAATGAGTGAAACTATAAAATATTTTTAAAAAAATTAATTTTTAAATATATTTTTTATTTAATTCAAAATAATTAATATGAATGGTTTAGTATTAAAAATTATATATTATTATTGAAACTGCTAATTGCTGGATGTGATATTTTCACATATCCTAAGCTCACTGGTGTAGTTGGTATATATAATGTAAAGCTCAACAGCATACGATTTAAATTAAAATAATCAATTAAATTAAATAAATTCATTCCATTTTAATAAAAAAAATTTTGATAAAATTTAAATTAAATAATAATTTTAAATGATTTTATATTAATGAGTATATGAATTTAAAGTTCAATTTAAATTTTATTATTTTTTATTATTTATATTGTTTTAATAGTTATTGTTAAAAAAACAAAAAATCAGATTTAAAACATTTAATTAACTTTTAAAATATAAAAATAAAATTTAAAATTAAATATCTATAAAAAAAAAACTCTATTGACTAGTTTAATTCCATCTAATTTTTTCTTTAACTTATTTAAATTAATTTTTAATAATAATAATAATAATATAATTTCGTTGTATTGTTAATTGAATTTTGTTAAATACAATTTTAAAAAAAATTATTAATGAAATAAGATATATTTGAATTGGATAAAAAATAAGAATTGAGAAATCTTCTTGGATGCTTGGGTCAAATTCTGAAAACAGACATGTATCCTAGAGATTCTGTTTATTATTAATAATTAAATGGAGGACACATGCATGGCAGTAGTGATGGTGGCTTTTCACTTGTCACACAACTCACCTCAGCATTATTACACCCATAAATTCTTAGCCTACACCATCAATTCTCCTTTTCTATTTTATTATTGCCTAACATTTTCTATTAATTTATCAAAAAAAACTTGGACTACACAATGGAGATATTCCATATCCATGATTAATATCATTCCAATTAAATTTGGCTATTGCTATACTTCCAATTTCACTGATTTATTAACAAAAATTATATATAATCATCATCAAAAGAAAATACGATATTTTTCTATTTTACTGTTATATTATAATAAAATAAATTTATTAATAAATTTTATTAAAATATAATTAATATTTACTAATGAATAAAAGATATAATGATTATAAGTATGATGAAAAGTTACTATATAATATTTTTTAATCGAAACTAGATATTATAAGAAGTTAATTTAGACATGTGAGATGAGTTTTTTTTATCATTTTGAGTATTAATCATCGTACTATTTGAATTTTATTTTTTATGGATAAAATTTGAATCACCGAACTTTATTGTTATTATGAATTTGACACGTTATCTATCGTATATATTAATAAACGTAAGACATATTTTAAGTAAATACTGTGTCATATTAAATATAAATAATGCCCACATTTCATATTTTAAAAATAAATTTATATGTATATTAATGACCACTAGTCCTCCCACGTTCAAATTGAAGTCGAACCTACAAGAAGAAATAGGCTCAAAATTCATCCTGCAATAAAAAATAGATAAAAAATCCATTATAATTAACGCAAACTAACCCATCAACATGCCATTCAATCCACAATTAAGATAGGTTGGACTGATCGAGGGACCGGACTTGCCAGAAAGAGGGGCATAGCTAAAGAGAGGCCTAATTCATTTGACATGATAAAGAGTATGAGAGCAAATCCAGTTATGTCACAACCCTATCAGCAGAGACGCCGAAAATAAATTAAATAACTATCTGATGAAATGGGTAGACAGTATACTCAAATAATAAAAAAATAAATAAAAAAATAAAACGTTACCGTCGAGACTAAACTTTTTCCATGCAAATACAAACCTTATTTTATCTTTATCGCAAAGCATTATATATATATATATATAGTAAAATGTCTATAAAAAAATTGTAATTCATGTGCTTCCCATTACATTTTCCATTTTTTTTGAGAATCCACTACAAATTTTCAAGTACACAAGAAAAGAAGAAATTCATAAATTTAAAATTTTATAAAAAACGATAAATGAAAAAAATATTTTACATACTCTTACAAAATGTTTATATTCTCTTTATATATGTTTTATGAAAAAAGCTAATTTCAATTAGATTTAATCATAAAGGAAAAATGATTAATTTTATCTTATAACTAACATTATTCATCAGCCTAACAACTATAATAAAATAAATTAGAATAATAATTTTATAATTTAGATTATTTTTGTCAAATTTTAATTATTAAAATTAAGATGGGCTTACTGAAATATTTAAATTTAAACGTGAGATAATAAATGTATTTAGTCGAATATTATAAAAAATTAAAGTTTAATGCTCTAATTCTTTGTTTCCTTATAAAAAATAAATAATTTATAATATAATTTCTGAAATTTATTAAAACACATAATTTAGTCTTTATTTTTTGAATAATAAATAATTTAATTTTTAAAATTTTATTTTATCACTAAAATAATAATTATATTAAATTACAATTAATCAACTATTAATTAAAAAAGTCAAAATAAATTATTATAAATATTAAAATTATAAAAATTAAATTATTATAAATTATTAAAAACTAAAAAAATTAAATTACTGTGAAAAGTGAAATTTTTATATCGTTAAAGTTTAACAATAAATTTTAATGAAAAAATATTATGTTAATTGAATAAAATTTTAAAAATAAAATTATTTCTTGTTAAAATAGTATGAACTAAATTATGAGATTTATCAAATTTTAGAAATTAAAATTTATATTGTCTTTCTTGATATACTCTCAAATTAAAATTGTAATAAAATTAATAGATATTAATTTTTAATGTACACTAAATAGAGATATATTAGAAAGTTTAATCAATAAAGTATTATTTAAAAAATAAAGTCTATTGATAAATTATTATTTAAAAAATAAAGTCACTTGTAAATTAGAACAAATAAAAAAAGAAAGTCTATTTTTGTTTCCATACAGTTTTATAAAATTAATAATAAATAATTAATAATAAAATTATTAATAAAATTAATAATAAATAATTAAATTTTAGCAAGTAATTACAATTTTTAGACTAATTTTTATTTATAGTTTGTACTTAAATTAGTGTTAAAATAATATTTTATAATATTATCTATTAATAAATAATAATAATTTTTAGAAATAGTTAATAAATAATAATGTAAAAAATTAAAATATAATTATTAATTAATATATTCTTAAATTATAACATTAAAGAAGAGACGCCGCCCGAACATTAAAGAAGGGGTGAGAAGAATATGGGATTCATTAAAACCAACATCCTCAACAATAAATAAACTAACTGAAACGCAAACAGAAACGGTCAAACTTTAATAAGCAAGCCATCATGTCCTACAATCACTGTTCTTGTCCCTTCCTTTGCCTCTCTCTCTCTCTCTCTCACGTGCCTCACAAAATTTTCTGCCTTGCAAGAAATTGGAATTATAAAATTCAAAGCAAAGAAGCCCCCAATTCTCATCATAATCATCTTTCTGTTGATGCTTACTCGCGGGTGTTTGGCAAGTGGCCTTTTCTATGGAGGGAAAGGAGATATAGTGGTGTCTTGTATCTATCATGGGTACCAGCTCATTTCCTTCTTCTTCAATTTCTCTCTCTATTACAACTTCCTTATCTCCAAATTTACTAATATTATAATATTGGTTCAGGAAAATTGTAGTAATTCGCAGCTCGGGAAGTGGGTCCTACGCGTAACCCTGGATTTGGGGGGTGGGGTGGAGTGGGAAGGGGCTGCCTCTGCTGAAATTCAACAACAACAAACGTGGGTTACATCCACATTTTCATATCTCACTCTCGCCATTAAGCTCCCCCACTAACTTTCTTTCTGTTTATTCTTTTTTCTCTCTCTCTAGAAAGAAATCTACAACATACAGTTGCATATTTTCGGGGAAGGAAGTTAGAGAGGAGCATTGTGCTTAGTGGAACCTGGGATTTAATTTATTAGCATTAGTGGGTTTTGATTTTTAGTGCTCTTTCCCCCTTGCGTTTGTTTCTGGTTTTCTGCTCTTTTTCGTGAAGATAAGCTGAAAATTGGAGGGTGACTGAGTGCTTGCTTTCTTGGGAATCATAGTTTGATGAGAATGGATTTTGATTCTTGGATCCATTTCTTCTGGTAAGGAAAAGTTGGTTTCTTGCTCTTTTATTTAGTATATATTATTAAAGTTTGTTCCTTTGGCTCTCCCTGTATTTGTATGTGCTTCAATGTTTACTTATATTTAATTATTTTCCTAGTTCAGCGGATGGATTCGCGAAATTTCTCTTTTTTAATCTTTTGGGTTTTTGCGTCTGTCCTTGTAAAGTGGTACAAGTGAAGAAAATTGATCAATTTCTTCTGTTCTAAGTGCTTTCCTTTAAACAATTTCGAGGTTCTTATTTTATATTAAAATTTAAGGAGAGCTGAAGTTTCGAACCCAGACAATAGCGAGATAGACAGATAGAGAGAGAGAGTAGAGCTGAATTAAAGTGAGGTGCTTGGATTGATTAAAGATGGAAGCGTGTTCTGCAGCCCAATGAGTTTAAGCAACTCCATCAATTTTTCTTCAGGATGTATGTTATTTGTTCTTGTTTCTCTCTCTGGATTTACAGTATTACGATACTGGGTATTTGGAAGAATTACAATCTATCTTCTGATAGATTTCTGAAAAATGTAATATATGACTTATTTCTCTTGCTCTTTGTTTTGTTTAAGCTTTGATTTGATTCTTATTTGCAATTTGCTTCTTCCATTTCCATATGAAATAAATCAGAATTAGAATGATATTAACTTCTTTCTTTTATAACTTGAATTCTGATTTCTACTTGGTAATTTTGGAGTGTCTTCAATTGGTTTAATTTCTTGTTTCTGATAACAAATGAAATAAAGTAAAATAAAGAATCGAAAGTACTTTATCCTTTACTTGCTTCATTTGAGCTCAAGATGGATGCTTGCGCTCTGCCTTTTTCATTGTTCTCGCTATCAAGGTTTTTTGAACAATTTGTGCTGATACATCACTCTCTCTCTCTCTCTTTCTCTAATTGATGCTACTCTATGAGATTCTGATGTGAAATTTATGGTGTTTGGCTTTCTTCTCTCATATGCTTCCTTTTGCAATTATTGATGTTAACCAGTCATTTTCCTGGTCAGATCCTTTGCATGTGAGTTGGACCAATAGAAGGCTTATCGAATATGGTTGCATCCCCATTCATATTATTTAGTTGGAGACAGAATATGTAAAGCAAAGTTGTCTGCCATTATTAGATAGAAAGGAGGTTCAAGATGGAAGATAAATTTTCTGATGCTCAGAAAGGTAGCCATGCTAGCGAGGATTCATCATCAAAAAGCTCCAACAAGGATAGAGGATTATCAGGTGACAATGGTTTAGATGGTTCAGAATCAAAATTGAAAAGGTTGGTGAGAAGGACAAATTCACAGCACACTTTTATTTTAAAAGTAAAGCAATTACAACGCAGCAGAAGTTACATTAAGGAATCTTTTCTTCGAAGCATTCGTATCTTGGAGAGTTGGATCCCAAAGCATATGGTAACAGTAGATGAGAAATATCTTCGTCGATGCCTAGAATTAATTCATGTCAGTGCTTCAAAAGCAGCCCCTCGAAATATCTCCCTAAACTTGGAATGGGGAGAAATGGGCATTTTGTCTGATGGCTCGAGTCCAGTTAAAATAGATAATGAAAATACATGTGATTTCGCTAGGTTTCATTTTGACTGTCCGTTGGCATCTGCGAATGGGAGTGTAGTTATTAGTCCAGCAGGACACTGGATTGTTGGTTCCATTATGGGTAGCAAGAGTATGGTAAATATTCTTAACAGCCCTTTGTTTCACAAGTATGGTGCATATGATGGTGATGCCAATTTTGAGAAAGTTAGTTTCAGTGATGTTGATAGATCTCCATATGATTTCATGAACTCTCCAGGTGTGTTGAGTAATTATTTATCCAGCAAACTACACAAGGAAGCATCAGTTCCAGGAAACCATAAATATAAATCTGAGCCTCTGCATGAAAGACTTGCTTCTGTGTCAAGTACAAACTCTTCATGTTCTGATCAGTCTTCTTCATCTCTCACTGCAACTAGTACTCAAGGAATGCTCCAATGCACATGGAAGGGTGGGAGCCCACATTTTGTTTTCTCTCTGGATGATCAAAAAGTGGTTTATGTGGCCAACTTGTGGAAGGTCGAACCTGCAAATGATAAAGCTGTGGACTATACATACCTGTTCCATTTAAGGATGGGTGGCCAAAAGGAACATGAAATTCGTGATAGTGACTCTCATCTCGTAGGTAAGATGAAGGTATCAACTTCTTTTACCCTGTGCCCAAACAAGTCAAAAATCATGGAGAGAGAATTTGTTTTATTTGGTGGTAATGAAAATCTTTCGCGAATGCAAAATTCAATCAATGACCTCAAAAAGAATAAGGGATTGTCAAAGAAGGTAGCAGAAGTGTTCCGGAGCAGTCACTCAATGAAAAAGAGAACTACCTCCAGATTTACTGGATCAAGTGCCATACTGGAGGATTCTTCTTGGGAGCCATTTCAAGATATAGATAACAATGTTGATGCACTTTGTGGGCCTGACCTTTTAGCAAATCATCTTCCACCAAATTTTGAATTAGTTGCCATTGTTGTGAAGGAACATCTTCCTGATAGTCAACAACAGAAGGTTGGAGGTTGGGGTATGAAATTTCTCAAGAAATCAAGTGTAAAGCGAACAGATGATCTTATGGAATCCTCACAACCTCATGGTTGTTGTGTGCGAGATACTGGTGACTGTTCAACAAGTATGGATGTTCTTATTCCAGCTGGTCTTCATGGTGGGCCAAGGACCAGAAATGGTGGTCCTTCCAGTCTTATTGAAAGATGGAGTTCAGGTGGATGTTGTGACTGTGGGGGCTGGGACCTAGGGTGCCCATTAACACTACTTAAGAACAGAATGAGTAACAAAGAGCTTTCACCCCAAGCAGATATGCAGGGAGAGTGCAAGTTAGTTGATTTAATCATACAGGTATTTTGATCTCTTTCTTTGATTTTATCCATTATAATTTAATGTGGTCAAGGCTATAAGTCTCTCGGTACTTCTAATCCGTAGGGAACTTGTAGATTTATGGTTTGTAGATACCATTTTTCTAGGCAACTAATCTTCTGATCTTCCATGTTCACAGCAAAGGTTATACATTCTCTATAAACATTTCAGAAGTTGTTATGTTTGCTTCATCATTTTTTACTTAACTTTCTTGAATAGCAAGTGGTGCTGGTTTATTTGTTTATTTTTAGTTTAATTTTGTTTTATACTTGGGGCTTGTGTCGTATCCATGAGATTATACAATTGAAGCTCGTTTTGATATTTCTAAGAATTATTTAGTTATAAAGAGGAATTTTTTTTTTTTACGGGCTGACATTTTTAGATACTGTTTCAGGGTTCAGAGAACAGTGCTCCCCCCTTGAGGATGGTGAACGTTCACAATGGCTTGTATTTTGTCAATTTCCAGTCAACTCTGTCAGCTTTGCAGTCTTTCTCAATTGCAGTGGCATTTATTCATACCCAGAGTCCTGCTCTCCGACCTCAAGATGTACAGGAATTAAAGTAGCAAGATTCAGGATTGAGGTCTATGTAGTTATTGTAACTCCTCCCTTACTGTATTACTGCACTTCATAAGTCAATATTTGAGTATTTATACAGATATTTAGAAGTTACTTCATGTGAGTTTATAGTTTAATCTGTTTAGTGTCAGATTGTCTTCTCATCATAGGTTTGTTGGTTCCTGCTACTGATAGTGATTGAGATTGTTTATCAGACAAGAAAACTCATGTAACCTACTCTGTTCTGATTGAGTGTACATTTTTTTTTTAATTGGAAAATGTACAAGTTTTTGATAAGGAGAATTCGGACTGAATGTTTTTGTTCATTTAGAAGAGAATTCGTGATTATCTTCTAGCTTCTTTGTTCAACCACTAAAGTACTTCCATTAACATAATCAAAGTCTGATTAGTTGTGGTGTATTTTGTTGTTGAATAGCTGTGAATTAACATTAAATGTGAGTTTCTTTTTGGTTCATTAGTGTACTGATAGTAGTTTTGCCACTGTGTTCACATATCAAGAGTCGGTACTATGTACACTTTGCAAATGATTTGATTCATGATGCTTCTTAATACTGCACTTAGGATGTCATGGCTTCAATTGAGTTACATGGACTATCTTCTATGCAAAAATACCAAGGATCCTTTTACTAGTTTTGAATTCACACCTTCTAAAATGTTGACTTCTTGCATTAGGAGGTAATTTGAACACTGTTGCTTTTATTGCACCTAAATTTTAATCCGGCAACCTTTCTCCATGTAATCATACGTTGTTGCAGAGGTTAGATATGATTCTAACAGGCTATTTTGCATTCAACTGGGTGGAAGCTTATGCAACACATCAATCTGATTCATCTCAGGTCATCCTACTACTCACCTGCTAAATTACTGTTCTCAACAAGCTTGCTTCGGCACCAATGTTCATTTATGTACCCTTCTTAAACTTAATGCATGATCTTGTAATTCCATGTAGTTTTGTTGTTTCCTTCTTTTACTAATTTTTCCTTTCTATCACATTTAATGACAAGGCATATGTGTTGACAATAACTTGTCTTACACAGATATAAGTCATTTATTGGGCAATTGATAACAAATGCAGGGGTTCATCTTCTGTGAAATTTTTGGTATGCGGTGTACATATTTCTTACAAGAACATGCATGGTACTGCAATGTCATGGACATGCACTCTAGTCCTTAAGATTTTTCTTCTTGCATGTCTATTTCTTTTTGCTGGAGATTATGGAGGGGTGAGATTTTCCATGTTCCATTATTTTGGAGAACTGTAAAGTTTCCAACTCTAATATGTCTTCTGCATATACTATATGATATGTGTGTTATCTTCATCTATGCTCTGTTTACATGCAGCTTTTGATTTGGCTGGGATCACTTGGTCATTTTTGCTTCATAACATAGATTCAAGCTGTCATGGTAAGCTCAAACATCTTCCATTTATTTTGAATCTGGCCTTATTAATCGAAAACTGTGATGCGCATGCTACTATACTCAGCAATGCCGCTCAAAAAAGTTCAATTTCCTAGGAATGAGAATGAAAAAGAAACATGCTTCATCTTTTTATTCGGAAACTATGATGTGCAGACTGGTATACTCAGTAATGTTGCTTAATTATACTATAACGTTATACCAAATTGCAAAAAATTTGTGCAGTATGATGTGTGTGCTTATGGAGATCATTTGTGATTATGTTTAACCAGTATATATTCGTCTTTGTTTTTTGCGCATTCACGTAAGACTTATTCATTTCGTTCTTATCTTGCAACATAGATTTATGAACTATTGATTTTCATCGCCTTTTGTGGCTCGATTCGAAGATTCATTTCATGGTTTGCATGCCAAGTGTTGAATATATCAGTTGTCGAATTAAGAACTGTGCACATATTAAAACCTGAGATGTTGCTTATCTGCAAAACGTATGAATTAAAGATTAATGATAATCTCAGTTCAGAGAAAATTCAGGAATTGATGTTGATATTCTGCTGTTGTGGAGCTGCATGTGCTTTTGATGATTGAAGTCAAGTTTCTTGACCATTACACCACCCACCCATCAATAGATCCTATGAGAGCAGTTAGCAACTAAAACTAGGAAGAATGAAAGCAGCAGCAGTTGACATTAATTTGTGGAGTTGTTAGACCTACGTATGATCACATCCACACATGTAAAACATCTCATGTATTGATGTCTGGTTTGAAGTCCCATGCCATGTGTATCAGAATTGAAATTAATGTGAAGGTAAGTAACAGCTTATGTTGATTGACTGGATGCGTGCAGAGGAAGATAAGCTTGAAAAGATGAACCTTGTGAATATCAATTTTGTGTTGCATGCAAAGTTCCATGTGGAATTTTAGTTGGAAAACTGAAAGTGCTTTTTGAAAAAAGTATTTTAAAATTATTTGAGTTTTTATGATTTTTTTTCCTCAACAGTTTCATTTATTGAACACCAATATTAATAAGTCATAATAATTAAATATAAATTAATTATATTATTAATATTTTTTAAAAAAAAGTTAAAAATAACTTCATTTATTATTTCAAGTGGCTGTTCAATATATTTTTTTTCTTCTAAAGAAACATTTGCATTACATTGCTGCAATTTGCAATAAAATTTCGTTACAACAAGAAAAGTAAATCTTACATTTGATACGGTTGTCAATCTGATTGAATTGCAGCAAAATTTCGTTACTATCGATATTTTAATATCCCATTGGATAGCAGATGAAGAACTGTGAAAATCAGCATTATAGACTTGATACAATCTGATCGAAACTTTAATATCCCATGGAATAGAGTATTATAGACGATAATTGACTTAATTTTATGTGTAATAAATTGAAAACTCGTTTTATATGCCATTTTTAACTACTGCCAATACAGTGCGCATTTCTCCTATAACACTATATCCGCGTATCCGCATGGCAATATCATGTATAATTTTACTTATATTATCTTTTAATTATTATAGTAACAAAAAAAATTGATATAGTCAAGTCATATAATTATTTAGCTTGATATATCTCAAAGGGGAGGACATCAAACAATAACTGAACAAGATCTATATTATATGACTGAGAGGGAAAACCAGCATAAGCAGTGGCGGAGCCATGAGCTTCTCTTTGGTAGGGCATTGGCTGCGCCGCTGCACCACCTTCATCCCCCTTCAAAGTATTTTCCGATCGCCGGTACGGCACGTGCCCCTTACCGTACCTTCCCTCCGCCCCTGAGCATAAGTATCGCTCTGCTGAAAAAGTGGAAATCAACATAGATACAATATAAGATAATAATAAAATTATGTTGTATGTACTCAAACACACCTTTATTTTTTTATATTTTTCTTCTAAATATGTTATAAAATAAGAGTAGTCAGATCAATAATCGAGAGTTCTTTTTGTTCATCTGAAATAAGACTTTTCACGATGTTGCAAAACTAGAAAAACTCACAGTATCAAGTTTATAACTATAAGGATCAATAAGTCAAGTTACACGAGTATGTGAGCAAAAGAAACATGTTTCAAAGTTTCTAAAAAAAATTAACAAACGAAACACTTGAAATCTTGTAAAATACCTTGATAAATTAAATTAACGGAAACTGGTAAATCACTTTGGTAAACTAAAATAACAAAATTTGTGAGAAATTGTCAAAGAAAAAAATATTTATTATATTTTCTCTTTTTTTATTAATTATCTATTATTCTATATTTTTTTATCAATAGAATAAAGAGCGAATGTCTATAACATTTCTTATAATATAAAATATGTAAAGAAATGTATAAATTTAAATAGTTAATTAATAGTTACTAAACTCAATTTTATATGATATCAAATCCCACAATCAATTATGAAATATCAAATTTTAACTCCAAGCAACTTTATTTGACTTAAAATTTCATTTCAGCATTCAAATAGCAAATTCGAGGTATTACTTGAGATTGGTTTATATATATTCTTCGTTTCACTTGATTTTTGAATTAAATTAGGTTAATAATAACAATTTGGCCTCCGTTTATTTTGATAAAATACCTTTTCAGGAAAATAATTTTTATAATTTTTATATTTAAAAATTAAAAAAACAGTCAATTAAAAATGAATATTAAATAAACGGTTTTAAAAAATGACTTTATTTCTTTTTTTAAAAGCAATTTTTTAAATTTTGAGAATATTATTATTACCGCTAAATTATTATACATAAATTAATCTAAAATTAAAATCAACTTTAAAATAAAAATCAGCTTCATTCACTCTAATTCAAATTCTTCTCATCCACGAATTGAAATCCATCGGATCTTAAACTGGACCGAAAACGGCCGTGGCTTTCACTACTTTCAATTTCCCAAATCCATGTGAGTTTAATAAGGTCCAAACACGGCCCATAACTGTCAGAAGGCTCAGTAAAACCCCTTCATACTATATATTGGTATTAACACAAAGACCGGGGAGTGAAATGGAATTGTGCAGAAGACCCAACCCGGAACAAAAACCCTAGTTGCCCAGCCGTCTTCTATATAGATCCCCAAAACCCTAAGTCGCATGTTAGTTTTTCCTTCGGCTGTCGAAAATGTCGAAGAGAGGTTGATTATCTCTCACTCTTTACACTTAGCGGTCTAACTTTCTATCGTTTCTGTCATTTTCTAACCATGAGAAAGATTGGAATAATCATAGATCTCGTTTTTGTTTCAATTACTATAGGATCTGTTTGTTTCTCGGGTAAAAATAAGTAAGCTTTGTTGTTTGCTGGTTATTGCAGGACGTGGAGGATCAGCGGGTAACAAGTTCAGGATGTCACTGGGTCTGCCAGTTGCGGCCACAGTGAACTGCGCCGATAACACTGGTGCTAAGAACCTTTACATAATCTCGGTGAAGGGAATCAAGGGCCGCTTGAACCGCTTGCCCTCTGCTTGTGTAGGGGATATGGTGATGGCCACTGTTAAGAAAGGAAAGCCCGATCTCAGGAAGAAGGTCATGCCCGCTGTCATTGTTAGGCAACGCAAGCCATGGCGTAGAAAGGATGGTGTCTATATGTATTTTGAAGGTCATTTTCATAGACTGTTATGTTTGCTGGGTTCTTTGTTGTAGTATGCTAACTCACATGGAAGTTAATGTGTGATACTTGGAATTATAGATGGATTGCTTGGTTGAATGTTGATGTGTCCATGATTTCTGTTATCATTGATTCTACTATTTCTAGCTTGTGAATTTGTTTTAGGTGATATCCTTGTCTATTGTGCGAGATAGTTTCCTTTATCTTTTTAAAAGAAAAACGTCTGTTTTATGATGATTGAAGCCGAAGCATACGTTGTACATTCATATTTTGGGGATTTGAATCTCATAAGTGAAGCTCAAAACTTGTTTTATTTATTTATTTATTTTTTTAAGTTTTGGAGCACAAGTTTAGTACTCATAGAATAAGTTGCTGGTTAAGCAAGTGTCTGGATGTATACATATCTTCATTCTTTGTGCGCATTCTTTGTGCGTACTATGATGAGATGCTTACTGAAGTCAGCAATAGTGAATTAGTCTAAAATATATCGAGTTGGATATCTAAACTGCAGAATCTCACTTTTTCCGATTAGATATAGTCTTCAGGCCACAGCCTTACCCCAAATCTGGATTGTATGTCCATTTTTCGCTGGTGATGTAGTGTTGAGGATTTATTTTCTTATGGTTTCTCCGCACTTCCCACACCCAGCAACATTAGACCACCAACCTTACCCCTATTCCGGATGTTAAGTTCATTATCATCCCTGTCAAGGTTGGGATACCTATTTTCTTTACCTATTTTAGTTTAGAATTATCTACTTGCCTATGCATGCGTGATCTTTTTTTGGCACCTAGATGTTGATGGTTCACCAGGCTGTATAGAACTCAAATAAAATTTTAGCTGTTGCAAAAAAAGTTAACGTATTTTTTTACTTTGGAAGTAATATGATATATATGTTAAATCACCAGACATAAGTCAGGTATCCGCCTATATATGTGGTTGATACAGTTACACGTCTGGCAAATTGATTGTGTTCCTCGTTACAGATGTGCTGAGTCTCTTAGAGCTCATATCTGCTCCATTTGAACTCTACATTTTGATATATTTCTATTATTTTGTATATTGCCTGACATGATTGAACTCTTAATATTTTCAACATAGAATTGGGTTATCTTCATTTTTTTTCCCAAAGTTATACCCTATTTATGGTCGTAATTAGTTAATGTGCAAGATCAGTTTATTCTATATAGCAGTCATTACAGTTGATCAACTGGCAATTTGGCATTGTTATATGAGTGAGCATTCTGAAGTTCACATTCTTTCAATTTGCGTCCTTTGGATCTGTTGCAAACACTCTGATTATTTTACTAGGTTGCATCTCATAATCTAGCTCCCTTGTTACTAGTCAGTTGGGATAATGCATTGAAAATTTTCAATTTGCTGACTACCGTGTATTTTATTGATTAAGTTTCTAAATAAGAAGCACCTTATTTGCAGATAATGCTGGAGTTATCGTGAATCCTAAAGGTGAAATGAAAGGTATGGGTTGCACATGAAATTGATCTGTATTTCCTTGCAATTTTAAATGTTAAACAAGTGAACAGAAGGTGGAATCTTGTTCTTAATCTATAGGATCATATTTCTCATATTGCTTCTAGACTTGTATTTTATAAGTCAACTTGAGAGGAGTTGTCCTGGCATAAGACCTCACTCATCGATCTTATGTTTTTTTAGGATCTGCAATCACTGGTCCAATTGGAAAGGAATGTGCTGACCTCTGGCCAAGGATTGCAAGCGCAGCAAACGCCATAGTATAAGTATCTACTACTATTTGTTTCCTGTTTTTGGATCGAAATTGTTACCTGTATCGTTAGGCAATATTTTTGAAACATGAGCGAATTGTTTGAGGACTTTATGTGGCATTGTAATGATCTTAATCTTTATCGACTTGAAAGGTTGACGTTGATGCATCGCTCTTCCCGCATAATAACTTGAGATGATACAATTAAAAGTCGTCAATCAGTAATTATGAAAATTGTCTTTTCATTAAGTAAAGAGAACATCACTCGCTAGTTCAAATCTTTAGGCAAGCGGCCACCTTTTCCAGCACGTGTACCTTAGGGTAAGCTAGTGTCTTGCAACAGCTTGTTCCGTAGCCCGATTGAACTAATTCTCGTTTCAAGTCTTCTCCCTACCTGGAATAAATCGCTTTGTCATGTCCTTTCATTAGCGTGGCAATAGTAAATTGGAAGATTTTAAATATGAAAAGTAGAGGAAAAGTTTGAATTGTTGCGCTAGCCGGCGGACAAACGTTGAGCTGCACAAAATGCAAGACTTCCGATGTGTCCCCAAGGAATGTCCATCATAGATTGGGAAAAAAAGTCACATCAACTCATTAAGCGGATCCTGCAAGAGTAATTTAGGGATATCTATTCAAGCGGCAAAATTTAGAAAACGTTTCATCTCTGCAATGGTGCACCTAAAAAAGGTAAGGTAAACACGGATTGTTTGAAAAAAAGGCCACTATGAGCAAACTCCCCATACCGCTCTTCTTTTTCCTTTTCATTTGGTCGTATGAGCGGGTGAGGTCTTTCAAAGTAAGCATTGGGTGGCAACTGAACTTGAGGAACGGACAAGTCGAGGCAAAGCACCAGACACGGAATACCATACCCCATGAAGCTCTTTAACAAGTTGAAACCAAGCAGGGTTCAGATCATTGATCAGCCACAATAGAGAATCTCGTTGATGTTGGTTATGATGGCTGGACTAGACCCCTACTAAAGTCAGTATCTCACTTTTTTCACTGTCAAACATTAATGCTCTCTCCAAGTCACGTGGAATCGTTACGCACTTGTGATTTTATATGCAAAAAATTGAAGGCCAACACAAGGAAACAATTTATCAGTTGTTCAGAGACAAATGCAGCTTTGAAGGACTCCGTGTAAGGACATGCAAACCCCAAATTCATTGTATTACGTTTTCTTGAAACATCAGCATCCAGAGCATATTTGGTTAAACTCAAAAGTCTTTTATTACTAGTGTGTTTGTCCCTCAAAGATCCTCTGAAACTGCTCCACAGAAAAGTTCTATTTTTTGAGAATTGAAACAGTTCTTCCTTGATTTTCAATCAGTACGCATTAGAAAAAGAACACATCAACATCATTACACCTGGAAAAAAAGGAAACGTCGACTTCACAACCTTATTGAAACTTTTCTATGCCAATTCTAGACTTCCAGCTATATACTAATCTGAACAGGTTTGCAATATCTGCACAATGTAAAGATCATCTCCAAACTTATTACACAAGTATCATTACCTATGGTAGTAGCCATTAATGCATCTTAGCCTCATTTTCCCTGTTCATTTTAGCACAATACTCGAACAAGCTACCATCAAAACAGCGCCGAATAGCTTCCTTAGACAGATAGCCTTCTTCGTCTCTTGCAAGAATGTAGAGGGCCCCCCATTCTAACTTGGCTGCAAACCTGCAGCCATTTCAGAAGGCGTAAAGCCGAAGTTTGAAACCAACAGATTAAACAGAATGTTTAAGCTTTGTCCCAGAGACAAACCATCCAAAGAGGTCATAGGCAAGTCGCTGTCCCTCTGTCATGTTCCAGATCTCTCTCAAGGATAACTTGTCAGGCAATGTATTAGCATACTTGCTGAAAATGTTCTCAAAATGGACAGGCATGTATCTGCGCGGATGTTTGGTAAGCACATAGAAGTAGAAACACATTTAAGGTGTAAAAATTAAGGATGGTGACAAGGGTGTAAACCTACCTTCCTTCGGTGTCGTAGGTTCCTGAATCACTGCCATGCTTTGCTCTGTGTATGTTGTGTATGTAAATGGGGAAAAGGGGGGAAGGAAACCATCCCTATATGATATGACACCAATACATGATAATTAACATTTAAATCATCAACCTCAACCAATGGACAAAGTACTTCCTATAAAGAACTAGAATCTTGAAATATTGAAAGGTCGAGCACTAAGAATTCTCTAATTAACAGCACATATAGTTTCTTCCCTTTCACTGGGTGACAATTATTCAGAAATAAAGCTGGAATTTACTCACAGGCAAAGTAGGATAGCTCAAGGCTAAATTGATAACAACTGCCAAGATAAGACAGAAAATTGGATTGAACCCAATTGCACGACATCCTGTGGTAATTGGGAAATGAAGAAATTTCAGGATAGTGAAAAATCAAATAAAAGGTATTGAAAACCCCCTTTTTTTTTTGTTTTACCAGTGTAAGTCTCCCAGGGGTAAACTATTCCATTGCCATCTTGGTCGAAAAAGGCAACATGCTGCTGCAGGACACTCATGCCATAATGATTATGTTCTGGGGTTCCATTAGGATTTTCTGTATCAGGAGCTTGAAGTGCTCTTGCGAGGTCTGTGTTACACAGGAAACAGAATTTTTTTTTCGTTTACCAATAAGGGGAAAGGGATTGAGCAGAATACATATAAAAATTTGCTATAAAAAATTAAAGAATAAGCAGTGCCTAGGGCCATATATGCACCCAAAAATCGTCTGCAAAATGTATTCAATTGCGATCACACAACTCTATTTCAACATTACATGGCGATTAAACCAACGCAGTTCAATACAGGTTCTTCTAATTTGCAAATTAAGGAAAAGAAAACTGAAACTAAAGAAAGAGCTTACAAGGCTTTGGCAGGGTATCTTCCAAGTCATCTCGAACAGGTCTCTCATAAGTAACAGGGGCAAGAGGCGCTGCTGTTGCCAAAGCATCTGTAGCCATCTCCAGTGCGTAGAGAAGTTCCTCCCCAATGGGTCCTTGCTAATTCTGTAGATTCAGACGCAGAACGAAGGGTTTCCATTATAAAGGGGTCGCAGCAAATGACGTGGGTTGCGTGGCAGACATGCAGAGAAGCCACAGATGCTTGTTTGTGGCACATCCTGGTTGAGTCTAGTTTTCCATGCTTTTGTACTTTGGCTTTTCTTTACATTTTGATTATTCCCATTAAAATTGGTAAAGTTTGAGTTTTTTTAAGCTACGAGTTGCAGTTGTGTATGGACAACTTCATGAGAGTGCCATTTTTAAGTATGCTGATCTCTAATTTCTTGATCACCAAATCACTCAAATTGTAAATTGCCCAATATATACAGACACTGATAAAATAAGTGATTTTTTTCTTTTTTAGAAAAAGGAAATAATAGAGTAAATCCTATGTGGGCTTTTATCAATAATGGGCCATAACCCAATGGGCCTAAGTCCATAGGCCGTAGCTGCGCGAAAGAACACAAACCCTCCGATTCAAAGGAAGACGGTAACGGAGTCCTCCAATCCATAGAATCTCTCCGATCGAAAAGCCGCAGAAGAAAATGGCAACCGAAACAGCAACAGAAGGAAGCGCCACGGAGGCCACAGCTACCGGTGTTGAGAAGCCGCTGCAGCACAAGCTAGAGAGGAAATGGACCTTCTGGTTCGATAATCAATCCAAGCCCAAACAAGGCGCCGCCTGGGGCAGCTCTCTCCGCAAGGTCTACACCTTTGACACCGTTGAAGAATTTTGGTGGTATTTATTATATTTATCTCTCTCTCTTTCTACGAACATTCCCGTAGATCTGTTCTTTTGTTTGTTTTTGGCCTTCTGTTGGATGTTATCCTGAGGTTCATGAATTATTGGTTTCGTTGCTTTGTTTCTGAGGTTTCCTTGATTATTTACGTTTCTACTGGTTTTTTCTTTTGTCGTGATTTAATTTTTGAATGATCTTCCTTTCTAATGGCTTACGTTAGTGGTGTGCATTCTTAGTGTGTTTGGTTGTTATATTTGAAAAAAAAAACCAAGAGGTCAATTGAAAGTTGAATGTTTTATGCAGTTTGTACGATCAAATATTCAAGCCCAGCAAATTGCCTGGCAATGCTGATTTCCACTTATTTAAAGCTGGAGTTGAACCCAAATGGGAAGATCCTGAGTGTGCTAATGGAGGGAAATGGTCTGTTACTTGTGGCAGGAAGGCTATCCTTGATACTATTTGGCTAGAGACTGTAATCTCTCTATTTATTATGAACTTTTATTTTTAATTTTTTTTTTATATGCAAGTGTGATCTAATTGCCAGTTTCTTTTCGTAAGATCTATTGGCATGTAACTACCGGTTCTTTAATTGTGCAGTTGATGGCTTTGATTGGGGAACAGTTTGATGAGGCCGATGAGATTTGTGGTGTGGTTGCAAGTGTGCGCCAAAGGCAGGATAAACTTGCATTATGGACGAAAACAGCAACAAATGAGGCTGCACAGGTTCATATCTATCTTCCACCCTTCCATCTCCCTAAAAAGTGCCCTGTCTATATCAGAAATTGAACTATAAAATTTGCAAAATGTCCCTAATCAATTGGTTTACTTTTAGTTGTTGCACCTCAGCTAATAAGTCTAATTAAACTAATTTCATCTTGTCAATTCCACGCTACGGGATGCTCGTTTTCTCCACCTAGAGTTCATGCTGTCTAAATGCTAACTGCATTCTCTTATTATGATTCAAAAGATCCCATGCCAATCCCCAGGTTGGTGCTTTCAAGGAAATGGCAAATGTGATATCTTATAACATTGGTTGGACAAAGACTAAATACACTGAACAACAACCCTAAAGTACAACACTAATTTAATTCTACAAGTCAATTGGAGTTTGCATACTTGATGTGATCATATTGCTGACTTTCACAAATTCTAGCCTTCTTTCACTTCTGAATCTCTCGCTCGCTTGCTCCTTTTTCCCAAAAGTTATCATTGTGCTTTTATTCTCATTATTGACTCTTGCTTGCTTGTTAGTAGGACATCAATGTATTTTCCTGTCTCTTTGTTTACTTGATCACATGTATGTTTATCATCCTTATCTAAGTTGCTGGACATGTCACTGCTAGATCCTTATTTTCAAGGTTAGTTCTTATTATTTATTTATTTATTTTAATGCCTAGGAAACCATTGTGTGCCCAGTTTCTTTCCCCCCTTCAATGAAAAGTAATTTTTATCATCTGAATAATACTTGATTATTATTCAAGTTGCTGAAAAGTATATACTTAGTTTATTCGGCTTATATGCATGAGCATATTTGAATAATGGATTTGAATTGCACTATGTAGATGAGCATTGGCAAGAAGTGGAAAGAGATCATTGATGTCACTGAAAAGATCACTTACAGCTTCCATGTAATCTTTATTTTATGGAACTATCTGATTCTAAGAAAATTTGATTCCTCTTTATGTGGATCTAATTGTCTTGGTAATTGCAGGATGATTCTAGAAGAGAAAGATCTGTCAAAGGCCGATACAATGTATAAGCTCTCTCAATAGTTTTGCAGTATGGTTTTCTGTTTTGCATGATAAAAAATCGCAATGAATTAAAATGTATTTTAAGGAAGATTCCCAGAATGGATGCATTTTAGTGGTTGTCCAATTTTGTTGTTTGACCATTTCCTACTTCTATGGGAGTATTGTAGCATCTGCCAATCTGTATTGAAGATACTAGAGACACACAGATTGTTGTGCCTAATACATGTGGAAGAAAAGGCCTTATTCATTTTCAATACTTGATTTTGGAAACATGGTGTTGATTTTGCTTATCCTATGGGTTGATGTGTTATTCATGCCATGTGAATGAGTACCACTGCTTTCAGTGCTTTACCCTTTACATGATAAACCAAGTATGATAGCCTAATAGCGAATTGATCATTGAGCTGTATTAAAAGGGTTTCATTTTGGTCCATTGTAAAATTTTGACAACATTTCAACTTCTCTTTTTGTACGGTTGGTTTTAACTAGGACTTGAAGTTTTGTAATCTTAAAATTTGTGATATAAAGAACTATTATCAAAGTTCATTTTGGATAATTTGAGGATAAGTATTGAACTAAAAAGACTAATGATGTGGGAATATAACGAGGGTAATATGTTTAACATTATGGTTCAAAGGTAGCCACATGATGAGAAACATTTACATCTCAGAATCTTTAAACAAAATAAGATGTGGGTTTGAAGTTTTTCAACTGGTGATTGATAAATTTTAAGTATTTCTGCCTTTCCTCAAGCCAGGAACCCAAGTCTTTCTCCATTCTTCTTCGCTAACCTGATCAGCCCTTGCCTTTGTTTCGAGTCTGCTCCTATTGATTTGCAGAATTCAGTAATCACCTGTATATTTACCAACATAAGTAACCCAATAAAATTGTTTCAAATTTATCAAATATTAATTTTTAAAAATATGAATCATTCAGATTATCTAGAAATTACGCCCTACCCCTTTCCCCGAAAAAAAGAAGAAACTGAAATAGATTTTTCAATCTTCTGGAATCACACAAAGAACATGAAAACAGAATAAATTAATGAGTAAATAAATAAAATCTTTTTTAAAAATTATTTTCCTAATTGGTCTAGTTTTCAGGAGATAAGAAAATTCAGAACTCTTTGCTTGATTAGAAAATAAATCATGTCAAATTTCTCATCTGCACGACCAGCAGAGCAAAAATCTAACTAAAAGAGCAAATATACATGTGTTTTTACCTGCGAGTGTAGGGCAATTGCTTTGCCTCTAAGCTGGTTAAACCTTTTCTTGCCAATTATATTGCGAGTGACAACAACAATAGGTGCAAAAAGACCCTTCCCTTCATTGACGTTCTTCATCATGGGAGCCATTCTTACAGGCTTTGCAACCCTTACATGTTTTGGCACTGACTTAGCCAACATGCCATAGTCTTCACCAACCATAAATGAAGAAGTAGTACCAAAACCTCCTTTAAACCCAGTTGCTGAAATTGAAGTTGCCATTGAAGAACACCCAAGAATTATGCTGCAAGTTTTCTCTGCCTCTCTACTTGAGAATCTGAGATGTGTTGGTGGGTTTTCTTTTTTTCTTTATGTTCTTTGGGTGTGGAGAGGATATTTTTGGTGTAGAAGTTGAGAGCCTTAGGTTTTTTATTGGAAGATGGTGTGACGAGAGTTTCATAGAACAATAATAGCCACACAGAGAGAGAGCTTGGATTTTAGTGTAGATTGGTAGACACGTATGTTACTTGTATATGATCCTCTTGGATGATTTTGGTCCCCAAATAAGTTGGAGAAAATCTTGATCTAGAATTTAAGTGGTTCTTTCTTCTGGGGAGGGACCCCTTTAACCATTTGTTCACACGTTGGATCTTTGCTGGACAGATATTGGCCATTCAATTTGGTTGGAACTTGGAAGATAATCTAATTAACAAGAAAATTAAAATCAAAATAAGAACGTGAAATGGGAAATGAGATGCTACCAAATTCAAATTGAACCTCACTTCCCCATGTTCCTGGATGTTACTCAGCTGCTGCATGTTAAGGACATGCCTAAAATGTTCGGTTTGAACATTAGCCTAAGCTGCCATTATTGACAAGGGCAAACCTGCCGATGAGGATATCATCAACTTTCAAGCTTTTTTGGGGTTGGGATGAAAAAAAAAAGGAAGAAAAAGAATTAACGTAGAGAAGAAACAAATGAAAGCAAATAGAAATAGTGCTTGCAATACTCACTCACCTATTTTCCTTTGTCATTCTATTTCAAACAGTATCATAACGAATATGCACTTTGCTTATTGTTGTGAATTAAAATTTTAAATATAAATTAATCTTTTAAATTATACTCTGTCATTTATTGAATTAAAATTTATAAATGAAATGAATTCGCTTCTGTAACCTTCCATGTAATGCATCGCCTGAGTTGGGGCTCCATTCAAATTGCCATTACCAATTAAAGAAATAGCAAAAACGATATACATAACCAAAAATTATAAAATAAAAAAAAACTTGGCAAACCCAATTGCCAATTCAAGAAACCCAATGCCACCACCGAACCAGCTTCCTCCGACCAGTTCATGGGTCAAAGAATCCGAGTTGATTTGGAGATTGAGCTTCGAATGTCATGGTCTCAAGTATGGGCTTGTTAATAATAGGACTCCCAGACACACCATTGGCCAAATTGTTGACAAAAGATTACGGCGGCAACGATGGCCATACGTAGTAGTCTTGCAGTGGTAGAAACATAGCCATCTAGAAAGAGAAGAGGAGCAGAGAATTTCTGAATTAATTTAAATCAAATAATATTATTTAATTAACTATATCATAATCACAAGACTGGGTTTATTTTAATGATATAAATAATAATTAAATTAATGTAATTAATTTCCTGATGATGGTCGGTTGTCTTTTTGCATTAATATGTTCATAGTCCACTGATATTTTAATTTCTGCCGGCAAAAGCACATCAAGAGAAAGACGAAGACGTCGCTAACCACTTTTGTTTTTTTTTCATATAGTCAACTCCTGCAAATTAAATTCCCTTTGTTTAATAAAAAAAAATACATACCTTTACAATTAGTCAACTTGTGAATAAGTTGGCGTGTCATATGCTGGACAAGATGGCAGCAACCAAAGTCAAGACTCGAACTTTATTTCCTGACCGGCGGCCACAGAAGCCACCACCACATTTGTCGAAGCCAACCAAGACACGGCGTTTCTCCAACCAAGCTCTTCGTATTCCAAGTTAAAGAATCATAAATCAGGCAAGCTTTATTGGTTTTGTTATTCGTTATCGTTAATAACATGTTATCGTCATCTTTCTTATTACTGCTCAAACACCCACTGATATGGCCACTGATTACGAACTTACCTGCAAATCCCTTGCTTTGTATTCAAAATTTACGTTTCTGCAATTCTGGGTTGTGTGGTTTTTGTTTGCCTTTCTGCTTACATCTCGTTTTCGCAATAGATATGTGTTTTTATGTAATTGAGGTAAAAAAAAAAAAAAAAAATCCCATTTTGGGTTTCTGTTTGAAATTTATTTTGGAATGATCATGGATTTACAAGATTGGATACATGCAGCTTTGGAAGCCTTAAGAAAGCTCCTGCAACACTTGGAGTTTGGGATTAAATGGCAAATGAGAGTACTGCTGTGGCTGATACATTGTTGCCCTTAATTCCTGTATCCCCAAATTTGAAGATATCTGAGAGCTACCCTCAGTGGAAAGATCAGATCACATTTAGAGGATTGGCTGTGAGTGCTCTGCTGGGGACTGTGTTCTGCATCTTGGTGCATAGGCTCAGCCTAGCAACTGGGATGGTTCCTACTCTGAATATAGCTGCTGCATTGCTTGGTTTTTTCATTATTAAATTGTGGACTGTTATTCTAACCAAGTTCGGTTTTTCTAGTGCCCCCTTCACTAGACAAGAGAACACTATTATCCAAACTTGTATTGTTGCTTGCTATGGCCTTGCCACTAGTGGCGGATTTGGCACATATTTGCTTGCCATGGATGAGAGAATATATCAACTAATAGGTGTTGGTTACTCTGGTAATCGACCGGAGGACGTTAAGAATCCAGGTCTGGGATGGATGATTGGTTTCTTATTTGTTGTAAGTTTTCTTGGGATTTTTAGTCTTGTTGCGCTACGCAAAGTTATGATCATAGATTATAAGCTTACTTATCCTAGTGGAACTGCTACAGCAATGTTGATCAATAGCTTTCACACGAGTACAGGATCACAACTTGCAGAGAAACAAGTGAGTTTTCTAGGCAGATATTTGACTTTGAGTTTCTGTTGGAGCTGCTTCAAGTGGTTCTTCAGTGGTTTTGAGGATACATGTGGATTTGATCATTTCCCAAGCTTTGGCTTGACACTTTTCGATCGTTCATTCTATTTCGACTTCAGCCTTAGTTTTGTTGGATGTGGTCTCATCTGTCCTCGCATAGTAAACTGCTCTATTCTTTTAGGTGCAATCATATTTCAGGGAATTCTATTACCATTCATTTCCAAGTATTCTGGAGATTGGTATCCTGCTGATCTCCATAGTGGTGATCTTAAAGGTCTGGGTGGATACAAGGTTCTCCTGTCGATTTCACTTATTCTCGGGGATGGCCTGTACAATTTGATCAAGATAATAGCAATTACTCTGAAGAAAATTCACAATGGCACTGCGCAGGATGACCTTCCTATCTATGAGAACTCTAAACAAAATATGGAAGATGAGCTAAGAAAAGAGATATTCCTCAAAGAGAAAATTCCCTTTTGGAATGCAGCTGGTGGATTCATAATTGTGGCTGCAGTTTCAGCAGTGACATTACCAATCATCTTTCCACCACTTAAGTGGTATGTAGTTCTCATCTCCTGCATAATAGCACCCATCCTTGCTTTCTGCAACTCCTATGGCACTGGGCTCACTGACATGAGCATGCTCTCCACCTATGGAAAAATCGGCATCTTCGTCATTGCTTCTTTTGTTGGAAGCAATGGCGGAGTAATAGCTGGATTGGCAGCCTGTGGTGTAATTGTAACCAGTGCCTCAACTGCAGCTGATCTCATGCAAGATCTCAGGACAGGTTATCTTACTGTGTCTTCTCCAAAGGCTATGTTTGTGAGTCAATTAGCAGGCACAGCAATTGGTTGTGTTGTTGCCCCATTAACCTTCTGGTTGTTTTGGACAGCTTTTGATGTTGGCTCCCCTCATGGACCTTACAGTGCTCCATATGCAATTCTATTCAGACAAATGGCCATCCTTGGAATTGAGGGATTCTCTGAGCTGCCTAAATACTCCCTATGTATATTCTGCAGTTTCTTTATCTTGGCTCTGGTTATGAACATTCTGAGAGATGCAACTCCCTTGAAAATATTCAGATATATTCCAATTCCAGTGGCAATGTCCATCCCAATTTTTGTAGGAGCTAACTTTGCCATTGACATGTTTGTTGGGACATTGATAGCATATTTCTGGGAAAGAAGAAATAAGAAGGATTCAGAGGATTATGCAGGCGCAGTTGCTTCTGGGTTGATATGTGGTGATGGACTGTGGACAATTCCATCAGCTATCCTCTCAATTTTCAGGATCAATCCACCTATTTGCGTGGCTTTTAGGCCTTCTTTGGGTAGCTGAACTGGGAAGTTTTGTTGTCAACAGTCCATTATGAAGCACTGTAAATACTTTTACAAAATTAGAGTGTTACTATTTTACATTGTTTATATTTTCATAAAATAACAGCATTATAAAAATAAAATATATAATTTTCAAAGAATTTTAATTTAAAACACTCTATTTAAAATAGAATAATCGTAAAATATAATTGAACACAAAAATTAAATGAAGTATGACAATTAGGTTTTTGGATTTTCAAAATATTTAATATTTAACTTTTATTTCCAAATTGTTCAAGTAAAATGTTTTACATTTTATAAAATTAAACTAAACAGTTTTGTTTTATAAAATACATGCCCAGTAATTTAGAATAGAATCCACCGCCCTGTTCCTTCTCCCCGTTGGGCTGCGCCACTTCTTCTGCTGAACATGGTATCTCTCTGATCCCAAATGGAAGAAGCTAGATTTATATGTTCTCACTGTAGCCCTCCCAATTACTTCTTTCTCTGAACTATCTTCTTTTTATCTTTTGCCGGTCACCCTGCTTACCGTTTCTCATTCATGCATCAATCCTTGGTCCTTTTTCTCTGCTGGGTGTGTTGCTTTTGAGATTAGCTTTGACCCATTAACCCTTAATGATAACTTCTTGTTTGTATTAACGGGGCTTGCGTTCTTCCTAGAGTATTCAGTTACTGGGAAGGGATTTCTGGTGTTGTTGGTGGAGGTGTTTAGGGTTCATGTTGTGAACTTGTGATTTGACGATTATTTGTATTTGTGGTGGTTGTTGCTGTTTCTATTTGGCTATTAGGCCGGGTGCCTTTATCATGGAATTTTGGTTTTTTGGTGGGTTGGTTTTTGCAAGCTGGATTGTGCTTGTATACTGACGTTTTTTCCTTTAACGGGTGTCGTAAAATACTGATTTCGCCAGAAAGTGAAAATGCCGAGTTGAAGTGTGATCTTGAAGAGGATGGGTCGAGGGGTGTGGCATTGGTTAATTTGTAATTTATTGGGCATGCAACTGGGGTCCTGCTTGTTAGCTTTGACCATTTATGTTTTTAGCTCCACTTGTATAAGCATGGATTCTAGTTTGCAAAGTGAGGGAAATAAAAAAAAAGAAATGTGTTGACCAAATTTTAGAGGGTAACTGAGTCTTGACCTATCGATGTACAAAAAATTGTAATTCATATAATTGCAGTCTTAACATGGGCTTGTGTAGATTAATCAGAATCAGCCAAATATGAAAATCATGATTGTATTATCAGTTTGTGACTATTGCCGAATGTAGCTGGAATGTATGGCTGTATGCAGAAGGTGTACGTGGCCAATGTCTTCTTATGGCTTTTGTCTTAGTTTCTTAACCATGTTCCAGAATATAGAACGCCTAAATGCCCCAGTTTCTTCTTTTCATTGGAAAATATGTTTTGCTTCATGTTATAATTATGAAGAGAGAATGCTGTCTGATCCTAAGAAATCAACTGGATGAACCTAACCACAGATTCATTATACATCAGGTCCTACTTTTATGCTAGTTTATATTATGGTAGTGTTCTACTTGACTTTTATTTGCTAATACTGATTGTAAGAGATAATTGAAGATGTTATCTCGTTTGATTGACCAAGATCAGAAGATTGGTAATATTGGGACTCCTCTGCAGGTAAACGTCCTATTCTTAAGGTTTATGATGGGGTTTACTCCAACATATTATAACAGATTGAACGGCATGTTTTCCTTTACTCCAACATATTATAACAGATTGAACAACATATATTTTTGCATTTACTGCCATAAGTAAAGGCTTGCAGTAGTAGTCATGGAAAATATTGATGTCCACAAGTGGCAAAATATTGCATTTGCATTTCTTAGTTGCAAACAAACTTCTAAATATAGAATATAAATTATTCTAGTTTAGTATATTTCATTGGAGAAGAGAACTTTGGGATTTTCAACCATCGTCTCCGAAAATGCCCAAATCCTCGTATTTTAATTCGAAAACGAATTTGCTTGATCTTTTTGGCGAACTCACGGCATCTTTGTTTAAGCATTGCAGATCTTGGGAACCTTACCTGTTTTTGAACTTGTTTGCTTCCTACATTTTCTAGAAGGAAAACAAAGCATGAATAATGTATTTACCCTCTTGTGGATGAGATTGATATACAAACAAGTTATTGAATTCTTAAACATCATGTTACTACAATTTCTCTAAAGAGATGGATGATAGAATGACTGGTTGGTGGGTTATTTCTTAATTCTGTATCCGTCAATATGGACATTTGGTGCTGCCAGATAAGAGAATTTGTCATTTTTATTTTCTTAAGTTCTTTTCTAAGTTGTCCTTATAAATGTAAATGAGCTGGAAACGTACCTTTAACCCTTTTAACATCTTTATCTTGTTCCTGTTTTTCCTTATGCAGGACCTGCAAGTCACAATAAGAGAATTAGTCTTGCCGCCTGTTAGTTCATGCTCTTATTGAAGGTAAATTTTGAATTTTTTTTTTCTTTTGCAATAGTAAGTTGCCAGTTTCAGTCCAATGTAATGTTTGGCATGTGGTACAAGAAAAAAGAAAAAGGCCTCATGAGAAATGGGAAGGGAAAAAAAAGAGAAGCCTTTTGATTTCTTCAATTGGCTCACTGTGAACAATTGTGCTACTTTACTTTTTTCAGATTTCCAGTTCCTAACCTCAACCAAGCTCTCCAAACGCTTTTGCATCCTTCTCTGTGTGAATCCTTTGGTGCACTATTAAAAAACTCTCGTCAGACAAAGATGTATGCAGTCCATAACTTACATGTGGCTGTACTCCCCAACAAAATATACATGAAAAAGTGCCATGATAGAAATGTTACCTTGACATGTGTTTTCACATAGGCATAGAAGTTTAATAGACCCCATACGGTCTTATCTAGTTTTTTACCTTCAACATGACGTGATGAAATATCTGAAATATAGCAGTAAATTGTCAGTCTGAACACCTCAAAAGTTTTGCTTAAATATGAAAAATAAGTCCAAAGTGGGAGCGAAAATTAAATGCTGCCATTGATATTCCAACTTAGATGAAAGATGTGTAATCAATGAATTTGGTTTTTGCATTTTCTTGTATGTGTGATTAATAATATAACTATGTTCTATTAATGATAATTTTTGGTGATGTTAATAGTAATGTTTTTTAAACCATGCTATGCCTGGTTTGTATTCAGGATAGGGCAATAGGATACCAAAAGAAACAAACCCCCCATTGGTGGTCAAATCTTCTAAAGGTTCCCCTTGCAGTTCTGGTGGAGGAATGGGAGACCAGGTGCAAGGTGGTGCTTTGGCCCATTTTTCTGAACTTCCCACATCCACAAGTTCCTGTTGTAAAATGAAAATGGAGAAAAAGGTAATAAAGTACTGTTATTCTCTAGGTGACTAAGAAGAGGATTTCAGAGCCAAAAATATTGAGAATATCTAGTAATAAAACCTGAAAAAAGGCTGTTGCAATAATCACATCTGAAGGTTCTTTAAAACGCATTGGGAATACTGCAGTGATTTTTCGTGGCTGTCCAACACAGTAGTTTATATTAATTTAGACAATCTGGAAAGGGATAAAAATGTGCAGTGATCTTTATTCTTTATAGTTTTTTGTAGCTTTTTGTCTAGTTTTTAAATTTTTGGTGAATCTTTCTCAACTATATTGGTATGCAGTTATGAATCTTTACATAGGAGACTATAATTTATGAATTTAACTGACCATTTTATCGAATGTTTGTAATCTCAGAAATAAAGGAAAAAGAAAATCAAAACTTTATCTATGAGAAAGGCTAGGGTTTAGAATGCTAGACTAATTCATGGATTTACCTCATATGCTTCTGGCAAGAATACTTTTTCCACAAATTCCTGGATTTATACAAAATTCTGAAGTTTTTCTTAACTACTTGGAAAAATGATGTAGTATGAATTGAAGTAATTGGCTGGCTAACATTTTTAATTCTAAAATTTTTGTTTAGTCATGTAGCCTAATATACTTGATATGCTGAAGAAATTAACAGTTCCTTGTGTAGAAATTACCTGTTTGATGACATAAAAGGGTTCTCTTGGGTGGTAGACAAGCTTCATTGGCTTATACATCCCCTGATACATGACCTGAGAATTGACATTCTCCAACATTTCTTTCAGCTGGGAACTTAAAATTATAGCTTGCACGGAAGAAATTTGTGTCATCACCTTTTCAGGGTCTGGAACAGAAACATATAAATTATCATAACAATTGAATGTGGAGATTTGATAGTTTGTGTGACATCAGGTAATGGAAAAAATTGAATTTGAACTGAAGTACAGTTATCTACCATTAGGATCATTATTATATTTGTTCTATACAAATCAAATTGTCTGGAGAAGGAACATAGTTTTTTTTTTTTTTTTTTTTTTAAATTATGCTTGAAATTCTTGAAATCACATTGAATATAACATGGATTAGTTAGTCTAAAAGCTTTTAGAGGCGTTTGGCTATCCAATGAAAGGACTTGAATGTTTTTGTCTTCGTTTAATAGAAATGTAGCTCAAATGTTCTCAATAACAAGTGTTGCTATTGACCTGAGTTGATTTCAGCTAATTTTTTAAATTCTTACATTCAGTTTTCTTGAATAGCCGGAGTGGATGTCCCTTCTTCCAGCTCTTTTGATGATGATAATTGGACGAGCAAGAGGAGAGTCATTTGAAGGACATCCTCATTGAACTACAATTGTCTGCTTGAGCAATGGGGCAGGTGAAGGCTGTTTACTGGCTGTGATTACACTTTTGTTTTATACTGTTGGTCTTTTAGTATTAGTTCTTAATCGAGGATTATCACGTACACCCTTTATCTCTTGTCGAGTGTACAGACAAGCTGTTCTTGATTAACTTTGTCATTATGTCAATTAATTTTCCATTTTATCTATATAGTCAAGATATTTAATTTCTGTTCTTGACTAGTTTGTTTTCCCTGCAAGCCATAGCTTAACCTTGTTCAATGTTGTGAATATTTACTATAAAATTTTAAAGCAAGGTAGTAATATGAAAATTTCACTGCACACGGATACACTTATCTAATGTCATATGGGTGAGTTGAGTAGCAGCAAACCTTTTTCCCTTGGAATCTTGGAAAAGTCAATTTTTAGAGTGAGCTGGTATCCTTCTCTTGGTGGATCAACAATTTCTATAGCATCAGAGCAAAGTTCCTTTATCATCTGTAGAGTGTATCGTGAGAACCCATATGATTGCAGAACTCCTTGGGAAAGCAATGGAGTGGATATCGACAGGTAATTATGATTTAAATCTGCTGCTGGAGACTGTTAAAAACCCAGAACTTTTTCAAATATTTTGCTGAAGGCCACTTATCCACACAAAACAAAAAGAAGAGCAAGAGGAAGGAAAAAAGAAAAATAAAAAGAAAGCCTGCCATATAATTACACACTCTCTCTCTCTCTCTCTCTCTCACAGCCAAGATGACAATTAATATAATGATAAGGTCTCTGGCTTCAAATCATGGTGCATTTCAATTAAAACATTAGTCAAATGTATAGATTGCTGAAGACGTACCTGAATGTGGTACTCTACAGACCCAAATTCATACAAGTGATGATCAATCTCCACATGCTTTTCAGCACTATCATAGACAAAAGAATATTGATTGGTATGTACCTTACTGCATAAATGCAGAGCTAGAGAACTTTATTAACTTAAACATTATGCACATATTGATAATGGATGTAACGCAAAAGCTACGCCACAACGTAGTAGGGAACTATTCCCATGAAAAATTTAAAGTTTCTTTCTTCACTTATCTGCATGTCATGGGTAAATAAACAAAATTCTTCAAGTTAATAAAGTCAATCAACTCTACTTGACTTTTATGTTATAGATTACATCATTCAATACGAAAGACTTAATTTTATATTGAGTCTATTTTGGTGTTTGTTTATTTTGCTTTCTTTTGTGATTTGATGTGACCCTTAACAATACCATGTGTTGTTCTTATCTGGAAACCTAGGGAGGGAATATTTATTCTGTGTGCTCGCTGCTCAGCCTTTCATCTCAAACATTCATCTAGGAAACTTAAGAGAAACAAACCCATGAGAAAGCTGTTTCCACTTGCTTGCTAGAACGAGTAGTCAGTAGAAAATGTTGAGAAGTGATAGTTACTGTGTCTTTTGGCGGAAAGTGGTTTGTGCCCATCATAGTGAAGGTCCTACTTATCTTTATCCCTTCCACTAACTATTGCAACGCGTTTTCATTGCTTGTATAATCCTGGAAAACAAATATATCTTGTCTGCCATATTCTGTTGGACCCATCATTCAAGGCATTATTCTTCTTGACTATCCCTTTGTTTACCTTTGCTATTGCACAAGTATGGAACAACAAAGTAGGCAGTAATCAAACCAACATTTCTATGTTTTGAGTTTTGAGGCAATAACCAACTTGGTATCATCGTTTATAGAAAAGAGCATTAATAATCAAGAACTGATGGCAAAACACTTGGCTTAACAATGAAATAAGTCACATTTACCTGACATTTCCTGTAAAAGCAAATCCATACTCGCACATGTACATTCATTATCAGTTTTAAAAATAACAAGTAAAATTTTATACTGACCCTCTTTTTCACAGGTGGAAAGGAAGTGAGCTTACCGATACAACTTGAGCAGAATCTCCTTCAGTGCCGGTGACGCCTTGTCAAAGCAAGCCATGGTAAGCTCTCTTCTCATGTCCTAACCTCACATGGTGGTGAAGGTAAGCTTAGATATGCAAACTCTAAAACTCCAAAATGGATTTGTCCATGTGAACTTTTGAGTATAAATTAAGGATTATAATTATGGTTAGTTACCTTAGAAGCAATTACCTAACTAATCTCACTCCATTGTCCAAATCTCTCTCTTGTCACTAAGTCTTGTTTGTAAATTACGCCAAATGGATGATCACCTGTCTGTCCATTTGTCCTGTTGCTAGATTTTGTTTATGTACATTGTTTCCTTCTGAGGACAAATCTTGCTTATTTGCTTGGTTTTAAAAGTTGGGTTGGATTCTTATTTTCTTTGGTGATCTGTAAATAATGGGTATCATGTGATCAGAAAATCAATCAAATTTCTCTGCATCCCCACATTTTTTTCATGTGAATATTTCATTTATATACATAAGAAAATTTTGTTAAATGAAATAAAATATGGGGTAGGCAATAATAGTGGTATGTTTTGTTTTTAAATTATGCGAAAGAACATTTGAATGTGATTGATGTTGGATACATCCAAGATTGCAATAATGAATGCAGTGGTGACAAATGAAAAAGTGAAACCCCACTTCTTGATTTTGATTTTTGAAATGAAATGATATAATTAAAATTAATTAATAAATTTTTAAAAATATCAATTCAGGAGAATTAAATAATAAAATTTTAAAAAATAATAATAACAAAAGAAAAGCAAGAGTCAAGTACCACCAACCATATGCATCATACCCACCGAAACCATGATTGAAGCTCCTATTTCTAGGGCTGAGCGTAAATCGGTTTAAACCGAAAAACCGAACCGAACCGATCGATTTCGGTTTAATAGTTCGGTTAATCGAAAAGTTCGGTTCGGTTCGGTTAATATTTTTCAACTCATTCGGTTTTCGGTTCGGTTCGGTTTAAACGTGTTAAATAACCAAAAAACCGAAAAACCGATTTTTAATATATTTTTATTATTTAAAATACTGGTTTGATTTATATTTTTAAATTTTATAGGGATTTATATGAATTTTTTAAATATTATCCTTATATATTCAGACAATTTTTATTGATAAATTTATGTGAAACATTTATTGAATTATTTTACTGAAATTAGAAGAAAAAAATTTAAAAAAATACAGATTTCGGTTTGAATCGAACTGAATCGAACCGAACCGATTTTTATCGATTCGATTCGGTTCGATTATATTTTTATAATCGATTTTTTCGATTTTTAATATTTTTACAATTCAATTTTCGATTTTTTCAATTCGATTCGGTTCGAAACCGAACCGACCGATTGCACAGCCCGACCTATTTCAAGTTGTTGTTTAAAAAGAAATTAGAAAAAAAAATATTTTTGTACTAAACAGCTAACCATATTCAATTATTTTAAACTTTTAAACACATGTTAAAATTTAATTTAAAATTTTTGTAACTGTTTTAAACTAATTTGTATTTGAATGTGATGTTTTTTTCTACAATAATAATATTAAATAAATCATAAGAGTATCTGTTTACTATTAACTTGTTAAGTAAATAAACAATAATTAAAAAATAAAAAATAAATAAATTTATTTGTAAAAAAAGTAAATTTTATAAAATTTATGTATCTTATGTCATCAATTTCACACAACGTGACGTATATTTTATGGAAAAGTTTATTGAATGACAATTTTATATATAAAATAAAAAATATAGAACCTATCATTTATTTTCTTTTAAAAAAAAAAAAAGAAAGCCGACCTACCATTCTCTTACAGTATTTGGCAGTCTGGTAATGAAGTTGGTTGGTGGAATGTAACAAGGAAGGTTCCGCGTTTTATCAAAACGAGATTACCTAACATGACATGTTCCACGACCACGTCCTGGGATCTAACCCATAATAATAAAAAATAAAAAATAAAAAAATGATTTACCAAATAAAAATAAATAAATAGAAGAAGAACCTTTTTTTTCTTTTATTTTAAATTTTAATTGAAAAAATGGTAACCAAAGTCAATTCAGTGAGTTGTGGATGCTTTATTATTTTAATTAAAAATATAATAAATAATAATTAATTAAAAAATAATTTATTTTACAATAGAAAAGGTTGACTTATTTATATAAATAGGTACATTGTAAAAAAATTAAAATTTTTGTGGAATTCTCTGTTATATTTAATTTTTTAATTCTTTTATGAAATAATCCAATATTTGAAATTAATTACAATTATAACCATATAAAAAATTAATTTTAATTGAGAATGATTTTTTTTTAAATTAATGGTTACATAATCAAATCATTTAACTAAAGTCAAAAATTAAACATGAATTAAAGGGTTTGATTATACCATTATCTATAACTGGTATACTTTTCATATATAAGAATTAAATTAAAATTTTTTCTCAAATTAAAATTAAATTCTTTTAATTCTTAATTTAATAATTAAATTAAAATTTAAGAGTATCTCCTTTAACTACATTTAACTCTTTTCTAATAATCACCACTCACTTATTTTTTTAAAACAAATTTAAGGGGAATATATATATATATATAATTTGTTTATTAATGTTTAAAATAAAATGATAAATAATAAATAATTTTATTGCTACTAAAATTTTATTTTGTTATTCTAAATATAAAAATATTAAATTATATTTAATAAATTAATAAATAATTTGTACCACGATGGACAAACAACTTCCTTTTTATTTGTAATTTAACATATAATTTTTTTTAAAAATTTCAAATAGTAAAATTTTATTTATATAAAATATAATTATAATTATATAAAGTTCCTTTTAATGTAACAAATTATATCAATTATTACCTAAAAATTAATCATTAATATTTAAAAATAAAATTATAACTAACCAGTACTTTTATTATTAATAAGAAATTTTTAGTGTTATACCAACAAAAAATTTGTTTAGTGTGAAATTAAAATAGAATAATAAATAATCTAAAAATTATCTGTAAATAGAAAAAAATAAAATATAAAAGAAAAGAGAATAAAAATTATAAATGATAAGGAGGAAAATTTTTTTGTGTTTATTGATTTAAAAACTTATAATAATAATAGGTAAAATATGAGTTTAATAAAAATAAAATTAAAGTTTAAAGAATTAAAAAAAAAGAATTGAATAATCAAATTAAAAAAAATCGAAATTTGAGTGATTTCGACTAAAAATTACTCTATATTTCAACGATGAGGCAAAAAGATTTTTTTTTTTTAATTAAATACTCACTTTGCTAATTTTTTATAATAAATATCGATAATAACTATTTACTTTTTTTTAAAAAATTATATATAAATATTTTATTCCAACTTGAGCAAAGAATATATATATATACATACATATAAAACCCCACTCATCACTTTGCTTGCTTTGTCTCTTCTTCTTCAACATCATCTTCATTGAGTTCTTCGAAATTCAAAGAATTTGTGTTTAAATGGTATCGTTTCCGCGATTGTGTGATCTGCTTTTCTGTACTATAAATCTGGTATTCACTACTTTTGTGTTTATTGCTTTCCTTTTGCATCTAATTTAACCATCACTCCACCTTTTTGCTTTTCCAGCTTCAACTTTTCTTTTTCTCTTTCTGTCACTTTCTTCGCGAATTCCTCCGTGTCCTCTCAATGACTTTCCTTTTTCGGTCTTCTTGTCTTAGGTGTTTGGATTTTATTTTTTCTTGATTCATTCCCAAGCTTGATCAGTTCTTACATAAGGGTTGACCAATCTTAATTCTCGACTTTGTTTTTTCTACCTTAATCAATCCATAGAAATTTTGAATTTTTAGATTTAGGGTTTGTTAATCCTAATGTTTAGGGAACTGGATTGCAGTGATTTTTGGTAGATAACGAAAATTTCCCAGCGTATCAATTACCTTCTGTTTCCTCTGTCATACCCGAATTTGATAGGATCACTTTTGTGGTTTGTGTGATTGCCAATGGATAACGATGTTAAGGATGCTAATGGGTTCACCGTAGACTCTGAAAAAGTTGAAAATCATGCTGATGATAGAGAAGATTACAGTGACTCCAATACTTTGTTGCCTCCTAGGAGGGGTGGGATGTCAAGAAGTCCAAAGCGAGTGCGGAGGAAAGTTCAGTGGAATGATAACAATGGGAATAAACTCACAGAGGTTTTAATATTTGAACCAAGGTAATTATAGTATTTCACCTTTTTTTTAGTGATAATACTTTTCACTTTTAAGTTGAGAATTTTTGGTATTTTGGCTTTTCTTTTGCTTTTTCTGTTTTTATCTGATGTTTGGTAAATTTGTCAGAGGTCTTGGTTTTTGGTTTTATTTTTTTTAATACTTGGTATTCATAATTTATGTTTATGGGTTACGACTTAGGACTACCGAATCCTCATTCTAAGAATGTAATATGTATGCATGTATGGAATGCTATAGCAGGATCTGCTCTGCTTCAGTTCGACTGATATATTTGGGCTATATCTGGGTGGTTGTATGACTCCTCTAAGTCCTCTTGTATGGCTGTAGTTATTGCTATACCAGGTTATTGAATTCTCTCGGTATTTGAAAAAAAATTCCCTCGATATGTGTGCGTGCTTATCTGATAGCCTAGTCCAAAAGTTTGTGCTGTGTATCTCTGTATTGGGTTATGTTCAAGAGATTGAAGTATGTATAGCCGGAACTAAATTGGTCCCCAAGTTACTATGTCATTTTGCGTCCTGGGTATTACCATTAACAGAAAAATCAGGCTATTAGAGCTAGAGTTGGTTGACTTAGGTGATACTGTTTTATCCAGAATATTTTGCATTAAGTGCTAGTCTACACAATTTTTTTTTTCTTGTATTTGCTTTAGAAAGTTGATAATCTCAGTTATCACGTGGGCAGCCTGTTTTCTTTTATTTTGATTGATAGGTAACCCACTTTTGTACTAGAGCACCTATTGAGTTATGCAATGGATGACTGTTAATGTCCTTGTTGTATGTAATCAACATTAGTATGTTTTGTAGAATCATAATTGAAGCCTATGTCAACCCTTTGCCTTAATGAAAATTATGGATCCTTTCAACCAGACCTCTTAGAGCAAAAGCTTTGCAAATAATCACCTACTCAATTAAACTAAAGGAATCTCGATTTTTTTTCTTGATCACTGTTTGTTGATTCCAGCAGTAATGGCCTAACTTTTGCTTGGAAACAGTGAAATTTGAATTTATTTATGTTTCTTCTAAGTGTATTTATATTTGTATATTGGTCTAATTCATTATCCACTCTTTAGAAATGCTTAATTATCAGGCTTGGGTACTCCCTTATGCAGTGGACTGCTAACCTAATTTTACATTTTTATGAGGGGGATATCTATTTCTTATCTTTACAAACTAATGTTCTGTAAAGAGGTTGCACCAAGTCTAAGATATGTTTAATTGAAGATTTGGCTATTGAGAAGAGGCAATTGCCGTGCTGTTGGCTCAACTCCTGCCACATTAGCATAAGTTGTTCTTTACCACCAAAATTCTTACTTGTACATATTTGAGAAGGGTTTTCCTGCACAGTCATGCATGGGCCTTTGTTCTTATTAAATCTTGTTACCGGACTTGGAAATTCATTTGCATGAAGTTGAAACAGTTATTGCATCTAACTGCTCAAAAGGTATATTTTTCTGCAATGCAGTTGTGATTAAGAGTTATGAGTTTGAGTATTTTCTGCAATAACACAGAATAATGACATTTGAAAGTTGAAAGTATAATATAGATTATCAGGGTCTCATGTTCAGTACCTGCGATATTATCTCTAGTACCTGTGTAAGCTGTGAAATCCTCTAGCAGTTGAGCTATGTACTTGAATTGCTGTATATATATCTATATATATCAAATAGATGTTAGCAGCAGGGGCTTCTAGTTTTCCTATCTGCTTATATCTTTCAAGAGACCCTTAAAAGGGAAAAATATGAGATTAATAGTTCAAGTTAAAAAAGCAGAGGATAATTTAGTTTTCATTGAAATCTAGCTTATATCTATTGTGTTCCGTGGGTTTGATTAGAAACATAGAAACAGGTTTTCCCCTTTCACTGACTACCCTTATTGTGTTACATTTACTTAAACCTAGGAAGCAAAGAATTGTCAACAGCAAGGTTCTCTCTGTTGGATTTGTGTCTTTCAAGGGCTTCGTATGGTGTTTTGGTGGATTTGTGAATGTCTCTCTGTTTTGTGCTGATTCATTGCAAATTATTGGGATAGCTTATTTCTTTATTTTGGTTATCATCAAGTATGCAATTAGAAAGCATGGAGCTAGAACTTATAATCTACTAAACCCTCACTCTAAAACCATCTAAGCTCAGTCCTTTGGCATCTTCATGAACTGGCTCAACCAAGTAGATGACTCAACTTATAACTTTTGTCTTGCTCACAACATAGTGGCTTCGTGCATGCCTCCAGCTGATTTATGCTGCAATATTCGTTGCTCATGCTAATACAGCATGAGAATGAAATGAGTGATTTACTCCCTGGAACTTCAAATCCCATTGCGTTTTCATTATATAACTAAGAAGGCTGAGATTAGGGACTGGAATTGCAGAATTAGAGTTTAGAAATTTTGGATTTACAGCCTGGTTGAAGAAGATTAATGGTTAGTCTGGTAATTTTCACAAGGATCTCCATATGTTTAAAAAAAAAAGGGGAAAATGAGATTTAGGAAAAGAAAATTATATTCATAAAAATCTACAATAACTTGTGGTTTCCTGTTGTAATGTATTTATAGCTTCTGTTGGTGGATCTCACTGTAATTGTCAGTAGACATAGCTTCAAATGTTGGCCTGCCATCTAGTGTGACATGAATGAGTGTGGAAAGAATTGAGAATACATTTTAATGAAAACATTTAATAGTTAATGCACTAGTTATCCAACCATGTTATGGGCAAAGCTCTGATGAAATACCAATTGAAAACAATTCCATGGTTCAGTTGCTTTAATTATTTGAGGATCTTCAATTCACATTGCTTTAAGAAATAACTGAAAATTGGCAGCAATTCACACTTCGATTAATAACCCTTAAATGTAGGTCATTCTCTTGAGCATTAAAGAGTTGTTCATAGATCTAATGGTAGTGACTTTGTATCTGACTCCTTGTTTTCTGTTTGTGCCTGCAGTGATAATAGTGATTCTGATGACGATGATTCAGATTCTTGCGCCTGTACCATAATGTAGATATGTCAGTACATTTTGTACAGATCTGCTGGATAGCTCAATGAAGCATTTTCTGTGATCACAGATTTGATAATTAGAAGTGAATTTGCTTCCTTTCAACTTCTTGTTGCTAGGATCAAAGGGCTGAGGCCAAAGGCAAGGTGTCATGCTTGTCAAAGTGAAGTTTATTGCCAGTTCATCAAAATGAACTGTTTGCTCATCAAAATGATGTTTAATACCCATTCACAACTTTTGTGGCAAGTTTTGTGCAGGCAGATTTCAGTTGTGTAGATCTCATCCCAGGATGAAGCCGATAGTAATAATGACTCTCAAAATTAGATGATATATTTAATATTTCGATTAAAACTGACTAGTTTTGGCATCGACTTGCATATGGATATGTGAGAAATGAACAGTAGTGAAGAGATTACTTTGGATGATTGTTTGCTGAAGTGCAGTTAGAAATGTTATCAGTTTGTGTTGGTAGCTTTCTAAGCTATTCATCACAGATATTGTGATATGAAATTGTGTATTCTGCTGCTGTTTTATGGGATCAAGTTTCCCCTAGAGCTCCCTTCTAGGAGCATGTATAAAATGTGCATGTTTCATATCAGAGTTATACTATAACGGTGATGTTAATTTTCACATGCTTGCATACAACTTTCCCCATTGAAGGTAAAGTGCAATTTGCTCCCTTAAATTTGTCATTAAGGGACAAATCATCCAATTTATTTTTTGGAGCAATTAAGTTTCAAAACACCTGTTCAACTGTCTCAAAAATAAAATTTACACATTAATTTTCCCATAATTAAGTTTTAGGTGATTTTTTTTACGAGTTTAAAGAGAAAATTGCCATATGATCCTAACCTTCTTTGGGGAACAACTTGGTTACCTTCATCAGATGATTGGTTCATTTGGTTGAAAATTTATTACATGATTAAGCATGAATTATAGTGCAATATTTAATTTGACATTTCAAGTAGTTATCTTTCATTAGAACGGATACTTCATTTTAAACTGATTAATGAATATGCCTCTTATTGTAAACTAAAGGAAATGATTCCATTTGGATAATGCTGCTGGCAAACGAGGATTAATTGGCATGTTTTGCCACCCTCACCATATGTATCTTTAGCTCACCTTTGAAACCAATTCTCCCAAAAAAATGGGTTGTTCTTGTTACTATCCATTGGGACAATCAGGGAGGAAATGGGATTGAATAAATGAAAGAATGAGGAGAAGAAAAAGGGAAGAAAATCAAACCCACTTGCTGATCACAACAGAACTACCAACCCAACTAGATTCTTCTAAAACCAATCAGAAGAAGTGGATCAAAGAATCAGAAGAAAGACAAACAACACCACCCCAAATTGTTTCACACTTGCCCAGTGTAGGCCTACAGAAAATAACAAGAGCAGCTTCTGGTGCATTTTTAATTCACAGATCCATTCAAACTTCCAATGCCAACTGTTTTCACTTCTTATCTGTTCTATGAAATTCTAGCCTCAACCCAGATTAATCAATCTGTTGTATAAAGGATTTGAACAATTGATTTGCTGTGAAGCCTCCAAATTGATGTTATCTAAAATGGGCATATCTTCAATTGAGTTTTTCTTTGATGATATAGCGTCCACAAGAATGTTGTTACTCTTGGTAATGGATGTGGCTCTGGATTGACAAGAATCAGCAGAAAATAACCAGTTTGAGAGACTGGCATCAACTGCAATTTCAGGTGTGGGTTTCCTGGCTTGTTGGTCTAATGCTGCTATATTCTCCTTTCTCTGGCGCTTCACTGGTGGCATTCCTTTGGCCTTCACTGCTTTCCACTGGCTGAGATTTTCTACTGGGTTCAGCACAGAGTAAACATACTGACTCCTAGCTCGAGCATTTCGATTCATCCCAAGTGATTTCAATCCTCCCTCATTCAAGTTCATATTTTCGGATTTTTCCTCTGCAAACTCAGTCAAAGAATCTCTCTTATTTGAACTCACCGATAACGACATGAATTTTTCAGAAAGCTCTTCTTGGCTTATTCTCACATCATCAATATCGCCACCACTACCGTCATCTTCATCTTCATCAGAATCATCATCGTCGTCATCATCCAAGTCACTTTCTTCATATGCTATTTCATCCTCTTCGTCATAGCAGTCAACGCAGTTTCGATATCTATAATTCGATGGATAAGATACCATTATTGTTGCTATCGAATCCCCATCAGAACGAGATGGAGACTGGCCTTCTTTTGCAGTTTCTTTGCTAATCCCTACTTTCTTTTCCTCTTCCTCACTTTCCCAGAAATAATCTGTACTTTCTTCTTTTGAAATCGGCTCATAACTCTGCACATTCAAGTTAAAGCTCACTTTCTTTCTAATTTTGCAGTTCAATGGCTCCTTATGCTTTTTGCTGCCAGCAATAGACACAGAAGCAAGCAAACTTAGCTCAAACTGCTAATGCATAAAAGGAAAGAATATGAAACAATAAAATCAGCAACTCACCTGAGCACAGAGTCTGAGTTTATGGGCTCCCCTGTTATATCAAGAACCGTAGAAGTTGAATTCAGAGGTTCATAGCTACCAAATCCCTGCAAGATTCAAGACAACAAACAAAAACTTGAAAGCATATTCAAAGAGAACATTAAGCAAATGGTGAATGTTGAAAGAAGAAGCTTACATGGTCCCCAGGTTGAACTCTATTGGCAGGCTTTCTGCGCTTTCTCTTGGAAGAAAAGCCAAAACAGCCAATAAAGCACCCCATCTAAGTTGAAGTGAGGAATTTGTGGCTAAAGCCTAAAGGGTCTTGTTGTTCATGGAGAGATAAGTTAAAATAGAGTAAGAGAGACCCATGAGTCATGCCATGTGAAGGATGAAATTTGAAAGTAATTTTGGCTCCAACGGTTTTTGAAAATAGGAACGTTGGACTTCAATAATGGAGGAAATGGGATTTAATAAAAGAAGAAGAAGGTGCGCAACTTTGTCTTCACTGCCTTCATTTGCAAACTTGCGGCTGCTTTTCTGTCACCTTTTATTTATTTATTTATCCATCTTAGGTTTACATTTTTTTTAAATTAAAGATTAAATGTTTTATTCATTGAAAGAGAGCCATGCAGATCCAAGAGTTACAAGCAAATAGGCCCATGGCCTTCAATATACTACAACAGATGAAAAAGTCTTAAAAGCCCAAAACATTGAGAAAATTCAATATACATCAGAATCCGAAAACTCAACAAAATACTTAACTCGTCCTTAACTTTGTAGTCACCACAAAATAGTGTTGCTCACCATTCCGATGGCGATAACTTCTGGTTATCTTTGCCGAAGAAAGCTTCCAACAACAATAGACAAGTCCATACAAAACTAACTAAAGAACAAAGGAGATGAATCAAATCAAGCAACCAACAACCCAAGCATTGCAGGATTGATGAAAATTAGAGCTAGCAGTGAGGAACGCACATGTAATTCTGGAATAAGGTGAAACTATGAAAAGCTAGGCGCTATTGAAGGAAAAGAAGAAACTTCTATGATCGATTTTAATTTTTATTGATGTTTTAAGATTCAGAAAATAAAGTTTATAGCATATATCTATCTCGTTTTTTTATTTTTTATTTTTTTTGCTCTATCCCTTTCACTAAATTTTAAGTATGAGATGTCATTTTATTTCTTTCAGTCATACGGCTATTTAATTTTCTCGGTATATATGTTGGTAGGGTTACGTAATGATTGAGTAGAATTCTATTATTAGGCTGCTATTTTCTATTGAACTCGCGCATATAATTAACTAATTCGGTATATTTTATCTTGTCGAATCAGAATTTATAATGTTGGACTGATCTGTTTGAAAATAACTTATATGTTTTTTTTTAGAATTCAATCTCATTCAAAATGTAAAGAAATTCATAATTATCCCCCGTTATCTGAATAAAAAACAAGGTGACTTGGTATAATTAAAATCGATAATATATAGAAGCACTCATCGTTAACTTATGAATCATCACTGTCACTGCCCGAGAAAACACCCCAATTGGCACAAGTCTGAGAGCTTCACAATAAACAATAAAGCAAGAAAAAGCTTTATTTTATTATTCTTTTTTAAAATTTATTATTTTTATTAAAGTATTTTTTAATCGTTTTAAACTTCGTTGAATCCAATCATAAGATACTACTATTGTATTTTAATAATATTTTATTATTTTATTTTTATATAAAAATTCTTGAAAAAAAAAAGATTATTTAAAGCTAAAGAATACATCAAAATAAATTAATATGCATGTTAATTACTCATTTTATCCTACATGATTATGTATTTGTAATAATATTTCGTCTGTCTCTATGGGAAAAACTCACGTGAACGTCACGTGACCAATATTCAAGCATCGAGTCCTGACCGTTCATGTAAATCGGGACGAATCTCTACCCTCCAAATCGCACACTCTACAAATTAGCCCTCGTATTCCCTCTCTTTAACCATAAAAATCTCGAGATTCTCTCTCTCTTTCTCCCTCTGTGTCTCTCGTTGCCCCAAAAACCAAACCCTCTCCGCCAAATCCCAAACCCAAAACCCCAATAGAAAGTAAAATCTCCCAAATTCCAAAACAAACCCATATCCGAATCCACTGAGAGACCTTTACTCATAACCATATAAACATAAATTTTATGGATTCAGATCAGGGAAAGCTATTTATCGGCGGGATTTCATGGGAGACAACCGAGGAGAAGCTCAATGACTACTTTTCTCAATATGGCGACGTTTTACAGACTGTGGTAATGCGAGACAAGACCACTGGCAGACCTAGAGGCTTTGGCTTTGTCGTTTTTGCAGATCCTTCCATCCTTGATAGGGTTCTCCAGGATAAGCATACCATTGATGGTAGAACGGTGAGATTTTTTTATCGTCGTTTTGTTGCTTTTTTGGTCCAATTTCGGTTAGGGGTTGGTTTCTTTCGGTGTGTTTTTTATTAGGCGCGGAGAATTTAATGTATGTTTATTGTTGTTAATTAGGAATCTTCGTTGCTTGATATGCTTTTTGGGAAATGATTTGCTGAACTAGTGATTCGACGAGTTATTGTTGTTTTCTGTCTTTGTTTATGTTTTTTTTTTTTCGCTTTTTAAGTTAACATATTGGTTGTGATTTGTTTTTATTGTGTTGTTATTGGAGATAGTGAATAGTGGATATCTGGTGTTCAATTTTTGAGTCGCAATGAATCAGTTTCTTACATAGTTTAATGTTATTTGATTTTCTGGGTTTTTTTTGGTAAATTATTATTTTGCAGTTAATTTTATTGGTTGTTATTTTTGGTGTTGGTGGTAGTGAGCAGTGGATATCTGGTGCTTAATTTTTGAGTATCAGTGTTATTAGATTTTCTGGTTTCTGATTTTTTTTATTTTTTATTTTTGGTAGTAATTCAGTTACTATTCAGTATTGCGTTTTGTGATTGATAATTTTGATTGTGTTAATATTATTAGCTACTAGAGAACTTGGTGTAATTGTTTTAAGTACTGTTTGCATTTCCAAGTGTCAGGACCTTTTAATAGTTCTTCCCCTTGTATTATACATTTCTATGTTACACAGACATTGCTTTGCAAGCTAGCTATCAGTAGAAAATAGAAACTGTATTGCACATGCTTATGCATTATCTTCACTTGTGTTTCCATTCTTACTAGAGATGATGCAAAGTTTTACGCCATGTCTTTTTCTGTTCCATACAATTGTGGTTTCCTTCAAAGAGAAGCATGTATGGAATTCTATGAATGATTATTATTAGAATTGATACCATGTGCACTTATGTTATCAAGTTACATCTTGCACTATCATGAAGTTTTCTCAGGTCAATTACTGATCTTTTTTAGTGGGTTCCTTCTTTCTCTTTTATATTATTAATTTTTAATATTTAATCTTCTGCCTTGCTTTGTGTTTCTCTGAGCCAGTTCTTCCCACTTCTGCAAACCTTTCTAATTTGTGGCCGTCACTTGTTATATGCCCCTGTGAATGCTATTACACTCTTTGCTTGTATCTCTCAGTGTCCACTAGCTCTTCGTGCCAGATCAAAGAAAAGGCAAAATTTTTTTTTCCTGTGGATTGTTTCTTAAAGAAATGAATATGTAATTATAAGTGGTCATATTCATATACATGTGTACATATGTGTGCTATTTCTCATAGAAATTTTGGAAGCATACAAAAGGTAATATGATTATAGAATTTTCCCATCTCCAATTGGAGTTTAGGTTCTCAGTTGACTGATTCCTCTGGTTTTCCAGGTTGAGGCTAAGAAGGCCTTGTCAAGAGAGGAGCAACAGACTACTGTCAGGGCTGGAAATCTGAATTCTGCTAGAAACACTGGCAATGGTGGAAATATCAGGACCAAAAAGATTTTTGTTGGTGGGTTACCTCCTACTCTTACGGAGGAAGGATTCCGTCAGTATTTTGAAGCTTATGGCCATGTCACTGATGTAGTAATAATGTATGACCAGAACACCCAACGGCCTCGTGGATTTGGATTTATTTCCTTTGATAGTGAAGATGCTGTTGATCAGGTTTTGCACAAAACATTTCATGATTTGAATGGTAAGCAAGTTGAAGTAAAGCGGGCTCTTCCTAAAGATGCTAATCCTGGTGCTGGAAGCCGCTCTATGGGTGGTGGTGCTAGTGGTGCTGGTGGTTATCAGGGCTATGGTGCTTCTGGGGGCAATTCAAGTTCATATGATGGTCGCATGGATTCAAATAGGTATATGCAGCCTCAAAGCACTGGAGGTGGCTTTCCTCCTTATGGTTCATCTGGCTATAATGCACCTGGTTATGGATATGGTCCTGCCAATAATGGTGTTGGATATGGTGGTTACGGTGGTTATGGTGGTGCCAGTGCTGGCTATGGTGGACCTGCTGGTGCTGCATATGGGAATCCCAATGTCCCAAATACTGGCTATGCAAGCGGCCCACCTGGTGCCCCTAGAAGCACATGGAGCAGTCAAGCTCCTTCTGGCTATGGTGCTATGGGCTATGGAAATGCTGCTTCTTGGGGTCAGCCAAATGCTGGTGCTGGTGGTCCTGGTACAACTCCTGCAGGTCAATCTCCTAGTGGGACTGCTGGGTATGGGAATCAAGGTTATGGGTATGGTAATTATGGTGGAAATGATGGGTCTTACGGGAATCCAGCTGGTTATGGGGCTGTTGGGGGGCGTGCTGGGGGTACCCCTAACAGTAATGTTGGCGGTGCAGGTGGAGAACTACAGGGGAATGGCAGTGGCTACATGGGGAGTGGCTATGGTGATGCGAATGGAAATCCAGGATATGGAAATGCAGGGTGGAGATCTGAGCCACTGGCATCTGGAAATTATGGGACTCCTCAAGCAAATGGACCTCATGGCGGGCAAGTTGGTTATGGTGGGGGGTATGGTGGTGGTCAGTCTCGGCAAGGCCAACAACAGTGATAATGAAGACACTGATACCAAGTGGGTCTTCATGGTTGTTTTATGGGTACTTCCTGCATTTGTCATGAGGTCCTTCAAAGATTTCTCGCTCCCAGCCCGGGAGAGTCTCTCAAATTGAATGCCGACACTCATTGGGACCGGTTGGATTGCTTAAATCCTAGTAGTTTGCACTACCTAGTAGTTTGCACTACCTAGTAGTTTGCACTACCTAGTAGTTTGCACTATCTATTTTGCTAGTCTATAATAACTAGTTCAAGGCGTACTAGGGCCCTTCTTTATTAGTATTTTTGCTTACTGAGTGTAGTTTTAAGTTTGGCGTGCTTATAATTGTCTGCTAGCTTTTCTGAAAACTTTCATTTCCTATCGTAGTGTTTAATCTATTGAGCTTTTAAAGTTTGTGTGTTGTATGATTGCAGTTGAGCCTGTCATTCATTTGGCCTGTTTGACTAGGAATAAGATAGTAAAGAAAATATAGAATTTAGACATGTTTGATTTAGTATGACAAGTAGGAAATACTGAGGTTTTTTTACTGATAGCAGTGGAGCTATGAGCTACTGGGTTGATCACTTCGTAAATGGGTAGCGATAATCATAGTGGTAGTTGACACTTTGAAGATGGCATAATCATTTTCCCCCTGTATTTGCCCTTGTGTTGTACAGGAGGAGATGCTGGAGTTCTATGGTGGAGTGACGTGTCCACTTATGGCCAGAGCTTCACAGTGGGGGGTGTTCAGTGTGGGGGTATTTTCCAGCATTGATTGGAATTTGAAGAGGACTTGTCGGTCAAAATTGTGAAGTTAACTTCTGAAACAGAGAAAGGCCATGTTCCAGCTAGGCGAGTCACCACAGTCAACTTGTTTGCAGATTCTTGGCATTACAAGTTATAAATTTCTCAATCATTCCAGGTCCTGGTGGCTAATCAATTTTTGGGGGCAAACATCTTGGGGTACGTTGATGTGAGCTGTTAGCCGTCTGTGTGACAAATCTGATTGGTTAGGCTATGGTGTGATGCATTGGAGTAGAAGTGTCATTCCAAAGGTTAATAACACCAGAGACGTTGATAGCGGAAGTGTAGGTAGCTTTAGGAATGAAGCAATTCAATTTGATAATGTTTGAGGCATTTTTTTTTCTAATAAAGAAAATAGGCTAAGCAACAGGCAAATGGTCTTTGCTTGTCTAGTACGATGCATTTTTTAATAGTCTAGGATGCGTTGAAATGGCTCGAGCTTTACCACTATCCATTCATTCCAATAGGAGTGGATAATTAGATTTTATTCATAATAATATTTTGGATGGGAAAATTATTTTGTTTTCTTCCATGGATGCAGTAAACGGTTTGAGGACGTTTGAATTTGCTTCATCGTGTGGATGGCAGACTTGAATATGTCTGTAATGGAGTTCTGTTAGTGGGTTATTGATTAGAGTGAATTTGCGAGGCAAACAGTCAGCCTCGTCTCCATTTGATGCGGTGGAATGAGTAGTTGCAGGCTCAGAGTTGAATCTTTCTTATTAGTGGAATGAATCTTTTATGGGTGAATTTGTATTTTAATTGTATTGATGTTAACCTTATCCTTTGTATATGGACTTTAAGAAGGTAACAATCGTACATGCTAACAATCCTTCTCTTATTCATGATGAACATTTTTTAGGAAATTATAGTACTTTGATATAAAAATATTAGATTCATGTAGAATAAGTTTAGGTAATAAATTCTTCATAATCTACAATTTTACTGAAATTTAAGCTTTATCATACTTCATATATTTGTGTTGCATCATGAAAATACATATAATATGTTATGGTTTTTAATTAATTTTTAATAGTCCAATTGGCTGTGCTCCAAATAATTTTTTAAGAAATTACTTTTAATTTCTGATAATTAAAGTATCAAATGCTTTAATTAAATATTAGGCTTTATTCTTTTATTTGATTAATTAGTTATTTAAGAGAAATTGAACAAGTTTATGTAATTAAGTAATTAAGGAGATAATTGAATCATTTTTCTTTTAATTAATTGGGGATTGCAAATTGAGAAATTAAAGTGTTTAACGCATCTGAGTAAATTTGAGATATATTTATTAATTAAATTAAAAATTAAATAATATTTTTATTTTTAAAATATAATATTATAAACTAATTTTATTATATTAAAAATAAATAAGTATTGTAAAACCAATTTATTATTAAAAAGGTGACGCATTGGGGTCACTAAAAAAGAGAAACATAACAAAAATATAAAAAAATGCCACTTCGACAAGTAAATTATCTTTAAAGAATTTCCTTTTTAAATTTAAATGGTTTCAATTTAATGAGTGATTTTATAATTTCTTTTTAATATTCTGGTTGATACCATAACCTTATTCTATAATCTCTCTAATTTAATACAATAACTTAGTTTTTAGATACATTATGTGATAAATAAAAATAAATTTTGAAATATTATTATTTTAGGGGAGTTATTTTTTAGATTTAAAGGTTTTATTTTTTATTTAAAAAAATAAAAAAAATGAGAACAACCGATATGTTATATAACATAAGATAATTTTCCCATTTTCATCAAAATAAATAAATGGATTTTGTTAAGAATAAATAATTTACTTGAAAAGTATTAAATAAATTTTTATACAATCATGTAGGTTTTTTATCCATTTTGAAATTAAAATGTTTCAAAATTATTACGGAAATTAAAAAAATTAACTAAATTAAATTATTAGTAATTTTTTTTTAGAGATTTACTATTTAGTATTTGGGTATTACCATTATTAACAAGTCAGTTTCTGCATTTTTTAAAATCTATTAAAACGTCTTTGTATTTTCTCTCCGTCAACGAAATAGTCATTCTATTCTTTTTTCCGTTAAAAATAGATAAAAGATGAGAGAAAAAAATTTTAAAATCTAATTTTTTCCTCAAATAAAACCCCTTATTTAGTATTTGAATATTACTATTATTAACAAGTCAGTACTTAAAATTTCAAAAATCTATTAAAATGTCCTTATATTTTCTCATATCTATTAAAACGTTTTTATCTCCTCCTCAAAAAAGAAGAAGACAAAATGACTATTTTATTGACGAAAAGAAAAAATAAGAATATTTTAATAAATTTCTAAAAATGTAGGAATTGACTTGTTAATAATGGCAATATCTAGAAATTAAATTATAAATATCTATTTTTTTATTCCAAATATAGCTACTTTTTAGATCATGAGAAATTTTTTTTAAATGACTTATTTTTTAAGCAAACTAATAACCTTGCAGGATTCTCAAATCTTGCCTCTTCTATTTAGAAGCTTTTATAAATGTTAGTTTTTGGATATTTGATAAAGAAAAATTAATGATTAAAGCATATGATGTTTGGTGGAGAAATTTGAATAATAATGAAACAAAGAATAATTTGTGGACTAAAATGAAAATTTCATTAATTGAATGGGACTACAAAGTAATATGGTTAATGGATGCTTTGTTGTTTTACTAACGATTCTTTCACCCATAAGCCTACTTATAGGTTGCAGTACCGACTTTATAAGTCGGTTTATATATTTTTTTATTTTTTATTTATTTATTCTAGAACTTTACTAAAGTAACTAGATTATACTTATCTCTATTATCTTCTAGATTTTTATAATTTGCCTCCTTAAATTAGAAAAATCTTTAATTTCCAATAAATTTTGAAAGTAGGTAAATTTATCTATTGAGATCGGCTTAGTGAAGATATTTGTAACTTGTTTGTCGGTCTTGCAAAATTACATGGATATTTCTCCCTTATCAATAAACTCTCGAATGAAGTAATGTCATAATTTAATGTGCTTCATTCTGTTGTGAAGATTGGATTCTTTGTCATTGCAATAGTTGACATGTTGTCACAATAGATAGTCATTGGCATCTTGATATCTTGTTGCAGATCTTGCAAAATTCTTAGCCAAATTGCTTCACATACGACGCTTGTAGTTTCTATATATTCGGCTTCAGCTGACAATAATGCCACTATCTTTTACTTTCTTGATGACTATGAGATTATCTTTGTTCCACAGAAGATTGCATATCCACTTGTTCTCTTCCTGCCTGGTCACTGTCTATATAACCAATGAGATTTGTTGCTTCCTTGAACTTGTAGAGAATACCAAAGCTCTTAGTTCCTTTGATATAGTAGAGTATCCTCTTGGCAGCTATGAAATGTGCCTTGCTTGGTTGGCTCATGTACCTTGAGACAATGCTCACAGCATGAACTATGTGAGGCATTGTATTTATGAGATAGATAAGTGATCCAACTATGCTTCAAAAAGTTGTCTTATTCGCCCTTTTTCGATTATCATTCTTCGTTAGCTTTTCATTTTGCGCCATGGGTGTTGCTAATGGTTTGTAACTTGCCATGTTGAACTTCTTGAGTAGATCTTCTGCATATTTTTCTTGAGATGAGAATATTTGTCCTGGCTCTTGCTTCACTTGCATTCCAAGGAAGTATTTCATGAGACCAAGATTAGTCATCTCATATTCTTCCATCATAGATTTCTTGAACTCCTCCATCATCTTAATGTTTGTGCTTGTGTATATCAAATCATTCACATAAAGACATAAGGTTAAGAAATCTTTCGGATCTCATATCTTGATTTAGAGTGGTGCCTTGCTAGGACTTTTGATGAAGCCATTGTCAAGAAAATACTTATCAATCTTCTGATTCCAAGCTCAAGGTACTTGCTTTAGTTTATATAACACCTTCTTAAGCTCGTAAACCAAGTCTTCTTTTCCTTGAATGATGTAGCCTTGGGGTTGCTCCACATATACTTCTTCTTTGAGCTCTCCATTGAGAAAAGCAGACTTGACATCTAATTGGTAAACTTGGAGCTTGAGTTGTGCGGCTACTGCAAGCATTGGTTTAATTGTCTCCATACAGACCACTAGTGAAAATATATCAAAATAGTCTATTTCAGGCTGTTAGGAATATCTTTTTCGCCACTAATCTTACCTTGTATTTATAAATTCAACCATCCTCATTGTATTTGATACTGTACACCCATTTAAGCCCTAAAACTTCTTTGTCTTTTGGCTTGTGAACTAGCTCCTATGTTTCATTCTTCTTTATCATCTTAATCTCTTCTTCCATTGCTTCCACCCATTCCTTTTATTTGATTGCTTCATGAAAACTTATTGGCTCTATGGTAATGAAATTGCAACAGTGAGTTTCTCTTACCTCGGTAGTAATATTTGCATACTTCGGATTTGGCTTCCTCAACCTTGTAGATCTTCTTTGTTGTTGTTCTGCTTGCTGTATATCTTCAGCTCCATCTTAACTTTCACTTGCTTGTGATGATTCTGGAGATGGATCTTCATCTACTATTGCTAGAGGTGACTCAAACCTCAGTGATTATTGTGGTGAAGCCTTCACTTCTTTTTCTTGACTTCCTTCTGATCTTGATATTCTTGGAGTAATGACTTGTCTTTCAACTTTGTTGTCATCCCAATTCCAAGTGGCATTCTTGTTGAACTCGACATCTCAACTTACAATTAGTTTCTTTATTTTCAGGCTATAGATTCTATAACCCTTTGATTGTGAGCTATAACAAAAAAATATCCTTTTGTCGGTCTTCTCTTGAAGCCTGTGTCTATTAGCTTCTAGTATGTGAACATAGCAAATGCTTTCAAAAACCCTTAAGGGTTGCGTTGAAGGCTTCCTTCCACTTCATGCTTCAATAGGAGTCTTATTCCGTACTGCTATTGTTGGGCATCTATTGAGTAAATAGACTACTATGTAGACAGCTTCTGCCCAAAATATTCTTGGCATTCTTTTTTCTTCAAGCATTGATCGCGCCATCTCTATGACTGTTCTATTTTTTCTTTCAGATACTCCATTCTGTTATGGAGAATATCCAACAGTGAGTTGATGATCAATACCTTTATCTTCATAGAACTTGTTAAACTCCTTTGACATATATTCTTTTCCTCGGTCACTTCTGGTGACTTTAATCTTCTTGTCACTTTGATTATCAACAATATTCTTGAATCTTTTAAAAATCTTAAAGACTTCTGATCTTTCAGGCATGAAGTATACCCAAGTCATTTTTATATAGTCATTAATAAAAAATAAAGTATCTTTATTGGCTTATTGAAGGTATCCTTATTGGTCCACATATATCAGTGTGCACCAACTGCAAGGCTTCTTTTGTTCTCCAGCAACCTTTGTTAGGAAATGGCTTTCTATGTTGCTTATCAAGAAGACATCCTTCACATACTTGATCAACTACTTGAATTGTTGGTAGGCCTTTCATTATCTTTAATTGATGAAGTATCTTCAAGCCTTGAAAGTTGAAGTGATTGAACCTTCGACGCTATAACCATGATTGATCTTGTAGTACTGTCATAGTTGTCTCCATTTTTAGGTAGACAATGAGAAAATTTTTTTGTTGTTGCATTTTCACTTTTTCAATTATCAAATTTTTATTTTTATTATCAAATATAGTGCATTTCTCTTTAAATCAAGAATATAGAGTACTTTAATGAATTGTGTACCTTTTCTTGTATTGATAGCAAGAGTGTCAATACCATTGACATTGACTAACTGTCCATTGTCTAGTTGTACTCTACAACTAGAAAAGCCTTCTCATTAGGAGACATGTGATTGCTACACCCACTATCTAGATACCATACCTCATTATCTCTTTCTATTTTTTGCTTTACTGCAGATTGGCACGCAAAGAAGAGATGATTACCTTGATCTTCTTTTTTGGAATAGTGAGCTTGATATCTTTTCTTAGTTAACAATCTTTTTCCATGTGGACATATTTCTTGCAATGTCGACATTGATTACTTTCTCTAAAGAAGCAGTTTTTCTCCAAGTAGATGGTTCTTTTACAGATTTGGCATGCAGATATCTTTTTTTACTTTGACTTTGATTTCTTTCTCCTTTCTCTTCTCTTCCATAAAATTCTTTAAATTTCTTACCACCAAATTTGGACTTTTGAGACCTTTTATTTAATTTAGAGTGAAAGACATTTTCAATAGAGTTTTGATCATGCCTACTCAATTTTTGCTCATAAGTTTCTAAAGATCTAACCAACTCAGTTACTGATAGAGTGGCTAAATCCTTAAATTGCTCAATACTAATAGTTATTGTATTAAATTTTTTAATAATAGAAATTAATATTTTCTCAACTCTTTGATAAAAAATTGTTTCTCCATATATTGTTATTGATTTACCACTTCTTTAATTCTAGAATAATATTCTTTAATGGTCTCAGAATTCTTTATATTCAAATTTTCAAATTCTCTTCGTAGAGTTTGAAGTTCAATAGTGCGTATCTTGATACTGTCTTAAAACTCTTCCATCAAGGTTTTCCAAACTTCTTTAACAGATTTGGCCCATCTATTCTCAAAAAAAGTGATTCCGCCAATACCATTTAGATGTAGAATAAGGCATCTCCATCTTTTCTCTTCTCCTCCTTTAATCTTTTTAGCTCTTCTTCATTTGGAGTAGAATTACTTGCCATAATCACTCCTTTCTTTATAATCTCCCATAATTCTTGAGAGACAAAATATGTCTTCATTCAAATGGCCCCATAATCATAATTTTCTCCAGAAAAGATTGGAAGTAATTTATTGATAGAGGAAGAAGCTATGGTGATTGAGTTATGAAAATTATTTTTCGATTAGGTAATATTAGATAGAGGGTAATTTTAATTAAATTCAGTTATTGATCGAACAAGACTCTGATATCACCGTTAATTTTTGAGTATTTGGTAATGAGAAATTAATGATTAAAAATGAATGAGATTTGATAGAAAAATTTGGATAATAATAAAATAAAAAATAATTTGTGAACTAATGAGAAAATTTTATTTATCGAGAACTACAAAATAATTTGACTAATGAGTGATTTGTTTTTCTACTTATAATTCTTACACCCATAAAGCCTATTTATGCAGTACCGACTTTATAAGTTAGTTTATATATTTTTTAATTTTTTTTATTTATTCTAGAATTTTGCTAAAGTAAATGTATTATACTTATTTTAGACTATTGAAGATAAGTAATTACAATTCTATTATCTTCTAGATTTTTGCTAACTTGATTTTTAATCATAAATACTAAAATCTTAACTTTTGAGTGTTTGCAGATATAAAAAATATTTATTTTTAAATAAAAATTGGAGATTAAGAGAATAGAATTTAAGATTTTTCGTATTTATTTAAATACATTTACTATCGGATTAAGTCTGTGGAGACTATTTTTTAAAATATTATATTGTAACTATTAAATTCTTTCATACTTAATAATGAACCTATAATATGGGCCGAATATGCAACTTGCATTGTGACAGAAACATAAAATTACTTAATTTTCATTTTTTTTTCCTAGGTTAACAAGCCAAGTATTCAGCCCGACAAGATAATAAGTAGTCTTGCCTTTTAGTTTTCCAAAATTTCTACATTATGTTAATTGTTAAATGACTTGTCAAAATACAGTATTTTTAACTTCTTTTAACCACAACTAGGGATTGTTGCCTCTAATTTCATTGCCAATTTCAATTCTGGCCAACATAAGCTCCTGCTAGGACAGTAATTGTGGGACTCTATCCCACATGGATGGAGTAAAATTTATATAAATGATGTATAAGAGCTACTATAAAATTATTAAATAATTTCGATTGATTATTCTAAGTTAAGTATATATATGATTTATTTATTTATTATTAATTACATAACGACTAATAAAAAAGAGAACATAACTGATGTGGTTGATTAGACTCATGTCGTAGACAAGTGAACATATGCTGACGGAAATCCTTTGTATGGATACTGTAATATCTCAATATTTGCAGTCCGAGAGAATACAACCTGCATGCATGTTAATTACCTCATTTTTTCATTGATAAATTAAATTAAGAATAGATAAATGAAATTAATATATATGCTAATACATCATTAATTTGTGTGTTACCTGATAATTTCCAAGCGTATATGTCCTAAATCCAGCAGCACAATAGTCGAAATAGTATTCCCATTTCTTAATAAACTTCTCGTCAAATCCCATGGCCAGAATTTTGCTAATTAATAACAATTAATAACAAAAACCAGTGACCATTAAAATCATTTGCTAAACTAAGATTTGTATTCTCTGTAATATGTCAAATTATTTATTTTATTGTTGACATGAAATGTGAAAATATAATATGTTTACTTCTGGTTGTCCAAGAAATTTTCCCTCCAGCGTCTCAAAGTATGGTAGTAATGACTTCCTATATTTTCCACATGCTCCACACTGCAGAAAGAGAATATTATTTTGTTACAATGAGAAAGAATAAGTAGCAGCCTATTTGAATAGTGAGTCATACCAGAGCCTTGAGGCAGCATTCATGGCCGAGATTACCCGGCTGAATGAAGGCAGGCATCCACCAGGGAATATATATTCCCTAATAAAGCCTGCAGTCCACCTGTCCTCCTCGTAATATTCATCCGGCATTGATGAAAACTGAGGGGAAGCAACCAACTTTAGAATATCTGTCTTTCGGGAATCTTCTGTAATTTGCTGTTGTGATCTTGCTTCTCAGTAATGTAATTAGCACTCAGAATAAGTTAGTTGTGTTTGTAATTGATTCCATTTTGGCATTACCTGTAGAACAAAAAGTCCGTCTTCTGACAATAATTTGTCGCAGCAACCAAAGAACTCCTCCATGTATTCATGTCCAACATGCTCTATCATTTCACTGAAAACACGCCATTCTAACTGTAAATCCTGTTTCGCTTGATACTCTCAGATGCAAATATTTTTGTGGATATCGATTGAACTCACCAAGATATGATTCTATCGTACTTACTACTTTCAGGCAATTGACGATAGTCGCAAAGTTGAAGCCTGATATGGTCCTGACAATAAGAATTGGTCGTAAGTTTTTTAAATGAAGGTATATTAAGGATTTAAAGATATATATTAAGGTAATACAGTTGTACTCTATGCCTCGACACATACCTGTAGCCAACTTCTTTTACTTTCTTCTCTGCAAATTTCAGTTGTTCCTCGGACAAAGTAATGCCAGTGTATTTACATCCAGTTCGTTTCACTACTTCAATTGCAAAGATTCCCCACCCACAACCTATGTCCAGAACTTCCTGCTTCGGCTCAATTCTTGCCTAGATTGGTTCCAGGTGAAGAATGGGTACATCTGTAAATTAACACCACGTAAAACTCTAAAAAGAAAATTGATAAAATAATCGTGGATTGAGCTCACTTTTTCAATCAGAATAGAAAATTTCCTAAGCTGCGCCGTTTGCAAGTCTTCATCTTCCGTCTATAAAAAAATAAGCTCCCCTCATAAATAAATAGCATCATGGACGGATAAGATGAGATTACTTGTTTACCTTAAAGATTCCACAGGAGTATGACATGGTTTCACCCATGAACAGAGCAAACATGTCATTACTCTGGAAACACAAACCACAAACGTTAGAAATAATTAAGCTTCAAGTGGAGAAATTTTAATTAGCGCGCGCAGTTTAATCCTGGCACAAACGAATAATGATCTGATACCAGGTCGTAGTGTCGAGAGATATTCCTGCGAGCTTGTGTAAGAGTATTTTGCCTTAAAACATGCTGGTACACCAACTTGGCCGATGCAAAAGTAGCTGTGAATAACAACGGCGTCCACCAACCCCTAAAACCCATCTCAACGTGAATTCTTAACATGCAAAGATCAAACAGCGACAACTACTTCTGAAATCTGATTCGTAGTTTTACCTTTTCTTGTTCGATTTTGAAGCAGAGTTATTGGCAATCAGTAGCTGCAAAATGATTAAATTTGGAGATTAAAAACAAATAATTTGAGATTAAAAACGGAGTACTTGCATATCTCACCATGATAAGATTTAAGAGGCCTTCATCAGCATCAGCAAAAGAAAAATCTCCATCAATATAAGCTTCTGCAAGACCTACGTCTGCCCGTGTCATTACCTGTCAAAAAATTTTCAAGTCCTTGTCAATGCGGTACGAATTCTCTGTATAATATAATTTTCTGCTACGCAGTTATGAAGAAAGACCCATGCCTTCCAATAAAACTGGGGATTATGAATTTTCAAATGAACTTTCAGGGAACATTTTATTCCGCTTCCCTCAAAAGTGAGATCTGTGCCATCTGCTTCCTGCAAACTGAGAAATGGCAAAGTACATCATCAGTACATAAATTTTTCTCGTCCGACTGAATTCAAACATCAGTTGAGAATTATTACGATCAGATTAGGATGGTTTTATATATAATGTATGTGATATGATAAGCAAAACGCTAGTAGAAGTGGTAATTACATTAAGCAGCCAGTGGAGATGAAGGATCCCAGAAATCTAGTAACAACACGTCGGCCCAGAGTTTCAAACATGGAGGGTGCCTTGTGTATTTGATTTCTCACTGAATCAAAGCTTTCTGGATCGGCCATGCTGCAGTTCACAGAAGTAGAAGTTGTCATCGACATTGAGCTACACACAGATAGAGAAGCTATATGCTAAGCTAAGAAGCTCACCTTCAACTATATTATAATTAACACGGAGCAACTAGTCTTAGACTTTACGGCAGATTTGGACCGGATCTAATTTTTGCTACCGATATTCAATGGAGACTCACGATAGGTTTTCAGAAAGGGAATTTCGAGACGTACGACTTTCAAAAGTGTAATGAGAACCGCAGATCTGTTGCAAAGTTCGAGGCAAAAATTTTACTGTTTAGAATGTCAATTTTGTATTTTAATTTTTTTTTGGATATTTTTCTAATTTTGCATATTATGATTTTTTTCTATTATAAATAGCCTTTTTTTGACTATTTGATACTCACTTTTTCAATCTTTCAAGAATTCAAAAAAGACTTTTCGGTTTTTAACCTCTCATTTCTGTTATATCGTCTTAGCCAAACGTTATTGGTTAAAACTCTTGATGGAGTCTAATCAGTCCTTTATCAGATTGGTATCAGAGTGAAGTTCGTTTATGGCAGACAACAAAGAGGCGCGACTTGCTGCAATTGATACATCTTTGGTAGAATTGAGGGAGATGAATTGACAGTTAGCCCTGCAATAGGGAATCCACCAACCCATCGGGGCCGAACGCCCCCAGCCAGTTCCAAATCCTGTTGTCGCCAATCCTGTGCCTGCAAATCCCCAACAGAATTATTAAGAAGGTAACAAAATAAAGATAGACCTTCAAAATTTTTCTGGTTCATTAGATGTAGAATTTATTCTTGATTAGTTGGCGGAGTTGGACGTTTCTTCGAAGTTATAAACATGGAAGAGGTTCGAAAGATTCCGCTTATGGCCTATAAATTAAAAGAGGGTGCAGCAGCTTGGTGGAATTCGGTTCAAAACGAACGCTATCGGAGAAGGCTGAAACCCATATGAAAGTGGGTGTTGATAAAGCAGATGATTCAACAACGGTTCTTATCTAGTAATCATGCTCAGATTTTGTATAACCGGTATCATGACTGTGTACAAGAAAATCGAAGGGTGGATAAATATACCGATGAGTTTTGCATAAGAACCGTTAATTGTGATGTTGTAGATATGGATTGCTATAGAATTTTGCTAAGTTGCCCTTAGCAGTTCGATGCTGATGCTGATGCTTTGCATAAGGGGAAGGAGAATTCATACATGTTCACATAAAATCGAAACAAGATTATTATTTTATCTTCCGGTTCTGCAAAACATTCTAAAGTGGAAGGGAAGAATATTGTTGTTGTTTCCATGGGAGTGGAAAGGCTATCAGGCGCAGTTGAGAAATCTGGAGGCATACTGGCTTTATTGGTGAGAGCAACAGGTGCAGCGGAGGATGCGCCATCTTTACCACCACCCGTCAAAGAACTGTTGAAGGAGTTTTCTAGGATAAAATCGAAACAAGATTATTATTTTATCTTCCGGTTCTGCAAAACATTCTAAAGTGGAAGGGAAGAATATTGTTGTTGTTTCCATGGGAGTGGAAAGGCTATCAGGCGCAGTTGAGAAATCTGGAGGCATACTGGCTTTATTAGTGAGAGCAACAGGTGCAGCGGAGGATGCGCCATCTTTACCACCACCCGTCAAAGAACTGTTGAAGGAGTTTTCTAGGATAGTGGAGGAATCCTCTAAGCTCCCACCTTTGCAGGATATCCAACATCAGATTGATCTCATTCCTGGATCAAAATTACTGAATCTACCTCATTACAAAATGAGTCCAAAGGAGAGTGAAATACTCCAAGAACAAGTTGAAGAATTATTGAAGAAGGGGCATATTCGAGAGAGCATTAGCCCCTACAAAGTACCTGCCCTATTAGTTCCAAAAAAAGATGGGACTTGGAGAATGTGCGTGAATAGCAGGGCCATCAACAAAATTACAGTTCAGTATCGATTTCATATTCCACGACTGATGATATGTTGGATCAGTTATTCGGGTCTAAAGTTTTCTCTAAGATCAACCCTAAAAGCGACTATCACCAGGTTCGGATTAAGGAGGGAGATGAATGGAAGACAGCATTCAAGACTGAGGAAGGCTTGTACGAGTGGCTGGTTATACACTTTGGTTTGACGAATGCACCTAGCACTTTTTATGCGACTTATGAACCAGGTTTTGTTTCCTTTCTTATGCAAATTTGTGGTTGTTTATTTTGATGACATCTTGATTTTTAGTGGCAGTGAAGAAGAACATTTACATCATCTTCGCCAAGTCATGACAGCTTTGCAAAAAAGTGAGCTGGTTATTAATATAAAAAAAATGCATTTATATGAAGGAGGGCGTTCTATTCCTGGTATTTGTTGTTAGTACAGAAGGGATACATGACAGCTTTGCAAGAAAGTGAGCTGGTTATTAATATAAAAAAAATGCATATATATGAAGGAGGGCGTTCTATTCCTGGTATTTGTTGTTAGTGCAGAAGGGATACATGCTGATGAGAAGAAGGTAGAAGCAATACGGAATTGACCTATTCCCAAAACTATTTTTGAAGTTCGCAGCTTTCATGGCCTTGCTACTTTCTATCGACGGTTTATCAGAAATTTCAGCAGCATCATTGCTCCTATCACAGATTGCTTGAAGACAGAGAAAGTGCAAAAATTTGCTTGGACTGACACTGCCAACAAGAGCTTTGAAGAGATTAAAGATAAGCTTACTTCTGCCTCTATTCTTCTTCTACCCGATTTTGATAAACTATTTGAGATTGAATGTAATGCTTATTGAGTTGGGATTGGCAGAGTGTTGTCATAGTCTAAAAGGCCTATTGCCTTCTTTAGTGAGAAATTGAATGAAGTTAGAAAAAAGTGGTCTACTTATGAGCATGAGTTATATGCAGTATCTCGGACTTTTAAAACTTGGGAGCAGTATCTGATGGGGCGAGAGTTTATTATTCACACGGATCATCAAATTTTTATTCACTTTAAAATTAAAAAACATATGACTAAGATGCATGCTCGATGGGCAGTTTATTTTGGAGCCTTTTATTATGTCATAAAACAAAAGGCTGACCACAGTAATAAGGTGGCAGATGCGTTGAGTAGGAGGGCTGCTCTGTTAATTACAGTTAATCAGGAGGTTGTGGGTTTTGAATTTGTGAAGGATTTGTATGCTATAGATGATGACTTTGCTGATACATGGGCTAAAGTCCAAGCTCACCAGTTTGCTGATGGGTTCTTGATACATAATGACTTTCTTTTTAAGAACAACAGGTTATGCATTCCTCGATCTTCCCTACAGGAAAAACTGATTTGAGAGGTCCATGGAGGAGGTTTGAGTAGTCATTTGGGGTGTGATAAGACTATTGTTGGGTTAGATGAGCGTTTTTACTGGCCACAATTAAAAAGAGATACAAGTCAGATAGTCTAGAAGTGCCCAGTTTGTCAAACTCAGAAGGGTCATTCGTAGAATACAAGCTTATACACTCCACTGCCTATTCCAGCATATCCTTAGGAGGACTTGTCTATAAATTTTGTTCTTGGTCTTCCACGTACTCAACGTGGATCTGATTCCATTTTTGTCGTTGTTGACAGATTTTCCAAAATGACGCATTTTATTTCTTGCAAGAAAGCTAATAATACTTCTCATGTGGCATAACTGTTTTTCTATGAGGTTGTTCGCTTACATGACATTCCTAAGACCATTACTTCTGACAGAGATGTAAAGTTTTTAGCTCACTTCTAGGTAACTTTATGGAAACGTTTTGAAGCTGAATTTCGATACAGCAGTGCTATCCATCCCCAAACTAATGGACAAACTGAAGTGGTGAACCGTACGCTTGGCAATTTTCTTCGCTACATCTCAGTAATAAGAAAATTGCTTGGAATCTTGCTCTTGTCCAAGCAGAATTTGCTTACAACAGTGATATCCACAGCTCCATAAAGATGTCACCCTTTGCAGTTGTGTACAGAAAAATCCCAGCGGATACAGTTGATCTTATTGCCCTTCCTACAGGTTCTCACAATAGTATTGCAGTAAGCAACTTAGCAAAACAATATGTGGATGTTTTCAAACAGGTACAACAATGCTTTACAGAAGCTAATGACAAATATAAAGCTGTAGCTGATAAACATAGGCGTTTCAAGTCCTTCAATGTCGGTGACCAAGTTATGGTGTATTTACGCAAGAAACGTGGTAGAGGACAGAAAAAGCTTGACTCCAATAAGATTGGTCCATTCTGGATCATTCAAAAGATTAATGACAATGCCTATGTTATTGACCTCCCAAATGAGATGAAAATTTTCAAGACGTTTAACGTGGTGGATCTATTTCAGTACTACCCTGCTGATAACAACTCGAGATCAAGTTATTTACAAGTGGAAGGGAATGACACAGAGCAACTAGTCTTGGACTTTACGGCAGACTTAGACCAGGCCTAATTTTTACTGCCGACGTCCAATTGAGACCCACGATAGGTTTTAAGAAAGGAAAATTCGAAACACACGACTTTCAAAAGTATGACAACGGTTACAAGATTGTTACAAAATTCGAAGCAAAAATTCTATCGTTTAGATGATCAATTTTACATTTTAATTATTTTTTTGAATATTTTTATAATTTTGCATATTAAGATTTTTTTTCAATTATAAATAGACTTTACTTAACTATTTAAAATTTATTTTTTAAATTTTTCAAAAATTTTAATAAAATTTTTTTATTTTTAATATATTATTTTTGTTATATTATCTTATTTAAATATTATTAATTAAAATTTCTAAAAGAATTTAATTAGTGTTTTATCGATACCGAAGAAGATAAATATATGGAATTAGAATGGCAGTTATTGCTGTTAAAATTTCTCTTGATTTGGCTCACTCAAACAATCTTCCGACATGCAATTTATAGCTTTTTGGAATACTGTACGAAAAACATTAATTTTTGGCATTCTCTTATATTTTAGACACTTTAAAAAATATCAATAAAAAATATTAAAATATCAATAAAAAATATTTTTTTGGTAAAAAAATAAATTATTTTTATAGAAGTTATTTTTTATTTTTATTTTTTAGACTTTAATAATATTATTAACATTATTATATACAAATTTATTAATAGCTTTTGATGATCTGAGATCCAGAAAAATATGATTTTTATAATGGGTTCTGTAAAATTTAGAAAAAGCCTCCTCCTAGAAGAGAGTATTTCTTCTTTTATAGATTTCCTTTTGTCGGCTATGCCAATAGAACGAATATCAATAGACCACCTGTCCCTGCCACGCTGATACGGACGTACGAGGGAATCAAATCTCTGCCCCATGCGTAACGGCCTCTGATTCTCTCAGGGCGCGGGTAGGTGGGTCTGCAGGATGGATGGATGGATCCTCTTTCGGGTTCTGGGCTGGACCGGTGAGTAGGGACAAAGCAGAGTCTAAATGGGATCGGCCCAAGGTGCAGGGGAGACGAGGCCGGCCTGGTGGAGAGAGCCAGATAAATCCGATCGTGAAACTTAATGGACTGGGTCCAGCTGGCGTGAATGGCTTGAAGAACTCTAATTAATGGGCTATTTTCATGGGCCTGACTCTAGACGGAGATAAGATGAACTCAGAGGTCATCAGCTTTAAATGTTAATATATTAAAAAATAATATCCTTTGGATAATATATTAATATATAACTAAAAAATCCTAACTTTTATCTATTTCCAATTTCATTTTTTTTTATATCCGATTATTATAACGGTTGAATACAACTGACAGCGGATAAATGATAATTGTTCCATCTTCATCTTTTATATATATATATATATATATATATATTCTCAATACTTAGAATCCGATTGTTGCAACGGTTGAATAAAACCGATAGTGGATAAGTGATAATTGTTATTAGTTAATAACTAATAATTAATTTTTAATTACAATTAAAATATTCTGAGCATTTGAATATATATAATTGTTGTTAATATGGAAAATGATAAAGAGAAGATATATATCATATTATTTATTTATTAATGAAATTTATATAAAATTAATATATATAAAATTAAAAAAAAATCTTTCTTGTACTTTTCATATGGATTTGTATTAAAATTTATTTAAAAAATAAAAAAATTCCTTACTGATGTATTATATATTTTTTTAAAAAATAAAATAAAAATTTTTTTCTTTTAAATTGATTTATAAAAATTGATTAAAATAAAAAAATTAAAATTAATAAAAATTTAACTCAATCACATTTAAAATAAAAAAAATATTAATATAATCTAAAAATAAAACGACTAGAAACTAAAAAACAATGATGGTGGGTATCACGAGGGCTATTACGCTCAAGTCAGACTGTATCATAATGGCCCTCTAGTCAACTTTCTTTTCATTTATCTTCCTGTACTCTCTATGATTTTTCTATTTTTTCTTGCCTTTGGGTCTTCTTTCTCTTGGAGTTATTCACTGTAGGAAAAAAAAATTTAGCCAGTAAATACTAAAAATATATATTTTTAATTTAAATTATTAAAAAAATAGAATTTTTATATTTATATGCTAAATTTAAAATCTTAAATGATAAAATCAATTTTTATATTTATTTTAATTTTAGTCATCAATTTCAATTAATTTTAGTAAAAAAAAAAATTTAATCCATACATTATGCCATGTCATGTTATGATGATTTTTTAATAGAAGTTATTTTTTAAAATGATTTAATTCTTTTATGAAAAAAATATTTTTTAATTAATTTTTCTGACCATTTCAAATGGCAAAGCATGTGAAAATATTTTTTAACTTTTTACAACCAAAATATTATTTTATGTCTCATTCTCATCTATGTGACGTCCATCAAATCAAAAGCCTAACTCCGGCGTGATGATATAATTGAAGGTGGGTTCTTACTTGTGTGGTGCATGTTTTTTTTTTTTTACAAAGATGGAAACTTTGCACCTACCTATTGAAGCATCGTGTTGCGCAAAAGCCAAATGTGTCTTATTCATGCATTTAACTTTCTCATATGTGATTTATTAATTTTTTATTATTGAATCTTGGAGGATTGGGAGGAGAGAGAAACCAAAATAAAATAAAATTATTGAGTGATATGATATATTATTTGTTCAAAATATTATTTGTGGTAGCAATCTTTTATTGGTCCACACAGTGATTATTCGTAATTAAGAAATTTGAACATCCAAACTCAATCATTCCGAAATATTTGAGACTATGATATCTGGTCATGATAAAAAGACTCGTTTAAGAGAGTTGATAGAGTTTTCATATATTCTACTTCTAATCGTTAGACGTTGTTATATATCAATTCTCAAAAACTCAATTATCATCAGAGTCCTTATAAATTAATTAGGATAAATCAGATTTTAAGAAAAAATAATTAATTAACCTAATATTCTTATATTATAAAAATAAATTAAAGTATAGGGTCAATGTATGCATTTTACTACTCATTTACATTAATTTCATCGGCCATTTCACTTGTCCATTTAAAGTATTTTTCTGATTTGAGCGTCAAAGTGAGAGTCTCTAGACTCCAACCACCTCGTTTCTTCTTTTTATAGATTGCCAAATAACACAAGAATTATTTTCCGCCATATTATTTAATTCTATTATCGAGATCTATTGAAAATTTTTTTATCACTTAGAGAATTTCAGCTTACTAAATAGTTTCTATTTTATTCCTAATTCTCTTGCTCACCTTCAAATGGTTGAAAGCACATAGGCAGTTATCAAATCTGCGGTCAATATGGGAGTTATTATATCTTTCACATAAGGAAGTGGGCAAGACACCCCTTTCATGGCAGTAAAAAATGGACCTCAACATTCTGAATAATGTGCAAATGGTGAAGGAAACCCTTGTATTGCTTAAAAGGAGGTTTCTCATGCTGTTACTAGGATGAGCAAGGATGTTAACTGCATGATTATGACCCTTGAGCAAGGCTTAGAGCAATATAACAATTTTCTCACCGGCGAGGATGATAACTGTATGATTATGACACATTTGGCTTTTGCGCAATTGCACAATCCATTAGTAAGTTGGTTGTAAATCAACCCCTCATTAAAGTATATTTTGAAATCTTTTAGTGATTATTCGGCATAAAAAAAAGTTTATTAATATTTTAAAATAGTTTTTAATTTTATAGTTATAATAATTATATAATTATTTTTAAAATCTTTCTCTGTGTAGATTTATCTTCTCCTCAATAAAATGTCAATGTAATTTATCAATAATGTTCCTACTCAAATAATTTGGCACAATAAATGCATTAAAGATAAAGTTTCTCTATAATTTTTCTATTATAAATTTAAAAGTTAATATATTAAATTCACACATTTATATTTTGAATTTATAATAAATTAAATTTAAATATATTAAATGTTTAATTGACATATTATCTACCCTATCATAAATAATTTGGGTGGATAGCTAATAAAAGACTCTCTAGAATTTTAAAGAGGGAATTTTTTCACTCTCTATATATTCTCTTTATACTTTTATAAAAGAAATTTAAAATTTAAACTCCATTTATTTATAAAAATTAATTTATATTTAAAAATATTTTTTTTGAAACAATAGAGTCTTAATATTTGAGAAAAAAAAAATTGCTAATCCAAGTGCGACATAGGGTTTTTAAAGGTCTTTTAAAAATTTATAGTAAAAAATATAAATTTAAAAATAAGTAAATATTAATTATAGTATAATAAAATAAATAAATAATAAAAAATTATGTTAATTTAATTGCTTATTAGATATTTTATTAATATTTTCTATTTTGTTTATTCGAAGAAAGTAGAAAGTTCAACTATAATTGATAGGCTATGCACACGTTTATCTTCTTTTTTTTTTTTTTTTAATTTAAGAACAAAACAATAGAGTACTCCCTCTGTTTTTTTATCTGTCGTTTGATACAAAAAGTTATATTATTTTTTAATTAAAATATATATATCTATACAAATAGGATGAATCTAATTAATATTTTAAAAATATTTTATTTATTAAAAAATAATTAATAAAAAAATATTTAGTCGTATATTTGAATCATTAAATGACACTTATTTTGAAAAAAAAATCTAAAAATGAAAGTTGCTAGAGTCTTCCAACAACAATGGCGGGGCCAAAATTAAAGCACCTGTATGATAATGAATGCTACTCAACTTTACTTTTCAACTTTTTTCTAAACTTTTGTTTTTCTTTTTTTTTTTTTTAGAAAATCACTAAAATATCTTACGCAATATATAATAAAAAAATTCAAATACACTATGGCCCAAAAAAATATGTAGTTCAAATTGGCCAACTCATATCAAAGGCCAATAGACTGAACTCAATCTAAGGATTTAAGTCTAAAGCTCAACCCTAATCAAACATGGTTTTGTGAGAAAATAAAGAGCAGCGTTGCCATCTCCTTATCATTTCTATCAACCCCAAGATGTAAGCCCAGCCTTAAGGAGAATAAAGCTCCAAATACTCCAATAACATGCAATCACAAAACAACACCAAGATGTAAGCCCCACAAGACAAGGCCGAAAGGACCAAATCTACAATAGAGATCTGTCCCTTGACTGCGATGCGCCAAATAAAAACACTCCTAGGATTTTTTAATAGTTTTGATGAAAAATTAGTATTAGATTTTTATGTGTTATTAAAATTTATTAGGCAGTTTTTATTTATTTAAATTTTAATTAAAATCTTTTATATTTTATATATTATTATATATTTCATTCATCTCACAATTACTTTTTATTTTTAAAATAATAAATAATGAAACATTACTATTAAAAACGTCAATTACATTAACATTCTCGGTATTTATTAAAAATCTCAATTTAATTAGTATTTTTTAAAATAAACATTAATTTTATAAATTATTTTAATTTCACACTACTTTAATAAATATTTTTTTAAATCATTTTAATAATTATCCTTGAAAAAAATTTAAAGAGGAGAGAGATGTGTGATTAAATTTTAATTTTGTCTTTTCTCCTTCAATCTCTCAAGGTCTAAGGTGAATATAGAATAGAGTGTGAAATCTTAATTTTCATTCCAGATTCTTAAATCCACTTTCCCATTTAATATTTTTCTTTTTTCTTTTCCTCATAATCACCCCTTTAATATTTTTCTTTGATCGTCTTAGTTATGTAATCTTCTGTAATTTGCTGCTGTTATTGTCTTAGAATACTTTAACAATTCTGGTAGCCCAGGCAGCCGTTCATCCTTTGCTCACACAATATATACTAATCTTACAGAAAATACAAATCTTAGTTCAGCAAATAATTTTAATGGTCACTGGTTTTTGTTATTAATTAGCAAAATTGTGGCCATGGGATTTGACGAGAAGTTTATTAAGACATGAGAATACTATTTCGATTATTGTGCAGCTGGATTTAGGACATATACGTTGAGAAATTATCAGATAAAACTAATTAACAATGTATTAGTATAAATGTTAATTTCTGTTATATGTCGTTAATTTAATTATTTATCAATAAACAAATGAGATAATTACTATGCATGCAGGTTGTATTCTCTCGTACTGGAATTATTAAGACATTGTTGTATCCACACAAAGGATTTCCATCGGCATATGCTCACAGTCTTCCACACAACCCTAATCAACCAAATCAATTGGATTCTCTTCTTTTTATACAAACTTTAAGTGTATTAGCACTGAAAACACTTAATAATTTCTATTTCTAACAGTTAATTCAGTTTAGAAATATCAAGTTTGTTCATCATTTTGAATTAAATAAAAAGTGAATCTAAAAATTTATTTGAGTTTGGAATGTTTCATTTTACATAAAATTTTGTAAATATAGACTCTTTGTTAACCCATCTAATCAATGGTAAGCTTACACATACCTATTGAAGGATGGGATTAATTATGCAGTTTCGCAAAAAGCCAAACGTGTCATAATCGTGCATTTAAAATCCTCACCTCACCTGTGATCCAATCCTTCAGGTGGAAAAAACGCCGTTTAATATTTATTTATTAAAATCAATTAAAATATATTTAACATTGTTTTCATTTTTCGGTTCTATAAGGTGAAAGCTACTTTTTTCTTTAAATTATGTGAAAGGAAAAAAATATTTTTATTTAATTTATTTGTAAAATTATATTTATTGTTACATGTTAAAGTGATTATTTTAAATTTTCACTTTTATAAGGTGAAAGTATATTTTTATTTTAATTGAATTATAATAAAAGAAAAACTTAAAGAATTTAAGTATGAAAAGATTAATAAATTTAAATTTATATAAGTTTTATAAATAATTTATATAATAAATATTTAAAATCAATTATAAAAATGAGTTTTTATTTTGAGCAAAAGAACTTTTTTTTAAATAACTTCTAAATATAGATAAAGAAAAAAAAAATTTTTTTTGAAGTTATTTTCAGTAAGAGAAATGGAGGCTTAAATTCTTATTCAAAGAATGCATGGATACAAGGGAATTTACCTTGAGAGCACCTGACGAATTAACAGTACATGATTCCCAAAAGATATAAATTGCATATTCGAATATTTTTTCAGGGAGCCCATTCAAGACAGATTTTAAAAGCGATCACTGCCATTGTCATCCATTGTTCCATCTTGAGCGTTATCATATAATTGAAGGTGAGCTTCTTAGCGTAGCATATAGCTTTTCAACTTGTGTGTAGCTCACGATCGATCTGATAACGTCTACTTCTGTGAACTGTAGCATGGCCGCTTCAGAAAGCTTTGATTCAGTGAGAAATCAAGTACACAAGGCACCCTCCATGTTGGAAACTCTAGGCCGACGTACTGTTACTAGATTTCTGGGATCCTTCATCTCCACTGGCTGCTTAATGTAATTTCCACTTCTGTTAGGCTTTTGCTTATCATATCACGTTATATTAAAAACCAACCTAATCTGATCAGAATAATTTTCATATGACGTTTGAAGTCCACAAAATTTATGTACTGAACTTGATCTTTATATATATTATCTGATAATGTACTTTTTGCCATTTCTCAGCTTGCAGGAAGCAGGTGGCACAGATCTCACTTTTGAGGGAAGTGGAGCAAAATGTTCCCTAAAAGTACATTTGAAAATTCGCAGTCCCCAGTTTTATTGGAAGGCATGGCTCTTTCTTCATAAATTGTATACCAGAAAATAATATTACAGAGAATTCGCACCGCATTAACAAGGACGTGAAAATTTTTTGGCAGGTGATGACACGGGCAGATGTAGGTCTTGCAGATGCTTATATCGATGGAGATTTTTCCTTTGCTGATGCGGGTGAAGGCCTCGTAAATCTTATCATGGTGAGATATGCTATTGCTCCGTTTTTCTTTTCTTTTATTTTCTCCTTTATAAAAAAAAAGAAAAAAGTTATTTGCTTTTCATCTCCAATTTTAATCAATTTGCAGTTACTGATTGCCAATCAATCTGCTTCAAAATCCAACAAGAAAAGGTACAACTACCAATATGATTAAGTAGTTCTCGTTGTTGGATATTTGTATGTTAAATATTCAAGTTGGGATGGACTTCAGGGGTTGGTGGACGCCGTCGTTATTCACAGCTACCTTTGCATCCGCCAAGTTGGCGTACCAGCGTGTTTTAAGGCAAAATACTCTTACACAAGCTCGCAGGAACATCTCTCGTCACTACGACCTGGTATCAGATCATTATTCGTTTATGCCAGGATAAAACTGGGCTCAGGAGAATTTCTCAACTTTAAGCTTTATTTCTAACGTTGTGGTTCGTGTTTCCAGAGTAGTGACATGTTTGCTCTGTTCATGGGTGAAACCATGTCATACTCCACTGGAATCTTTAAGGTAAACAAGTAATCTCATCTATCCATTTATGATACTATTTATTTATGAGTGTATTTATTTGTTCATAGACGGAAGATGAAGACTTGCAAACAGCACAGATGAGGAAAATTTCTATTCTGATTGAAAAAGTGAGCTCAATCCACGATTATTTTATCAATTTTCTTTTTAGAGTTTTACGTGGTGTTAATTTACACATGTACCCATTCTTCACCTGGAACCAATCTAGGCAAGAATTGAGCCGAAGCAGGAAGTTCTGGACATAGGTTGTGGGTGGGGAACCTTTGGCATTGAAGTCGTGAAACGAACTGGATGTAAATACACTGGCATTACTTTGTCTGAGGAACAGCTGAAATTTGCAGAGAAGAAAGTGAAGGAAGCTGGCTTACAGGTATGTGTCGAGGCATAGAGTACAACTGTATTACCTTAATATATATCTTTAAATCCTTAATATATCTTTATTTAAAAAACTTACGACCAATTCTTATTGTCAGGACCATATCAGCCTTCAACTTTGCGACTATCGTCAATTGCCTGAAACTACTAAATACGATAGAATCATATCTTGGTGAGTTCAATCGATATCCACAAAAATATTTGCAGCTGAGCATATCAAGTGAAACAAAATTTACAGTTAGAATGGTGCGTGTTTTCAGTGAAATGATAGAGCATGTTGGACATGAATACATGGAGGAGTTCTTTGGTTGCTGCGACAAATTATTGTCAGAAGACGGACTTTTTGTTCTACAGGTAATGCCATAATGGAATCAATTACAAACACAACAACTAACTTATTCTGGGTGCTAATTACATAACTAAGACGATCACAGCAGCAAATTACAGAAGATTCCCAAAAGAGAGAGATTCTGAAATTTTTATTTCCCCTCAGTTTATATCAGTTCCAGATGAATATTACGAGGAGTACAGGCGGAGTGCAGGTTTTATTGGGGAATATATATTCCCTGGTGGATGCCTGCCTTCATTCAGCCGGGTAATATCAGCCATGAATGCTGCCTCAAGGCTCTGGTATGACTCACTATTCAAATAGGCTGCTACTTATTCTTTCTAATTGTAACAAAATAATATTCTCTTCTGCAGTGTGGAGCATGTGGAAAATATAGGAAGTCATTACTACCATACTTTGAGACGCTGGAGAGAAAATTTCTTGGACAACCAGACGTAAACATATTATTATATTTTCACATCTCATGTCAACAATAAAATAAATAATCTGACATATTACAGAAAATACAAACAAACATATGAGATATATTATAATCTTAGTTTAGCAAATGATTTTAATGGTCACTGGTTTTTGTTATTAATTAGCAAAATTCTGGCCATGGGATTTGACGAGAAGTTCATTAGGACATGGGAATACTACTTCGATTACTGTGCAGCTGGATTTAGGACATATACACTCGGAGATTATCAGGTAAAACTAATTAACGATGTATTAGTATACATGTTAAATTTATCAATGAACAAATGAAGTAATTATGATGCATGCAGGTTGTATTCTCTCGGACTGGAAACATTGAGACATTGGGGTATCCATACAAAGGATTTCCATCAGCATATGCTCACTTGTCTTCCACACAAGGCTAATCAACCAATTCAGTTGTGTTCTCTTTTTTATACCCTCAAGTTCAAAGAAGAATTGTTGGGGTGGATGAGAATTTTCATATGTGTAATCAAATAAGAAATAATTGGGCAATTTCATGATATTTTTCTATTAAAGTAAGTGGGTATATATACAGATTACAAGACCTTGTTAAAACAACTCCTAATAATCCTCTATCAATCAATTAGTCTATGATTATATAATCTCTTATGATTATGTATTATGTTCACACTCTAACACTCCCCGTCAAGTTGGATCATAAATATTTATCATGTTAAAATTGTTAGAAAGATATTTTATTTGAGGCCCATTTAAAATTTTGGTGAATAGATCACCTAATTAGTCTCCTGTTTTCACATAACTAGTGGAGATTAAATTTTCTTAAATTTTCTCACGGATGAAATGACAATCAACTTCAATATACTTATTTAGTTCATTGTATACTGGATTGGAAGCAATATAAAGAGTAGTTTGATTATCACACCAAAGTTTCGCGGATGATGCAACATCTACCACTTTTGGATCCCACCTAGTCAGTATTAGAAAAACACTCAAGTGCAGTATGTCCATGATCTCTGTAGAGTATACCGAGTTCAGGATCCCTTTATAGATAACATAAAATTTGTTCTAAATCGGCCCAATGTCTCACCATAGGTGCAGACATGAACTGGCTTACAACGTTTATTGCAAAAGCAATATCTGGCCGAGTCATCACTATAAGAAAGTTCAGCTTTCCAACCAACCTCCTATACTTCACTGGATTATCATAAGGGTCTCTATTATCTTTTGTAAGACATATATTAGGAATCATTGGTGTGGTACATAGTTTAGCTCTCATCTTCCTAGTTTCTGCAAGTAAGTCAAGGACATACTTCATTTGAGACAGGAAATTTTTTCTTTTACTCCTTAAGACTTCGACTCCTAAGAAATACTTAAACTGACCCAAGTATTTGGTATGAAAACTCGCATGCAAGTAGTTTTTGAGAGAAGAGATCCCTGTACTATCATTTTCTGTAATGACAATATCATCAATATATACAACAAGGAGAATAACACCAGTATTTGAATTTCTATAGAAGACTGAATGATCACACTTGCTTTTTTTCAACCCAAATTTTTGAACAACTTTACTAAACTTTCCAAACCATGCATGGGAATTCTGCTTTAAACTATACAAAGATTTCTTCAAATGGAAAACTTTTTCATACTCCACCTGAGCAACAAACCCTGGTGGTTGCTCCATATATACCTCCTCTTGGAGGTCACCATGTAAAAATGTATTCTTGATATCTAATTGGTGTAAAGGCCAATGCTGAGAAGGAGCTAGGGAGATGAACAAGCGAACTGATGTCATTTTTTAGCCCTAGGTTTGGGCATAACCTTTGCCGACAAGACGGGCCTTAAGCCTTGCTAATTGACTTTGATGGCAAAAACTCATTTACAGCCCACAGCCTTCTTGCCAGATAGTTAATCAACTAGTTCCCTAGTATGATTTTCATCTAGAGTTTTGATCTCTTTAAACATTGTATCACGCAATCCAGAATGAGTCATAGCCTCTTTAACTGTCTTAGACAAAGAAATGGAATATAGAAAGACAATTAAGGAGGTAGAAGAAGAAGACAGGTGATCATAAGACAGAAAGTTAGCAACAAAATAGATAGATTTACACTGTCGTTTACCTTTACGAAGACTAATGGGGAGGTCAAGGTCACTCGGTAGTGGATTTGATGGCAAAGAAGATTCTGGTACAGGACATGTATTATTAGGTACTAGTCTCCGAGAGTAAACTTGAACAACTGACGGTTTAACAGAAGGCTGAGTATTCGGAGGAATGTTACCATTAGATTTTTCAGCAGAAGACATACTCGAAGAGGTCCCACCATCAGATATGATTCTATAGATGAGTCACTCATCATCATCCTCTTGATCAGGAGAGATTTGTGCAATAGGATAAAAAGGAACTTGCTCGGAAAAGACTACATCTGTTGAGACCAGATACTTGTTGAGGTCTGGAGAGTAACACCGATACCCTTTCTAAAAGCGAGAATATCCCAAAAAAACACACTTTAAAACTTTAGGATCAAGTTTAGTCACACGAGGTCTGACATCTCGAACATAGTAAGTACTGTTAAACAGTCGTGGTTCGAGAGGAAATAATAGCTTTTTAGGAAAGAGGACATTATAAGGAGTATTACCGTTTAGTACTGCGGAAGGCATGCGATTAATAAGAAAGCATGCAGTAGAGACAACATCAGCCTAAAATTGCTTAAGAACTTGTATTTGAAACAGTAGAGCTCTAGCAGTTGCAAGGAGATGTCGATTCTTCCTTTCAGCTATTCTATTTTGAGTGGGTGTATCAACACCTGACGATTGGTGAAAAATATCATGTTGAGTCATATAAGCCTGGAATGATTCTGATATATATTCTTTAGCATTGTCGCTCCGTAAAATTTTTACAGAAACATTAAATTAAGTCTTGATTTCAGCACAAAAGGCAGAAAAATGAGAAAACACTTATGAATGATGCTTTATAAAATAAATCCAAGTCATTCTAGAGTAATTATCCATAAAAGTGATAAAATATTTGAATCCAGTCATAGATCCAACCGAACATGGACCCTAAACATCTGAATAAACTAATTCAAAAGCAAATTTAGCTCGTTTATTGACTCTAGGACTTAAAGAGTTTCAATGATGTTTTGCAAAATGACATGACTCAAATTCCAATAAAGATATCTTATGAAATTTAGGATATAGCTTCTTCAAAACCGGTAAAGAAGGGTGTCCCACCCTATAATCTGCTTCAAACGGAGACATGACACTGGAGCAGGCAACGGACTAAGGCACCCATGCCTCCAAAATATAAAGACCCCCAGATACATGTCCTTTACTAATAATTTGTTTCGTCATAAGATCCTGAATGAAACAATGATCAGAAAAAAAAAAAAAAAACACAACAATTTAGGTCTTTGTTAAGTTTATTCACAGAGATTAAATTAAAGACAAAATTAGATAAACTTAGCACAAATGATAGGGTAATAGAAGGAGTAGATTTAACAATCATAGAACCCTCAACATTATAGGTTGACCCATCAGCTATAATAACAGGAGAATGTGCTCTATGAGATTGAATGCTAGTAAAATTATGAAGATTACCTGTCACGTGATCCGTGGCACCAGAATCAATGACCCATTTATATAAAGAGAAAATAAAACACGTTTTACCTGTCTCAGTCGCTAATGAAGATGTTGGGATAATTTTAATAATATGAGTTTTACTGTGAGAAACCATTTCAACCAAAACCCTATACTCCTTACCTTCAAATGAATTAAAGTAAAACAATAAAATCTAATTCAGTGAACAGTGTCAAAAAACACCTCCACTCAATATCCAAATGACAAACGAACCACAGATCTGACAAAGGGGTTGCAAGGTGACTTCGGTATCCTCCTTAGGTGGACGGCGAGAGATAAATATGAGCTCTAAATTTCCAAAAATTTAAAACTTGACAAAAGAGAAAAAAAAAATTAAATCTCTACTGGAAGGACTCTAATACTATGTAATCAAATAAGGAATAATCCGGCAATTTCAGTATATTTTTTCATTGAAGTAAATGAGTATATATACAAATTATAAGGTCTTATTAAGACAACTCCTAATAATCCTCTATAAATCAATTAGTTTATGATTATGTAATCTCGTATACAGATTATTCATATTCTAACAATGTGAAAAAAATATTTTCATATCTAATGAGTTGATTTTAAAAGTGGTCTGCTTATTTTTAATTGAAATTAGAAAAAAATATTGTCATATCTAATGGGTTGATTTTAAAAGTGGTATGCTTATTTTTAGTTGACATTAGAGTGTTTGTTTGAGTTGTATTTGGTGGGTTTATTAGATTTGTAAAGACTTATCCATTAACCTAAAAAAAAAGGAATTTTCTGCTATAAATAGAGAGAAAAGTTGCTGGAAATTGAATTTTTCCTTGTATTACTCTATTTTTATTAATGAAGTTAGAAGTTGATTTTTCTCTTTGTTTTTTTTGTGTTATTTTTAAATTTTAATAATATGTTTGTTAAAGTTGAAGATTCAATTGTTTTATTATTGTAAATTTGATTTTTTTTTCCTTATAGAAATCGTATTATCGGTATTTTTAGTTGATATTTTTCATTTTTAATTAGTTATTTTTTATTTTAACTCACTATTTTTTATCCTATTTTTAACAATGAACATAATTTATTTTGATTTTTAACAAGAATTTTGCATGTGAATCTGCCAATCTAATAGTCCATATTTTCACTTTTTCTCCCTCATTTTAAACTCCTAATTCGGTTTAGGAGTGTGAAGCTTGTTTACCGGATTGGAGGCAGAGCTCGAGCTCTTTTGCATAAAATAAAAATAAAAAAATAAAAAATTATATTTACCTCAAAAATATTTTTATAAAAAAATTTTATTTATAAAAAAAAATTTATTTATAAAAAAATGATAATTTTTATAAAAGTATTTATTAAAAATAGATAAATTTATTAGTTTAAAATTATTTTTTATTTTTAAAAGTATATAAATATGAAAAAAATTAAACAAATAATTATTTTAAAAAATTACATAAAATTGTTATAATAGATTATATATTTTTAAAATTTTTATTAAATTAAAAAAATTTAGAATTTTAATAATAATAAAAGCACGTTAAAATTTCATATCATCATATCTTTTTATATTAAAATTTATTAATAAATTTTTAAATTTATTAATAAATCTAATAAAATTATTAATGAATGAAAATCCGTTAATAAAATTCATTCATACATAGCAACTTTTTTTTATAGTGTATTAAAAAATTAAAAATAGTTTTTAGTCATATTTAATTATAAATTAAAAATTATTATTTAAGCTAATTGGTTTAGGGGATAGCCCTCTTAGGTCCATAGAGCTATGTAAGTTTTTTTTTTTTTTCAAATTATACATAAAATTTAAAAAAATTAAAATTATGTTTGCCCTAAAATATTTTTAGATTTAAAATAATTTTTATTCCAAAGTGAAACTGTCAAAGTTCACGTCAAGCATACCAATTTTATAAAAAAAAAAATTATAATTAAATGTCAGAACATAACCACTAGTATATAAAGGTAAGATATTATTTATTAAAAATAATTAAAATATTTTTTAAAAAAATTAAAAAAATAATTAATAATTAAAATTATTATTAATTATGAAAAATTTATATAGCAAAACACTTTTTTTAATAATTATTTTTATTTAGTTTTTTTGAAATTAAATGTATATAAATATGAAAAAGAATAGATATTTTAAAGAAAAAAATTTTAAAAATTTAAAATATTCATTAATTAATTTTTAATTACTTAAATATTAAAAAATATAGAAAATATTTAATTAAAAATATTTTCTATGAAACGATCAAAATCTAAAATATATAAATTTTATAAATTTTTTTTATATTCTTCAATAACTTTATCTTTTAAAATTTATATAAAAATTTATTAACGAATTTAAAATTCATTAAAATATTCACCCATGAACAGAGCAAACATGTCACTACTCTGGAAACACATGCCACAACATTAGAAATAATTAAGCTTCAAGCGGAGAAATTTTAATTAGCGCGTGCAGTTTAATCCTGGCACAAACGAATAATGATATGATACCAGGTCGCAGTGTCAGAGAGATATTCCTGTGAGCTTGTGTAAAAATATTTTGCCTTAAAACATGCTTGTACACCAACTTGGCCGATGCAAAAGTAGCTGTGAATAACAACCGCGTCCACCAACCCCTGAAACCCATCTCAACGTGAATTATTAACATGCAAAGATCAAACAGCGACAACTACTTCTGAAATCTGATTCGTAGTTTTACCTTTTCTTGTTCGATTTTGAAGCAGAGTTATTGGCAATCAGTAGCTGCAAAATGATTAAATTTGGAGATTAAAAACAAATAATTTGAGATTAAAAACGGAGCACTTGCATATCTCACCATCATAAGATTTAAGAGGCCTTCATCAGCATCAGCAAAAGAAAAATCTCCATCAATATAAGCATCTGCAAGACCTACAACTGCCTGTCAAAAAATTTTCAAGTCCTTGTCAATGTGGTACGAATTCTCTGTATAATATAATTTTCTGCTACGCAATTATGAAGAAAGACCCATGCCTTCCAATAAAACACTGCGACGGATCGAAGAAAAACACTCCTAGGCATGTTTTAACCACCATATGTGAGACTTTCGAAGAACACTTCTCACTATTTCTAGGCAGAGAGAGCAAATTAGCATATTACCTAAAGGACCCCACTAAGATGTCACTCAATAGACAATGCACAAAAGCCTTTAATTACATAACAAACTTACATGAATTTATTTCTAATTTAGTATTTAGTATATTTTCAACCAAATATTTAACCCACTACAAAATTTTTTCTTTTTTTTAATATATTTTTTTCCAAGTAAATCTCCCTCTTTCAATTTTTTTTCTTTTTTTAGTTTAATAAATTTTTATTGTCACTGTACGTAACTTAACTATATTCCAATTAAAGAAAACAGAGACATTTCATTTTATCCATTACTTAAGTTTTGATTAAATTACATATTAATTCTAAAATTGTATATCTATTAAATCTATTATTTATTTAAACTTTGATTATGCAATATAATTAAACTATTATTCACTTGGTCTAATTCTAATAAGGTAGTAAAATTTTCAAATAAAACATAATTAACAAATTATTGAATTTATTCAAATAAAGTTAAGCACAAATCTTAAATCTTTCAAAATTTTCTACAAACTTTAATTCTCTACTCTTCCTTTTCTTTCCCTTTGAAATTTTATTTTTTCCTTCCATATAAGCAAATAAATCATATTAATACAACATCCTTCATAAATATTTACATAAAAATTATATTTAAAATTTTTAATATTTAGTTATTATTCACTCTTTCTTTTTAATTCTTCCTCTACCTTGAATTTTTAATTAGGGAAAGGACTTGATGAGTTGGGTGGAAAATTGAAAGAAAATGGAGTTGAATTAAGAATTTAGGAAAAATTTGGGAATAGATGGACGTCACTCTTTTGGGAGGAAAACGGTTTTTTCTAACTTTTTTTTTATAAAATTAATTTGATTAAATAGCTAGATTGATCCACTTGTCTTTAAATTAAATTTTATTTTATTTTTTTATTTTTTTTATTCTTTTTCTTTCTCCTTTTATTTTTTTATTATCATTATTATTATTTTATTTTTTTCGATGTTACAAATTTAGAATTACTTAAAATTATTACCACTACTCATAACAAAAAAGAAAAAAATTGAAAATAGAATATATTTTTTTTAAACTAGTACTCCTTATATATTAATTAATAAAGAAAAATTAAAAGTAATACATCCTTTCTAATAATCATCGATTATTATTTTTTTTATAAAATTAAAGAAATATATATAATATATAGGTTGTCTTATTTTTTATTTGATAATTTTTTTCAATTATTAATATTTCATTTATTTTTATTATTTCTTAGAAAATATTTTTAAAATAAAAAATTAAAAACTAAAAATCGCAAATATTAATTTTTAATAAATTCTACAAAACCATTATATTTCTTTTCGATTTTTACCATATTATTATTAACAATTATATATATATATATATATATATATATATATATCTTTCAATTAATTTATAAAATATATATTTATTTTATTATTATAAAAAATTACTATTTAATTCTCATATTATAAAAAAATTTATTAATTAGATTCTTAATTTTAATAAATTTATTAATAATTTTTTTTATTAATTTTAATTTTAAATATTTTATTATTTAGTTTTTATAATATAAAAAAAATAGTTGATTTCTTACTTTTATATCTATTATTATTTTCTCCGGACATTTTAAATTTTTTATAAAAAAAATTTACTATTTAGTTCATTTAATATGACAAAATTAATTAGTTGATTTTTTAATTTTTAAAAATATATTAAAATGTCTTTAGAGTATTTAAAAATATACTAATTAATTATTTTATTAGTTTGTCCATTAAGTATTTTAGTATTTAGTTCATGTGCTAAAAAAAATTATTATTTTGCTTCTTAATTTTACAAAAATTTTTACTAGTTAATTCTATTATTTTGAGGGCATTTTAATTTTTTTTAATATTTAATACCTAAAATTAATAGCGAGATTAATTAATATATTTTTAAAATGTTATAGATATTTTAATATATTTTTTAAAATTAAATAATAAATTAATAAATTTTTCAAATTTTTTTATTTTTGCAATGTTTAATGATTAAAATTATTATAGAGATTGATTGATACACTTTTTATAATTTTATAAATATTTTAATATATTTTTAAAATTAATAAATTAATTAATAATTTTTTTATATTACAATAATCGATAATAATTTTTTATTATAATATTATATACTTTATAAAAATAATTTAATATTATTTTTATATGTAATTATTCATAAAATTATTTATATCATATTTTAAAAATATATTTTTATTACTTTTATGTAATAAAGTATAAGTTTATTTTTAGACAAATAACTTTTAAAAAGCAAATATTTTTAATTTTTGTAAAAATAAAAAAAGTCGTACGCCTTACCAAACACATCTTTAATTATCTTCTTTATTTTTAATTATTTCTCTTATTTATTTTTATCATATATATAATACTTAAAATTGTATTAAAAATAAATTATGAAAAGTGAAATAAATTCTGGAATTTTAAAATTAATATATATATATATCATCGTACTATGCAGAATTTAGCATTTTCTCGTCTATTCTCTTTGCATTATTAGATCTGGAATAAAGAAAAAGACGAGTAAAGGGAAAATGATTGTACTGTCCAAGTTCTGTATTCTTGTGATGTGAACCAGTAAACAGGGAAAAGTTCTTTTCTTAAAAAAAAAAAGAAAGAAAGAAAGAAAGAAAAAGTTCTCGTTTATTATAATTTTTTTTTTTTTTTATCATAAAGAAGAAAAAATTTGGGGAAGCTAAGTTTAAGCTTCCAAAATGAGACTTATCCACCAGATTCTCCTCAGCCAAACAGATCAGAAGGTGGAAAATAAAAAGATCAAATTTCAGAAAATTAAGATCCTGAATATCAAAAATAGGAATCTAATAAAGAAAATATATAAAAGCATTTTAAATTAGAGTTCGCTGGAAGAGAGATATTAATGAAAATTTTATATTGATTATAACTAGGACTTTCCAATTTCCATCCAATGGAAAGGATTTATTTATTTATTACTAATTACATAACAACTAATAAAAAAGAACATAGCTTAGTTGGTTGATTAGCCTTGTGTGGAAGACAAGTGAGCATATGCTGATGGAAATCCTTTGTATGGATACCCCAATGTCTCGATGTTTCCAGCACGAGAGAATACAACCTGCATGCATGTTCTTTGATAAATTAAATTAAGAACGGACAACAGAAATTAACATGTATACTAATAAAACATTCATTTGTGTTACCTGATAATCTCCAACCGTATATGTCCTAAATCCAGCTGCACAATAATCGAAATAGTATTCCCATGTCCTAATGAACTTCTCATCAAATCCCATGGCCAGAATTTTGCTAATTAATAACAAAAACCAGATCCCATTAAAATCATTTGCTAAACTAAGATTATAATATATCTCTCATGTTTGTTTGTATTTTCTGTAATATATCATACTAATTATTTTATTGTTGATTTATATACATAAAATTATTAATTAGTTTCTGAAAATATAATAATATGTTTACCTCTGGTTGTCCAAGAAATTTTTTCTCCAGCATCTCAAAGTATGGTAGTAATGACTTCCTATATTTTCCACATGCTCCACACTGCAGAGGAGAATATTATTTTGTTACAAGAAATAATAAGTAGCAGCCTAATTGAATACCGAGTCGTACCAGAGTCTTGAGGCAGCATTCATGGCTGATATTACCCTGCTGAATGAAGGCAGGTTTCCACCAGGGAATATATATTCCTTAAGAAAGCCTGCACTCCGCCTGACCTCCTCGTAATATTCATCTGGAATTGATATAAACTGAGGGGAAATAAAAATTTCAGAATCTCTCTCTTTTGGGAATCTTCTGTAATTTGCTGCTGTGATCGTCTTAGTTATGTAATTAGCACCCAGAATAAGTTAGTTGTTGTGTTTGTAATTGATTCCATTATGGCATTACCTGTAGAACAAAAAGTCCATCTTCTGACAATAATTTGTCGCAGCAACCAAAGAACTCCTCCATGTATTCATGTCCAACATGCTCTATCATTTCACTGAAAACACGCCATTCTAACTGTAAATCCTGTTTCGCTTGGTATGCTCAGATGCAAATATTGTTTTGGCTATATTACTGAACTCACCAAGTTATTATTCTATCATATTTAGTAGTTGCAGGCAATTGACGATAGTCGCAAAGTTGAAGGCTGATATGGTCCTGACAATAAGAATTGGTCGTAAAGTTATTAAATAAAGATATATTAAGGATTTAAAGATATATTAAGGTAATACAGTTGAACTCTATGCCTCGACACATACCTGTAAGCCAGCTTCCTTCACTTTCTTCTCTGCAAATTTCAGCTGTTCCTCAGACAAAGTAATGCCAGTGTATTTACATCCAGTTCGTTTCACGACTTCAATGCCAAAGGTTCCCCACCCACAACCTATGTCCAGAACTTCTTGCTTCGGCTCAATTCTTGCCTAGATTGGTTCCAGGTGAAGAATGGATACATGTGTAAATTAACACCACGTAAAACTCTAAAAAGAAAATTGATAAAATAATCGTGATTGAGCTCACTTTTTCAATCAGAATAGAAAATTTCCTAAGCTGCGCCGTTTGCAAGTCTTCATCTTCCGTCTATAAAAAAATAAGCTCCCCTCATAAATAAATAGCATCATGGACGGATAAGATGAGATTACTTGTTTACCTTAAAGATTCCACAGGAGTATGACATGGTTTCACCCATGAACAGAGCAAACATGTCATTACTCTGGAAACACAAACCACAAACGTTAGAAATAATTAAGCTTCAAGTGGAGAAATTTTAATTAGCGCGCGCAGTTTAATCCTGGCACAAACGAATAATGATCTGATACCAGGTCGTAGTGTCGAGAGATATTCCTGCGAGCTTGTGTAAGAGTATTTTGCCTTAAAACATGCTGGTACACCAACTTGGCCGATGCAAAAGTAGCTGTGAATAACAACGGCGTCCACCAACCCCTGAAACCCATCTCAACGTGAATTCTTAACATGCAGAGATCAAACAGCGACAACTACTTCTGAAATCTGATTCGTAGTTTTACCTTTTCTTGTTCGATTTTGAAGCAGAGTTATTGGCAATCAGTAGCTGCAAAATGATTATATTTGGAGATTAAAAACAAATAATTTGAGATTTAAAAACGGAGCACTTGCATATCTAACCATCATAAGATTTAAGAGGCCTTCATCAGCATCAGCAAAAGAAAAATCTCCATCAATATAAGCATCTGCAAAACCTACGTCTGCCCGTGTCATTACCTGTCAAAAAATTTTCAAGTCCTTGTCAATGCGGTGCGAATTCCGCATTATATAATTTTCTGGTATGGAATTTATGAAAAAAGACCCATGCCTTCCAATAAAACTGGGGATTGTGAATTTTCAAATGAACTTTCAGGGAACATTTTGTCCCGCTTCCCTCAAAAGTGAGATCTGTGCCATCTGCTTCCTGCAAACTGAGAAATGGCAAAGTACATCATCAGTGCATAAATTTTGCTCGTCCGACTGAATTCAAACATCAGTTGTGAATTATTATGATCAGATTAGGATGGTTTTATATATAATATATATGATATGATAAGCAAAACGCTAGCAGAAGTGGTAATTACATTAAGCAGCCAGTGGAGATGAAGGATCCCAGAAATCTAGTAACAACACCTCGGCCCAGAGTTTCAAACGTGGAGGGTGCCTTGTGTATTTGATTGCTCACTGAATCAAAGCTTTCTGGATCGGCCATGCTGCAGTTCACAGAAGTAGACGTTGTCATCGATCTTGAGCTACACACAAGTGGAGAAGCTATATGCTAAGCTAAGAAGCTTACCTTCAACTATATGATAAGGATGAAGATGCAACTATGGAATTAGAATGGCAGTTATTGCTGTTAAAATTTCTCTTGAATTGGCTTACTCAAACAATCTTCCAGCATGCAATTTATAGCTTTTTGGAATAATGTAAGGAAAACATCATTTTCGGCATTCTCTTGTATGTTTGACACTTTAAAAAATATCAATGAAAAAATATTTTCTTCGTAAAAAAATAAATTTTTTTTATATAAATTATTACTTTTTATTTTCTAGTCTTTAATAATAATATTATTATTATTATATACAAATTTTATTAATATCTTTATATGTTAATATATTAAAAAATAATATATTTTTAATAATATATTAATATATAAATAAAAATCCTAATTTTTATGTATTTGAGAGTTTCACAGCGGAAACCTCCTCTTCTCCCTTTCCTTTTTCTTCTTTTGTTTTTTTATATTCATTTAATATTTATAGTAGGTTTGCTTACTGGATACTATGACTCAGGGGTGGAGGGAAGGTACGGCAAGAGACATGTGTCGTACCGACGATCGAAAAATATTTTGAAGAGGGATAAAGGTGCCGCAGCGACGCAGTCGATGCCCTACCAAAGTGAAATTCCTGACTCCGCCACTGCTACGACTGATAATTAAATCTTAATAACAAATAAACATTCTAAACTTTTAGTAAAATATATATAGTTGTTGTTTATATGTAAAATAATAAAGAATGACATATTTTATATTATTTATTTATTAATGAAATATATATAAAATTAATAATTTATTATATAATACATATGATATTTAGAAATATTATTGAATATATAATATAAATTATTTTTTAATATTTTTATTGTATACAAATAAATAAACATTATAATTAATATACTTATTTTTATAATATTTATATTTATTTTATAAATATAAATAATTTATTAATATATATTTATTTTATTACACAATAAAAATTTTCTAAATTACTAATAGATTTTAATTTGCTAATAATATTAATGAATTTAGAAATTCATAGTTAATTTTTAATATAAAAAATTTTATGTAAAAATTTTATCAACTGATTTCAAATATATCAATTATTTATTGATATTATTAACTCATTATAAAATTTATTGGTAATTTATAAATATATAAAATAATTAATGTTAAATTTAACAAATCTAAAAATCTATTACTAAATTTTATTATTAAATTAATTAGTAAAAAAACTATTAAATTTAACAATGAATACTGTCTATTAATAAATTTATTGATAAATTTAAAATAAAATTTTATAAAATTTTTAAATTTTTTTCATTATTAATTTATTTACTAATAAATTTTAAATTTGTTAATAATTTTTAAAACAAAAAAATACATTTTTTTAAAAATTTAATAAGAAATTATAAATCTATTAATAAATCCATTAATATTCAAGATTTATAAATATAATATCACATTTATTATTCATTTTATATTTTTCTTTTTTATATTTTTTTTCTTTTTTTCTATTATATTCTTTTATTTTTTTTATTACATATTTTTTATCTCTTTTTTTTTCAATCATTTTCCTTTCATCTCTTATATTTTTTCTCCCATTTTCTTCCTCTCTTATTATTTTCTTTATTTTTTCCATAATTTTCCTTTCAGTTTCTCCATTCCCCTTTTCATTATTTTTTTTTTCTTTCCTCTCATTTTCTTCATTTTCTTTTATAATTCATTCATATTAATTTCTCTCATATTCATTTTCTTCTATCTTTTTTTTTATATATATTTTTTATTATTTTCTCTTCATTTATTTTCATTTATAATCATTTATTCTTTTTTTTTCATTTAACTAATTCTCTTTTTACTCTACTTTCATTTTTCCTTCTTTTTCATAATTTTTATTTTTTTATTATTTTAATTTTTTTCTTTCTCTTTTATTATTTTCTCTTATCTACTTTCTATGTATTTCTAATAAATATTGGATATAAATTAAAACCTTAGTAACAATAATAATATAATTTTAAATTTTATTGAATTAATAAAAAATAATTTTAATAATAAAATTTATTATTTAATCTAAATAATAATTATTTTAAAATTATTTAAATTTCTAATGGATTTACTAACGAATCTGTTAATAATTTATTAATGAATTTACCGATAAATTTTAAATTTGTCAATAAATAATTTTTTTTAATTTACTAATAGATTTATTGATTTCATCTCGTACGGCTCAAACAGAACCACCCAAATACCAGTCGAAACAGATATGTGTAATATAAATTTCTTAATCCTATGAATCAACAGTTTTCTCTAAAGATGACGATACGAAAAAAAAGTTGAAAACTCTTTTTTGTGGAAAACTTTATTAATAAATTTATTAATATTATTAACGGATTTAAAATTCGTTAGTAAAAATTTATCAATAAATTTCTTAACAATGAATTATAATTTATTTAAAATTTATTAGTAAATAAAATACCAATCGATTTTTATTGGATTACTAATAATAAAAAAATCTATTAATAATTTAAAAGTTTATTGTAGTAGTAGAAAAATTTGTAGTTAATAAATATTAAAAGGATAGTTCGATCCAAACAAAAAATAAATTCTCATCGGGTATCAACCGATGGAAAAGGCAGCTGATAGGTATCTATCAGCTATCAATGCCTTTTTTAAATAGTTTACCAAATACACAAAATAGCTGTTTAGAAACTGATCAATTTTCAGTTATGAAAAAATATAAATTAAACGCTCTGTTATTAGTAGAGTCATTGGGTTTCAATTCTAATATAGTTTTTGTCAAGAATTAGAATTAGAATCAAATCTCTAAATTATATGATAAAAAATTAATTACATTATATCATAAATTTTAACTAATATCATTTGATTAATACGAAATAATAGATAAGATAGAATAAAAAACAAAAAATTTTATTAAAATTTCTCAAAAATTGAAAAGTAAATTTTTAATAAGATAGACTATTTTTAATAGAAATAAAATTTTAATATACAAAATTACGAAAATATCTAAAAAATAAATAAAATATAAAATTTACTCTTTAAACGATGAAAATTTTGTATCAAACTTTGTGACAAACATGTGACCTTTCGTTATATTTTTTAAAATCGTGCGTCTCGAAATTTTTTTTCTGAAAAGTTATTGTTGATTTCTATTAAACATAGATAACAAACGTTAAATCTCGTCTTAAAGTCTGAGACTAGTTGTTTTATATTATCACACATAAAATCAAATTTCAATATTTTTAAAATACTATTTTAAGCAATTTCAGTAGAGTTTCAGTTTAATTTTAATTCTCATTTGTTTTTTTTTAATTTTAATTTTAATTTTACTTTCTATTTAAAATAATAAATAACTAGCATAGAAGACCAAAATAATAATAAAAACAATAATACTAAAACAAATATTATTAACAAGTTTTAAGAAAAGTTTAATTAAAAAAAATAAAAATAAAGACACTTTTAAAGTTGTTTATAAAATTGATAATTATCTAAAAGTTTATATTTTAATTAATAATATTATTCCATTAATTGATTTAAATCTTAATTTTACAAATAAAATTGAAATATTTTTATATTTATTTTAAAATAATAAATAACTAACATCTACCATCAAAATAATAATAAAAACAAATATTCTTAACAAGTTTTAAGAGAAGTTTAACTTAAAAAAATAAAAATAAAGACACTTTTAAAGTTGTTTTTATTTTATTATAATTCAATTAAAATCAAATCTACTTTCACTTTATAAAATTGAAAATTGAAAATAATAATTTTAACATGTCACGTAACAAAAAATACATTTTAACAAATAAACTAAAAAAATCTTTCTCCTACCTTTCATATTGCTTTGTAATAAAATTTATGTTAAAAAATAAAAAAAATTCCTTGCTCCTTTTAAAAACGAAAAACGAAAACAGTGACTTTAATATGTGATGTAATATATATTTTTAAAAAAATAAAATAAAATTTTTTTCCTTTTAAATTGATTTTATAAAAATGGATTAAAGATAAAAAAAAATTAAAACTAATAAAATTTTAACTCTATTTTTTTAGAATTATAATCTATCACATTTAAAATAAAAATAAAGTATAATGTAGTTAAGTTTTTATTTTATTAAATTCAATTAAAATCAAAATGTACTTTCACTTTATAAAATTTAAATTTTAAAATTTAAAATAATGATTTTAATATATATGTGATATAACAATAAATACATTTTTATAAATAAATATAAAAAAATCTTTTTTCTACTTTTCATATTCATCGTAATAAATTTTTTTTAAAAAAAAATCCTTACTCCTTATAAAAAGTTGTTGCACGGATATCTATGAAGTTTTTAATTTTTTATAAACATTTATTTTATTTTTCATAAATAAAATTATATTATAGTTTTTAAACAATCATTTTTTAGTCACCAAACAAATTGTGAGAATGAGGATGAATAGAGTCTCTTTCTCGCTCTACTTTTCTAATACTGACAGTTGTCATCCGATATTATCTTCTTTCCCTAATTATTAATAAATTGGTGATTATAAAATTTAAATAAAATAAAATAATTCAATAAAGTAAAATTTACGAAAACTAATTAATATTAAAATTAAGTATTTTAATTTTATTTGAACTTAATTCAGTTAATTTATCTAATTAATAATTTAATTATTAAAATTAAAATAATTGACTCTTTCTTTTAAATAAAATTAAATTAATAAACAATTAGATTAGTTTTCACCGTACTCGACAATTCGATTTTAATATTTACGAAGAGTATTTAATCTCTTAAATAAAATTTTAATATTTATGAAGAGTATTTAGCTTGTACGTTAAAGTTTACTTAAAATATTATTTTCGAAGAGTTCTATGGAGCAGTAGCACTGTAGCGTACGGAGACGAAAGGAAGGGAGAGATAGTATATTTAATATTTGTAAATGGCAAAGCATAGTTCAAGCCACAGTGTATTAGGTTTTTATAAGATTAATTATTTATATTTTAAATTAATATAAAATTTAATATACAAATATAAAATATTATATTTAATTTAATTTATTTTGTTAATGAAGTGAACAGATAATAACGTTTTAATAAATTTCTGAAAATATAGGTACTGACTTGTTAATAATGAAAATACTTAATAATTAAATAAGGGGTTTAGTTGAGGATAAAATTATATTTAAATTTTTTTTTTATTTTTATTTATTTTTAATAAAAAAAAATAAAAAAATTATTTCGTTAATGAAAAAAACAGATAAAAACATGTTAATATATTTTAAAAAATATATAGTCTAACTTATTAATAATAATAATAATATATTAAGAACTAAATATATAAATCTCTATTATTAATAAATTGACATAGAATGCTAAAGAAATTAGCTAGACTATAAATTTAAGGGTAAATTATTATTGAGTTACTGAATTTTCACTAAACTAATTTTATATTTTAAATTCACTTAATTAAAATATTTAATATTTTGTTAAATTTAATTTTTTGATGCTTTTATTAAAATTCTTTAAATATTGACTCATATAATTTTAATTAATTATATATATTATCATTCTTTTTTTTTTAAATGTATTTCTCTCCTATATAATTAATAACTGAATGGCTGAAAATTTAATATTTATATAAAGACGTAGTTTTCTCAACCTCTACTTCCAAAAAAGGAAATGTAATGATTCTTTTCCCACCCGAGAGAATTGGATAGGGATGTTAAACGCATAATTATGACGCGTTTGGCTTTTGCACAACTACACAATCCTTCAATAGGTACGTGTGAGCCATCATCCACTCCTTTCAAAAGTGCAAAGTTTCCACTTTGGAAAAAAAAAAAAGATCTCCACGCAATAGATTCTCATAATAAATTTGTGTGATACACGCAGGTTAGAAAAGCTATTGAGAAATAAAAAAAAAAAAAGAATGATAATTAAATAGTTTTTAATTTTTTATTATAACAATTATATAATTCTTTTTTAATTTCTCCTCTTTTTGCAATCGTCTTTAGATTTATCTTCTCGTTAATAAATGTCATTGTAATCAATAATTTTTTACTTGAATAATGATAATTGTAAATAAGGTTTTTAAAAATTTATAATAATAAACATATAATTTAAGAATAAGTAAATATTAATTATCATCTAATAAAATCATTTTTATAAAAATTATTAATTTAACAGTTATATAATTATTTAAATCTTAATTTTTGATATTTTTTTTTGTAGATGAAGGTGCCAGTATATTTAATAATTTTCCCATTGAGAGAATTGGATCACACGATAGTAAACTAATAAAAATAAATAAAATAGTAAACTAATAAAACTAAACTCCAAAAGTGAAAATAAAAATTCAAAGCATGAGGAGACCAAGAACTAGACATAAAAATAAAGAGAAAACAGAATAATTGATGAAAATTTATTGATTATTTAGCATTTTCCAATTTTCGTCCAATTGAAAACATTTATTGATTTTTAGAACAACTAATAAAAACGAGAACACAACTGGTTGGCATGATTAGGCTTGTGTGGAAGACAAGTGAGCATATGCTGATGGAAATCCTTCGTATGGATACCCCAATGTCTCAATATTTCCGGTCCGAGAGAATACAACCTGCATGCATCGTAATTACCTCATTTGTTCATTGATAAACTAAATTAACGACAGACAATAGAAATTAACATCGTTAATTACTTCTACCTGATAATCTCCGAGTGTATATGTCCTAAATCCAGCTGCACAGTAATCAAAGTAGTATTCCCATGTCCTAATGAACTTCTCGTCAAATCCCATGGCCAGAATTTTGCTAATTAATAACAAAAACCAGTGACCATTAAAATCATTTGCTGAACTAAGATTTGTATTTTCTGTAATATGTCAAATTATTTATTTTATTGTTGACATGAGATGTGAAAATATAATAATATGTTTACCTCTGGTTGTCCAAGAAATTTTCTCTCCAGCGTCTCAAAGTATGGTAGTAATGACTTCCTATATTTTCCACATGCTCCACACTGCAGAAAGAGAATATTATTTTGTTACAATTAGAAAGAATAAGTAGCAGCCTATTTGAATTGTGAGTCATACCAGAGCCTTGAGGCAGCATTCATGGCTGATATTACCCTGCTGAATGAAGGCAGGCATCCACCAGGGAATATATATTCCCTAATAAAACCTGCACTCCGCCTGTACTCCTCGTAATATTCATCTGGCATTGATATAAACTGAGGGGAAACAAAAATTTTAGAATATCACTTTCGGGAATCTTCTGTTTTTGCTGTTGAACTCAGTTATGTAATTGGCTCTCAGAATAAGTAAGTTGTTGTGTTTGTAATTGTTTCCATTTTGGCATTACCTGTAGAACAAAAAGTCCGTCTTCTGACAATAATTTGTCGCAGCAACCAAAAAACTCATCCATGAACTCATGTCCAACATGCTCTATCATTTCACTGAAAACACGCACCATTCTAACTGTAAATTTTGTTTTCACTTGATATGCTCAGCTGCAAATATTTTTGTGGATATCGATTGAACTCACCAAGATATGATTCTATCGTATTTAGTAGTTTCAGGCAATTGACGATAGTCGCAAAGTTGAAGCCTGATATGGTCCTGACAATAAGAGTCGGTCGTAAGTTTTTAAATAAAGATATTAAGGTAATACAGTTGTACTCTATGCCTCGACACATACCTGTAAGCCAGCTTCCTTCACTTTCTTCTCTGCAAATTTCAGCTGTTCCTCAGACAAAGTAATGCCAGTGTATTTACATCCAGTTCGTTTCACGACTTCAATGCCAAAGGTTCCCCACCCACAACCTATGTCCAGAACTTCCTGCTTCGGCTTAATTCTTGCCTAGATTGTTTCAAGGTAAAGAATGCATACTTGTAAGTGTAAGTTAACATTATAAAAAACTTTACCGAGAAAATTGATGAAATATTTGTGGATTGAGCTCACTTTTTCAATCAGAATAGAAATTTTCCTCATCTGTGCTGTTTGCAAGTCTTCATCTTCCGTCTATAAACAAATAAATACACTCATAAATAAATAATTGTCATAGATGGATTAAGATAACTTGCTTACCTTAAAGATCCCAGAGGAGTATGTCATTGTTCCACCCAAGAACAGAGCAAAAACTTCATTACTCTGGAAACACAAACCACAAAATTAGAAATAAGCTCCAAGTTGAGAGATTCTTATTAGCCCAGTTTAATCCTGACATAAACAAAAATACCAGGTCATAGTGACGAGAGATGTTCCTGCGAGCTTGTGTGAGAGTATTTTGCCTTAAAACATGCTGGTACACCAACTTGGCCGATGCAAAGGTAGCTGTGAATGATAACAACGGCGTCCACCAACCCCTGAAAGCCATCTTGATGTGGATACTCGACATACAAAGTTCCAACAGCGACAACTACTACTAAAATCATATTCATAGTCTTACCTCTTCTTGTTTGATTTTGATGCAGATTTATTGGCAATCATTAGCTGCAAAACATAATTAAATTTGGAGATGAGAAACAAATAATTTGGGACTAAAAACGGAGCAATTGCATGTCTCACCATGATAAGATTTACAAGGCCTTCATCAGCATCAGCAAAAGAAAAATCTCCGTCAATATAAGCATCTGCAAGACCTACATCTGCCCTTGTCATTACCTGCCAAAAAAATTTTCAAGTCCTTGTCAATGCGGTGCGAACTCTGTATAATATAATTTTCTGCTATGCAGTTTATGAAGAAAGACCCATGCCTTCCAATAAAACTTGGGATTGTGAATTTTCAAATGAACTTTCAGGGAACATTTTGTTCCACTTCCCTCAAAAGTGAGATCTGTTCCACCTGCTTCCTGCAAGCTGAGAAATGGCAAAAAGTACATTATCAGAGAATGTATATAGAGATCAAGTTGTTATACAACGTGATATGATAGTCAAAACCCTAGCAAAAGTGGCAATTACATTAAGCAGCCAGTGGAGATGAAGGATCCCAGAAATCTAGTAACAATACGTCGTCCCAGAGTTTCATACATGGAGGGTGCCTTGCCTTCTGAAGCGGCCATGCTATAGTTCACAGAAGTAGACGTTATCAGATCGAACGTGTGCTGCACACAAGTTGAGAAGCTAGATGCCAAGCTAAGAAGCTCACCTTCAACTATTTGATAACGCTCAAGATGCAAAAATGTATGGACGAGAATGACAATGCTTGCAGTTAACCCATTCTTTCACTGAGAAATTAAGCCTATGTTTATTTTATAGAAAAGCTTATTTGTGATCAATAAGAAAAATCGATCAATAAAAATATTTTTTAATCAAATAGAGAATTAAGTTATTTAAAAAAATAATTTCCTTTTTTTCAAAATAAGAATTTTATTAACGCTATTATATATAAATTTAAATTTTTTTATTTTTTTACTTATAGTCAAAGAATGAAAAATAAGTTAATTTTTAAAATACCCTTTTAAAATATTTTTTTTAAAAAATATTTTCTAGTTATTTTTTTACAAATAAATAGAAAAAAAAAAGAAAATTAAGTAGTTGTTATTATGATTTTTGATAGTACAATTGGAAAAAAAAATTTTTAAAAGAAATTTAAAATTGGGGATTGAAAAAAACAAATCTATATCTCTCAGATTTACTCAGACTAAATATGTGAGTTAAAAAAATTTAATTTAAATATTTATAATAATTTACATTCATATTCAGTACTTTACATTTTAGATAGTAAATAAATTATTTTAATTTATTATAATTATAAGTAAGAGAATTAAATTAAATTTATATAAATTAATGATAAATTATAATATAATTTATAAAGTTTTATTTGAATAATAAAATAGTTTTTAAATATATATTTTTATGACAATAATATTATTTTTTTATTACTCTCATTATTTATTTTTATTTTTATTTTTATAATATTATTAAAAATATTAATAAAAACTTCAAATATAAAAAAAATTATACTTTAAAATATGTAATATTTCATTTTATTAAGAATATTATTAATAAGTAAAATTTTTTAAGTATAAAAAATATATACATAATTTATAATATTTATAGTATTGAATATAAACATTTAGCTTATAAAATATTTTAATATATATTACGAATATATGATATTTGCTCTAATAAAAATTTATTTATAATAAAAATTTATTTAATATAATATGTTTAATATTGTATAAAATAAATATGAAACTGATAAATCTGTTTTTCCTCTTACTCCATAATAGATTTGGTTTTTTTTTTTACTCTATCATATAGGTCTATCATATGAGTCTCTCAATATTCGGTTTGATGAAAGGAACTGTAAAATAAGAAAAGATGATCAGGGTTCTACCGGGGATGCCCCGATGGAGACTCTCCGAAGTTCAAGTCAGATTCATGAACTAGGATAGTATGGATAGGTAAGAGTGATAAAAAAAAATAAAGTAAAAAATATGGAAGAAAAGAGAAGACCCCTTCCTTTTTTACCTGTCCATCCTGTTCCTATTACCTGTTTATGTCACTCAGGCCTGTACGTACGGACGTGTCAAACATTCTCTCTATGCCAGGTTGCCATTTAATTCTCGGAGCGCGTGCGGATAGGGCTGCAAAGTGACAGCACCAACTTCTCTCCCTCACATCACATCACCGAGCTGGGCTTCTTCCTGCTGGGTTTGGACTCGCGGGTAACTCATCCGGCTCGACGTGTCTGGATCGAGACCTGAGATGCTGAGTTGGTCAGCTTAAGGAGGGTTTGATGGGTTTTGGGCCATTGTTCTTTTTTTAGACTCGGACTCGCCCAGAGCAGAGAAAGTCCGATGGTCATCACATATTTACTTTTAATATAAAATTTAAATTAAAAAATTATATGTTTTATTAATAATATAAAACTTTAAAGATTATAGTGTAATTTAGTATTAATTTATATAAATTTAATTTAATTCTCTTAATTATAATTTTGTTAAATTAAATTTAAAATTTAAAATATTTAAAATAAATATAAATTATAATAAATGTTTAAATTTTTTTATTTAATATTATTTTAAAAACATTAATTATTAATAGCCACAGTTCAAAAAACAAAACTGCTTTAGCGGCCGAATCCCTCTTGATTCACTTTCTCTCGATCCATTGGAGATCATGCATTCAAATATGGGTCAGATGTATTAAATGTTGTAATTTCTTCCACGCATACGTATATGTATTTGGCTAACAGAACGTGAATAAAGAGGAAAATGCCTAATATTTTTATTGGTGAAAAAATATATTAATTAATAAAAAAATATAATAAATATTTGTCTATCTCCTTAGAATTTCACAATCTAAATCTCTCCATCTTCTTTTTCAACTAATATTCAGTTGGTCATCTTCTTCAACCGGTATCATCCATCTCCATCCTCCATTGTCCCAAATGCCTTGAAGATCTTTTTGAACTTGAATGCACGCACGCATTTATCACATTTACCTACTTTAAAAAAAAAAAAAAAAAACAAATTAAGAACAAAAAGTAATGAATAATTTAAGTTGATAGAGCCTTCCAACAATAATGGAGGCGTCAAAATTAAAGCAGCTTAAATGTATTATAATGGCCGCCTACTCAACTGTTCTTTTCATTTATTTTTCTCAACTCTTGATTTTTTTTTTCTCTTTCAATCTCTAAGAGCTGAAGGTGAATATTGAATGGAGGATCAAATTTTAATTATTCCCATTTAATCTTTTCCTCTTTTTTTTTCTAATTGTGACCCACTTTTTAATTTCTTCTTCCCTTTAGGTTTTCTTCTTCTCTTAGAATTATTCATTTAAAAAATTAAAAATAGTTTTTAGTCATATTTAGTTATAAATTAAAAATTATTATTAAAGCTATTTGGTTTAGGGGATAGCCCTCTTAGGTCCATAGAGCTCTGTAAGTTTTTTTTTTTCCAAATTATACATAAAATTTAAAAAAAATTAAAATTATGTTTGCCCTAAAATATTTTCAAATTTAAAATATTTTAAATTTTTTTATACGCTTCAATAAATTTATCTTTTAAAATTCTCACAAATATGATGATATGAAATTTTAACATGCTTTTATTATTACTAAAATTCTAAATTTTTTTAATTTAATAAAAATTTTAAAAATATATAATCTATTATAACAATTTTATGTTTTTTTTTTAAATAATTATTTTTTTAAATTTTTTTCACATTTATATCCATTTAAAAATAATAAATTTATCTATTTTCAATAAATACTTTTAAAAAAAATTATTTTTATTTATTTTTTAATAAATAATATCTTACTTGTCGGAAATTTTTTGAATGCAAGTGGGTAGGGGTGAGCATTCGGTCGGTTCGGTTCAAAACCGAACCGAACCGAATAAACCGAAAACCGAAATTTTAGTTTTTATGAAAACCGAACCGAACCGATTTTGGTCAGAAACCGAATCGAACCGAACCGGTCTGATTCGGTTCGATTCGGTTCGGTTTGATCGGTTTCGATTTTTAATATTTTTTTAATTTTTTACACTTTATTTTTAGTATTTTAAAATTTAATTAAAATATTTTAATTTTAATATAATTTAATTTCTCTATATTATTAAAAAAACATATTATTATCCCTAATCGGTTCGGTTCGGTTTTTTCGGTTTTTTTCTGATCAAAACCGAACCGAACCGAAATAACCAAAATTTCTGAAATTTAAAACCGAACCGAACCGAAATATATAAAAAACCGAACCAAATTTTCAAATCGGTTCGGTTCGGTCGGTTTTTTCGGTTTGAACCGGATTCTGCTCAGCCCTACAAGTGGGTATATTCGACTCTTAAAGTGTTAACATAGTGATAACCTCCAGATCTTTCCTAGCCCAAGAATAAGGTCGGATCCAAAAGAAAGCCACAGGTCCAAAGCCCATCAGATCATATGCTCAAAAGATGGCTCGACTTCACGAGTCTGGGCCAGCGACCCAAGGCAATCCGGATCAGATACGAGCACAAGCCCAATAGGGGAGTAGGCCCAATCACTCATCAACCCTGTTCGCATGCGTGCCAGAGTGAATTAAATAGCCGCCTGACGTGGAGAGGGGGGTCTAACACGTTCGTACGTACGAGCCTGAGTGACATAGACATGTAGCATAATAGCAGGAACAAGGGCAGGTAAAAAGGGGGGGTCTTCTCTTGAAGGGGATCTGCTTCCTTTCTCCCAAGGGGACTCCATTTTTTATTTTCTCTCTGCAACTCTTGTCTAGATATACTACTCTTATTCATAAATCTGACTTCAACGTCGGAGGGTCTCCACCGGGGCATCCCCGGTAGACCCCTGACCGTTTTTCCTTATTTTACAGGTCCTTTCATCAAATAAAACATTGAGAGACCCATTTGATGGACCCATATGATGAACCCATATGATGGACCAAGAAGAAAGTCAGATCTATCATGGGACAGGAGGAGAAAAAGATTTATCAAATGGCGCCGTCTGTGGGAACGAAGGAGATCTTTTCGTCACCGGAGTTCCTAAATCCACCCATTGAGATCCACATGAAAGTATGAAAGCTTATGCGAAAAGAAAGCTGGAGATTTACAATAACCCAGCTGAATAACCTAGCTGAAAAGAAAGATCCAGCTGGTTCAAGAATATCTTGATAGTCTTTTAGATAGTTTATTTTAACATTTATTGAATTTTATTACTACTAACATTTTCTTTGAGATCTTACGAAGTGAAACTTCAGATGATGTATATATTTATTGAAATTGTGAGGTCGGCCGTATATATGTTGTAAATGTGAGATGTGCAGGTTGGCTGTAAAGTCCCAGATTAGCAAGTTAGAGAAAAAATTAATAAATAAAAATAAGCGAGGTCGGACTAGCATTTCAGGTCGGGTAGGGCACGATCCATGGTCATCTAACTTGATTACACAGCAGCGCCCCTCAAATATCGAGACAACATGGAGACAATAAGAAATGATCAAATGTCCGGGCTGATCGAGGTGGATGAACTTGGACTCTGTATGTCGCCCCACTTGAAGACTATGTGAGCTGAAATACCCTGGGGCATAGTCGGCATTAGTCCGTCTGATCGTCGAGAGGACGACTGATCAAGCACCACTAGTAGGACCATCAATGGTTTCACTGGACAAAGCATCGAAAAGACACTTGATCAAAGCATCGAGGGATCTGCGTGGTCAAGCCCGTAGATCAGACACTCAAGATCTGGACAGGTCAGTTGAGTTACGAGGTCGGCAATCCTTCAACCTCTGATTGAACAGGCCTACTTTAGCACCAGGATGCTTGATCGAGGTATCGAGGAATTTGTATGGTCAAGCCCGTAGGTCGGAAAATCAAGAGCTCAATAGGTCGGTCAGGGTATCAGGTCGGCAAACCTTCAACCAGAACGTCAAGCATTCAAAATTGAATTATACAAGCCGACAACGCTACCCGATCGGCAGATCTCAAGAGAAGGCTAAACAGGTTGGGTCCTCGACAACCATTTTGCTAAAGCCCTAAAAAAAAAAAAAAAAAAAAAAAGAGAGAGAGAAGAAGAAGAAGAAGAAGAGAAATGGAAGAAAACTAAAACCAACCAGCCACCAGCCAAGCCAGGTGACGTGGGCTCATAACCCAAGGGGGTGGGTCCAAAAGGGAGGCCCGCTCAAGCGAGTTTTGTAAAGTAAGCAACGTCAACGCTCAGCCAGCCTGTAACCCCTCCACAAATTCATGCACACAATTGATTTAGTGGCGCGACGAGCGACTCTCACCGCCCGAAGATAGGGAATTTCTTTCTCTCTCTGAGTAAAAATCGGGATGGTGGGCTCGGCTAAATTTCTGGCACGCCCATTCTCCAGACCTGGAGTTTGAATCAAGGTATTCAAGCGCTCGTACAGTGGAGGATTCCGCGTGAGGCTGGCTTCACAGAGCAGCGACTACCTGGGTCTACACAATCAGATGGGAAACTTTGGACCACCAGATCTGAAGAATGGCCTCCATGATGAACTGGGTCTTTTGAATAATTGAAAATCCATTGATCAGACACCATGTGAGTGGATCGGCGTGAACCCGCACACCATGGATTAGCGTGAACCGGCACTCACTCGATCTTCGAGAACCTGCACTCATCTGAAGTGCTGCTCGCCACATTTTGGATAATCATGCCAATTAATGTTGAAATAAGGTACACATAACTTGCCACGTGTCATTAGCATAATTACTGTTGGAAAAATTTACAAGCCCTTAATCACTTATTTTAAATGCCCATGATATATATGCTCCAGTCACCCAAATTGTACTTTGTTGTGTCTATTTATTATTTTGCTTCAAAATTTCAAGAATGTCTTTAATTATTGACAATTATTTTTAATTAGACATTATTGAATACAAATGATTTCATAGATTACTGAAACGCATGCTTCGCATGTAAATAGTAAGACTAAATTTAATTAAAATATACTTCTATGAGTTTAGATATCCTGATAATTGCTTACATTTTATAGATTGAAAAAATCCCGGAGAAATTTACGCATGCAAATATTATTTATTGAACTTTTGAATTGCATGAGTTAATATTGTTAGTTAGAGCTAATATTTACATTCACCCGAAATATGAAACTAAGTGACATGTGCGACATATTATTTATTGATGAATATTATTGAATTAACAAACGATCATCCTCGTTATATACGCTCTGTGCAAGCTTTTATTTTGCAGAAAAATCCTGAATCTCGCTCAAAGACCTCAGGCAGGCACAGAGCCCGAATCTTGCGCAAAACCTCAAGGAGGTATAAGACCGGCGGATCTCAAAGATCTCCTGTAACGACCCCAAAATGGACCGTCACCGGCGCTAGGATTCAGGTCAGCTTAAGGCTGCCAGAACCCGTAGCAAGCCTGCTATACTCTCTGTGTACCTGTAAATCTCATACATGATCAAACATAATATGTGAAAAATAAAAACTCTTTTCTCTGTACCAGGGCATAACCTGTGCATGCACTATCTCAGTACCCTGTACTCTGTATCCCTGACTAGAGCTTGCTCTAGATGGGTTGTATCATACCTGTTACGCCTGGTTTTTCACATACTTTGTAAAAACATATACATATACAGATCATGTACACAACAAAAGATTCACAACACAAACCACTAAGTCAAGCACATATCTAACTGATTATACAACAAGCACAGCTCTTTAATATTACATGTCCACTCTAAGCTATTACAAGTCTCTTCTCTTTTTCTGACCTCTTCGAACATCCCCTGTACACTGTACACTGAACCTGCAAGACTGGGGTTACGGGAGTGGGATGAGCTCTATAGCCCAGTGAGTAGAACAATAAAATAAGTCATTAAAATATGATCTGATGGAATGCATCATAACACAGACAATCCACATCAAGGGTAAACCCGTCACCACATAGTCCCAGTAAACCGTGCCAGGCCGTAGACTGGGGTCCTGGTCTTCCTGTACCATATATGTATATATGTATATAACACCTGTACTTACCATTTGCCAGTATAGATCATTTACCTATACCCGCCAGGCCGTAGAATGGGGTCCTGGACTTCCTATACCTGCCAGGCCGTAGAATGGGGTCCTGGACTTCCTGTCTGGAATCACTGGATCATTCAGCATTTACCCACACCAACAATAAAGCTATGCAATGCAACATCTTTGTGGATTCTAATGCAATCAACCTATTGCATAAATATGATGCATGAAATATGCTAAAAGCAGTTAATGTCTCAATTAAAACGAGTATCAGTTTAGTTTCACTCACCTCTGGCTCTGGACTGACTCTGCAGGTTCTGTAAACACTGGAGCAGTACTCACTGCTGCTCTCTTTGGTTCCTCTGGTCTGTGTAAGCACATAAAGACTCAAATGAGGGACCAAACTAACTTAAGAATAACTCTATGAAACTCCCCAAGAATCCCCTTAAACTCACTCTAACTTCCAAACAAAGCATGCAAAAGAAAAGCTGAACAGGACACTCTACCCAACAAAACCTCTGTAAAAAATAAAAAACATGTTCAAGATCTTCACTTACCTCCTGTAAACAAGAAGATGAACGATCTGAACAAAGAGAAATGGCTCAACTCCTCTTCAAAATCATAAAACCTCAAAACTAAGCTTTTTGCTTCAAACCTTCAAACCCTTTGAACAAAACAACAAAAACTCTGCATGAGCTGCTAAAAAGTTTGCAGATGAGTCATGGGAGACGTGGCCACTCTTCTGGACAGGGTTTGGAGATAACACTTGTCCAAAATGCTAACTAAGGAATGCACAAGAGCTGGCTGGCCAACTCAGCTTCGGCTGCCGAATCGCATGCAAAACCATGCAATATTCGGGGGCCGAATCTGAGCTTCGGAAGCCGAACATTGGGCACTTTCGGCGGCCAAACTTACCTTCGGCGGCCGAACTTGGCAAAAGTCCCCATAGACTTTTCTCTTCAAACACAGATCATTTCAACTTGAAAACCTTAAAACAAAACATAACACTTAAGAAGACATAAATCCTACCCTTCTAGAATTCCAACACCCCAGATTCCACCAGACGACAGGAATTCCGGTGTCGGATTCTAGCCGGGTATTACATCTCCCGGAGTAAAAACGGCCGGCGAGGATCTCAAAGACCTCCCGAAGCAAAAATGGCCGGCGAAGATCTCAAAGATCTCCCGGAGCGAAAACGGCCGGCGAGGATCTCAAAGATCTCCCGGAGCAAAAACGGCCGGCGAAGATCTCAAAGATCTCCCGGAGCAAAAATGGCCGGCGAAGATCTCAAAGATCTCCCGAGGCAAAAACGGCCGGCAAGGATCTCAAAGACCTCCTGGAGCAAAAACGGCCAGCGAAGATCTCAAAGATCTCCCGGAGCAAAAACGGCCAGCGAAGATCTCAAAGATCTCCCGGAGCAAAAAACGGCCGGCGAGATTCCCAAGATCTCCCGGAGCAACAAAGACCGGAATCCCCAAAGATCTTCCGGTGTCACATGCTCACAGCAAACAGTAGTATACAATGACAACACGCAAAAACAACTCATAAGAACATAGTTCCGACCTCACATAAAAGATTGGGGCACGGGACCCTAAATGAAAAGCTAAACTCCGACCTCCCAAAGGAGCTCGAGTTATAAGGTAAAGAGACTTTGATCTCACACAACAGCCAAAAGCACCAAAGTGCCATGCTGACCTCAAGAGGGCGCTGGAATAGAAATAAAAGAGTTCGAATCTGACCTCTCAGAAGAGCTCGGATTCAGGCTAATAAGACCTAGATCTCGCAAAATAGCCAGCATATAACGAAATTAAACTAAGGCGCCCCAACGCTTGTATCATGTAGCAATATGACCTACTAACGGCCAATGCAAGGCTCGTGGTGCCAAAGCGCCAAAGCACCATGCCGATCTCAAGAAAATGAGCTCGGTACTGGTAAATCTAATAGGCAGACCGAATTAAGGCGAGGCGAATCCTAAGCAAAATGCATACCAAAATACAGAACCAAACAAAGAATCAGGGGCAATCATAAGAGGCATCAACCTCGAGAATCAATTGCTGGCGCTAAACCAGCTCATCTAGCCTAGAGAGAGGTCTAGGCAGCCAAGAGCCCATAAAACGCTCGAGGGCAGACAGCCCATAAAACACTCAGGGGCAGTAGGAAGCCCTGACTCATTAGGATACAAAAGAATCGAACCGCAGTATGGTCAAGTCCAAAACAGATAGTCCAACCTCTTCAATCCAGAGTTGATCTCCCTAGAAGCTTGGAGGGGCCTCATATCTGGACTGGCGAGGCTACAAGTTTATAAAAGAAAAGTTGAAGCCGAACAAATAAGCAGTCAGACTGAGACATAGCCCATATAAGGCTTGACAAGAAAACAAGAAATTAAGTCCGACTTCACAAAAGAGCTCGGGGCACCAAAGTGAAGAAAGTGAAATTCCGAACTCCCGAGCTCACGATACAAGCAGCGTCACAGGCTGTAGGCATAAAAGCCTAAGCAAAAAGCAAAGAACCGAGCTCCCAGCTCGGATGAACTGGCGACATGAAAACACTCAAGTAGAATAAAGTTAAGTATAGAAGAAATAACAGAGAACCGAGCTCCCTCTATGAAAAGGCCCACGAATGCAAAAACGCATAAAAGGATAAACGAAGGCAAAGGACCGTGCTCACAGCTCGGATTAATTTGCAATAAACAAACATTTAGCAAGAATAACCCAGGAAGAGGAAAATGACAAAAGAACGAGCTCTCTATCCCAGTGGAACACACAGCTCAAACCTCACTGACTGCCAAAAGGTTATCTCAAGAGAGACAAGGCGTCTGAGCTCGTAAACAAGAACAAGATTTAAAATCATCTAAAGTGGGGCACTCATACAAATAAGACATTTCTCTAGGTATTATGTATCCGAGCTCGCAACAATGACGAGATCGTGAGTCAAAAACAGAAATACCCTCATGGGAATAAGAAAAACTCGCAAGTCAGAAGCTTAACCAGACTCCGAGCTCTTAGCCCGGGTCAGTTCGACTAGCAAAGTCCTAGTAGAGCCAGCCTAGTCCGTCAAATAAGTAAAATTGACAAAGCCAGAAGACAGTCTGAGTAGAAAATAATGATGAGGCACAGGCCGAGGTGAAATATCATTCATCATCAAGAACACATCTCCAGATCGCCATACATTTAAACACCAAAGTAAAGAGATAAAGAAATAACGCAAGTAAAGGACGTTTTGACAAAAGTTGTTCTCGAGCTGCACGGTCATTAATGGAGCCTAAATATTTACCCCCTCACCCGTCATGGAATAACTGCTGAGGAGGTAAAGGGGCAATTAATAACCTCCAGATCTTTCCTAGCCCAGGAATAAGGTCGGATCCAAAAGAAAGCCACAGGTCCAAAGCCCATCAGATCATATGCTCAAAAGACGGCTCGACTTCATGAGTCTGGGCCAGCTACCCAAGGCAATCCGGATCAGATACGAGCACAAGCCCAATAGGGGAGTAGGCCCAATCACTCACCAACCCTGTTCACATGCGTGCCAGGGTGAATTAAATAGCCGCCTGCCGTGGAGAGGGGGTCTGACACGTTCGTACGTACGAGCCTGAGTGACATAGACAGGTAGCATAATAGCAGGAACAAGGGCAGGTAAAAAGGGGGGGTCTTCTCTTGAAGAGGATCTGCTTCCTTTCTCCCAAGGGGACTCCATTTTTTATTTTCTCTCTGCAACTCTTGTCTAGATATACTACTCTTATTCATAAATCTGACTTCAACGTCGGAGGGTCTCCACCGGGGCATCCCCGGTAGACCCCTGACCGTTTTTTCTTATTTTACAGGTCCTTTCATCAAATAAAACATTGAGAGACCCATTTGATGGACCCATATGATGGATCAAGAAGAAAGTTAGATCTATCATGGGACAGGAGGAAAAAAAATTTATCACATAGTAATAAAAAATTAAAAAGTCCTGAATTTAAAAATATTTTTGAGGTAAAAATAATTTTTAATTTTTTAATTTTTATTTTATTCAAAAGAGCTCGAGCTCTGCCTCCAATCCTGTAAACAAGCTTCACACTCCTAAACCGAATTAGGAGTTTAAGATGAGTTAAATAGGAAATATTAGATGGTCAGAACTTGAAATTTTTTAAATTTATTTAAATATATTTATTATTAATTTAAATATATGAGTGCATTAGATGGTCAAATTCACATGTAAAATTCTTGTTAAAAATCAAAATAAATTATGATCATTGTTAAAAATAAGATAAAAAATAGTGAGTTAAAATAAGAAATAACTAATTAAAAATGAAGAATATTAACTAAAAATATAAATAATATGATTTCTGTAGGAAAAAAAAATCAAATTTACAATAATAAAACCATAGATTGAAAGTTGAATCTTCAACTTTAACAAATATATTATTAAAATTTAAATATAACACAAAAAAAAAATGAGAAAAATCAACTTCAAACTTCATTAATAAAAATAGAGTAATACAAGGAAAAATTCAATTTTTAGCAATTTTTCTCTCTATTTATAGCAGAAATTTTTATTTTTAGGTAAAGGATAAGTCTTTACAAATCTAATAAACTCACAAAATACAACTCAAACAAACACTCTAATTTCAACTGAAAATAAGCAAACCACTTTTAAAACCAATCCATTAGATATGAAAATATTTTTTTCACATGAAAAATCTCATCCACCCCAACAGTTCTTCTGTGAACTTGAGGGTATAAAAAAGAGAACACAACTGAATTGGTTGATTGGCATGATTAGGCTTGTGTGGAAGACAAGTGAGCATATGCTGATGGAAATCCTTCGTATGGATACCCCAATGTCTCAATGTTTCCAGTCCGAGAGAATACAACCTGCATTACCTCATTTGTCCATTGATAAATAATTAAATTAACGACAGTAACAGAAATTAGCACGTATACTAATACATCGTTACTTAGTTCTACCTGATAATCTCCGAGTGTATATGTCCTAAATCCAGCTGCACAGTAATCGAAATAGTATTCCCATGTCCTAATGAACTTCTCGTCAAATCCCATGGCCAGAATTTTGCTAATTAATAACAAAAACCAGTGACCATTAAAATCATTTGCTGAACTAAGATTTGTATTTTCTGTAATATGTCAAATTATTTATTTTATTGTTGACATGAGATGTGAAAATAAAATAATATGTTTACCTCTGGTTATCCAAGAAATTTTCTCTCCAGCGTCTCAAAGTATGATAGTAATGACTTCCTATATTTTCCACATGCTCCACACTGCAGAAGAGAATATTATTTTGTTACAATTAGAAAGAATAAGTAGCAGCCTATTTGAATAGTGAGTCATACCAGAGCCTTGAGGCAGCATTCATGGCTGATATTACCCGGCTGAAAGAAGGCAGGCATCCACCAGGGAATATATATTCCCTAATAAAATCTGCACTCCGCCTGTGCTCCTCGTAATATTCATCTGGCATTGATATAAACTGAGGGGAAACAAAAATTTTAGAATAACCCTTTCGGGAATCTTCTGTTTTGCTGTTGAACTGATCAGTTATGTAATTAGCACTCAGAATAAGTGATAGAGCATAATTTAGTCCATTTTATTATGATATTATTGATGTTAATTTACACTTTTTTTGCCTAATTTTGTGATTTTAATCTTATTCTGTAGAAAATGGTGTAAAGAGACAATTTGGTGAAAATACCCCTAAAACTGCCTTAAATGGAGTAAGGAAGAGCAAGTATGCCAAGTGCAACTTAAAGTAATTTGAAATTTAAATTTCAAATTCTTAAGAGAATTCAAGATTCAACTCATTAAGGAAAGTGCTAAATAATGAAAGTGTTAAATAAGTAAAGTGCAGTCTGTAAAGCAGTTTGAAATTCAAGATTTTCAAGAATCTTTTTCCTTATTTAAGAAGCCAAATCTTTAAGATGCACATTCAGATTTTGAAATTTAAATTCAGCTTATCAAAGAAGCCAAAGAAGTCACACATGCCACACATGCCTTGCACATTCAAAATTTGAAATTCAAAAGAGAGGCTCCACCTAATTAATGTGCAAGATATGGGCAGGGCAGCAACCTGGGTAGCAACTAGGGCAACACAAGAACATTATATAAGGGTCTCTAAGGCTGCCACACACCCCCATAAGGAGTTCACTCCCATTCTCTCCAATCGGCCGCCCAAGCTCCAACTCTTCAAGGCTTCGGTTCTTCTCCTCTTTCTTCCTTTCTTGTTTTTGGTTTTTGTTTCAGCCATGAGTGGCTGAAACCTTTTATTCTAGTTGAAGATTAGGTGAAATTTTGGTTGTTTTATGGATTGTGAGATCTAAACATACATTGTTATCTTTGGTTAATTTAATATTTATGCAATTTCATGCTTGATTCCATTATTGCTTTGTTATTTAGATCAATGTGGCCAGTTGAATCTTGATTGCAAGGTAATATATTGTTAGTTTAAATAATTTTGAGTCCGTAATTGCTTGGATTGTTCAAACACAAGAACACTTAGTGTAAAAATTAAGGAAATTGTATAATCTAGCAATATCACCATACGTTTGGGTAGCTAGGACTGGCTCTCTCTATCTCTTAATGCAATTGACAGTTGTTTTGATGCCTAAGGCTCAAGGACGTTTCTTGGCAACTTGTTGATTAATGATTAATTAGAGGATGTTCCCTAATTGATTTAATCTTAAGGAGAGACATGATGGTGAGAAGTTGATCAAGCATAATTTAGCTACATTTTTATTATATTTATTACTGTTTATTTACACATTATTTAGCTTAATTAATGGTTTTTACTTTGTTTTTACAAGAAAAGGAAGAAATTAGAAAAATGGAGAAAAAGTGCAGAAAATGACAGAAAAGTGATTGGGTCAGTGATTTGCCCAAATCAAGCTGAAGCAGAAACCTGGAGGCAACAGGCAGAAGTGATTGGGTCAGTGATTTGCCCAAATCACTCGTAGAAACTGGTCAAATCACTCGCAGAGACAGAGACAGAAACTGGACTGAATTCCAGAGAACGATTGGGGCAGATTGGGCGAGTGATTTGCCCAAATCACTCGCAGAAACTGCCCAAATCACCTTGACAGCAGAATTTACAGCAGACGCGGGAAAAGAGCAGAAAATCTAAATTCAAAGAAAAGAAGTCCAAATCCACTTCAAACACCACAAGATCAGTCCCAAGAGCCACGCCCTTCACTTAGAGAGTTCCATTCTCAATCAAATACAAAATCCAAAGAGGAATCAAAGACTACAAAGAAGACCAAATCAAATTGAGATTTCAAAACCCTAATCAAATTGGAATTGGGATTCTCCAGCTATATAAGGGCAGCATCCAAACCAGCATCTAATCATCCCATCTTCAGCAATACTGCAGAAAATTATAGCAGCTTTCTTCCTTTCTTTTCTTTTCTTTCTTTTGAGATTTTGTCCACCATGAGTGGCTAAATTCCATCCTTTTCTAGTTGAAGTTGGTGAATTTCAGATTTTGTGATGAATTGGGAGATTTAAATCTCCATTGTTAAACTTCTATTTATTATCAATATTTATGCAATTTGAGCTTTCCATAATTATTACTTTGCTTTTAGAATCAATAAGGGCCTATTGCTTTTAAATTGCTTAAGTAATATTGTTTGAATGATTTAGGTCCGTAATTGCTTAGGTTGTTCAAATACACATTTAATTAAATTGCATAATCTAAACTTGACCACGCGGTTGGCAATGATAGAATTGGGTTTCTCTAAGTCTTAATGCAGTCAACAGTTGTTCGATGCCAAAGGCCCCAAGGACGTTCCTTGGCAACTTGTTAACTAGTATTTGATTAGCGAACGTTTCCTAATCAAACTAGAACTAAGGAGGAATTTGGATTGTGAGAAGCGTCTTCCACATCCTAAACTAATTTGTTGAGATAAATAGGAGTATTAAAGAATCAATGATCAATTCTAAACGATCTGAAAAAGATCCAAACTTCAACTAGAAGTTTTTCTCTTATTGATTTACTCATCTTTAAATTATTGCTTTCTTTTACTATTTAGTTTTAATTCATCAAATCAAACCCCCCTCTTTTATTTACTTGTTATTTACTTGACCTAGTCATTATTAGGAAAATCATTGGTGTCAATTCTCTGTGGTTCGACCCTATTGCCACTATTTACAAGTTTATTGTTGATTGTTTAATAGGTTTATTTTTTACGGTTTCGACAACCGCTTATCAGAAGTGTCTTCCACCCCCATAACTAATCTATTGAAACAACCAAAGAAACATAGTGTCAATGATCAATACTAACAACTGAAGTGAATCCGATTCTTCAACTAGAGCTTTCTCATTATTAATTTTTTTTATTTTAATTATTTGCCTTCTTTTACTGCTTTCAGTTTTAGATCTCTTGAATCAATCTCAAAACCCCCCATTTTACTTTCAGTTTATTTGCTTTCACTTTTATCTCATTTTAGTTTACTTCTTTTTCGGTTTATTTTTGTTTCAGTTATTTATTTTTGTTTCAGTTATTTCTTTTAGTCTTGATAAGGAAAATATGTAAGTTTTCAATTTTCTGTGGATTCGATTCTTTCACTACTATCTACGGTTGTAAAATTGTTGATAATCAGAAAGGTTATTTTTAACGGGTTTCAACGACCTGCGAGTCAATAAGTTAGGTGTTGTATTGGCATTACCTGTAGAACAAAAAGTCCGTCTTCTGACAATAATTTGTCGCAGCAACCAAAAAACTCATCCATGAATTCATGTCCAACATGCTCTATCATTTCACTGAAAAGACGCACCATTCTAACTGTAAATTTTGTTTTCACTTGATATGCTCAGCTGCAAATAATTTTTGTGGATATCGATTGAACTCACCAAGATATGATTCTATCGTATTTAGTAGTTTCAGGCAATTGACGATAGTCGCAAAGTTGAAGCCTGATGTGGTCCTGACAATAAGAGTCGGTCGTAAGTTTTTAAATAAAGATATTAAGGTAATACAGTTGTACTCTATGCCTCGACACATACCTGTAAGCCAGCTTCCTTCACTTTCTTCTCTGCAAATTTCAGCTGTTCCTCAGACAAAGTAATGCCAGTGTATTTACATCCAGTTCGTTTCACGACTTCAATGCCAAAGGTTCCCCACCCACAACCTATGTCCAGAACTTCCTGCTTCGGCTTAATTCTTGCCTAGATTGTTTCAAGGTAAAGAATGCATACTTGTGTAAGTTAACATTATATAAAACTTTACCGAGAAAATTGATGAAATATTTGTGGATTGAGCTCACTTTTTCAATCAGAATAGAAATTTTCCTCATCTGTGCTGTTTGCAAGTCTTCATCTTCCGTCTATAAACAAATAAATACACTCATAAATAAATAATTGTCATAGATATGGATTAAGATTACTTGTTTACCTTAAAGATCCCAGAGGAGTATGTCATTGTTCCACCCAAGAACAGAGCAAAAACTTCATTACTCTGGAAACACAAACCACAAAATTAGAAATAAACTCCAAGTTGAGAGATTCTTATTAGCCCAGTTTAATCCTGACATAAACAAAAATACCAGGTCATAGTGACGAGAGATGTTCCTGCGAGCTTGTGTAAGAGTATTTTGCCTTAAAACATGCTGGTACACCAACTTGGCCGATGAAAAAGTAGCTGTGAATAACAACGGCGTCCACCAACCCCTGAAACCCATCTCAACGTGAATTCTTAACATGCAAAGATCAAACAGCGACACCTAGTTAATCATATTGGTAGTTTTACCTTTTCTTGTTCGATTTTGAAGCAGATTGATTGGCAATCAGTAACTGCAAATTGATTAAATTTGGAGATGAAAACCAAATAACTTTTTTTTTATAAAGGAGAAAAGAAAAAAAAAAAGAAAAAAAACGGAGCAATAGCATATCTCACCATGATAAGATTTACGAGGCCTTCATCAGCATCAGCAAAGGAAAAATCTCCATCGATATAAGCATCTGCAAGACCTACATCTGCCCGTGTCATCACCTGCCAAAAAATTTTCAAGTCCTTGTTAATGCGGTGCGAATTCTCTGTAATATTATTTTCTGGTATACAATTTTGAAGAAAGAGCCATGCCTTCCAATAAAACTGGGGACTGTGAATTTTCAAATGAACTTTTAGGGAACATTTTGCTCCACTTCCCTCAAAAGTGAGATCTGTGCCACCTGCTTCCTGCAAGCTGAGAAATGGCAAAAAGTACATTATCAGATAATATATATAAAGATCAAGTTCAGTGCATAAATTTTGTGAACTTCAAACGTCAGATGAAAATTATTCTGATCAGATTAGGTTGGTTTTTTATATAACGTGATATGATAAGCAAAAGCCTAACAGAAGTGGAAATTACATTAAGCAGCCAGTGGAGATGAAGGATCCCAGAAATCTAGTAACAGTACGTCGGCCTAGAGTTTCCAACATGGAGGGTGCCTTGTGTACTTGATTTCTCACTGAATCAAAGCTTTCTGAAGCGGCCATGCTACAGTTCACAGAAGTAGACGTTATCAGATCGATCGTGAGCTACACACAAGTTGAAAAGCTATATGCAACGCTAAGAAGCTCACCTTCAATTATATGATAACGCTAAAGATGGAACAATGGATGACAATGGCAGTGATCGCTTTTAAAATCTGTCTTGAATGGGCTCCCTGAAAAAATATTCGAATATGTATCTTTTGGGAATCATGTACTGTTAATTCGTCAGGTGCTCTCAAGGTAAATTCCCTTGTATCCATGCATTCTTTGAATAAGAATTTAAGCCTCCATTTCTCTTACTGACAATAACTTCAAAAAAAATATTTTTTTTTCTTTATCTATATTTAGAAGTTATTTAAAAAAAAGTTCTTTTGCTGAAAATAGAAACTCATTTTTATAATTGATTTTAAATATTTATTATATAAATTATTTATAAAACTTATATAAATTTAAATTTATTAATCTTTTCATACTTAAATTCTTTAAGTTTTTGTTTTATTACAATTCAATTAAAATAAAAATATACTTTCACCTTATAAAAGTGAAAATTTAAAATAATCACTTTAACATGTAACAATAAATATAATTTTACAAATAAATTAAATAAAAATATTTTTTTCCTTTCACATAATTTAAAGAAAAAAGTAGCTTTCACCTTATAGAACCGAAAAATGAAAACAATGTTAAATATATTTTTATTGATTTTAATAAATAAATATTAAACGGCGTTTTTTCCACCTGAAGAATTGGATCACAGGTTAGGTGAGGATTTTAAATGCACGATTATGACACGTTTGGCTTTTTGCGAAACTGCACAATTAATCCAATCCTTCAATGGGTATTTGATTAGATGGGTTAACAAAGAGTGTATATTTAGAAAATTTTTCATGAGCAATGTTCCACTTTTTTGAGACAAAAGAGAAAGGAAAGAAATTTGTGAGATACACGCAGATTGGAAAAGTTATCGGAAAAAGAAAAAAAAAAAAAAGTTGCAAAACTAATTAAAAAGCTTCTCACCTTCAATTACATCATCACGCTCGACTGAGCATGACCCATAAATCTATTTTGGTTAATTGATAATGGTAATTAATTAAATAGTTAATCATTATTTTAAAAATAGTTTTTAATTTTTAATTATAATAATCATATAATTATTTTTAAACTTTTTTTAATTATCTCTAATTTTATCTTTTCGTCAATGCAATTCATAATGATCCTACTTGAATATATAACTTGAGACAATAATGTATTTATTGTCTAGAATTAATTTATTATAAATTCAAAATAAAAATGTCACTTTATATAAAAAAATGTCCCACAATAATAGCATCTTTTTTATTTCAACTTCACAGACCAACTTATTATAAATTATCAAAACATGTCTCAAAATCTTTATTAAGATTTTTCTTTTATATATTTGACAATAATAGCATCTTTTTATTTCAACCTCACAACATAATTAAAGGTAAGGATAAATCAGTTTTAATTTTTTTTTAAAAAAAAACCAAGTTAAATCACAATCATTTAGTTTTTATTAGTTATTTCGATTGGTATTTTTAAAACAAATATGCTTTTCTTAATGTTGGAAACGAATCGAATTGAGTCGAATTTTAAAAAGTTTAAATTTGGTCCATTAAAATTTTTTTGAATTCGAACCGAATTCAAACTTTACTTATTTCAAACTCGCGCCGAGTATTAAGAAGTTAAAGTTTAGCTCGTTTAGCAAACGAGTTTAGACGAATCGAATTTTTATCAAGTTTAATCTCAAATAGTTCGCTGAGTAGTTTAATTTATTTACATGTATTATACATGAGTTTTAGTTTAAAACTAAAATAATTTTAATTAAATAAATATATTTATAAATTAATTTGTAAATTTATAAATATAAATTTTTAAATCTTAATAATCCAAATATATGCAAGTTTAATAGTGTAACTAAAGTATATAGAACTGAATTTTAGAAAATTTAGATTTGATTCATAAAAGTATATATAGGGTTTGAATTTATTTCCCTTATGATAATAATATCAAAATAAACTCAGAAGCAAGTCGAGCTCACGAAACTTAACGGACCAAATACTATAGAGTTCAAGTTTAGTTCGTTTACGAAACGAGTTTAAAAATTAAATTCAAGTTTAACTCGTTTAGAAATCAAGTCTATTTCGATCGAATTTTTATTGAATCGGACCTCAAATAGCTCACAAACGATTTGGTTCATTTAAACTCTACTTTTCTTATTTAATTTGATTAATTTAATAGAAAATTAAAATAACTGAAACGAGGCATACTTTTTCTTAAAAAAAATATTAATTAGTTTTGATATATATTAATATATAAATGAAAAAACCCTTTAATTCTTTTGTCAAATTATGATTCATTTTATAATTTTATTAAAAAAATTTAAATAAATTCTTATAAAATGATGTATGATTCTAATTATTTTGAAAATGAAAAATTTTGTTATTTTAAAAAAATAATTTTTTTATTTTTAACATAAAAATAGTAAATTATTTAGATTAATTTTAACGGAATTATTGCAGATTTTTCATTTTCACAAATTGCAACTATTCTTGCATGTCCAATGTCCCTAAGCAAAACAAAGAAGAAGAAGAGCAGAAAATGGCCATAAAAATCTGAATTAACCGTTTAAAAATAGAAATTATTAAGTGTTTTCGGTGCTAATACACTTAAGTGTGTATAAAAAGAAGAGAATCCTATTGATTTGGTTGACTAGGGTTGTGTGGAAGACAAGTGAGCATATGCTGATGGAAATCCTCTGTATGGATACCCCAATGTCTTAATGTTTCCAGTACGAGAGAATACAACCTGCATGCATAGTAATTATCTCATTTGTTCATTGATAAATAATTAAATTAACGACAGACAACAGAAATTAACATAATACATCGTTAATTAATTTTACCTGATAATTTCCCAGCGTATATGTCCTAAATCCAGCTGCACAATAATCGAAGTAGTATTCCCATGTCCTAATGAACTTCTCGTCAAATCCCATGGCCAGAATTTTGCTAATTAATAACAAAAACCAGTGCCCATTAAAATCATTTGCTAAACTAAGATTATAATTGTCAAATTATTTATTTTATTATTTGTATGTATAGATATAATTATTAATTAGTTTCTTGTTTACCTCTGATTGTCCAAGAAATTCTTTCTCCAGTGTCTCAAAGTATGATAGTAATGACTTCCTATATTTTCCACATGCTCCACACTGCAGAAATATATATATTATTTTGTGAGCAAAGGATGAACGTCTGCCTGGGCTACTAGAATTGTTAAACTATTCTAAAATATTTTATACATTTTTAATTGTTAGAGATAATCAATTTCTTCTTTTTTTTTATTGTATCAGACTTGTGTTAGTCGTGTCGTTCTCATTGTCACAAGAAAAAGGTGTTCAGTTCCATGTTCTTCTACACTGGCCTGTAGTATTAGCTTTAATGTTTATTTATTTATTTATTAACCATATCTGTGATACATACCATAGTCTTGTGGCAGCACTCATAGCTGAGATTACCATGCTTAATGAAGGCACGCATGCACCAGGGAATATATATTCTTTAATAAAATCTGTACTTCGCCTGTACTGCTCGTAACGTTCATCCGGTATTGATGAGAACTGACACATAGAAACAAAATTTTACTGTAACTAAGAATTAGAGGATGAGACAACCGAGTAATTTCTCTATATAATCCAGTTGTATACACTAAATCAATTAATGCATGTTAATATATAAGCTAATAGTATGGTAGATTCCATAAATATTCGTGACTTTCTATTGACTGCCGATAGAATTTTATTCTTTTACCACTTAGAGAAAGTTATTTCTTCAGTTTGTTCCTATTTTGCAATTACCTGTAGAACAAGAAGCCCGTCTCCTGATAATAATTTGCCACAGCAACCGAAGAACTCTTCCATGAATTCATGTCCAACGTGCTCTATCATTTCACTGAAAAATGGCCATTCAAACTGAAAATTTTGTTTTGCTTCATATAGTCAGCTTCAAACATAGTTATGGCTATCGATTGCACTCACCAAGATATGATTCTGTCGTATTTACGTGTTTCAGGCAACTGACGGTAATCGCATAGCTGAAGCTTGATATGGTCCTGACAACAAGAAATTGGTTGTAAGTTTCTAATAACACAAACTTGGTAAAAATTTTCATTCATTTCCAAACAAAAATCTGTAATACAATTGTATTGTATCCATTGACGGTTGATTTGATACCTGCAAGCCAGCATCTTTCGCTTTCATCTCTGCAAATTTCAGTTGTTCCTCAGACAAAGTAATTCCAGTGTATTTACATCCAGTTCGTTTCACTACTTCAATGGCAAAGGTGCCCCACCCACAACCTATATCGAGAACTTCATGCTTCGGCTCAATTCTTGCCTAGATCGACTCAAGGTGAAGAATCCATACGTGTAAATTAACATAATATAAAACTTAAATGACAAAATTGTGGATGAAATACTTGTAGATTGAGCTCACTTTTTCAACCAGAATAGAAATTTTCCTCATCTGCGCTGTTTGCAAGTCTTCATCTTCCGTCTATAAACAAATAAATTCCATTCATAAACAAATAACTGTCATAGATGGATTAAGATTACTTGCTTACCTTAAAGATCCCAGAGGAGTATGTCATTGATTCACCCAAGAACAGAGCAAAAATTTCATTACTCTGGAAACACAAACCACAAAGTTAGAAAAAAGCTTTAAGTTGAGAGATTCTTATTAGCCCAGTTTAATCCCGAGATAAACAAAAATACCAGGTCATAGTGACGAGAGATGTTCCTGCGAGCTTGTGTAAGAGTATTTTGCCTTAAAACATGCTGGTACGCCAACTTGGCGGATGCAAAGGTAGCTGTGAATAATGACAACGGCGTCCACCAACCCCTGAAGCCCATCTCAACATGAATACTTAACATACCACGATCCAACAGAGAGAACTACTTATAAGATCAGATTCATAGTCTTACCTTTTCTTGTTCGATTCTGAAGCAGATTGATTGGCATCTCTATTGGCAATCAGTAGCTGCATGCATGCAACATGAATCGGAGATGAAAAGGAAATAATTTGATATTAGAATGGGAGCCTATATATGATCTCACCATGATAAGATTTAAGAGGCCTTCATCAGCATCAGCAAAAGAAAAATCTCCATCAATATAAGCATCTGCAAGACCTATATCTGCCCGTGTCATTACCTAACAGAAAAGTTCATGTCCCTGTCAATAAATTCTGCGTAAAATAATTTCCTGCTATGAAATTTATGAAGAAAGGCCGCTAACCTTCCAATAGAACTGGGGATTGTGAACTTTCAGATGAAATTTTAGAGAACATTTTCTTCCAGTTCCCGCAAAAGTGAGATCTGCGCCACCTGCTTCCTGCAAACTGAGAAATTGCAAACTACATTATCAGAGAATATACATAAAGATCAGCTCAGACTGATTATTAGGATTTAGACATACATACATACATATATATAAGCAAAACCTTAGGAAAGGATGGAAAATATTACGTTAAGCAGCCAGTGGAGATGAAGGATCCAAGAAATCTAGTAACAATACGTCGGCCTAGAGTTTCTAACAATGAGGGTGCTATGCATACTTGATTTCTCTCAGAATCAAAGCTTTCAGAAGCGGCCATGCTATAGTTCGGAGAAGTAGACCTTATCGTCTCATGAATTATTTAACAAGTTGAGAAATTGTTTGAGAAAATATATAGTCCCTTAATTCTATAAATTTTATCTATTTTTTTAATTATTTTAAAATTATTTTTTTAATTATAATAATATATAAATAGATTATTATAATTCTATTTAATTTTATTGTATTTTAAAAAAATTTTAAAATTATTTTTTAATATATATAAAAAAATAAAATGAAAAAAAATTATGCGAGTAAGAAATTTTATCTTGAATATCTTCCAAGTTCCAACATGCGATTAATTTAAAAGTTTCTTGGAAACATCGCTTTCAATTAATTTTCCATCATCCCTATGAAATTCTGACGAGCACTTGTTATAAATCTGTCAGGGCTGTAATATTAAAATTAATATTTTCCATCATCCCTATGAAATTCTGACCACCACTTGTTATAAATAACTTGTTTTGATGAGTTATGGGACAATAAAATAAAGAATTCTAAATAAAATAATTATAAGATTTTTTTAATATTTATAATGGAAAAGAGTATATTTATTTGAAAACTTATTGTTACTGTGTGTGTATTTTATCAGTTTTATTTCAAATCTTATATTTTTTTTTCTTTTTTATTTAATTTTTTTTAAAAAAATTAAAAAATTATTGTCTGAAGAAATATTACTATAATTCTCCAGTAATCGCAGTGGAGTAATTAATTTTATAACTATAGAGCAACTTATGAATCAATCATTATGAAATTTTAAGCATTAACAAGTTAAGATATTCAATTAATATGGAAAAAAATAATAACTTATATATTTTATCTGATTCTCTTATTGAAAGAAATTAATAAATTTTTATATGTATTTAAGTGTGTATAAATTTAATTAATAAAAATTAATTTTAAATAATATGAGAGTTAATTAGATGTGTATATTCACGTGTAAAAAATTATTCAATAATGAGTTGAATTCTGTGTAGAGCTATAATGGTTATATATTTATTTAAATTTTAATAGTTCAAAGTTAACTTTGCATTGATCTCTAAATCCATCTTCTCGTGGGCAAAGATGCCAATATTGCAAATAATTTCAAAAAAAGACTATTTTTTTATCTGCCATTTAAGATTTTTTATTATAAATATATTAAAATTTTAATAAAAATAGAATTATATATATATATATTACTCTTCAGATAAAATATATTGATGAATTATAAAATTCACTAATTTTATCATATTAAATTTCATGATTTTGTTAAGATAAAATAATATATATATATATATATATATATATATATATATTATTTTTTAAATAAAATATATAAATAAATTATAAAATTATTTTTTTTATATTAAATTTTATAATTTTATTACGATTTTGAGGAAAATAATTAATTTTTACTTAAAATTTAATTTTAAATAGATTTATAAATAAAAATTAAAAAATAAATAGATTTATAAATAGAAATTAAAAAACAAAAAGAGAGTAACTTAAAAGTTTTTTTTATTAAAAAGGTACAGTTTTATTTAAGGCTGTAGCCAAAACAACTAATAAACTCCATAATTCGAATTTATTAATTGTACTCCCGATTTTTTCAGCTACAGAGTTTATATCAGTTTTAATTTAAAGTAAAGTAATAAAATTAGAATTAAGATAAGATAAAAATAATAGAATTTTTTAAAATATATTTTTATTGGAGAAAAGCCTATATAAAAGCTGCCCTATAATTAAGACATCTCATATTTTTTCCTCCTCCTCCACTCTCATATTCGACTCTTCCTAGTAGCCTTCTTCTTTTTTTTTTTTTCTTTATTTATTTTCAATTTTGTTATATATAGTATTTAGAGACTAAACATTCATTTGGTTAATCAAAATTGAAATTTATTCAAAACTGTGAGATTATTTTTTTCACTTCTCTTTATTTTATTTTTATTTTTTGTTAATTTTTATTTTTGAAAAACACTACCTCTATTATTATTTTCTTAAAAATTTAAGAGATTTATTAAATCTCTTGAAAAAATAAAATATTATTAATTAATCCAATTAAATTCGTAATTATTTAATTTAATTAATAATAAATAGCGATTATTATATTCATTTATATTAAAGAATTAATTGATTTAATTTAAATAATTTGGATGTTATTATTGATAAAAAAATTAATTAATTTAATTTAAATAATTTACGTATTATTATTTATCAAATTTGAATTTTTCTCTCTTTACGTTTGTTGGGGTATTGAGATTATTAATTAACTAGAAATTAATTTAAATACGTAGCAGATTAATTTAAACATAAAAAAGAATAATGAGATTCACATGCTTGAACGTTATAACCAAACAATACATAATAAAATAAATTATTTTTCTAATCAATGATCAATCTCTAAGATTACCTTCAATTAAATTTTAATTTAATTATTTATTTCATCACTATCTTCTTTCAGTTTTATTTTTAAATTAATTTCTCTAAACAATAATTTTTTTTTAAACTTTTTATTTTAAATTATTTTTTTTAAATTATTCATTTTTACACTCATTTATTTTATCCATAAATTTTTTTAAATAAAAAAATAAATTTTAATTGATGAATTCAACTTCTCATACGAATAATTTAATTAATTGTTTGGGTAATTTTTGTTTACTACTTTTACGAAATAATAATGAATGATAATTTTTTTTATTAATTTTTTAATTATATCCCTTTTTAATCTAAAATTAGAATATTAAGTGTAGATGAAACAATAACATCATTATTAATAACACATAATTTGAATTAAATGCTAAGAAATTGTTTGAATTTTTATTTAAAAAAATAAATAGTTAATGAGAAATTATATTAAAAATAAGATAAAATTAAATAAAATTATAATAGTTCATCTATATATTAATTAAAATGTAAAAAAAGAAAAAGAAATCAGATAATATTTTGAAACAAATAAAAATGGAAAGATGAAAAAAATTATAAAGCGATGAGTAATATTAGAAATACTCTGCTTATTGAAGATAAATTAAGAAAAAAAATATTTAATAAAATAATTAAATCATAAAACAAACACTTATTTTTAAGTAAAAAAAAAAAAAAAAAAAGAGGGAGTATTAATGGGCATATCTCAATTCAGTAGGCTGGCGCAAAGTTTATTCCCCTCAGATTTTGGGATAGAAATGCTTTAATGACATAAATAATAGAGAAGCAAAAAAAAACCAAATACTCATGACAGTTTGTCCTCTCGGAGTAGAAAGAATCAATAAGATGCTGCAGGAAATCCTTTGTATGGGTTGCCCAGTGCAGCCACATTGCCTGGGCGTGTAAAAACAACCTGCAGTATTAAACAATTTGAAAACTTAGATTTAGCAGCTAAATACGTCATTATGCTGCTCATTTGTATATACTGAGCTCTAGCCGTGACTCAAACTAAGACCTGATAGTCCTGAAGACGATTCCTTTATGTCTACTAAGCCAAAACTTAGTGCTATTGAGCTCAACTTATTAGTTCTAAATGTTAAACACTAGTAAAAATATTTCAAGCTGTTGAAATTTGAACAACTCCATCACTTGACAACACAATATAGAGCTGGAAATACCTGATAATCTCCAAGCGTATGTGTCTTAAAACCAGCTGCAGAGTAGTCAAAATAGTACTCCCATGTTCGAATGAACTTTTCATTGAATCCCAAAGCCAGAATTTTGCTGAGAAGAAATTAATGCACCAGCATCCAAAAAAAAAAAATTAATATCTTGAAATCACGTTTTCTTTCAGATTCTGTCATAAAATGTATTTCCCAGAAAAAAAAAATGCAGAAGAGCATATTGTTTTACCTTTGGTTCTCCAAGAAATTTTTTCTCCAGTATCTCAGCGTCTGGAAGTAATGAAGTCCTATATTTTCCACATGCTCCACACTTTCCACACAGAAAAGTGAAGTTAGATTTCTAGACAAAGAATAAGAAGAAAGAAAAGGGATATAGAGCTATACAATCAAATTAATTTTATACCAGAGTCTTGTTTTAGCAGCCATTGCTGTGGTTACCCTTGTTAATGATGGCAAACATCCACCAGGAAATATATATTCCTTAATGAAGTCTGAACTTTGCCTGTACTCTTCATAACGTTCTTCAGGTATTGATATGAACTGAGGAAAAAGAATCAATCTTTATTCAACACTTCAACCATCTAACACAGACATGGAAAATATTTTGTTTCTCATCATTTTGACATTACCTGCATAACAATAAGCCCATCTTTTGCTAATGCTGCATCGCAACAACCAAAGAACTCCTCCATGTATTCATGGCCGACAGCTTCTAGCATTTCACTGAAAAAGCCATTGTAACTCGAGCTATATGTTAGGAATTCAATGGTCAGACATAATCTTGGAGATGGAAGATCTTACCAAGATATGATTCTGTCATATTTGATGTTTCTAGGCAATTGGCGATAGTCAGCGAGTAGAAATCTGATGCTGTCCTGATACGAGAATTGATCAAGGTTTAAAATGAAGTCTCTTCAATCTTAATCATTGAAGGATATATTTGCATATATGTTTCATATGCAAGGATAAGCTTTAGCATACATTATCTGCCTATTACACTTCCCATTGTTGCAATTAAAATTCAATTTAGATTTTAGGATTGCAATATTCTTCAATTTGATACCTGGAGGCCAGCTTCCTTCACTTTGTTTTCTGCATACTTCAGTTGCTCCTCAGATAGAGTGATACCAGTATATCTGCATCCAGTTCTTTTGACAACTTCAATAGCTAAGGTTCCCCAACCAAAACCGATCTCAAGAACTTCATGTTCTTTACTGACTCTTGCCTAGATTGGACAAATGATGGACATTCAAAATGAGTAATGAACATCAGGAAAATCTGGAACTTTCCCCAAATGGCTAAGGAACAGACTCACTTTTTCTATCAGGAGTGAAATTTTTCTCATCTGTGCTTCTTTCAAGTCCTCATCTTCCGTCTTCAAAGTGCACAACAAAAAACAAAAATGTCACAAGTTAAATGCAATTACAGCTTTCCTGCTGTGTTTGAAAAGAAGACTAGCAGTAGGTTGGGTTTCTGACCTTGAATACAGCAGAGGAGTATGTCATTGTTTCATCCAAGAACAACGCAAAAAGATCATTACTCTGTCGAAAAAACAAAAAGAATGTGTAAGTTAATTTAGTAAAAATTAATATTGACCAGTATTTTTATGCCAACATGCAGATATTTACTTAATTTATTAAGTTTAAAGCTTATCTGGAGAAGCAGAGTCAAGATTCATCAACTTCCATTATTGTTTAAGCATTTTAGAAGAGACCAACAGAATGAGGAATTAACTCTACATGATATCATACCAGGTCATAATGACGAGAGATGTTCCTTCGAGCTTGTGTAAGAGTATTTTGCCTTGAAACGTGCTGGATGAAAAATTTTGCAGATGTAATACTAGCAGTGAAAAACATGGGAGTCCACCAACCCCTGAGGTCAGCATAGGTAGAAGTCTAGATTTAAGAAAGATTCAGGAAATGTCATTGTAATATCATATCCTGAGAGTAAGTTATTGCGGAATACTTTTTCCAATTCAATTTTGATGCAGTAGTATTAGCATCCCTATTGGCAATGAGAACCTGCAACAATTAAAGAAATTGAAGTTCCACTGAAAATTGATACAGAAGTAGATTGGCGTAGGACTTGGACCAATTAGCTCACCATGAAAAGATTTAGAAGACCTGCATCTTTGTCAACAAAGGAAAAATCACCATTGATATATGCATCCGCAAGGCCTAAATCAGCCTGTGTCATTATCTGAAATACTTTTTCGTTGCTGTTAGGGAAGGTGACAATTTTGCACATTTCACTAAGCCATCATTCTAATTTGGAATATGCAATGCTTGTTGACCTTTTTCTTTATGTTCAAAATTTTCCCACTAGTGATGATGCATCTATTATAAAATGATAGCAGCAAAGCACATACCTTCCAGTAAAACTGGGGACTCTGAACTTTCAAAACAACTTTTAGAGAACACTTCTTAGCTGTTCCCTCAAAGGTAAAAATTGTGCCTCCCTCCTCCAATATACTGTCATATAACGATTTATGTTCATCAAAATCTCCATATACTGTTACATATAGTTCAGTAGCAATAGATATAGTGTGTTTTTATGAATGCAATAAGCAAGTAGCAACATCATACAAGAAAGGCTGTGATTATATTTATAACTGAACTCACATTAAACTGCCAGTAGAGATGTAATTTCCAAGAAATCTGGTAACAACAAGGCGCGCCCCTATTTCTAACATAGACGGTACCATGTGTTTTGGATTGCTCAGAAGCGCACAACTTTTTCCAAGAAAACCATGTGCCGCAAGCATGCCAGACTACAAACAAATAAACCTCATTTGTGAGTTTAAGAACACCTACTCAGTGAATTCTTGAAATGAGAGGGGAGGGGGGGAAGTCCCTTATTGTATATTGTTGTTGTTTTCAAGTTTCCAGTATCAAGACCATTTGGAAAAATAACATAGAGAAATATAAGATACTTATTATTAAGAATTTTTACCTGTTTTCTTAAGGATAGATTTTCTAAAGGAGAAAGAATATGGTTTCACTGCATCCTACAACTTTAGTCCTTTTTATATCTTATTAAACATATTTGTTCTTGTTATTAACAAACTACCTTCAGTCCATCCTCATGGAAACCATAACCTGCAAGAAATGAAACATATTATGCACAAATGATCAGTCAATCATGAAGCTAAGTCAGAATTTGTAAAATGTACAGAAACCATCAGTCACAGTAAAGCCATAAGCTTATCTTCCTGCATTAGATATAGCAACGCAACAAACCAAGATTAATGCGAGCAAAACCATCCTATTAGACGGTCTTTGAAGTTTGAATTACTGTATTATCTATGATCAAATATAATTTAACCACATTTTTATTACCTTTATTACTGTTCAATTACACATTTTTCAGCTTAATTTATGATTTTTCTCATGTGTTTGCAGAAAAAGAAGAAAATGGAAAGTTGGAGAAAAAGTGCAGAAAAAGCTGGAAAAGTGATTGGGTCAAAGTGATTTGGCCAAGTCACTGTCCATATCAAGCTGAAGCAGAAAGCGGGGACAGACTCACAGGAAGCGATTGGGGCAAGTGATTTGGGCAAATCACTGCCCAAATCAAAATGACAGCAGAGGCGGACAGTAGATCGGGAAAAAGGAAGAATTCAAAATCCAAAGGCATTGAAGTCCTATCCTACTTCAAACACTTCAAGATCAATCCTAGGACATCTCCAAGAGTTATTCCTAAAGATAGACTCCCTCAAGAAGAAGATTTATTCACAAGTAAATACAAAAGCAAAGAGGAGATTAAAGACTACAAAAAGACCAATCCATACTAGGATTCCAAATCCTAAGTGGATTAGGATTCTTCACCTATAAAAGGAGGCAGCCCCAAACCAGCAAAAAAATCATCAGATCGTCAGCAGAATCTCATCTTCGGCAATTCTACAGAAACACAGCAGCTTTTCTTCTTTTCTTTCTTCTTTTCTTTTGTGATTTTATCCACCATGAGTGGCTAAACAATTCTCTTTTCTAGTTGAAGTTGGAATTTCAGATTTGTGATGAATTGGGAGATTTAAAACTCCATTATTAAACTCTTATTTACCTTCAATATTTATGCAACCTGATCTTTCTATAAGTATTGCTTTGCTTTTAGAATCAATTAAGGCCTGTTGTTTTTAATTGCTTGAGTAATACATTGTTTGAATAATTTAGGTCCGTAATTGCTTAGATTGTTTAAACACAAGTATAATCAGTTGCATAATCTAAACTTGACCACGCGGTTGGCAAGGTTAGAATTAGGTTTCTCTAAGTCTTAATGCAGTTAACAGTTGTTCGATGCTAAAAGCCCCAAGGATGTTCCTTGGCATCTTGTTAACTAGTATTTGATTAGTGAACGTTTCCTAGTCAAACTAGAACTAAGGAGAAATTTGGATTGTGAGAAGCGTCTTCCACATCCTAAACTAATTTATTGAAATAAATAGGAGTATCAAAAAGAGTCGATGATCAATTCTAAACAAACTGAAATAGATCCATGCTTCAACTAGAATCATTTTCCCATTGAAATTCTTATCTTTTAAATTATTGCTTTCTCTTGCTATTTAGTTTTAATTCATTATCATCAAAATAAACCCCCTCTTTTATTTACTTTTGTTATTTGTCCAAATCATTAATAAAAAAATTTGTAGTGTCAAATCCCTGTGGTTCGACCCTATTGCCACTATCTACAAGTTAATTGTTAATTGTTTAATAGGTTTATTTTTTACGGCTTCGACAACCGCTATCAATCTATAAGTAATTATACTTCATTAAATGGCTCTGTATTCACCCTCCTTTTATTTTTTTTATTTTTAATTATATCATCATAAAAGCTGTGGGATCTCCATATTGGAGGGACCCACTCACCAGATACTAGCTCCAATGAACTTGAAACTTAAGCTCTAAAAGAAGCATGATTGAGGAAAGGATGTTTTAGCTGATTCAACTCTTTAGGAATCATTGGAGTTCAGTGTTTATCAACATTGATGTCATTTCTTTTACATATGCAAGAGCACTTACCCTGGTATGCTCCACAAAACCAAAGTCCCCTCTTCCCTTGAATATTTTCAAACTCAAGTGCAGCATTTGTTGCAGCTACAGATGGGACTGGATGGCTAGTTGTCCACTTCAGTAAAGTGTGGTCTGGTGTATGATCTGGATTGAGCGTCACAAAAAAAGGTAGACCAGTATCACCAAGATTCTGCAAGACTTTAAAGCGTTTAAATAACACAATTTTAGTTAGGGGTTGGGGGGGGGGGGGGTGTTCACGTGTCTATTGCACATTCTACTGCCACATAAATTAGAAACCAGCACTACAGGTTCATTTTCCACAAGGCAACACATTACAAACCTGAAGCACATTCAGCCAATATGTCAGGCACACTTTGTTATCTTCACTTCCTAGGAAATTCCATGCACACCATGCTACTGGGTTTTTAGGCATAAATTCTTTATCATGATGAACAAAGATGTCACTGCAGTAGAAAATTAAAGAATTATTACACATTTTGAGTAAATAAACTTATAAGAATGGCTACTTGGATCAACAAATCAAAAGCTTTGTACTTATTGATGATTTTATCAAAAGTTTTAATTTTGGATCAATTTCAAAGGGATTTCATTCAACACTATTAATTTGGAATGGTGGGATAGGCTGCATCAGTTTATCACAGAGAATTGGATTCATCTAGATTACCATATTCAAATCTAGTGCTCATAAAACCTTTTTAATTTCAAGTAACTCCAATTCCCAAAAGTTTCATGCTGTTTCTCACTTTTTATCATGTAATTTTTTAAGCTATATTTCAAATTATATGTAGATGATGTGCATTCCTGTCAAGTCGTCTGGTAGAGCCAAATAATGACTGATACCAAAACAGAAGAGTAAAAGCTGATACCTGTACACATACTGGAAAGCACCAAGTATTCTTCTTTCATCAAATGTTGCTTGCTCTCCTAACATCTTCAAAGTATCCGGGGCATGAGAAGCTATTATGCACCCAGTGAACATTTCTTCTGAACCATCTACACCAACTACTCTGCAACCTGCTAAAGAAGTTTCATTAATTATTTGGTATCTTAAGTACATGTCCTTATAGATTATAATAATTGCCGTTAAAGCTTACCTTCATCGTCAGTGGAAACTGAGAGGACCTCGCAGCTAGTTCTGATCTGACAGCCCCAGCTTTCCAGCATTTCTCTGACCTGATTTATTTGTTTTCCAAATTCACAAGAGATCGATCAAAAAATTTAGTTTTAGTTCAATTCTAAGAACTAACATATCGCACTTGTTGAAAAGAATGTTCAGCCAAAATAAAGACTGAAACATGCTTCTAAAGCAATTAAGCGAGCACCTTGTTGACATAAGTATGGGAGCGACATCTGACAGTAAGCCACTGCGGGCGGCCAGTGAGCTACGGAGAGAATCAAATGGCATTCAATCAAAATTTTTAAATACCCACAAAATGTGTCTCATCTACCTATAAATAATCTACTTCTGTGAGAGAGAACGTGTACCTGAAGCAAATGGTGATTACGGCAAAATGAGAGTATAGAGTAAGCAGAAAAGCTCAAAACTTTCTCTGAATTGCAGGACCATATGGCACCGCACATTGGAATCTTACATTACATACAACAAGTAACCAACAGGATTAAAAAAAAAAAAAAACAACAAAATCACAGGGAGGAAAGAATGAGACAGAGCAGAATGTATCAGAAATCTCACAAGATAAGCATTCTGAAAAACATCTGAGTAACCCTTGCACTTGATAAAATTCCCCAACGTTTCATTTCGATCAATGTCAGGATTGTTCTCAAGCATCTGAAGATAACTGGAATGGGTAAAAAAAAAAACAAAATTAAAGAACTTGTCAGCATATCAAGACAGAGGATGCTGAAACTATTATATATGCTAATGAGCTGCTCAGTTACCTGAGGACGTCATGCTTAAACTTGACTAGTTCTCGAAGCATTCGCAAGAAGCGTGGATCGAAAAGATTCTTCTTCTGTGCAAACAAAGCTGAGAGGCCATTTCTGGTACCCCATTCATAGCCCTTGCCCTTGTCTAAGCTAACAGCGAATGACATATCAGACAACTCCATGTCCACTCCCAGACTCTCAAAAAACTCCATCATATTTGGATATGTTACCTGTAGATGTCCCCAAAAATTTATACATATATGTTATCAACCTCCATGGTCAATAGCTCGCAGAAACTGCTCTAAAAATCGAATTGTCTCTTCCACCCAGAATTGAAAATAAATAAATAAAGTTGATGGTAGTGCCGATGCAGTGATTGCTGTTAAATGATCAAATATTTTATTTGTGAGACTGAAAAATACTTCATTTAATTTCAGTGGCTCTATCATTTATCTTGTGTTCTAATTTCACCCAACCTAAAATAAATTTTCATAATTAGAAATTGGAGCTAATTGCTTTATCAATTTAATAAAATAATTTTTTTTAAAATAAAAACACTTGAGTGTATTAATAAAATTTCATCAATAAAAAAAAGAAATATATCCAAACAGAGAGATGTTAAATTTCATCAATAATTTTTTTTATCAATAATCAATAAAATTCTTAATGAGATAAAAAAAAATTTTAATACATATTGTTTTTCATGAAGAGGAAAACAGAAGTTAATTGAAAAAAACAAATGCAAGAGTATCTAAATATAAAGAGACAGTAAGAAAAGTCGTTTAATTGACTAAAAATCCTCTGAAAAAAAAAAAGTTAAAAAGATACATTGCGGCATAGAAAATAATATTATAATTAGTTGCCTAGAAATGGTAAAAAACGCATTAATTTAATTAATTAATTAATATAAATTATGAATTTAAAATTATTTAAAATTTAATCAATTAATTAAGTGAAAAGCAAAGTGACCATTAATTAAAAAACGTGCTTTCAATCATTACTAAAAAAGAAATAACGGCGGAGAGCTTTTTTTTTTTTTAATTTCTGAATAATAAAGAAAATATTTATTAAACCATATAAATTTTAAAAATATTTTTAAATTTTATATATGAAAGAAGTGTGGTCGGACGATATAGCCGAATACGTTTATTCAACATTATGAGTTATAAGTGTCGAACAACAGAAAATTCGACATTATGAATATTAAATAATAAAAAATTTAATATTATAAGTGTCTAATCTGCACCGTTTATTTAATATTTTGTATAAAAATATTAATTTATTAATTTTTTAGAAATTTAAGAATTAATTAATAAATTTTTTAAAATTATATAAATTAAATTAAAAGTATTTTAAAAATATTTTTTAATTTGAAATCTCTCTCATTTTTATTTATTAACATTTAACATTTAAATAATTAAATTTTAGAATAAAAAATATTATGCTTAAATTTTCAATACCTATAATAATAAAAATTATAAATACATGCAAAATTATAATCGTAAAAATGTGTATATATTTTTTCTTAACATATAAAAATAAAATTATAAATTATAATTTTATATGTATTTATAATTTTTATTATTATATATATTGAAAATTTAAGCATAATACTTTTTATTTTAAAATTTAATTGTTTAAATGCTAAATGTTAATAAATAAAAATAGAAAATTTTCAGATTAAAAAATACTTTTAAAATATTTTTAATTTAATTTTTATAATTTTAAAAAATTTATTAATTAATTCTTAAATTTTTAAAAAATTAATAAATTAATATTTTTATACAAAATATTAAATAAACAGTGCAGGAACATGTTCGATATACTGTGTGCCGAACATGTCTGTAAATGTCCATTACACTTAGCACTTAGAGTGCTGGATAGGCGTGTTCGATACTTTGAATGCCGAACACGCCATACACGTAGTCAGTGACCGCCACGACTGTTCCCGTGGTGAGGGAACATATTGTTCGATACTAGCCGTGGCAGGGAGCATGTTTAGTGTTGAACAACATGTTTTCGTGGATTGTTCGACATTATAGATGTCAAACAAGAATATTCACTGGCGAACACATCTCTTTAACACACAAAATTTAAAAATATTTTCAGATTTTACATAATTTAATAAATAATTTTTTTATTATGCATAAAAAAAAACTCAGATCCTATTTCTCCATCGCAATAATCCATAGCTCTCCCTTCTTCTTGGAAAAGGAAAATAATTATTGACAGAACCTTTTTAGTTAATTCCCAACAATCATAATAAGATCCATCAAATATTGTCGATCTTTAGGTAATAAAAAGTTATTTTATTAATTATTTATTGAATTTAAAAAATTATATTTCCCAAAATTAAAACACCGAAAAGAACATTAGTTGTTGCTATTTATTTAAAGGGAATAAGATAGACAAGTGTCTAGCAACCCAAATGAACATTTGTCCGTTTTTGGTTCACAAGTTTAAACAAAAAACTAGTAAAACGACGGCACTGGATAAGGAAACGCATCCAGAACAGGCGCAGCCAGTGCTGAGTGGCCTTGCCTTGACTTTCTGCAATAGACAGCACAATGAGTTCTCAGCTGAAACTGATGTTCACTTTTCCTTTCAACCAGACCCATCTCCAGCCCTATCTCCAAGCAAAACGACAAGAATATTCCAGCAAATTCCCCTTGTATTATTAATCTAATGCCCATGCAATTTCCCATTGAATTCATATTTTTTCATGGTATAATATTTTGTTAAAATTCTGGTGAAGAGGAAAAAGAAAAGTTAAGAAAATGGAGAAGGAAACCAGTGGTGACTTACGCGGTTGAAGACCATGAAACCGAGGTCAACGTCAACGCCGTCAATGGAAACAGTCTTAGAATGGCCGCCGAGATAATCATCTTTCTCGTACAAAACAACATTAACTCCAGCTTTTGCAAGAACATAAGCTGAAACAAGCCCAGTAATCCCGGAACCAATCACTGCAGCCCTCATTCGTCTTCTTCTTCTTACTCCCTCCTCCAAAAACAAAAATCTTCAATATTTCTGCTAGTGTTGCAGATTTTACAGGAAGCAGAGGCCTGTCCCCTTATTGAAGAAGAAGAAGAAACGGGAACAAGAAGATAAGCCAATTGTGGGACGTGGGTACTCTCGTGTCCTGAGAAGGACCAAAATATATATATATATATATATATATATATATTAGGGACTCATTTGTTTTGTTTATGATTTATATGTGCATTAATTTATGATAGATCGTATCTATATAAACATTTAAATACAAAAAATAAAATTATTTTTTTTCCCAATTTTGACATTGGAAAGTTTGATTGCTTATTCTTATTGCATTAAGGGTGAATTTTCATAAACATCTCTAGTTCATGAATTTTCACATTAGAATTCGATTTTCCTCCTCCTCTTCAAATACTACAAATTAAATCTGTCATTTATTCAAATAAGCTAATTTTATAACCAATTAATCAACCAACTCAATCCAATTTAATTTGACAAAAATATACATATTATTTTGTTTAATATCTATAAATCAATCATATATGAAAAGTAGCCATATTTTCTTTTTTTATTTTGTAAAAATCAAAATTGATTTTGATTTTAAAATTAATTAGTTTTGGATTATTCATTGTTTACCTGATTTTAAAATTAGTATTAATTTATTATTAATTTTGTTAAAATTAATATTAGGTCATGTGGATTGATTCTAAAATTAATTAGTGTTGGGTTATTGTAGAGTTGTTGAGTTTTTTTATTATTTTTAATAAATTGAAATTGAAATTGAGTTTATTATTGGGTCGTTAAACTTGATATTTTAGATTGCTGTTGGTTATATACATTGATTTTAATTTTTTTTTTTTTTTTTTGAAATAGGGGGTGGGGAGTCGAACCTTTGACCTTACAAAGGTATAAGGATGCACTTTCCACCAGGCTAAGTCTCGGAATGCACATTAATTTTAATATTTGTCAATCGTTATATTAGACAATATTCGTTCAAACCGTTTCACGTGTCGTTATTGTAATTATGTGATAAATTACTAATAACTCGTGATTATCGATCACATTCAAGTCTTATCAATAAAAAAAAAATCAATTAACATAATGATTAGTGCTTAGAATGATAATAAGCTCGTGATATTTAATCAAATTTTTTAAAAAATCATTTATTAATTTTATATTTTTATAATATAAAAATAAAATATATATATAATTTAAAATATATATTTTTACGTACCCTTTTAAATCTTAAGCAATCTATTCACATTCGTCATTCTTAATAAATTTATTGATTTAAATATTAAAATAATTCTCTATATCAATTATCTCACATTTTTTAAATTAAAAAATTATATTCAATTGATGTATTAACTTTTTTATTTATTTAAAAGAAATTAAAAAAGAGTTTAAACTTGTTATTGGGTTTGATAAATTTGATCATTAATATTGGGTTAATTCTCTTTAATATGACTTTCCATTTTTTTTTCAATTTAAATCGTTATAAAAATTTAATGGATCATAAATACGGTAAAAATAAATACTCTGTTGGTTTTATTAATTTTATTATTTTAAAATTATTATTTATTTTTTTAATTATAATAATATATAAATTAACTATTATAATTTTATTTTATTTTATTTTTAAAAAAATTAAAATATTTTTTAATATTTAATATATTGAAAATTGATATAATTAAAAAACTAATAAAAGAATTATATTTTTTAACATGCAATAAAAAAATAAAATAACATAAATTATAAAAAAGATTATTATTGTTTGTTATCGAATTAAAAGCATGTGAGTAGAGGTAGTTGTGTTAGGTATGGCCTTGCCATTCTTGTTTCGTTTGTGGCAAGGCTTCATTGCTTTTTTATTATTACTTTTTTCAAGTATTTAATTTAATTTAATTTAATTATCAAACTTTTATTTTTTTAAACATTTTTTAATATTTTATTTAATTAGGAATTATGTACCTTGAAAATTAGAATTGTATTTAAAAATAAAATTTTAAAAACACCGTGCAAATACATGGTATTTAATTAGCTAGACAGAACAAATCTATCTATCTATATATAGAGTTTATTTCAATTATATTTAATTGTATTTATTATTAATTTTATGACTATTTTATAATTTTTAATTATTTAAAGTTATTTTCATTCAATTAATGATAAAAAAATTATTAATACTAATATTTATTTATAAATAACTAAGTATTTTAAAATTATTAATAAATTGACATTAAAAATTAAATTTAATATATTTATATTATATATAGAATATTATGTTTATGTTTGTTAAAAATTTTCAATAATTGTTTCTATAAATTTAATTATGATTGATATTTGCAAATAATATATGCATTCCATGTCAAAACGGTACCGTACATGACCAATTTGTATTTCGCAACATTAGAGTGATTTTTCATATATATGCTTGAACTTAATTATAGCATAAAATTATACCAATATGGTTTTTTTTAAGTGTTATTTTCACTGACAATCTCTATCTTGAGTGTTACTTTCAATAAATTACTGAATTTTAATTTATTTTTTGTATTAAAATCTCTAAATTTCGATTTATATATCAAAAACCTTCATGGATGGAGAGCTGAAGCAGGGAATCCCCACATCCATGTAAACTAGTTTTGACTAAACACAGGTAATTATTAATAATATGAGGAGACGCCAATGACTATTTTATGATAACTGTTAACAATCTCAACCCCAAACTAAAAAAAAAAAAAAAAAATGTAAGAAGGCAATTCCAGAAATAGACTGAGGAGACTATTTGGTATTACCATATCTTCCTCGCTTTCCTCGCAATACAACGTTGTTTCTTGGCCATCAACCTTGTCTCTCTCTTCACACATTGTTGTAGCCAAATCTCCACAACACCCACACACATTTTTTCTCCGTCGTTGTTCGTCCCTCTTTCTTGCTTTCTTATTAAAACAATGCTCGCCTTCTCTCCCTACCCTTTTCCGCCGGATATCTGACCAGAGATTCTACAGTTGTTCTTGCAACTTTAATGGCTCACCATACATCCCGAGATTGCTTCCCTGGTTCTCTCCTTTCTGGCTCCGCCGCCACCTCCCTCGACCCTGCCGAGACTGACCTCACATGGCCTTTTGGGGACCTCTACAGTCTCGACCGCGAAGATATTCGGGAGACCGCATATGAAGTTTTCTTTACAGCTTGTAGATCCTCCCCTGGCTTTGGCGGTGGCCGGAATGCAATCACATTTTACTCTTCACATAATCATGATGCTGGAGATAGTGGAGGATCTGGGTCATCCTCGGGGTTTGGTTCTGTCTCTTCCGGTGGTGGTCGGTTAGGCAATGGCCCACTAGTTGTAACGACTCCAACAAGTAAGATAAAAAGGGCTTTAGGGCTAAAGATGCTGAAAAACTCACCGTCCAGGAGGATGTCAAGCGTGGCTAATGGTGGTGGGGGCGGAGGAGGAGGTGGGGGGACATCACCAGGGCCTCCAAATATACTACTGCAACAGAGTGGGGGGTACAGCCCAATTTCGATGTACAATACTGTGCCGGCAACAAGGCCAAGGCGGCCTCTGACTTCAGCGGAGATAATGAGACTACAAATGAAGGTGACAGAGCAGAGTGATAATAGATTGAGAAAGACGCTCATGAGGACTCTGGTTGGCCAAGTACGTAAAGCTGTGTGTATTTTATAGTCAGTTAAAAATGAAGACTTTATGGAGAATCTGAGATTAAAGAGGACTCGAATTAAAAATTCTAAATTATTTTCATATAGAAAACTTTTCATTACGAGCATTTTTTGAAAAAATTTTGATTACTGAGGATTTTGGTTTTAATTTATTGTTAAATTAAATAAAATCTCATTTTTATCATTTCACCTTATCACTAAACTGCAATTAAATTCAAAAAGTGCAAATTGTATCGATTATTTTTGTTAAAGGAATGGTTGAATACTTGTTGGATTTATTGGTTTTGTTCATTTTGATTTTTCAATTTTAAAGGGTAATTTAAAAAATTATTTGATGGTATTTTTCTCTGTTAATTTTCAGCTGAATTTTTCTGTTTCTACTTTTTAATTTTAATTTCCCTGCAGGATATGTCATGAGATCATATCTTATGAATTGGTTAATGATTAACCATCCATTTTGCAATTAATGGATTTTCAAGATTACAATCTGTTCTTTGGCAATTTGAAACCATTGATGACTTGGTTAAGCTTTGGCAGATGGGAAGGAAAGCAGAGACGATAATTCTGCCATTGGAGCTGCTCCGCCAACTTAAACCATCAGAATTCAATGACATGCAAGAGTATCATATTTGGCAAACGCGTCAGCTCAAAATCTTGGAGGCCGGACTTCTCCTCCACCCAGCAATCCCAATAGAAAAGTCCAACTCCTATGCAATTCGTCTCCGCGAAATCATCCGTGCCAGCGACACAAAACCCATTGACACAAGCAAAAATTCAGACACCATGAGAGCCTTATGCAACAGTGTTGTTACTTTATCTTGGCGAAGCCCCAATGGTGCACCTGCCGATGTCTGCCATTGGGCTGATGGCCTCCCTCTTAACCTTCACCTTTACACATGCCTTCTTCAAGCAATTTTTGATTTCAGGGATGGAACATTAGTTCTTGATGAGGTTGATGAGCTTGTGGAGTTGATGAAAAAGACATGGTCTACGCTAGGAATCAATAGATCATTGCACAATCTATGCTTTGCTTGGGTACTTTTTCAACAATATGTATTGACAAATCAAATTGAGCCTGACCTTCTCTATGCTGCACATGGTATGTTGTCTACAGAGGTGGCTAATGATGCAAAGAAGCCAGACCGAGAGGCAACGTATGTTAAGCTATTGTGTTCTATGTTGGCCTCGATGCAAGGATGGGCAGAGAGGAGATTGCTTCATTACCATGACTATTTCCAGAGAGGAAATGTTTTCTTGATTGAGAATCTTCTGCCTCTGGCTCTATCAGCATCAAAGATTTTAGGCGAGGATGTTTCTCTCATTGAAGGGACGGAGACAGATGACTGGAAAATAGTGGATTCATCTGGGGATCGCGTGGATCACTATATTCGATCTTCAATAAAGAACGCATTTGCAAAAGTGGGTTGTTTAGGATTCGACATTTTTCCTTATTTAATCTCTGGTACTATGCATATGATGTTTCTGATCTTCTATAGTTGTATTTGTCAATTACAGGTAATAGAAACTGGAAGCTATAAAAGTACGAGCGTGGAAGTGAAAGATGAGGCCAGCGAGGCTCTCCTCCAATTAGCTAAAGAAACAGAGGATTTGGCATTGAGAGAGAGGGAAAGTTTCAGTCCTTTACTGAGGAAATGGCAACCAATTGCAGCTAGTGTTGCGGCTGTAACACTGCATCATTGCTATGGGGCAGTGTTGAACCAGTATCTTGCTGGGATGTCTTCACTCAATAACGAATCAGTTGAAGTACTGCAGAGGGCTGGAAAGCTGGAGAATTTTTTGGTTCAAATGGTGGTTGAAGACTCAGCAGATTGTGAAGATGGAGGAAAAGCAATCGTGCGAGAGATGGTTCCATATGAAGTCGATTCAGTCATAATGAGGGTCATGAAACAATGGGTTGAAGAAAGGATGAAAAAAGGGAGAGAAAGTTTTCTCCGACTTAAAGAATCTGAAGTAAGTTCTCCTTTGTTAATTTGTATGCTAAAATAGATAGAAGATTTATTCTTATAATAAGAGCAAGATATCTTTCATTTTATGTCAAAGTACCAGAGAGTGAATGGTGCAATCTATGTTACAGACATGGAATCCCAAGTCCAAAAACGAGCCATACGCACAGTCAGTTGTGGAGTTAATGAAATTAGCCAAGGAAACGGTGGATGAATTCTTTGAAGTTCCTGTTGGAATAACTGATGATCTTGTTTCTGAACTCGCCGAAGGTTTAGAGCATCTCTTCCAAGAGTACATCAAATTTGTTGAGGCTTGTGGTAAGAAAATGTACCTTGTTTGTTTTTTTTTCTCTTTGCTTGTTGCTGCTATCTTGGATGAAATTCTATTTCGGCTTTGTCTAGAAGAAAAAATCATTACAATTCCATGAGAGGTTCCTGAATTGCTTTCAATAATTTGACTTTGATTTCGGTATCTTTCCAGGATCAAAACAGAGCTATGTCCCCACTCTACCTCCCCTGACCAGATGCAACCGTGACTCCAAGTTGTCCAAGCTGTGGAAGATAGCTACTCCATGCAGTGTTTCAGCAGAAGAAATGCAGCAACATGGAATAGCTGGAGCTCACCATCCAAGACCATCAACAAGCCGAGGAACACAACGCCTTTATATCCGACTCAACACGCTGCACTATCTTCTTTCTCATCTGCATTCTTTAGACAAGACCCTCACCCTTGCTCCAAGAACTTTTTCTTCATCTCGTACACATGCGAACCACCGCAGAAATCGTTCCTCTGCCTCTGCTTACTTTGAAGAAGTTCATCCATCCATCCAATCTGCCTGTCAACACGTCTCAGAAGTGGCTGCATATCGTTTGATCTTTCTCGACTCGAACTCAGTCTTCTATGAAACTCTCTATGTGGGTGATGTAGCAAATTCCAGGATTAGGCCTGCATTAAGAACCCTGAAGCAGAATCTTACTCTTTTGACAGCAATTGTTACAGACCGTGCTCAGGCTTTGGCAATGAGAGAAGTAATGAAGGCAACTTTTGAGGCCTACCTCATGGTTTTGCTTGCTGGAGGGTCCTCTCGAGTGTTCTATCGGACTGATCATCCGATGATTCAAGAAGATTTCGAAAGTCTAAAGCGCGTGTTTTGCACATGTGCTGAAGGATTAATCAATGAGGAGCTGGTGGAGGGGGAGGCTGATATAGTTGAAGGTGTAATAACATTGATGGGTGAATGTACAGAGCAGCTAATGGAAGATTTCAGCATTGTGACTTGTGAAACAAGTGGCATAGGAGTTGTGGGTACAGGACAAAAACTGCCAATGCCACCAACAACAGGAAGGTGGAATAGAGCAGATCCAAACACAATCTTAAGAGTCTTATGCTACAGAAATGACAAAGCAGCAAATCAGTTCTTGAAGAAAACTTTCCAATTGGCAAAGAGGAGATGAATGAAGATGACAATTTTGACCTGTTGTAATTTACGCCACCAAAGGTCATTATAAAATGTGAGAGAGCTAACATTAACAAGAACTGCTGTGGGAGTATTGGCCTTAATTCTTTGTAGCTGTAGGATTTGTTAGTACCTATCAGTGGAAAACTTTTTACTAGGGAGTGTGTGACAAGGAAGTGTGTGCACACCTTATTTCTTCTTTTTTTTAAAAATTTTTTTAATTGTTAATTTGATTGTATACTTGAGAAATGAAATAGAGAGAGAAAGGGGGGGATCCTGAGATGTTAAGCAAAACTGTTCAGTTATGTTGTTAATATGTTTCTGTCTAGTAAAGTTAAAGCAAGTCTAAACAATGAAGTAAGGTGATTTGTGTAGAAACAGAGAAGTTGTTTATTATAAAGCATTAGAGGATGTCAAGTGTAATCCCATATGTTTTACTTTTTTTTCTTCTCCTTCTGCTGCATCTTCTTCGTTCTTTTTTTTCTTATTTGAGATGAAGGGCAAATTGCAGCTTAATTGTATAATCACCACTGCCACCAAGCAAATTCACCCAATCACAGTCAAGTGGAGGAGTTTGCAGCTTACACTAAAAATGGTGACCAACTTGTTTCTGATCTTCCATTTTCACCTCTGATGCCCATATACCTTATCTTATCTAGGCTAGTTTTTTTCTTCTGCCCAATGACCATTCAGTCAAAGCTACGAGGTATTTGATACTTCTTGGCTCGATGCCCTCAATCTGATTCCCTTCAATTCTTCAGCTAGTACTTCCATTGAATCTGAAACTTCAGCTTTATACACATAGAACTTGATCACAACGAAGAAGAAAATGAGATTCACAAAGTTCAATATCGCAAAGAATGCATAATAGTAGTCCAAGTGAGAAGCATTTAAGTTATTCAAAATCCATCCATTGTGGTGACCATGATTTTTAGTGATACGAGCAACTGTGGAAAGAAGGAAACTGCTGAGGAAGTTTCCAACTCCGAGACTCGTAGTTGAGTAAGAAGTACCAAGGCTCTTCATGCTTTCAGGTGCCTGATCATAAAAGAACTCAAGCTTGGCTACCTCTAGAAACGCATCAGCCATTCCCATAAGCACAAACTGAGGAAGTAAAATGAAAATGGTTAAAGGGATTTGTCCTCCACTTTCAACCAAGCCATGTTTCTTAGCCACACTGAGTCTGTGCCTTTCAATGAGGGAAGCTGTGATCATGATTATGATGTGGAAAACCATGCCTATTCCCATCCTCTGAAGAAGAGTGATCCCTCTAGGATTATTAGTCCACCTTCGCATGATCCTGACAAAGTATTGGTCATAAAGGACTACAGAAATAAGCATTGTTAAGGTCACAAATGCAGATAAACTTGCTGGGGGGATTTTGAAGCTGCCAATATGCCTATCAAGTGTAGTGCCTTGCTTCACGAAAAGGGTATTGATCTGAGCAACCATTGTGCTTGGAACGAAAGTCGCAATCAAGATCGGAATCATTCTTAACATTTGCTTAGTTTCCTCTACTTGAGTAACTGAGCAAAGCATCCATGGATCACTTGAACCTGTTCTCACAGCAGCTTTATTCAGATATCTGCACAGGTAAACAAGCGACACCATCAAAACATAGCATTTTTGGTAATAAAAGAACAATCATACTATGAATAAATCCACCTGAGTGTAGGAGTGGAATCAATCCTAAACTTTCCCTTGTTTGCATACTCTTCCAAGTCAAGCTCATAGAGTTCTTTAGGGTCATTTGGAATTGCCACGTTCCATTTTCTTAGGGCAGCAACTATGACTCTCGCCATCCTCGTAAATGGGCTACCAGTGGGCAGCCTGTGCCTGTAATAAGGTGTGCCGGCCAAGAATATAGCAACAGATATCAGAAGCCCAAGAGTTGGGAGTGCATAGCCTAATGTCCATCCGACATTATCTTGTACGTAAACAAGAACAGTGTTAGCAAAGAGTGTTCCAAAGAAAATGCTGAACATCCACCAGTTGAAGAAGGAGAGCTTTTGACCCTTTTCTTTTGGGTCGAAATCATCGAATTGATCAGCGCCAATGGTGGAGATGTTGGGCTTGGTTCCTCCAGTCCCTAAGGCTAAGGTGTAGAGGGCACCAAAAAACACTGCTACTTGTAATGCTGATGCCTTCTGGCAATTGTCGACATTGGTATCCTTGCAGGGTGGCGGTCTTAGTGCTCCGAGTGACACTGATAGTGTTAGTAAGCACATCCCCTGCAATTTAGTTTAACAGGTTAATAAAATTATGGTATTTAATTTGAAAAAAAAATATAATATACAGTAGTCCAGTCAAGCACCTATTTTTCAAACCCTTTGAAATTCAATTAAATATAAAGTTAATTGAATAAGATTTTGTTATTCCTCCAAATATACAAATGGGTATTGACTGTTGACTAATGCATCAGCATTTCTGTATCCTAAAGCAACATGGCCAAGTAGACTTTAAAAAAAGACGCAAGAACCAATAACGCTGTTACAAAATAATTAAATCATAGTAATATCTTTTATTTTTAAAGAATAATAATTAAATGGACGACAATTTTCTTTATTCATTAAGAGATCACGTAGGCTGAATTTATTAATATTTTAAAGAATAAGAGTCAAAGTATGCACTGGGGGTCATATTAAAAAATTCATAAATTTTTTAAAAATATAAGCTAGAAAAATAATACCGAGAGATAAATCAAGGAAGCAATGACGAAGGTCCAGTAGCGGCCAAGACGAGCATCGGCAACATATGCGCCCAACACTGGAGTCATCCAAACGGTGCCAACCCAATTCGTCACATTATTTGACGATTTCACAGTACCTTCATGTAGCTTTTTTGTCAAGTAGACCACCAGATTGCTTGATATCCCATAATATGCCATCCTCTCAAATACCTCATACACTGTAACTCAAAAAGTAAAAAATTATTTAATGAAACAGTTATATCAACGTACAGACAAAATGTGCATTAATTTCATTGTCAGCTAGCAGGACACGTACTTAGAAACTTCAAAGTTCACAGGCTGGTGGGTGGGTGGGTCTAGTCATCTAAACCAAGAATTTTGTTTTATGGACAACAACCTTTCTCCTCGTTAACTATTCTTTTCTTATTAAACATGTAGATCCAAGGATCTGGGTTCAAATGTAAATCCAATCAAAACCCAGGTTTCTTTTGACTCGATAGATTCAGAAAGTGCTCAGAGAAAGCAAATTAAAGAACTGCATAACTTGACAAATCATGCCTTGAACTTCCAGGTTTTAAAATATCAACTAAAAGGCAACCAACTTTAGGACAAAAGTGAAAGAGAGATAGAGAGAGAGAGAAGTTGGCACTTACCAACAACAAAAGAGCAAGCCCTCCATCCACCTCTTTTGGATCTAAGAACAGGGTTTCCTCTAAGATCCACAGTTCCATCTTTTGTATAATCGTCAACCCCTTGTTCCAGAGCCATGTATAAAAATATACAAGTCTCACTCACAAAAGTTTTATTTGCTCCACTAGACGAGTTAGAAGGTGAAGTTGCTCTAAAACTACGTTTTATAGACGTGATGCTCTACCATGCACCCTAGAATCCAACTTGTCGTTTTCTGTTTAGCAGGAGATCCAATCCCTTGTTTTTATCATTTTGTCAATTATTTAAGGTTATGGGAAAAAACAACGTCGTGATCGAGTGGTTGCGGTTTGTGTTTTTAACTCTAATAATGATTTTTAATAATATTATAATATTTTTAATATTAATAAAACATTTTTAGTACAATAAATTATTCATAATAATATGTTTATGAATATAACAAAAAAATATATTTTATAATAATTAATTACATGAGTAATACGAATTCATATTATAGGTCATTACCTCTGGCTTTATCAATGATGCTATTGTAGTAAAATTCACAACCATCTTTTAATAAATTTTTAATTATTAAATTACTGGATGTATATATTCAATATATGTAACAAATTCTCGCTAAATTAAAGAAATTATAATTTAATGGGTTGAAATTTAGAAGAAGATAAAATTTATGTGTGTATTAATAAATTTAGTTTGATTGGTTTAATTTTTATTTTTATTATTATCGGTGACATATAATTACCACTTTATTATAGTTACACTTATCACTATTATATAAAATTGTACAGTCATAAAATGTTTTTAATATTTATAGTAATAGAATCATAATATAACTAAGTTTATTTTATTAATTTTTATTATATTAAATGAGCCGAATTTTTTTTGATCGAACCGTGGTCAATTTAACTAAATTACATATTAATAAGCAAATTTTACATAGTAAAATGATAAATTTTAAATTCAGGTCTCTTGCAAAAGTTGAACCGTATCTTAAATGCCGGTCCTCAAAGATCATCACAATTAGGAGAGAAGATGTCAAAACCAATAATTGGCGTGGGGTCATAAAATTAAGTAGAAGACTCCAAATTAATACCATACTTTTATTTAATGATTTTTCAGATTTCCACCCATTCACATCTCATATTTTCTGTATATAAAAAATATTTTTTAAATAAATATTTTTTATAAAATAAATAAAATTTTAAATTCATTTTTTAATTTAATTTAACTGAATTCAATAACTAAAAATATATTATTCATTTATAAAACGTAAATTGAAATCTTTATACTCTCATTCTCATACTTAAGAAATATATATTTTTATCTTTCTATGATTCTCAGTATCTTTTCTATTTTCCTTCAAACGTTTTAATATTTTATTTTGCAGAATATTGCGACTAAATATATAAAAAGTAAATAATTCTGAAATCAATTCATACTACTGGTCTCTTTACATGCGGTTTGACGTTCAAACATTTAAATAATTTTTTTTTGTCAATTATTATATTTATTTTTAAAGAATATAAATATTTTTTATAGAAAAAAACTAAAGTTGAAATTTCAATCTAAGTAAAATACCTTTAGTTTTAAATTATAAAACCAAATTAAATTAGATTATAAATATTTTTTTTAATAAAAAGCTAGCCTAGCACTAATTTTATTAATTTTAAAAAAATATTTTTTTTAAAAAAAATCAAGACACGCAATTAGGGGATCAATATTCAGTTCAAATTGAAAAAATCGACCAAATCGAATTAATTTAAAATTTTGATTCGGTTTTTTATTTATTTCAATTTGGTTCAATTTTTAATTTTAAAATTTTTAATTATTTCAATTCAGTTTAATTTTGATAAAAAAAATCGAAAAAATTGAATCGATTTAGTAATAATAATATGTTATTTTCAATAATATAAAAAAATTAAATTATATTAAGATTAAAATATTTTAATTAAAATTTAAAATATTAAAAATAAAATATAAAAAATAAAAAATTTATTAAAAATAAAAATCGATTAAATCGAATCGAATCAAATTAAATCAAATCGATTTAATTTAATTTTTATAAATATTAAAATTTTAATTTTTAATTTATTTAATTTAATTTAATTTTAAATTAAATGTACGGAATGCTGACCCGGCATGCAATAAAGACAACAAAGGACTTTTAAGTAGGGTGGGTTTGCATTTTAATTTTAGTGGAAGCGCTGTTATGGATGACTTGGAGTGGGCACTGGGCAGTAGAATTAAATTCATATAAAATAAATATTAAATTTACTATTAAATTATATAATATGAATTAAAAATACTTAATTTTATATTTTTAATTTAAATTTATTTATAAATTATTATTAAGACAAAAATAATGTCAATTATATAGCAATTTAGGGATATTTCATAAATAAATTTAAATAAACAAAATAAAATTTAATATTTTTATCCACTATACAATCTCATATCAAATTTACTCTTTTTATCATAATTTATGAGCCGCAATCAACTGGTCTAACTTCATAATTTATTATTAACATTATTTCATAAACTTCACGTAATTAATCAGGTTGAAGTTATCTGAATCTGGATGATTATCAGCTGCCTGCCTTTGATTGCTATTTTGTCCAACCTCTAGAACCAAATTGCAAACCCATTAACTATTATATTCATTTTAGAAAAATAAATTATTTGTAACTTATGTATTGCATTGTTTTTTAAAAATTTTAGATAAATTTTAAATAAAAATATTTTAATCTAAAAAATTTTTATAAATTAAATGAGTCTGATAGTAATTATATCTGAATCAGATTATATTATCTCGATTCTTAATTTTTAATTAAAAAAATAAATTGATCGACTTCAAATTAAAAAAAAAATTATAAAATTTAATAAAATCATAATCAAAAAGACATTGTCGTCCAAAATTGACCCCGAACAGTAATTTGAAGCCATTGATGTCGGAAGTAATCGACTGTTGAAGATATAGATATAATCAAAATCAGAAGAAAGAAGAATACCATTGAATATATGAAAATAATTATTGTCCTATCTATTCATTGTTTTTTAATGAAGTTGGATTCTTAGAATTTTCTACAAAGCTTATTGTCATAAGTTCACACATGTAACAGAGACAATTAACCAAGTCAACTATCACACATCACATATACGTCATACATACGCATGGCTTTTCCTTCAACCATCACTGATACTTGGCGAGGCCAGTGGCAAACGTAAAAGGGGATGGAGACCATCACCTCTTAAAATTTTACTCTTAATTATAAATATTACATTAATAAATATTTAACTTTATATAAATATTATATACTTCACGTATCGAAATTAAACTCTAATTAAAATTAATTGTAGAAAAAAAAAGAGTTTACGGACAATAATTGCCTTTTGTTTGGGCCTTTAATTATACAAGGCAAATAAAATTTTCTTTTGGTAGTAGAAATAAAAAGAAATTGAATAATCAAGAATGAGTGAATAGAATTGAAGAGCGGAGAGAAAAGGGAAAAGAAATAGAAGGGTGGAGGTTTCGTTGTTTTGCTTTCTCCTTCGTCGTTGTTTGGTTTCATTTTTCTTGGTTGATTATCTAGTTTCTGTTTTATTGTCGTTTTTTTTCTGCCCACTTGTTGTTTTATCTTTGATTTTTTTGGTTTTCTCTCGTTGACAATTAAGATGGTTGTTTTTATTGTTTAGTGTGTTGTTTTTAGGTATTTTCGGCTAAACTTTAATGTGACACTCTCTAATTGTGTTTTGATTGGAGATTTAATGAGTGTTCTTGAATCTTTTATTTTTTCACATTCTTTTTTCTTTTTATTTTATAATCGTTTTATTTTGCGTACTTAATTTTGATTTTATTTTTCGATTGTTTTTATTTTGCTTAAAGTTTTTATGATAGGGTGATGTGAAACGGTGATGTGGTACGGAAATCGGCATTTACTTGAATAGTTAAAATCTATATAATGGATTGTATTTTATAAATTTATGCATAATTTGATTTGATTTTAAGTTGACTACTTTGATTTAATTTGATTTTAATTTGGGTTTTAAAATAATCTTTGCACTCTCTCTTACCTCTCCTTTGAACCTTATTTTCGGCATTGGTAAAAAAAAAAATAGTAAACAATAAAGAAAAAATAAAATAAAATAAAATCTAATTTTGTTTATTCAATAGATTTTTTTAGAAGAAATTTAATTTCATTAATTATATACAAAATATAAGAATGATTAGTGACTTGTAAAAAATAAATAAATAATTGAAAATTTAGGTTGGAATTGGGGGTTTTTGAAAATTTAGGGTGGGAAGACTTTTTATTTGTGGATTTAGGGCTAGGATAAAAATATTTGCGAATTTGGGGTTGGGGTGAAAGATGGCAGCCGAAAAGTTTGTTTGGCGCCTGTTTGACAGGCGCCAGAGCCTGGCGCCACTTTAAGTGGTGTCAGACCATTATTTTATTTTTTTATTTTTTTTAAATGGTCTGGCGCCACTCATAATGGCGTCAGACCATTTTTTAAAAATTTTTTTTAATTAATATAATTATAATATTTTAATAAATAAAAAAATTTTTATAAAAAATTAAAGTCCGGCACCACTCAATTTTTTAAAAAAAAATTTAAAAAAAAAGGTCTGGCGCCATTGTGAGTGGCGCAAGACCATTTTAAAAAAAATAAAATAATAGTCTGACGCCACTTTAAGTGGCACCAGACTCTGGCGCCTGTCAAACAGACGCCAAACAATCTTTTCGGCTGCCACCTGTCACCCCAACTCCAAATTCGCAAATATTTTTATCATAATTCTAAATTCACAAATAAAAAGTCTTCCCACCCTAAATTTATAAAAAGCTCTTGGAATTGATTGGGTACAGTATTGATAAATATTTTCCTCTTCCTGGTCCATGATAGATCTGGTTTTCTTCTGGGTCCCTTCTTGCTGGGCTCTCTGATGGATCTCTCCATGTTCTTCCTGGTGAAAGGACCTGTAAATAAGAAAGAATGGTCAGGGGCCTACCGGGTGTGCCCCGGCAGAGGCCCTCCGACGCTCAAGTCAGATTTTATGGCTCAGAGTAGTATATTTAGGTAAGGGTTACAGTAAGAATAAAAATGGTGTCCAGGAAGGAAAAGGAAGAAGAAGAGATCCCCCCTCTGCGTGGCTTCTACCGTGATATATATATCTGTCTCTCTGCCACAATGCTAGCTGTCTTCTGTCGCCTAGCTCCGTATGTACGGATGTGTCAGGCGCCTGCTCCATGCGTAACGGCCATTAATTCTCCTCTGATACGTATGATTCTCCTCTGATACGCATGCGGAAGGACCTACCAGCGGGGCATCTTGGTCATTTTCCCCTTTTCGGGCTAGGTTGAATGGTAGGGCTGAAGTTGGGCCTGGTGAGGGCCTGATTACTGGGCCGAGAGGTTTGGGCCGGTTTGATTGAGGAGTCTAGGCGGAGTCCGGCCCTATGACTGAGCGGGCTGAACCTGGCTCTCGAAGGGAATTTTGAAGCCTTCGGATCATGGACTGTTTTCATGGGCCTGGCCTTTTAAACCGGGGTGAAGAAATCCAGCGATCATCAATTGCCCCTTTATCTCCTCAGCAGTTATTCCATGACTGGTGAGGGGATAAATCTTTAAACTCTATTTATGACCGTGTGGTCCGAGAACTGTTCTTGTCGAAGGTATCCCTTTCTTGCCTTTTTATTATTTTTGTCTGAGCGTCGGACTCTCGTGTATGTTTTTTGCCCTTGAGTATTTATGGGTTGTCTTCTCTCGAGCGTTTTGCGGGCTTTTTGTTGCTTGGACCTTTCTCTAGGCCAGCTGAGTTGGTTTAGTGTGAGCGGTCAATTCCCGAGGTCGGTGCCTCTTATGATTGCCCCTGATTCTCTGTTTTGGCTTTGTATTTTGGTATGCAGTTTGCTTAAGAATCGCCTTGCCTTAATTCGGTCTGCCTATTGGTTTTACCAGTACTGCGCTCGTTTTCTTGAGATTGGCATGGTGCTTTGGTACTTTTGGCTGTTGTGTGAGATCAAAGTCTCTCTACCTGATGACTCGAGGTCCTTTGGGAGGTCGGAGTTTAGCTTTTTATGGTTCCGTGCCCCAATCTTTTATGTGAGATCAGAACTGTGTTCTTATGAGTTGTTTTTGCTTGTAGCACCGGATGATCTTGGGGATTCTGGCCATTTTTTGCTCCGGGAGATCTTTGAGATCTTCGCCGGCCTTCTACCTTAGTGAGGTCTTCTACCTTAATGAGGTCTTCTACCTCTCCGAGAGGTCTTCTACTTTTCTGAGGTCTTCTGCCTCAGTGAGGTCTTCTGCCTCATTGAGGTCTTCTGCCTCATTTGAGGTCTTCTGCCTCATTGAGGTCTTCTACCTCTCCGAGAGGTCTTCTACTTTTCTGAGGTCTTCTGCCTCAGTGAGGTCTTCTGCCTCAGTGAGGTCTTCTGCCTCATTGAGGTCTTCTGCCTCATTTGAGGTCTTCTGCCTCTTTGAGGTCTTCTGCCTCATTGAGGTCTTCTGCCCCATTGGGGACTTCTACCTCATTTGAGGTCTTCTGCCTCTTTGAGGTCTTCTGCCTCATTGATGTCTTCTGCCTCATTGAGGTCTTCTGCCTCATTTGAGGTCTTCTGCCTCATTGAGGTCTTCTGCCTCATTGAGGTCTTCTGCCTCATTTGAGGTCTTCTGCCTCTTTGAGGTCTTCTGCCTCATTGAGGTCTTCTGCCCCATTGGGGACTTCTGCCTCATTTGAGGTCTTCTGCCTCTTTGAGGTCTTCTGCCTCATTGAGGTCTTCTGCCTCATTTGAGGTCTTCTGCCTCTTTGAGGTCTTCTGCCTCATTGAGGTCTTCTGCCTCATTTGAGGTCTTCTGCCTCTTTGAGGTCTTCTGCCTCATTGAGGTCTTCTGCCTCAGTGAGGTCTTCTCTTGTCAAGACCTTATTTGAGGTCTTCTCTTGTCAAGACCTTATTGAGGTCTTCCTTTGTCGAGACCTTATTGAGGTCTTCTTTTGCTAGGACCTCGGTGAGGTCTTCTTTTGGTAGGACCTCGGTGATGTCTTCTTTTGTCAAGACCTTATTGAGGTCTTCCTTTGTCAAGACCTCATTGAGGTCTTCTTTTGTTAAGACCTTATTGAGGTCTTCCTTTGCTAGGACCTCAGTGAGGTCTTCTTTTGGTAGGACCTCGGTGAGGTCTTCTTTTGTCAAGACCTTATTGAGATCTTCCTTTGTCAAGACCTCATTGAGGTCTTCTTTTGTTAAGACCTTATTGAGGTCTTCCTTTGTCAATACCTCATTGAGGTCTTCTTTTGTTAAGACCTTATTGAGGTCTTCTTTTGTTAAGACCTTATTGAGGTCTTCCTTTGCTAGGACCTCAGTGAGGTCTTCTTTTGTCAAGACCTTATTGAGGTCTTCCTTTGTCAAGACCTCATTGAGGTCTTCTTTTGTTAAGACCTTATTGAGGTCTTCTTTCGTTAAGACCTTATTGAGGTCTTCCTTTGCTAGGACCTCAGTGAGGTCTTCTTTTGCTAGGACCTCGGTGAGGTCTTCTTTTGGTAGGACCTCGGTGAGGTCTTCTTTTGTCAAGACCTTATTGAGGTCTTCCTTTGTCAAGACCTCATTGAGGTCTTCTTTTGTTAAGACCTTATTGAGGTCTTCCTTTGCTAGGACCTCAGTGAGGTCTTCTTTTGCTAGGACCTCAGTGAGGTCTTCTTTTGTCAAGACCTTATTGAGGTCTTCCTTTGTCAAGACCTCATTGAGGTCTTCTTTTGTTAAGACCTTATTGAGGTCTTCCTTTGCTAGGACCTCAGTGAGGTCTTCTCTTGCCAGGAGATCTTGGGAACCCTGGTATTCATGCTCCGGGAGGTCTTTTAAGATCCTCACCGGCTGTTTTTATTTTGTTTTCCCGAGAGTTCTAGGGGATCCCGGTCTTCTTTATTTTTCCGGGAGTTCTAGGGGATCCCGGTTTTCATGTTCCGGGAGGTCTTTTAAGATCCTCACCGGCCGTTTTTATTTTGTTTTCCCGGGAGTTCTAGGGGATCCCGGTCTTCACGCTCCGGGAGGTCTTTTAAGATCCTCACCGGCCGTTCCGGGGTGACCTCGGGGCCCCGCCGGTTGCCTTTGTGCCAGGAGGTTCTTACGGGATCCTGGTCTTTTTGTTCCGGGGTGACCTCGGGGCCCCGCCGGTTGCTTTTGTGCCAGGAGGTTCTTACGGGATCCTGGTCTTTTTGTTCCGTGGTGACCTCGGGGCCCCGCCGGTTGCTTTTGTGCTAGGAGATTCTTACGGGATCCTGGTCTTTTTGTTCCGGGGTGACCTCGGGGCCCCGCCGGTTGCTTTTTGTGCCAGGAGGTTCTTACGGGATCCTGGTCTTTTTGTTCCGGGGTGACCTCGGGGCCCCGCCAGTTGCTTTTGTGCCAGGAGGTTCTTACGGGATCCTGGTCTTTTTGTTCCGGGGTGACCTCGGGGCCCCGCCGGTTGCTTTTGTGCCAGCCTTGTACCTCTGAGGTCTCTATGTCTCAGAGTCTTCTGAAAGATTTAGGATTTTTCTGCAAAATAAGAACTTGCACAGAGCACATATAACGAGGGTGCTCGTTGTTAATTCAATGATATCAATCAATAAATAATATGTTGCCCTAGACACTTTAGCTTTATATTTCCGTTTTTAATTTATAAAATACTATGCTCGAACATGTAAAATATTGTGAACAGTGTAAGTATTATTTACACTTTGTAATTCTGTGATCAATAATAACTGCAAAATGATAAATGAGAGCTGTATAAAAGACTCTTGATCTTGAGGTTTGTCTGGTGGTGATGATGATAAATAATTAATTGCTTGCAGTAGTTGTGGATCGTGCATAAGCTAATTTTAATAAATCATTTATAATGGCATTGCTGTAATATTTATAAAGTATTTGGGTACTTACCTCCCAGTGATCAAGAGCCACGCCGACCACTTTTGCATGGATTGTATGGGCGTGTTACTTTACTCTGATCCCACCAAATTCAATCTTGAAAAATTGATAATTTTGGTGTTTGGCCGAGCTGGTGTAGTCCGAACTCCTCACTCGTGTTCTTCTGCAGTTTTCCATCGACCTTTATTTCAAGTTCTTCCATCGACTTATTTTTCATCATTTGTGGTGCGGTCCGACCTCGTCTATTTGCTGTTCAGAGCTGTCTAATTTATCCCACCTGCTTGATTTTTCCTCGTGAATCTCCTTTCTCTCTTTTTTTTTTTTTTTTTTTTTTTTTGAATATATTCCCATACTTTAATGAATAAAATCATGAAAAGACTACAGGTCTCAAATTTCTCTAGGAAAAGACATGAAAGGTCCACACATTAATTGAAAATTGAAATTTTACTTGAGATTCCCTATTTCCAAGCTCTGTGGCAGAGAAACTCACAGTGACATATTAAAGTCTTTCAAATCACCGCTGGCATCCAGGTCGTGCAACTAGATTACGGATTCGAGGTTACTTCCACAACACATTGCGGGTTCCAGGCAAGGGGTCACTTCTATGAAGTTTTAGGGAGTGGATTTCCTAGTGCTTTCTTGTTGAGAAGGAGATTCATTGGTTTTCTCCATCTCCTGCAGCTGCTTTTGCCATCTGGCTTGCAACTCATCTTCTTTAAGTTTGAGTTCCTCTAGCAATCCCTGCTCGAATATTAGCCCAGTGAAACAAGCGCGGCTTATCTTCTCAGCATGTACAGGATCTCCCTAAACAAGCAAAAGCGCATTGAATGGAAAAGAACCAAACCCAGAAATATTTCTCTGCAGAACACTGATTCCAGAAGCCAAAACCCAGGAAGAAAGGTAACGCTTCAAACACGGATCCGACCTCGATCACAGATCTAAGCTCGAGCACGGATCCGACCTTAAGGAGTAATCTAACGCTGTGGTCGTCGGATTTGCTGAACTCCTTTCTGTCTTGCTATTCCGACCAACTAACTTGCTGATTCAAATCATGAGGGCAGTCTGGCCATCCGACCAGGAATGCGGGATCATCCTCCAACATAGCTTTGACCCCAAGCTTACATCTATCTGACTTCACGATTTCACTCTCAAGCTTGGGTCCGTCAACTATTAAGCATGAGCTGATTTATCCATGTGGTTCGATGCCCAGTCGGGTTCGCGATGTTTATTGGGAATCTCTTGTTGGTTTGTTGAAGTCGTTCTTTCCCATTTCGCTTTTCCGACTTGCCTGAGCTTTTCCTCCGACCTGTTGAGCGTGGTCTGCTGGAGCCTTCCCACTCAAAAGTTGATTATCTGGTGGTGGTGTCTGCTTTAATTCTTGAAGGCTGTGGTTTCTTCCCTTGCAGACGTGGTGTCAGCTCCATCATGCCTTCATATCTGGTCCAATTCGGTATCGCGACGACCTCACTTGTTGGAGCTTGACCAGACCAGCGACTTCTTCATCAGGTCGGCGCGCCTTTAGCACCATCATGTCTGTCTATCTGGTCTATTTCCACATCACCCCGACCTCATTTGTCGGGTCTTGACCAGACCAACAGCTTCCTCCTCAGGTCGGCGCGTCTTTGGCAGCTCGAGCTCTTTCCACTCCTGCTATTTCTACATATATATATATATATTATTTTTATTTATTTATTTATTTATTTATTTTTTGTTTTTTTTTTAGCTTGGAACCTTACAGCCAACCTGCCCATCTAACCCTTACAATATATATATACGGCCGACCTCACAATTTCAACAAATATATTATGCATTCTTTCTTCTTTTTACAGAAAAAATTAAAATTTATACTTACAGGCAAGCACTTCGATCTGAAGTTTCATCTCGTCAGATCTCAAAGAAAAAGTTAGTAGTAATAATATTCAATAAATGTTAAAATAAACAACGAGGGTAGGAAAATGAAGATTAAGAGACTGTTAAGATATTCTTACACCAGCTGGGTATTTCCTTTCAGCTGGGTTACTGTAAATCTCCAGCTTTCTTTTTCGTGTAAGCTTTCTTTTTTGTATTGTCTCCCTGTCGCCCCGATGCTTTCCATCTGTCCTGAAATGCGACTCCAACCTCGACCACGAATCTAGTTTCGAACATGGATCCGACCTCCTTTTTTTCTTACGGACTCCTCTTCTCTTTCTCTCACCTTCTTCTTCTCTCTTACGGACTCCTTTTTTTTTTTTTTTTTTTTTTTTTTTACAGCAGACCTCAGGATTTCGACAAATACATATACTACTCACCCTCTTTTCTTTTATAGAAAATATTCACCAGACTTATGTGGATCTCAATGGGTGGATCTGAAAACTTTTGAGATAGTAAAATCTCTTTCGTGGAGGGCACATTCCCGGCCAAGCTCGGCGAGGGGTTAAAAGGAATGGGTGGTTGGTTGTTTGGAGTTGTAGGACTGGAAAATAAGAACCGCTGCCCATCTTGGGCAGAGCTCAGATTATTTGGAATGACGTTAAGGTTATTTTCTTGGTGGTTTGCCATTGTGGATCTCAGTGGGTTTTGAAAGTGAAAACTCCGGTGATGAAAAGATCTCCTTCGTTTCCCACAGACGGCGCCATTTGATAAATATTTTCCTCTTCCTGGTCCATGATAGATCTGGTTTTCTTCTGGGTCCCTTCTTGCTGGGCTCTCTGATGGATCTCTCCATGTTCTTCCTGGTGAAAGGACCTGTAAATAAGAAAGAATGGTCAGGGGCCTACCGGGTGTGCCCCGGCAGAGGCCCTCCGACGCTCAAGTCAGATTTTATGGCTCAGAGTAGTATATTTAGGTAAGGGTTACAGTAAGAATAAAAATGGTGTCCAGGAAGGAAAAGGAAGAAGAAGAGATCCCCCCTCTGCGTGGCTTCTACCGTGATATATATATCTGTCTCTCTGCCACAATGCTAGCTGTCTTCTGTCGCCTAGCTCCGTATGTACGGATGTGTCAGGCGCCTGCTCCATGCGTAACGGCCATTAATTCTCCTCTGATACGTATGATTCTCCTCTGATACGCATGCGGAAGGACCTACCAGCGGGGCATCTTGGTCATTTTCCCCTTTCCGGGCTAGGTTGAATGGTAGGGCTGAAGTTGGGCCTGGTGAGGGCCTGATTACTGGGCCGAGAGGTTTGGGCCGGTTTGATTGAGGAGTCTAGGCGGAGTCCGGCCCTATGACTGAGCGGGCTGAACCTGGCTCTCGAAGGGAATTTTGAAGCCTTCGGATCATGGACTGTTTTCATGGGCCTGGCCTTTTAAACCGGGGTGAAGAAATCCAGCGATCATCAAGTATTATTTGTTTTCTTATATATTTTTTTACCTTTTTTTTCCCAAATTACTTTAATAGAAATAACATTATTATATTCATAATTCCTTCTAAAAAAGAGTAATTAATTTTTTTTTATTGTCCTCTTTGTCTCCATTCATGTTAATATTTCTATAATTTACCCATTAAAAAAAAAAGTTTAATAACCTATTTCATGTTAAAAAAATAATATAAATAATTTTTTCGATAATATTAATCGTTATTAATTATATTTTATATATTGTTTGATTTAAATATTTTATTTTTTGAAATGTGAATTTTTTTTTTAAATAATTTAATTAATTTAAAAAAATTAATTACAATATAAAAAGTGAGAGTCTCTTCTTAAAAAATGATAAATCAAACAAGTAAAATTTTAGAAGTTTCTGGAAATTTAATGTTAATGAATTCAATTACACCAGTCTAAGTAGGGGTTTAGTAGTTGATAAATGTAGTATTAATTAATCAAAAGTTAAAATAAATTTTTGAGGAAATTTATTTTCTTAATTAAATCAGCTTAAAATTAACTTTTTCTGTTTGTAATAATTTATTTTATAAGAAAAAACTTAATAAATTATTAGCATAATTTTAAGAAAAAAATAGAATTTTTTATTTTAATTAAAAAAATAAATAAGAAATTTAAATTGTATTGAAATTTTTTGTTTTACACAAAGGAATAAATGGTGGATTATGTCTATGAAATTTGGTAACACGGGGAGCGGGCTTCGTCCAGCGATTGCGGATAAAATTTATCGATGGGCCGTCTGCTTCATTTAGGTTTCTAATTTTCGGTTGCGATTGCCCATTAGACGGACAGCAACAGTGAAGATAGTCTTAAAAGCCGCCTCTCGCTGCCACCCCAGCCCCAGATTTCCGATTTCCCCAATTTTCACTCCGCCAGCTGCTTTCCGAGGTACACCATATCTTTAGCTTACTCTCTTTTCTTTGTGCTTTGGAAATGCTGCTGAATTTCTGTATTACTATTGAGCTTTTGATTGTGGATGAATGATTCTGGAATTTCTTCAATTAATACCAAGAGATGGAGTGTCGTTATCTTGTTCTCGTGCTTATCATGAAGCTTACCTGTGGTATTTGTCCCTTCTTTTTTTTTTTATCCCCAAATTTTGGCCAACTAATAAACTCCCTTTAACCCTAATTTATTTGGAATTCGTGGGGGCTTTTATTGTGCTGTTGTTTGTGGGTTTCTTGTACTATTCATGTCTTGTTTTGATGGAATTTATGGAAGCTGCAGTTGAATGCTAGTTTGGCAAGTTAATACTCACTGTTAGCGTCTTAATTAACATTGTCAATGCCATGTTTATACTGAAGCTTATAAATCTTTGTATTTTATTTTAAAATTCCCTCTGGTCTTCAGGCACGTGATTGTGTTTTCTGCCTGCTTTGCTTGTTGAGGGGCTTCCACTTGTTTAAACAGATAGAGCATAGCTACATTGGCTAACATTTGCTTGTTGCAGGTTCATTTTTCATTCTCTAGGTGAAATAGTATTTTCAAAGAGTTGCTTTGAGAAACAACCAGCATTCGATTGGCAACTTTGTATGTTGTGCTATCAGACTAGAATAGTGGTCTGAATCTTTTCCATAGTTCATTAGGGCAGCAGAACTGGTTACTGGACTAAGTTTGAATTAGGAAAGATGAGCAGATCTGCTCGTCATAAAGAGAAGTATGGAAAAATTAGTGAGATCCCCCAAGATCGCTACCATGAAGGAACTGCTGCACGGACAAGGCCTTTAAGCTTTGACGAGATTATGTCAAAAAGGAAAAACAAAAAGCAACTGTTTGAAAACGGAAAGGGGGGAGTTGTAGAAGATACAAAAGGAGATGGAAGTACTGAAAAAGTTTCTCATCATTATGGATCTGATAGGGTTGATTCACGAAGTAAAGATTTTTTCCCTGTTGCCCAAAGGCTTTCTTCAGAAGTTGATGCAAAGGCAAGTTCCAAAAGGAAAGAAGAAAATACTTACATGAAGGATGGCTATTTAGCTAAAAGCAAAGATAGAGAAATTCAGGATTCAGAAACCAAATCGAGGGCCAAAATAGACAGAGATCAGAAAGCTAAAGGCAAGAATGATGAAAAAAATTATGACAGGAGAAAAAAAGATGAGCGCAGAAGCAGTAATGCTGAAAATGAAGCTTTAAATAAATATTCAAGGGAAGTAATTAAAAGAGATAGACATGTGGATGATAGTAGAGGAAGATTTGAGAGGGAAAACAAGAGAAAATACCGAAATGGAGTTGACCAGAAAAATAGAGATAGGCATTCCACAAGAAAACACGATCCAGGAAGAGGGCATGATTCAGAAGCTTCAGACAGAAAGGAAAGAAAGGAACTACCTAAATCTAATTTTGAGGAATTAAAGCTGAAAAGAAGACGATCAAGGAGTCGAGAGCATGTGAACAAAAAAAGGAGGTCTATGTCGCCATTGCCAAGGTCACCAAAACATGCATCTTATTATGGTAGGGAACATGGGGAGCCATCCTCATCACTTAAAGGGAGATCTGATGTTGACAAGAGCAAAATTACGAACAGTGGTTCTACTTCTAGTGCCCATTATAAGAGACATGGTAGCTCAGCAAGTGGGCTTGGTGGCTATTCACCAAGGAAGAGAAGAACTGAGGCTGCTGCAAAGACTCCTTCCCCAAGTAAAAAATCACCCCCAGTTAAACGCTCACCAGAGAAGAAAGTTGCTAAATGGGACCTTGCACCAGGAGCAGACATGCTTTCTGTGTCAGTTCCTTCTAGTTTTCAACTGTCAAACCAAAGTGCATCCTCAAACGTGCATGAAGCAGTCAGTGTAGTTCATGTTGCTTCAACTCCAATCAAGCCTCTTTCACTGGTTTCGTTCAATATTTTGCCAACCAATAAGAATGACTCCATTGACTCTGTTCAACTAACACAAGCTACCCGTCCTATGCGGAGGCTTTATGTGGAGAATTTACCAGACTCAGCCTCAGAGAAAGCTGTAATGGAATGTCTTAACAATTTTTTGATTGCTTCAGGTGCCAACCATATCCGGGGATCCCTGCCATGTATTAGCTGCATCGTAAGTTTCTAACTTCTTCAGTCAATGTGCTTGTTCCTATTGCTTGTTTAGTGTATGGTTGCAATTTAGAGGTTTTTGCATGTCTTACAAGTTAATGTGTTGTAACTGCAGATACACAAAGAAAAGGGCCAAGCCCTTGTCGAATTTCTTACACCTGAGGATGCTTCAGCAGCTCTTGCTTTTGATGGCTTTTCATTCTTTGGTTCCATATTAAAAATCCGACGCCCAAAAGACTTTGTTGAAGTGGCAGTAAGAATGACTATCCTACATTTATTTATTTAATTTTCCGTGTACTGATCTTTACAATTTCTATAATTGCACCGCTCTTCACTGTTATTTTGTGTGTTGTGGATGTGTTTTTTTATGTAATTTTTCATTCTAAAGGCACTTAATAATGCTGGATTTTTAGTATGGATTAAAGCTGTCAATAATATATTTTTTGTTTGTCATTTGGATGATGTGCACTCGTCACATAAATCTGTATCAGTCCCCTGTATAGCTGCAGGATCCCTTTAAATGTAACTTTATTACTTTTGGTTTATCTGATGGAGCCTAGATAAATTATGGTCGTTTTGGCTAGCAAAACTTCTTGTTCTGTGAGAAATTGTACTGCCAATCAGAGTCAATTTAGTGCAACTCCTTGTGCATGGGCGATATTTATTTCATACATATGTACACATTTGTGCAATTCTCTGTGTATATTAGTACCCTTATTAATGCTATTATCATGTGAGCATGGGAAATGTAGGTTTTGACACTTCTTGTTACTCATAGATAAATTGCTCCTTTACATATGTATAGATATATAGCAGCAGCAGTGATTTGGAATTCAGTACTTTTGATATGATCAAGGTTGTTTTAGTTTTATGATGTGAGCTTAATTGTTAGACTATAAATAAAAGTTTTTAGGAAACATGATTACATTGGCAAAATTTGAATAAAAATGTTTCAGAGGAAATATAGCATACTTTCATATACACCTATCGTGTATAGTGTTTCAGTTTGTCGTTCAGTGGCATCAGTCTAGATTTTCACCTAGAACTTGTGCACTTCATTAATGTGGTTTATGAGACTTTTCCTTTTGGTGATCAAGTTTTTAAAGAATAATGATAGTGAACTTTCCTACCTTCTGGTCTCATTAGCTACTGTTTGGTATTGAGATGGAGCTATTTAATCCTATGTGCTGAAGTCCCAATTCCCAAGATGTTGCTGATGTAGCTGCTTGTTCATCCAGTTAAGAAACTTAAAAAGGAATCCCAAATAATTTCCAGCAAATTAACCGGTCAATTGTAAAGAGATGCATGTGCAATTATCCCACAAAACGCAGTGATTTATAATAAAACCCACTTGCCATGTTAACATTGAGTTTTCTTTTATATTCCATCCCAGCACTAATATAATACTTGAGATTAGCTTAGGTGATCAAAAGTATAAATTAAATTGTGACCTTTGTATTCTTCTAGTACTTGCTTGCATAAAATTATTGTTCAAGGACCACCTTGCAGAAGTGTATTAAATCTGAGATACAAATCTGGGTGTATGCCTTAGGTAATCCTAAAGATATAGAAACGGTTCTTGTAATTGTTAGACTTCACATGATTTCACTGTTGGCTTTCCTAGGGTTACTTAATTTTGTTTGAATTCTAGATAAAATTCAGATTTGTTTTCAACTTCAACACTAGGAAATGTTGCTGTAGCTCCACTAAATTTATATTGCTGATGGAATATTCTGTTTGTCTAGTTATATGAGTCTATATTCTGACTGTCACGTTGGAATCTCTTAAATAGGGTGTTTATATTGGGTGTGTCGTAATTCACATACTGGACGGTGGTGAAGCTGTCTCCTAAATAAGAAGATGTCCAGGTGTATTGACAAGCTTCATGTGCATGGAGCTTCCTGTTCTGGCATTGATTTTTGGGCCACCGTTCTAGGCTGCTCAAACAGTAATTTTTTCTGATAAAATATAGTGCACTATTTTCCTCATTTGATACTTAACTTCCAAAATGTGTTGAGATGGATTGCTTTAGGATATTTTGTGGTCTATTGAGTTATATATCATCTAAATTTGCCAAGGCTTTGCTTGATTTTATGTTCCAAATTTTGCTTGACACAATTATTTTGGTGATAATCTCCTTATAATATTGTCATGCAGTGTTTCAGATCTGGCCAGGATCTTTATCTGGTTAAGCGACTGGGTCGATGAGTTAGTGGTTCAACAAATGTTCGAAAAAAAGTTTAAATAGTAATCAAATATTACACTTAACATATACGTAATTCTTAATTTTTTTTAAAAAAAATTTATATAAAAATATTCTTCTTTCAAATATTATTTAATTTTTTTTGTTATTAATATTTATAATTAATAAATGAAATAAAAAAATGTTTTTATAAATGAATAACTAGCTTAATGTTTATTATTAATTATTTATTAAAAATAAGAATATAATAAACATTATTTTATAATTATAAATAAAAAGGTTAAAACGTAATAGCACCTCATTGTGGGTTGGACAAACATATTAATTTTTGTACCTAGAAATTCAAATCCATGTTGATTTTTTAATAAAAAAAATTCAATTTATAAATTACGGATAGGGTGAACTGGGTCATTCAGGTCAATATTTGGTTCACTAGGTCACACGAATTAATGAAAATCTCAGCAAGGTCACTTAGTTTATTCCAGGTCAATTCCTTATCCCATTCAAAACCTAGCCCAGTTTACCAAGTCAACCCTTCCAAGCCGGGTCTGATAACATTATTGTCATTTGATTGCACCTTTCTAATCCTTCATTATTTTATTTTGACTTAAAATTTCCTTTTGCATGCATTACATGTATATCTTCACTCTTGCATTTGAGTATTTGCTGTTTTGGCATTTTCTACTGAAGGGGGACCATATGATTTGTAAGGGGAGCAGTATGAGGTTTGTGGTTCCACTAGCATGACATGTTATTTTCATTTGTTACTTAAGAAGGTGATAATTGTTCTAAATGAATATAATGCTAACATTATTTTCCAAACCATTTTGGCTCTGAAATGAATGGATGGAAACCGTCCAAAAGTTTTATGGTCAATTCAATTCCTGATCCTTTTCCAGCGATATTGAGTCCCTAGGAAATGGAGTGCATATGCATGCTTTATGGATATCAGTTTTCTGAGAAGACTTCCTGGAGTTCCTAGGTTAGGTAGTGCTTCATATGCTTGCTTGAGTGTGAGCATTTGTGGAGATGTGACAACATTGCTCTAATTGTCACATAATGTTTTCTTAACAAGTATTATTATTATTATTATTATTATTATTATTATTGTTATTGTTATTGTCATATTATGTTCTAAATGCTGCAAAAATTCTTTCCTAATGCAATATTTGTTCCCTACGTGTACTTGGTATTTGACTTATTTGTACCGGAAGTCGGTGTTTGTCAACAGACCTATTATTTTAATAGTCACCTCATAGTTAATCTTTTACTATATTATCTTTTGGCATTATCTATCCTTTCTAGAATTTGAAGATGATGACTTTGGGTTTTTACTTTTGCTGTACACATACTAATATGTGGGTAGATTCTTTATCTTATGGCTTTGTTCCTGTGAGATTAATTATCTGGTCCCTTCTATGGCATCATTTCAAATTATCAGGGATTGTTCTCTTTCATTATGGAACCAGCCTTGTGAAATTAAAGGCTTCACTATTTTTCCCCCCTTAGATATACTGTTTTTTGTTTAACTTCTAAATTCTTTTGGGTGATGATACTATGTTGAAGTTTGTCTCAATTATAAACAGAAGCCATTTCTTTAATTCAGCTAGTACTTCCTTCCTTGCATTTATATGCCGCTTTGCTTTTTCTGAGGTGTATTTGTGGTTATTATTCATGAGCAGGTTTTCAGACAGTTGCTATTTTCATGCAGACTGGTGAACCAGAAAAGTCAATGACTGCGGGCAATTCAATAAGCAGTATTGTGAAGGATTCACCACACAAGGTATGCATCATCATCTTTCTTCTTGTTCTTTGTTATTTAATTTAATATTATATTTTTTTCCTTCTATTTCTTGTTGACATGGATTTATCATCAGTTTATTTAAATAAATCTATATTTTGTGGATTCTAATATGAATTCTGAGTATGTTTGAGCTTGAGCCTGACATACATCCATTTGTATTCTTTGATTGAGTGGATGTTATAGCCCAAGGCTTTGAGAGTGTTGCTCATAAGTCATAACATCACACTTTCTGTGATATCATATCTGTTTCACTTCCATTCCTTATATAGGCCTTATTTCACTTGCAGCTCATCTTTGTGCTCCTCTTTATTATTATTTCCCCTTTCTTTGTGTACTTTTTTTTGGTGGGGGTTGGTTTGTTGGGTGGGGGAGGCGGGTGGTTATCAAATGCAATATATTTCCTCTTGAGTTGATACTGCTTGCCCAAGGACTTGGTCTGTATTGTACATTGTATTGGATTATTGCACTTCTCTTTTTCTTTCTTTATTTATCTTGTTTTTTAAATATAAAAAAAGAGTTGTTGATGCAGATCTTCGTTGGTGGAATTCCAAAGGTCCTTTCTTCTAAAATGGTAAGATGACATAAATGTTTGTGATCTTTAGTACAACTCGTTCCAATTTCTCTTTACTTTCATTCCTTCAGGGTCTTAAAATGATTCTTCTTATTCCTTTTCTTTTGTGGGGTACTTTTCTAGATTATGGAGATTGCAAGCGCTTTTGGACATTTAAAGGCCTATCATTTTGAAAACAGCGACAATCTCAACGAGTCTTATGCTTTTCTAGAGGTAATGGAGTTTAAGAGGTGGCATGCCCATCGTCCCCAGTTTGTGGGGCATCCCCTGCGTGTTGATGCTTTACATAATTGCAATGTCTCCACCAGCTATTTATGATTCATTTTCCTTTGTTGTAAATTATCTCTTCCCACTTTGACTGTGTAAGCATTTCTTATTATTATTTTTTTATCCCAGTATGCAGACCAATCAGTTACATTCAAAGCTTGTGCTGGACTGAATGGTATGAAGTTAGGAGGGCAAGTGATAACTGCAGTTCCAGCTGTTCCAAATGCATCAACCTTGGTAATTCATGCTCTTCGATAGATTATTTGTTAAATAGACTGTAGAACTATTACAAGCACAGATTCACTGATAAAGGTAACGACATATGCTAGGAAAATAGTGGAAACCCACCATTCTATGGGATTCCTGAGCATGCAGTGCCACTTCTTAAGAAGCCTACACAAGTTCTGAAGCTTAAAAATGTGGTATGGTATATATCACTTGGAATTAGATTTAATTATTTTGTGATTTTTTTAGTGTTTTATTTCTTCACATGGTGTACGATAACCCTTTTGTTTTATCAAATTGATTGCCGTATTCTTAAACTACCCTTTTGTATCCTTGTTGTTTTTGGAATATTAATTAGTTCGATCCAGAAGCCCTTCTGTCACTCTCTCATACTGAAATTGAAGAAATACTGGAAGATGTACGTCTAGAGTGTGGAAGGTTTGAGAAAATGACCATTATTCATTTGGTTTTCACCTTCTTTGTTGTTCAAAACATGGTTTGGTTACACGCTAGTTTCTCTGTACTGCAGGTTTGGCGCTGTCAAATCTGTTAATGTTGTCCAGTATGATGCAACTCCCATCTCCACCTTGGTAGCATGTGGAGTCGATGATTGTATAGAATCTGCTGGGTTAGTAAATGATGAAACAGAGATGCGGAAAGAAACTGTGGACTGTAAAATTGTGCAAGGCGATGGTATGGAGGATGGTAAACCTACTAGCAATCTTATGGAAGATGAGTCATTTCAAGCAGGTTCAGTTGATAGTGATTCGTCCATTGAAAACCTAGATGGCAAGAGCATATTCAACTCCCAAGAACTTACTCAGGAGGCCTCAAAAGATGAATCAGAATGCTCTAATGACAAGGTCGCTGTTAATATTCAAAAGGGTACGAGTGTGGAAGACAAATTGCCCAATAGAGAAGAGTTGAATGTGGAGGAAGTAGGTGGAAATATAAAGGAATCTTCTTTAGATGATGATATAGTAGGATTAGATGCTACTGTGAAAGGAGACCATAAGGAGGAAGAGAGTTGTGATCTTGGCCACATTTTTGAGCCAGGCTGTGTTTTTGTAGAATTTGGAAGAACAGAAGCCTCGTGTATGGCTGCACATTGTTTGCATGGACGGTTATTTGATAATCGCACTGTGGCAGTGGCATATGTTCCTCTGGATGTTTACCAGACTAGGTTTTCGAAATGATCCTGTGTATGATGAAACTGATTTGTTAAAGCGCATATATTGAGAAAAGATGTTGGAATACAGTAAGTCTATGAATGGCAATGTGTAACATTATAACATTCTGGATACAATATCTATGCCAACATTGCCCATTGTGACATGTAGAAAATAGTCAAAGTTCCAACCTGTTTGTTCATATGAAGCCAAAGCTGAATGACCGGAATCTGGAATTACTTTCGGAGCCTGAGTGGTGTACAGAAATTTCAGCTGCTGAGTTGGTGAGTCGCATATCAGGTTTGAGGGCCTTTTTGTCGAATGCATGAAGGTGGTGCTGGAAGAGAAGCTGCGACTCAACTTTTCTTTTCGCTCTCTTTCTTTCTTTTTTTTTCTTTTTTAACCATACTGATTTACTTGAAGTAGCCATTTTTCAAGAAATTGTGCGACTTGTTGAACCTATTGACATTTTGTTAGTACTGCTGGCTTTTTGATGCAAGCCTGAAACTGAAAAATTATGAGTTAATGCATGTAATCCAAGAGATGAGTGTATTTGGCCATGGGTTTTATCATCTCCCTTCTTTCTTTTTTTTGTTGAAAGGCTTCCAGCTGATCATGCTAAAACTAAATAAAAATTATTATTTACTTCAATTATATGAAAAATAAAACCTGATTTTCATTTTTAAAAATTATATTGTTTAATACCGCATTCGATTTTCTCAACGATTTGATTTATTATTATTTTTTTTTTCTGTTTTAATTGTTTTTCAAGGATTAAGAGCTACACTGTGGGATAATAATTTTATCAATGGTGAAAAGTTAATAATGAAAATATTTATAATGTTCAAAATTTTAATGAAATTGATTATAATTGTGCTAAAAATTGAAGAAAAAAAAATGTAAAAAACCTATTGGAAAAATTATATGTTAAATAAATCATAAAAGCTTACATTTCAACAAATCAGAGTGGCGCAGCGGAAGCGTGGTGGGCCCATAACCCACAGGTCCCAGGATCGAAACCTGGCTCTGATAAAGAGAAGGCTTCCTTAAGTTTTTTTTATTTATTCAGATTTGGTGGTAGGCGATTGTCAAACTGAAGTTCTCCACTAAGATTAAAGACACATAGACAGCCAATTCCAAATTCCTTCCTTGCAGTCTGAGAAATATATATGTTGCTAAATTATTAATATAACAAGTAAATTTATTTTCATTATGTATTAAAGAAAAATACATTAAGAAGTTGATTAAGATATTATTAGTTCAAAAGATGTGATTTATAATTTAGAATATTTGAATAAAAAAAATAAAGTTTATTTTTGTGAGATAGAGATGGAGTAAAGACGGATTTATAACTTGCCCATTGCCTCCAAAGAAATTCTTTTATATTAGGCTTTAATAAATATATTTGTTTCTTACTTTTTCTTCACTTCATAATTTGAATTTGTTCACAAATTCATTGATTATGTTTTATTTCTGATTCATAAAATAATAATAATAATAATAATATAGCATGTCTTAAAAAAAGTTCATACAAAAAAAAAAAACAATATTTTCATAGTAAAAGTAAGATTAAGTAACACTTGAATTAAAAATTTGTTTCTTCAATTTTTCAAAGAAAAATAATAAAAAATATATAAATATTGATTCAAAATATAAAATACTGAAAACAACTGTACAAATAATAAAGTTATATTATTTCTTTTAAAAATAATAAATGTGGGCAATATAACGGTCTGATCTGATCAGCTTTTGAGCTCCAAAGCTTAAAAAGCAACATAATCAATAAATATAAATTTTAATCCTTTGATTAATATAATCTTAATTAAGTTAAATATTACAACAAATGAGATCTCATTTTCAATGAAGCAAACAACTTCAAAACACTCATTTATTTTTCTCTCACATCTGTTCTTTTTCCCACTTAGCTTTTGCACTTCAATAAGTATCATCCAACAAAACTTTCAACAACATACCTAAGTCATATGAAACCACCTTTTCAAATACAATTTACAACTATATATCAACTTACAGAGACAAAATATACGTCCTGTGTCATCTGAAGGGTTCAACTGGTGCAGATTCTTCGAGAACAGCTGCAGCCTCGAAGCATTCGGCTGCCTCGAGTGCTGACACACTGGCATCATCCTTGTAGAGCAGCCCGAGATTGAACCATGCAGAATGGTTCATTTTGTCAAGTTGAAGAGCATCAGTAAGAAAGCTTCTGATAATGGGCATTGATTGGCTACCTAGCAGCTTGAGGACACAAGCAGTGGATATCAAGCTTGGGACATGAGTGGGGTCAACATCTAATGCTGCCCTGAACGATTTCAGAGCATCTTGGTGCAAACCCTTTGCTTCATAAAGTAAGCCTGACAAAATCATCAGGTTTTTTAATGCCATAACATAATTGGATCAGGCAGAAAATCCAGTTTTTGCTTCACCATATGCATTTCATAATTCATACACTGAAGGAAAATGCTGCAACATATGTCGACAAACAAGTTCATGGAGAAATTTGATCATGTGCACATGCAACGAGAAATAATGCACGAATGGAATATCTGCAACTATTTATTTTATTTACCTGCGGCGTGCCATCTTGAAGCAGAATAAGGACTAATGGCCTTGGATTTTGTAAGACAGACCTCAGCATCCCGCCATTGAGACAAACTCGTGTACACGTTAGCTAGATCATGCCACGTTTCCATTTCCAATCTTCTGTCGTGGTTTCCTCTACTCTGCGAATGAAAAGGGAAAAAAATGGTGATGTTTAAAAAGACAACAAACAACTATGATATGTTGTCGCAATAAACTTAAACTGCAACTTTAAAATATCGAAGCCTAATCTGAATGTCAATCTAGCCGAATACCTTTAGAAGCTTCTTTCCACCACCAAAGGTTTTAGTTCGAACTTGGACAACAGCAAGAAGATGAGTATAGGTCTGTATGGCATTCTTTAACTGGCCCTGTGCAATCTGAAGTTTAGCTTTGGTTCGTAACAGTTCTCCTTGGTCCCACTTCCCAGTCTGATCTAAGGCAGCATTGACTACCGTCTCCGCATCAACAAATCGTTTTTGAGCTGACAATATTCGTGCTAAAAGAATAAAACTTCTAACACTAGATCCAGCCTCCAGTTTCAAGAGCTGTCTTGCATAATTAAGTGCAATATCCAACTTCCGCTGCTCAGCATTTTCTAGGCTAAGATGGAAAATAATATGAGAATCTCTTTCTCTCATTACTTTCTCAGCAGTTTCAAATGCATCGAGTGCTGCAGACTGCTTAGAAGTCCTCTCAGAATCAGAAGGAACTGATCTGGATTGAGTTGACAGTAAAAGACCCAGTAAGCAGTTTGCACCGCTTACCATCTGGCCACACATACCATGCAATTCAGAAAGTGCTTTGGAAGCGTATGTAATCCCTTCTTCAACACAAATCGTATTCTCTGCACAAATTTTTGAAGCCAGTAGTAATTCCAGTATGCAATCGGGATTCTCTCTGTTATTAAATAAATTCCTCAAAAGATTCAAAGCCACTGTATCCTCACCCTCTCCATGGTAACAGAGAGCTAGAGTGCAGTATCTTTCTCTTCTTTCCATGGTTCCTGGGAGCAACTCTTCTATCTGATAGGCTAATGCCCTGAGTTCCCCAGAAACAGACAGCGCAAACGAAAGGTGATCAATTATCATTGGATCCCATCCAATCCTTCTGTAAGCAAATTTTCTTAACAGAATCAACAACAAAAGAACAGCCTCTTCTATATTGTTTCTCGGCACAAATGATCCTTCCATCTGCAAACGGAGATTTGGTGGGCTTGCCTCAGTACCACTATACAAAAGAAAAGTAGCAAATTCTTTTTGTATCTTGGTTGTGGTCTCTGTCTCCAGATTCCAATGATAGAGAAGGGCCCGTCGGTATGATAAGATAGCTTCCTGTGGAGCCCCAGCAAGTATGCACAGCTCCGGAAGCAAGTCAACAGCTTTGTTTAGAATTTCTTGTAGTTTATGGTCCGTAGAAAAATTCTCAGGCAGGCCTTCTGGCAATGCAGATTCAACAGTATCCAAAATCACTTTACATGATCGAGCAGCTTCTGCACAAACAGGCCAGGAAGATATGTTAGTCACACAGTAGTGGTAACACCAACATGCTCCCACAGAAAGCCTTTAATTTCTCATAAATTCCTTCTTCTTTTTTTTTTTTCCATTTGTAACTGTGCTGCAGGAACACAGGACACTCACATATGCAAATGTAGACGAACAGAGAGAGGGAGAGAGAGAGAACTATGCTCAAAGAATAATAGAGCATAGTACTGTATAGAAAACTTAAAATATTATCAAAGCCAACCAACATTTTCATTACTCAATATATAAACAAAAGTTGATGAGATTCATGCTTTCATAATTTACTCAACATTTTCATTACTCAATACAGAATCAAGTTCATTTACTCTTTTTCAACAAAAAATCCTTTTCATTTATTTATTGTTTAATTTGAACAAATGCACAACCTGAAGCATTCAAAGAAATTGAATTTCACGAGAAGTTCTTCACCCACAGTTGGTCCAACCAACATGGGGATCCTGTAGCTGCAAGGAGAAATTTGCCAGGGACACCCAAGGCTCAAATATACACATTTATGATTGGCAGCAACAAGATATTATGCCACTCTACCAACCAAAAATAATTAAGTAATGAAAACTGGGAACAGAAAATAAAGTGACAAATATACCTCCAAACCTTCCAAGACCCTGCAGTGATTTTGTTTTGAGAAAAATAGCTTCAAGAAGTAAACTAATAGCATGCATAGACATAGTTGGGGCAGCATCACTTTGAGAACGGCGTCGGTTTTGTTCACACCTTCTAGAAAGGGAGACTTTCATCTTGGAAGTCACAGCAGCAATGTCAATTCCTTCAAACACATGAAGTGCTGCTTCTATATTTCCCTTCTGATACTCGAGCCTTCCCAACAATGCTCTTGCTTCCTATATAATAAGATGGCACTTTAGCTAAGTGAACATGTTTGGAAATGAGATTTGAAACTCTAAAAGAGTCTTTATTTACAAACTTAACATGAAATCCAAATTTCACAATGAACTCCGTTAACCCATTTGATTTTCATGTCAGTTGGAAACATTTAAAAGGCATAGAAAATAAACATGTTACGAGTGTGACATATGAATTAGCATATTTTACTAGTCCAGCAATACGAAACTGATACATCCAGGATGTTATAAAATGAATCGAAAATTGAATTCCTAATGTAAACAAGTGAAACAAATTGAACCCCCATCCGATAAACCTTAACTAGCAATGCAGTTGCACCCCCACTATCTACTTAGCAGTAAGCATGTTGTCGCTATTTCCATCATTTAGATGATCCCTTGAAGGAATTGCCCAATGACGACTATTCCTGTGCATGACTATTAGGTGCTCCATTGAAAGAATAAGAAAGAAGGCACCAGAAGTAAATATCATCCAGAAAAGCCTAACCAGAAATGACACTATATTCACTTTCCATGATTTTCAATCTCTCTTCCCCTCTATACACAAACTGATAAATTAAACATATTTAGCAATACTTGAAGCAAACAACTTAACATAAAAATGGAGTACAATAAGCTGGCATCCTACTCTAAACTAGTTAGTAAGCAGAAGTTGGACTCTCAAAATGGTTATGCCATTGCCATTGGCCCGTTTTCCAACCTGATAGATTCGTGAAGACTTTTCAATTGTCTATACCTAGCAAAGACATTACAGCTAAATAACTGAAGACAGAAAAAGTTCTGGAAAAACTTTTTCCATTTACAGCATGCCATCCACTCTCACGGGAGAAAATCATATAACCCATAAATGCTTCTTCAATATGAAACATTCATTCAAGTGGCAGCCATCACCACAGCCATTAAATTGTGTCTGTTCAGATGTGATAAAGAAGCCATAATTCTTTCACCTGTTTTAACCTTTTCTCATGGCCATCAACATAGAATAGAAAAAACAAAAAAATTAAACGGAGAAGAAAAAAGCGCAGACCTCATAGTTGAGATAACCACTCTCACGAAGAGATGACTCTGCTTCTTCAATGTTGCTATTATCAATCTTTGTATCTACCTCACCTGCTCGAGAGGAATAACCACTTGCTGAATAGTCCCTAGTTGCCAAGGACTCTGATGAAGCAGCCATGTCATCTACTCTTAACTGCTCCCCTGAACGAATACACTTCATCATCTTCCACAGTCTCCCTCTAATGCCAACTCCCCACTTTTTTATCCGATGCTTAAGTATCATAATGTTTCATTACACTTGATATTCTTCTAAAATAACATTCACAGTAAGGCATACAAAATTAGAAGCGATTCAGAAAGTTAAACAGCATAACCTTCATGCAAATGTTACTTCCACTGTTCTGGGAATAGGAATAAAATGTTAACATCTAAGCCAGCTAAATTGTCAGAGTAAAGTTTAATACTTTTTCCTGCCAAAGCAAAGAAATTGACCTCCCAATTCGACAAAGAATAAAGTTTGAGAAAATGAACCCAAAAGGTCATTTTGTTTGGCACACTGCAACTCTTCAAAATCACAAAGTGAGAACTCAATCATCCAAAAAGTTTCTTGAAATGAAAATCAAATTCACTAGTGCAACATGATCAATCAATCGGTCCATAAACATACACTGCTACCTCAAGAAAAGATAACTGGAAAGGTAAAAGAAAAAGGGAAACTTCAGAAAACCCAGGGAAAAAATTTTCCAGCAAACCCAGACGAATTTGAGCACAATATAAGCCACAAATGAACGAAAGATCATGATTGGCAACTATAGTCGAAAGTGAAACAGACCCATTACAGCATAGACAAAATTAAAAGCTGGGATAAAAATTAAAATAAAAATAAATAAATAAGAACTCCAAAAGAAAGTACCTTTCATGGAAAAAAAGCATCGACAGAGCCCACAACACATCAAAACCACCACAGTGCATCTCCACAATTCAATAAGAATCCAAAGCTCCAAAACTATAATGTCTTTTTCCGTCACTATGTTAAATTTCCTCTTTTTCTACTTTCCCTGTATAATTATCCTTATTCTTTTCGTTTTATTTTTAAATTGCATTAGCTCAGGAGTTGTTGAAATTTCAAATAGTATATAGTACTGAAAAGGATGGATAACTGAAGAAGGCACCCTTCAATTTATGAAAAAATCAAGTCTTTGGTATTCTTCAGTGTCAAAGGTGTGAACGGGGGAAAGCTTCGGGAGGGGAATTGCAGCTTAACATAATATTATTTGCATACTTAATTGTTCTTTTTTAAAATAAAATAAAATAAAATAAATAAATAAAATATTGGAGAGGTAATGAAGGCTTGTTGGAAGCAGGGATGCATGGGACCCAGATGGAAATCTACCACCACCACTCAACTCCAACTTTGGTCAACCGCCGGCCCCATAAATATAATTAAAACCTAAAACCATTTCTTCTCTCTCTACGGTGTTTCTTCGACGACCACCGGCGAGTTATTATTAATAGGATAATTTACCACTTTTTAATATTAAGTCACGTCTAAGTTAATGATTTACAGCATGTTTGAATGAGTAAAAAAGTAAGAGAGAAAATAAAATTTAAAAATAAAATATTGTTTTTTCATCTAACTTTTATTTAAATGAAATAAAAATGAGGAATAGAAAAAATGTTAAAAAGAAAATTAGAATTATTTATAGAAGAGAATTAATGTAAGCAATTTCTTTATTTATTTCTATTGTAAAATTAAAAATATCACATTGAAATACCATTTAATTATTATGGACAAGAGTTATGAAATTGATGGAGTTGGTTTAAGAAACCCATTAGATTTTTCAAAATCAAATGCAAAGAGACCTAAAACCCATTTATCTCAAGTCATTTTGGGCTCATTATCCTATTTATTCCAACCCCACAAGGCCACCACCAGCCTTCTTCTTCTTGACGACAATCTGATAATTACTTAGGCTGAGCTTAGTTAGCCCAGTTTCTTAATTTTAGGTATCCTGCAGGGAGGGCACTTGAGTTTTAATAGGGCATAGCAGAAGGAGTAATAATGAAGACGACACATACTAGCCTTCCTACTTACTCTACAGGCCATTAAATTATCTGTCGCATTCCTCAACTTCCCTATTATTGCCGCAACTTGATCAGATTATCCATTCTAGAATTCCAAGTAAAGCTTCTGCTGGTCCCATGCATCCCATCATAATTTCTCTAAATATTAAGAAAAAAAAAAAAAAAAAACCCAGAAAATTAAAGACAAGGCATGTGATGAGGTAATGAGCAAGACATTGAATTCAAATTCCTAAGTTTTGGGTTTGTAGCGCAATGAAAGCAATGTGGTTCACAGCAATATTTCAAATATAAAATTAATTATGAGTTTAATACAAGAATCATTTGCCTATGATTATAAAGAGATTAACTATATAAATACAATCATTATATTATCTAAATTGTTTCTATGATTCTACCATTAGTTCGTGATTGTTTTGATTTTATTTATTTTTATTTCGATTATATTTTTTTTTTAAATATATATAATTAAAATTTAATTCAATAAAACATTTAAAATTAAAAGACATTAAATAAATTTAAAAATATTATAAATAATAATTAAATTAAATTTTAATATTTTCTTTAAACTTATAGTACTCACTATTATATTGTAAAAATTATGTATATGTATGAAAAAAATTATATTTAAAAAATTTATTTTTAACTATTATATATATTTATAATAAATTAATATTTTTATATTTATTTTATTAATATAATAAATTAATATATATCTGTATTTATTATTTATATTAATCTATTAAATACCTAAAATTTATCAACTATAATTATTTATGAGCTTCTAATTATAATCAACGATCAGCAATATTAATAGAAATATTAATTTAAACTATTTATTTTATATAAACAAGTATTTTTTTAATATCATAACTAAATAATAAAAAATAAATTATTATATTTAAAAAAAATATATTTTTCATATGCTAATTATTTTTCACAAAGTAAATAGAGTCCTAATATTAGAAATTCTCCTTAGTTATGCTAACTCTAAAATACACGAATCATCTTGTGCATAAAAAAACATTTTTTATCTAATTGAGAATAGCGTGAGAAAAAAAAATTTTTTTCCGAAATGGACTATAATTTTAAATCATACACTAATTCTTAGTTTTATCATTTTGAAGATTTGATTATTTTATTTAATTTTATTCACATTTATTTTCTCAAAAGTAAAATCACCAGAAAGTTTGTACATAATTTACCTCGTCTATATAAACATGAGCAAAATGCCAAAATGGTAGGGATGAGTATAAAATCAACCATGTTATTAGAACTCTACTATTTTTCAATAAAAAGCCTCAATTTATTTGTTGAAAAAGTTATTTTTAAAAAATTGTTATTCAAATTTTATTTTAAACTAATATATTTTAATAAGAGCAATGGTGATGTTAAGCAGATCCTTTCTTGGCCCATGGTAGCATTACCTTAATGGACCTATGCCTTGGACCCGGCAATTGTTTTCCCAGTGAAGCTCACGCCTGTGTCTGTTTATCGATTTGCGTTTCTTCCCAGCAGGCTGCGTTTGTTGCATCACACCTCCCAAATGCACTGCAATATACTTACCGCCGTAATTATATTTATTAATAATTTTTAATATAAAAATGAGATATTCTCATTTTCTGAATGTACTAGAGTAATTTTCATGAATTCTCTACTTACTGTCATCTGAATCGAGTTGAGATGTTTGGAAACTGAAAATGCCGAACCCGTGTTCCAACTGTTCCCACATTAAGGGAATTATAATTATTTTATTTTTTATTAATTATTGATGCGGATTGAACAGATAATCTTATAAGTAGCTGGGCTGGGCTGGGCTGGGCTAGCCATCAATGGATGTCTCTTGCCAGTTGGATCAGGCCTTCTGTGTTGCCACGTGGGCTACTCCATTGTTGGTATTTAGCTCTTCAAACTGTTCTTTATTGTATTTCTTTAAAAAAAATTGAAATTCATTTCTCTTACAATTATATATTTTACTTAATTTCTAATTTGTTAAAATAAATTATTTTCTAAATTAAATTTTAAATACAAACTAAGGAAATTACATCACACGTACTGCGGTTAGCGGCGACATTACATAGAGAACTTAAAAGTCACTACACGTTGCTGCCTCTCATTGGTGACTTTATCCACGTTTTAAGACGGACCAGGAATTTAAACTTTATGGTTTCCAGCAAATAAATAACGACGACTCAGGGAAAGCTAGGAAATGCCACATAAATTATAAGGTCGAAAACATTTGTGACGAAAAAAGAAAAGCGAATATATGACACGTGTCGCAATTTGAATAGCTCAAAAGAAAAAGCATGCAAAAAGTTGAATCCAAATTGAGTTATGTAAATAAAAAGATACTGGGAAATTTATGGCAAATTATTTCTTATTTTAATTGTACTTTTTTATAGACTGAATTTTTTTTCATATTTCTAATAAAATTGTTTTATAATATTATTATTAGATTTAATTTAATACAATTTTAATTAATATATTAAAATAATATTTTATCAATATCAGTTTAAGCAGCCAACTTTAACACATTATTTTTTAAGATTATTTGCAATAACTTAAAACAAACTATCCAAAATAATTATTCCTTGTGTTTTGTGAAAATGAAAATGAATTTGAATATTAAATATCAAATTCTCTTTATATCTAAATAAAATTAATGCATGAGATTATAAATAATTATAAGAAATAAAATTGTAAATAATTAATTAAATCCCTAAACAATGCATTTCAAGTTTTGTATTCTTGAAATTTAGAAATAAGGATTTTCCTATTTTGAATGCATTTGAATTTTTATTTGAAAGAAAAAAATGAAAATTGTTGAAAGCAAGTATAAGAGAAAATCTGATGGTATTTAATTTAACGATATTAAATTATACTCGCTAGATTCATTTCAGAATTATTTATAATATTAAAAGCATTAATTAATATTTTTTATTCTCATCTCTATAAAATAAAAAAATTATATAATCTTTTCAAAAACTTTTACTACTTTTTCTATATTTCTTTTAATGTTCTCACTCTTTTGTGATAAATTAATAAATAGAGAATATTAAAATTGAAATAATTAGTGATAAACAGTAATTTAATCAAATTAAAGATTATTCTGTTATAAATATTGTGATTTAATTACTTTATTGAACTATAATAAATAATAATCTTATTTAATTTTTTTAATAATAATTAAAAATAAATTTGATATTTTTAGGCTCTATTATATAGTTTAGGGGGATATTTAGCCAAAACTTCTCTAACATTTGAGATTTGTTTATTCGTGAAAAGTACTTTGTACATGGGACAACAAAAGTAGCTCGTGCATGGGAAAATGTTGTTTGTAAATATCTCATGCGAAAAAAACATTCTCTATCAAAAATATTTTTAAATAAAACAACTTATTTTTATTATTTAGTTTTATTTTTTAAAATATTAATAAATTTAAAATTTTTTAAATTGGCTCTCTCTTTAACATAAGTAATTTTTCTAGAAAAAAGTTACTTTTTTTTCGTCTGATTGATAAAATAATTTTTTATAAATAACTTGTAAAATAATATTATTTTAAATATACTCTACTGCCGTTTATTTTATAAAAAAAAATCCATGAAGAAGAATAATTTTCTGGTGAAATATGTTTTTCAAAGGAAAAAAATTATCGAGAAAATAATTCATATATTTTTTTTTTCTGTTGTAATGTGAAAAGCTAGTAACTTGTATATAAAAAAGTCTAACTGTGTTAATTAAGAGTTCTAAAATTTCATAATACGAGTATTTTTTTTTAAATAACATTTTTTAAAAAAGCGTGATCTTTGATTTGAATAAAAAAAATATTTTCCACTCTCTAGCGTTTCTAAGCAGACAATTGTTATCATACAAAGAAAATAGTTTTATGCAAAACACACGGAGCACAGAAAGCTCTTAATAAATAAATAATTCAGTTTAAAAATCATAGTCTGTTATTAATATATACCAAAACTAAATGTAATTTTAAATTCATATTCGACTATAAATAAATTTATATTATATTTATATTGAATGAGGGATGAAATCAAGAGGGCTAGACTTGAAGAAAAGCTAAATTCCAAGGCACTAACTTCTGCATGCATACTAATTCTTTACTTAAGTGCTACATTTTTCTAATAGGCTAAATATATAATTTAATTTTTTATATTTAAATTTAGTTGGCATCTTAATTTTTTACATTTAACAATTTATAAAGTTTAATTATTTAAATTTTATGTTTTATAAAATATAATTATTACATTTTATGACGTATAATTATTTAACTTATGAAATTTAAGAATGCGTGCAAGTTACTAACTCTCAGAAATTAATAATAAAAGAGTTTGTAGTGTCAGCTAAACTTTTATATAAACATTAAGAGCCTTTCAATTCAATTATTTAATATTTTTAAGAACATATATAATTTATCATTCTTATTATAAAAAATAAATAAAAGTATATAATACATATAATTTTCGAATTGCCCAAATTCATGAATGTGTTTACGAACATTGAAAGCATTATAAATTTATTTTTAATATTTATTCTAATATTAAAAATAAAATTATAACAATAAATCTATGTGTAAAAAAGGTTAATAGTATTGGTAAATTTTTTTTTTATTCTTCTGATTTAAAACGTTAAGAATGTGGAGAACATTGTATTATAACATAATTTCCGTGAAAACCAATGAAGCATATGTAATTCGTATGTCCTCTTATCTTTCTTTTATTATTTATTTTAATTAATAGTTATTCTATATTAAACTGGATACTATCCGTTTATTTTATTAATTATACGAAAAATAATGAAAATATACTTAAAAATTATTAAATTTCTTTATCATTTTAAAAATTAAAATAAATTATCACCTGATTTATAAAATCAATTATTTAATTGATATACTGACTTATTAAATTAAGAAAAATGTTAGTTTGCTAAATTAAATATAAGGCAGGTAAAAGAATATAATAGTAAATTATTAAATTTTACAGATTAGAGGATTTATATATATATATCATGTTTTTAAATACATTTCAATGCTTTTTTTTTTAAAACATGATTGAAATGGGCAAAGAGGGTAAACATAGAAAAAATGTAAATGCAGCCAAATTAAATCAATCAAATTAAATTTTAGATTAAATCAATCAAATCAAAATTTAAATCTAAAACTAAATAAAATCATCAAATCAAATAATTTCAATCTAAGTACCTTAGAAGCAGAACCGCCAAAAGCAACATAAATCACCGAGGACCAATTCATTCATCGTTGCCAACAAAAAAAGCTTTTTCAATTTTTTTTATCTTTAATATATATATATAGAAATGGGACTCCCAACTTGAAATTTCCCAAGACTACTATCAATTAGGGAAGACCCATCAATATTTTTTTATTTATTTTAACGCTCTAAAATTATATATTTAAATTCAGAAATGCATTTATATATAAGTTTTCAATTATTAATCAATTTAGGGTGGAATTTAATTGTGGGGATACTTCCGTCATTCTAATACTACACAATGGCATTCTAGACATTTAATTTGAACAGTAGGGGCATTTTAGAATCACTAACCATATATATTTGAAGAGCATCGGTTATCCTTATTCCTCTCTTCCTCCTCTGTGAATCAGTTTGATTTTCTCTCCCTCTGTCTCTCCGTTTCCACTCTTCCTTCTCTCTTTTCCACTCTCTGTCTCCAAACTCCATCGCTGCTCCGCCGGTTCTAGTGGTGGCGAGGCTTTTTAAATACGTTTTCATGCAACTGATCCGGCTAGGAGTAGTCGGGTGCCGGTCGCCGTTGGTCCTCTTAAAGGATTCGCTTCTTAATTAAATTTCAACCAGAGAGCATCTGCTTTTCCTTTTCTGATTTGGCTTGCTTAATTTTTGGTTGGGAAGTTGTGCTTTTACGGTTTTGGCCTTTGTACTTGGCGGTTTTTACCATTTTACTTTAATCAAGCAAGCTGTTGAGTCATCCCATCTCTCTCTCTTTCTCTCCCCATTTTGGACGTTTTAGCTCACTTCTCGATAAAGATGATTTGACACCTTTACCCGAATAAAACTCTGTTTGACGCTTTTGTCCTACAATTAACTGTGCTTTAACGGTTTTACCCCTGAGTTTTTTATAAAAACCTTTTGCATTTGACGTGGCATGTTTTAACTTTGAAGATGAGCTCTCATCACCACAGGATTTTGACACCTGGCGCTTCCAGGAAGCGCAAAGAGCGAGAGGCATTTTATCCAACGAAGTCGTTACCTTCGGCTCAGCTCTCACCTAAGCCGGCTTTAAAAGCTAATGAGGAGTCCGTTTCTTCTAATGGGTTGCTGGCCGGGTACCTGGCGTACGAGTTTTTGACAAAAGGCACTTTATTGGGGCAACGTTTCGATCCGGCTCGTGCTGAGGCGGTGCCTTTGGCCGGCGGCTCTATCCAGTCTAAGAGAGGGAAGGCTGGATTGAAGAAAGAGAACAACAAGAGTTATGCTGAGGTGGCAAGCATATTGAGGACCAATGGGGCTCACATCCCTGGGATCGTTAACCCTACTCAACTAGCTAGGTGGATCCAGCAGTGACTGTATGCTTGGCGGTATCTAATTGGAGGATTGAAATCAGTCCATATAACAACATGGTGGGTACTCAAGTGCTTGATTATTTCTCTCCCTCGAGGTGGTGAGTTCATCTCATTACCTAAAATAGGATGGAAATTGGGAGCCATTACTGTCTCTCGTTCTCTCTTTCACTCTCTGAAAACAGCTGAACTTTGCTTTCTCTCTGTTTTAATGTTTTTTGTTCTTTTGTTTTTACGTGGAAGAAGCATTGTTGAGTTGAGTTGATGTGTTTAATTAGCTTCTTAATGAATTCAAACCGATGTCCATAATAACTATTTAGATGCTAGTTCTTTTAATTAATTCTTGCTTTCCCTTAAATTAAGATGGTGTGAGTACGGTGGAGATAACTTTAATGTGTATGAATGCTTGCATGCAGATTGCAGATGCTTTGTGTTGGCCTGTAACTAAAAGTGAATGGTTATGTGAAAATGCTTACGATTTGTGTGGTATGATAGGGGGGGGGGGGGGGGGGACATGTGGGTCATTGATCAATGCACGCTTTGAGCTATCACTAATCCATGTCGTGCATGCATGTTTTTGAATGTGTGTATATCTGTTTGAGAATTGGGGAGATGATGATGAATGCTTGAGATTAAGTCATTGAGAGTGAGTACGTCGACCCATGAATTATTTTGTTGGGTTAAATGGGGTGGAGTTTTTATATGCATGAATGAATATCAATCTAGATTTCATATGCATGCATTTTTAACACTTCTCCAGTTATTATGCATAAAAAACTTGAGATGTGATTATGCTGGATGGAAAGTAAGGAACCTTCCTTTTTTGTTGTGGCCTAATTACGTATTATAAATCCTTAAGAAAGAATTTCTTCTTAAGCAAGCAAGTCTGTCTTTTCTTGAAACCCGTTGCTGGAGGTAATATATTGCAAGGGACAGAAGTTTCCTTGGGTTTTCGCATTCTCGCAGGGTCATTCACTCGCGTTGTGGTGGACAGAAGAAAGTATGGAAGTGGAAAATCTGATTAGATACAAATTCTCTCTCCACCTGAATATTTATTAAAAATATTTTTGATGGAAATAAAATAATATTTATAATTAATGGACTTAAAATACATTTAAACTCGGGGAGAGAGTATAGGTACTTACTAGCATTCATATTATCCCCACATTACATCGATCCAGAGGCTAATGAATTAATTATAGCTGGTGGAAGGCGTTAGAGTATTAGTTTGATGTGTAATAGTGTGGCATATTGAACCACCACATTGATGAACATGCTATCATCTTAATTGGCTTCAACTTTGTTACCTATGGGAATCTAGTTGCAATCGAAACTCATGATTTTATATGGTAACCAAAGCTATTTATTTTATTATTATTATCGACAGACAGAATGAATCCCACCCACAACCACTTGTCAGTGTTCCCCTTAAAATAACACATTATAATATTCCAAATATAATTACCGTTTCAAACTCCAAAATTTGTACGTTTAACTGCATACCATCAATCTACAGTCTACAATCAACGGCTAAAATTTCTAAAAATTGAAAAAAAAAACTTTATAATAAATAAATCTCCATTAAACAAAAGCAAAACAAAGGAAACCTGCTTGGGGATTATGACTTTGTTTTGATATATAATTAAGGACCTTATCGTATGTTTCAGTGTGATTAAACAAATTAGAGACAATAACTAGTTGTGTCAGTTTAACTCTTCAAATTCAAGCTGCCTTTTCTTTTTAGTAAAAGAAAGTAATTAAAACTCACTGTCTGTCCCAAATTTATTATATCGATAGTATTATGATATGTTTTATGGAATTCAGTAATCTCGTATTTTGCCATTATTTTATAAAAATGAATTTACAAGTTGCTTTACTTTGATAGAAAGATACAAGATTTTTATTGTTAACAATATATAATAGCTAGGTATTTTAAAAAGAACATCAATTTGAAATTTAACAAGATTGGTTTAGTGGGTAAAAAAGTGAGCTTTTCATTTTATCCATCAAACCTTTAAAAATATGTTAAGAGAGTGTGAAATGTGCTCATACAATCATCCAGAAAGCAGAAATAAACAAATAAATAAACATTCATATGTCAACGTAGACAATCAAATTAGGATAGCCCTTCCTCATAGTCATTTAAAGGGAGGTGTGAGAGTGATTTATTATCTAAATGTTGACAAATCCCATTCCCCAATGTAGACTTTTATGGTTAAATCCGGAAAACATTTACTACTGTCACTTTTTAAATGATTATCTGACATTTTTTATTTTATTAAAGGAAATAATTTATTATATTTTTTATTAATAAAATAAAAAATATTAGATATAAAAAATAAGTTTCTCAACCATTTCTTCTCTCGTAATAACCTATTTTGTATACACAGTTAAATATTAACTTTCAATATACACAAAGGACGTCATATAAATTGATGCTAACCTGTTTCAAAAAAATAATAATTGTATTAATAAACTCGGTTCATAGTTCTGAATTCAGGTTGAATAGAGTTCCTCCAACTTTGGATTAAGAAAGAAGTTCGATTTGGTCTCATTTATTTATTTATTTAAATTTTATTTTATACGAGCAGTTAGAGTAATATTATAATAAATTTATTTTATAGAAATATCAATTTTAAAATTTAAAAAAAATTTACAATTATTTCAATTGAGAACTCTTTATAAGATAATTTGATAAACATACTTTTCATGTATCTGTCTAAATCTCTACACAAGATAATTTGACAAACATACTCATCTTTTTTCTATCCCTCAAGCATAAATCATATTAATACTTTATAAACACAATTAATATTTTATATATATAAATTTATAAACATATTATTTTCAACGCTATAACTATATAATCAATGAAAATAAATTATTATTTTTTATAATTTTTTTTATGTTTTCTAATTATTTTCTTTACAAAATATTTTCTAATTATCAATGAGCTTAAATTTTATAAAATTAACTAAGCTGAGCTAATTAAACTTAAGCTTAACAAAGAATTTAGCTTAAAATAATAAAAATTTGACTTGGGTCACTAAGTGGTTGGTGAGTATCCATCAACAATGCTAGTTTGGAACCCAATATTTATTGGGTGACAACAAAATTTCCATTCTTAATCTATATAGTAATTACAATTCAAATAAGGATTCTGCCAAAAACTAAGAAAATTACATATCTCATACCTCGGCTAGACATGCCAATCAAGATGGACATCCTCCTATTCCTCTGCCAAAAAAAAAAATTCCTCTTTGAAATAGATAAAAATTTCGAGGATTGAAATGGTGAATACAAAAACCTTTTCAAATAATGTCATTATGAACAAATAACACCCTATATTTTTCAAAAACCTCATTAAAATGTATTTAAATTTTATTTCTATTAAATTACTTTATTTCCTTTATTTATTGAGCTATTAATATTTATAATTAAGAAATTAAAAAAATACCCTTTAATATATTTACTTGTAAATGTTGCAGTTTGCCCTTTAATTAATATATTTAATTTTAATTACAATTTGTAAGCGTTGTCCAGATGAAATTATAGAAATATTAAAATAGATTGGAATTAAAAAATTTATAAAAAATTAATTCTCTTAATATAACATGAAAGTATTCCATTATTTTTAATTTTTAAAATAATTACTTTAAAAAAATTAAAATCATGCGTGATGTATAAAATTTATTTAAATTATTTTTTTTAAAAAAATAAATCATTATAAATGAAATGTGAAAAGATCTTATAGATATTTCAATATATATCATTTATAGAAATCAACATAAAGTATCAATTTTTAGAAATAAACATAAAAATTTTAAGCTATCGTTGAAAATTGAGACTGCATTTTAAAAAATGACTAAATTGTAAATTTTTAAATTAATAAATATGCCATCTAATCAATTTTTTTTAGTATAATATTTTTAATTACCGCAGTATTGATAATAAAAAATTTAAGTTATAGACAGACTTCATTGAAATTATAATATAGGAAAATTAGGGGGAAATATTTGTAAAATTTTTTATTAATTTTTTAATCATTTTAGCATTTAGAAAAATATAATATAATATATGGATGAGCTTATGAATTAATAAAAATATCTTTAGATATTTAAAATAACTAGTTTTTAATTTATATATATATTTAATAATATAACATTATTATGAGTAAATTCAATTCCTATTTCTATTATAACTTTGATTCTAAAACCAAATATAATTTCTATTTCTATATTTATTTTACTTTCTAAATGTATAATAATCTCTATATATTTGGTTTGGAATTTAAACATTATGATTTTGAGAGTGTTAGGCCTTGGGGTAAGAAAAGTATAGAAAATCATGTAGCTGAGGTTTAATGAGTTTTGGGTTCATAGGCCACAGCCCAATCTTCACTTACTCTATCCGACTGCAAAATCTGGCAGCCTGTCCCATACAAGCCTAAGCTTTTTTAATCTCACCAATTAAGAACAACCTAATTAATTTTCGTGTAAAAAATAAATAAAATTTGAAGTTTGAGTCTCTCTTTATTTAATATGAGAAAAAGAAAAATGAGTTTGCATTAATTTTGAATATTTTTGGGAAAATGAATTTCCATTATAGAAACTCATAAATAAAATAATTGAATGTGGCCGAAGCTCATTATTTCTTCTAAAAGCCAAGCCACCCCTTCCTTCCTTCAAAGGGCTTCTATGAACACTTTGTATTCATCATAATCACGTCATCATCATCTCATTAACATCACCAAATCACAATGTGCAAAACCATTACCAACAATACATTCCACTCATTCCCATTATTGTATTTTCTATACCTATAAATTCAAAAGAATGTCTGCACTATATATTAAATTAAATGCATGATATAATAATAATAATAATAATTCTAATCATATTGATTAATAAATGGGAGAATTGATCAATATTTCTCCACTTCACATATTATTTCAGAAGTTCGTTTTCAGTAGTTAGGTCTTGAGATATTACAGATTTCATAAAGACCCACCAAGAAACTCTTTTATTAGAAGCCACCATTACCAAGACTTTATAAAAATTCTTCGTTATTTAGTGGCCTTCGTTCAGTGGTTTATAAAAGCAGCCACTATATTTCCTACCAAGTGGTCTTGTCTTTACAACGTTAATGCATTTCAATGTTCCCCACTTTAAAAAAAATATTTCAACATAAATATTCTTAATCCACAATTTGTCTATTATTTCAATTGTTTGAAGATAGATATTATCATAAATTTTGGTTTATATTCTGCTGATTTTAATTCATATAAAATTTAAAATTATTCAATTAGCACTAGTTTTCTATAGTAGCAGATTGTGAATATGCATGAAAATTATTGAATATGTCTCCATGATGCTTGGATTGGACAAAGTTGACCAACACATGACCCTTTATCTCTTATAGAGACGTCATCCAGGAAATTAACAGTACATATGCATATATTATGTAATAATTAATTAAATTATAATGGTGAAATATCAAAGGTCATTGTCATCCATGGGAAACCAAAGGCATACCTGAATTTGAACCTTTTAGGGTGTTTGATTAAGAACCCAAAAGAGGAAAAGACATATGCAACTGCCTTCTACTATTCCCTTTCCTTCAAGTACACCTTTCAAAGAACGAGATCTTGCATTAGGGAGGTCTGTTGGCAAGGGCATGATCCTATATTTTCCACTAAATTATAAGGTTAGTATAAGGAAATGAAGCAACTGTAGAACTGAACTGATGACTGTCGCACTAATTAAAGAGTCTGAGAAATTTGATGATTGAGTTGAAGACTCATAGATATGGCCACTAAATGAGGATGACTATATAGAATGTATAAACTTAAATATGATTGGAAAATACAAATAAGAAGAAAGATGGTGGGATCTCTGTATGTATAGCTTTCACTACTACTATTGTTTTTGATAATTTACATATATATTGGAACCAAAGAGAACCCTAGCTTCTGGTTTTTCGTTATTATCAATAATTAATCATTCATATATTCATTCATGTAGTTTACGTCTCTATTCTCATCCACAAAATATTAATAACTTCATACATATATTTTCATTTTTTATCCTATTAAAATATAATCGGTTAAATATTATTAATTTATTATAATTAATTCTATATAAAATCAATTTATTAATTTTCTGATGTTCTGAGATTTAGAGAATAAGATTTATCAGTAGTTGTGTAAGCTTGTGTGGGGTGAAGGTACTATTCCCCTTTATTCCTTTCTTTTTGTCTGTTAGCGATGTCTAACGGTCTCTCAGTTACAGTATCACCTGCCTCTGTCATACAGATCTGTACGTATGAAAGCGTTAAAGACTCTCTTCACATCAGGCGGCCATTTAATTCCCCTGGCGCGCATGTAGACAGGACTGCGAGATGACTGGGTCTATTGTCCTTTCTCCTATCACGTTTCAGGGCCGAGCTCGTGGAAAATAAGCAGAGCTTGCAAATGACCCAGCCCACTTAGCGAGATTGAGTCAGAGCTGAAAAAATTAGACCGGCCTATCAAAGAGGCTTTATAGCCTCGGACCAATACTGCCCTCGCGGATTTAATTTCATACTGGGGTGGTGAAACCCAGCAGTCATCACCTTGAACGGTTGTACAAACAATGTAGGATTTTTTTTTTCATTCACTGATCACTTGCCACCATGTTTTATCTCTCCCTAATTCTGTAAAAATTCAAATAAGTTAATTTTTTTATTAATCTTTTTGTTTGTAATAAAGAAAATTAATTTTTTAGTTTAATATGTTTTTCATTTAAAGAAATAGAATTATATATGATTGTGTAATAAATTACTTAAACTATTTTTTTATGAAATAAATTATTTTAAATGAAACCTTATTAGTAAACTAGAAATCATTAAGATGATTTTTCTTGTGGAGTTTCACACAATTAGATGATATAATTTAAAATTTTAATTACTATTAATAAAATTAATTACACTTTTCATCTCATAAATTTTATTCAATTTACTTTTTCATACATATTAAAAAAATAATTTTTTATTAACATTTTAATTATATTCATTTTAAAATATTAAATTTTATTAAATATTAAAAAATATCTTAAATATTGATTTAAAAAAAATAATTAGAGATCCTTTGCAAATAAGATAAAATTAAATAAGTTATAATAGTTAATATAATGTTAAAGAACGATAATAATTTTAAAATAATAAAAATAAATAAAAATTATGAAATGAAAAAATATTGAATTTTTTATTTTTAAAAATATATTTCTACAATATTTTTAAACCGTTAACTAATTAAACTTTTTATTTATTTTAACTTTTAGTTATGAGTGAAATTACTTAAACATTCTTTAATTAGTATTTCCACTTTCAATTCAGTTGGATTGACCTTAAAATTAAATTAAATTAAATTAAATTAAAAAAAAAATTAGAAAAAAGGGGTATATAACTCTCCCACCCCAAAATTTTCAGTCCTGTAAAACTCAAGAATAGTATGAGTATTAATTAATATAATTAAATCCATAATATGGCGTGTAATGCACCATACCGAATTCAGTAGCATAATCCATTTAAGAGGGCATCACGATTACGAAACCTGTGATTTTGTTTCTTTAGCAAATTAAAATTTTACAAACATGATCCTAATTAAAGGCTAAAGCCAAAATTAATGGGAGGTTACCTAATTAACTTGTGGATAATTCTCCATTAGCAACTTAGTTTGCATTCTAATATATAAATATATAGTTTATAGGTCAATTCTCCATCCATGTGAAACTTAATTTAAATTATAACATATAAATAATTAAATTATTTATGATATGTGGAAACGGCGATATTTTAAAAAATATAAAAGGTATTAAATTTAGAATTTGGGTTTCTTTATTCTTTTATAAATTTATTTATATGATAAATACCTAATTTAACTCAAAATCTTAAAATGTTTATGAGTGATGAAGTCATATTAAGTATTTGTATACTATTTTGTTTTTTGAAAAGTTTTTAAGAAAAATTTATATTAATAAAATTATGATAAATAATATGGAATAATGTTCCAAATAAACAATTGAGTATAACAAGTAGAGTTTCTATTTTAAAGTATGAGCAATTAAAGTTTTCTGTCGATGAACTCAACGAATAAAAATATCAATTTTAAAATTTAATAAAAATTTATAATCTTATAATACTACACCTAATTCAAAAAATTAAAAACAGATAAACGAAGAGTTTGAATCACATAAAAAGAGTATAATATAATACAACCATTAAAGGGTAAGTATTTTGTCGCATAAAGCAAATACTGGGGAAAGCAAAAATTTCCACAAGAGCCGGCGAGCCACTACCTTCCAAGAAGGCAGAAACAGCTTGCTGAAAGATAACTTTGAAATTTTCAACCACAAAACCATATTCAACAAAGTCTTGAACCTGAAACAAAGCTACATCCACTTGACAGAGCCATGCAAAATGGCCTAAACTAGTAGCAGCAGAATGGACCTGAGGGAAAGCATGATCAAAATCAAAGGATGTATGAGACGTGTAGACCACCTCTCTCCACTGATGCCTTGGTATAGCCACCGCGCCGGAACTGCACTCAATTTGTTGTGCCGCTGCCCAATCCGAAACGGAGAGTTTGGCCTCCTCCCATATTTGTCTTGCTGAAGAAATCATTTGGTCCACAATAAATTATTTTTGGATGTCCATATTTTCCATGTAAAGGTCATAGCAAGAGCCCTAAAATCTTTATTTTGAGATATGAGAATCTGGAGTGAAAAATTACAAAAATTAATATACAGCCATTCTATCCCTCCATAAAAGATCAATGACCAATATAAAAGTGAAATAGGCATGCATGAATATATCTATCCCAAAACAATTTAGCTATTTAAATTGAAAAAGAATTGTTAGTATCAAAGCTTGCATCTTCAAATTGAAAATCAAATCCAACTCCATCTAACCCACTTTTCACCATTGTGGGAATTAGTTGTCAGCCTGAGACAGAGAAGCAATTTGACTGCCCCTCACTCATGACAATCCAAATGCTGCTTTTTTCGTGTCATCACATCAATTAGGCCAATTCATCAAAACATTTTTTATTTAAATTTGATATATATATATATATATATATAATTTTTAATATAAAATTAAATTTTTAGGCAACAATAGGGTCATGTCATTTTCACTCCAACAGTAAATATATATCCCTCAAAAGATTAAAGCTGAGCTAGAAATGGTTAAATTCCATTGTATGGAAATAAATGTTGAATACAAGACCCATTAGTGGGAAATGCATATTATTTATATTTATCTTTGCTGCAAAAAGCTACACTTGAATGGAAATGTGACCTAGAAAGGCCTCACACATAGTAATTTAGAATTAATTGATATTATTCTTTCCTGCTGCAGTGGAAAGTGAGCAATCCAATCCATAACCACAACAAAACAACAAGAAACATATGTTGAGGGAGGTATTAACTGAGCATGTCTCTGGCTCTTATGCCTACCACAAGGCCATCTACTACTACAAGGTCTCTGCCACTTTTTAATAATCAGAATTCATAAGTTGTCCTTCTCTCCTTTAGGCCTTTTATCCAATTGGGTACACTGAGTTTTGGCTTCTCCCAACATAAGGGGCACTTTTGAAATCCAACTTGCTCTTAATCTAGACATCTTTTCAGACCCTAACATTAATGTCTGAGTCTCCTACTTCATGGACATTAACCCACGCAGCTTCAGTATCCCATGATGTCCTAAACTCGTTGGCACAGTTTTGTTGCCCTAAATTTTTAACTATGGGTTTTTTTTTTCCACAAAATAATAATAGAAAAATAAAAGAAGCCACTACAAAATTCCCATTAACAAGCTAATCAATGCTGTGGTTATTGTTTCAACGTCATGTAACACTCATATTCTGGGGGAAAAAAGAGAAAGGAAAGCAAGTGTTTGTGTCGTTGGCTCCACAGTAATATATCATCAGCTTCCCACTAAAGCCAGTGTTGGAGTTTCTGACACTGTACAAAACAACTTCTCCACAGTCTACAGGGGCTTACATTAGATCCATTGATCATCCAATTACACCACAGAATTAAATTCTTCCCAGTTGGATATGGAAACTGTTGTGTATATTCTGGAAAAGAATCTATACACGTGTTTCGGTGCACCAAAAAAAAAAGCCAACCCCCTTGTGCTTTAATCTTATGCAATGTATCAGAGATGTGAATTACAGTGCATTTAATGTTTAATTACTTTTTTTTAGGTATTAATCTCTCTAACTCTGATTATATATCTGGGTGGCTGGCTGGCTGGCTGCCACATTTCAAAGATTCTAATTATTTATCCTCCACTCAGTACATCTCTAGCCTTTGTTCACCAATTGTTTTTCATCTTTTATATTACAAAATGAATATTTAATTAATCAAAGAATAAGCTTCAGATTAAGTAACCAATAATACCAAAGAAACACATCGATCGTGGGTATGCCATGCCTAAAAATTCAAGCAATAATGCGTATCCAAGCCTTTTCTTATTCAATTTTGCCAAGTCTCCAAGAAATAGACAAATAAGATAAAAGAGATTAAAATAAATAAATAAAAAAATCATGCATATATATTTTTCATTAAAAATATTTATCTAAATCAAATTTATATAATTAATTATCGTGAAATCTATTATAATCATTGATTAAGATACAATCGTATCGTAAATTTCTCTTGGCATAGATAGCTATTGCTTGTGGAAGATGAGTTAGCACTAATGGGGAGCTTGATGAGCCTGCGTGAGGCCACCCAATTTACCTTTTTTTAATTTTCTTAATTTATTTATTTGGAATATTCTCTGTGTATATTCTTACACTAAAGCATTAAAATAAAATAAAATAAAAGAGATTTTCATATATTTTAATAGGCATTTTGCTCTGATTTCATTTGCCAATTTATAATTTATATAAAAAATGATTACGTGTTCTTTGTACATGCATGTTGTCATTAATAATTGCATAAATGTCACACCATAATTAATTAAAAAAACAATTATATATTTCTTAATTTCATTCCAAAATTTATTTCAGTCATGTTCAACTCAATCATGGCATGAAGTCTATATATATAGTTGACCATCAATAACAATTCATGAATCTTTGTATTAATTTGAACTTGAGTTTTGCAACAACTAGATTCAGAATCTACACTAAAGTCTAAATAATTAATGATTTCTTTTAAGCATTAATCAATAATTAATTGTGGTTAAGCATATGGTGGGAAGTTTGGGAAATCAGCTTAAGACAAAAACTCCAGACTTGCATATCCAGTTTATTTTAACAAGATACGAATTTTACCTAAAAACTGAATCTAGATAATGACCCTAATTAATTAAAAATTCTTAATTAATTAAATATCTGATGCATAAAGATTTGAGATTGACTCAATGGAATGGACATGTCCAAATTCTTTAAACTAAATTAAAAAACACGGCGAAACGAAGCCTGGAGTGGGTTTTTAACAAATTTTATCCTGTTCTGAGTTGGATTTCTAGTTTAAGAGATTTTGTTAACTTTTAGTTTTCTTTAATAAAATTGTAAATTATTTTTGTTAATTTATTTTATTATAAGTTAAATAAATTATTTTTGAAATTAATTAATATATGGTTATTTGACTTAATTAGCAAGAAAATTACAACCTAATTTTCTTTTGTGGAATTCAATTTCCAATGTACGAAGTCCACTTGATGGGAAATATATTATTTGCTTAGTCATCTTCCACTTTTCAAATCAACAAATAAAATTAATTAATCCCTTCGCTACGGACTAGGGTTTATGTTGCAGGCCACTATCACCATGCTTTCTATAATCCACTTATATATTTAATTTCTTCAATTTTATTTTATTTAATATTTAAAATACACATGTTAAATTCTTTCATTACTTGAGAATATATATATATATATATATCTGACTGTCGGAGATAATATATTTTAATTTAAAAAAAAAATTAGGTCTGCCTCACTAAAAATATTCCCTGTTAATTTTTAATGAAAATATAAATAGACAATATAATTATAAAAATATTATTAATATATGGTATTTTTATAAAAAAAATTAAAAATATAATTAAAAAGGTGCATAATTTAAAATTTTAATGGAAATTATCTCTATTATTAAAAAGGCTACAATGATGTTTTATAGTTATATTTCTGATTTGCAAAAGTATAAGAGTTATCTATTGATATGGTACCAGATGGTGGTGGACATGCTATTTTTTTTATTTCTACATACTAATAATATATTTCAATTATAAAAATTAAAAAAAAAAATTGATAACATTATCTTTTTTTTTATTTTCTGTGTTTTATAAAACTTTTTATGAATGTGGAATTATTGAATGGTTTTAATTAAAGAGTTTTATCTGTTTTTTTTTTTCTTTTAAATTGAGAATTGGTGATTGAAAAAGTATAATACGAGAACTTTCAAATTTATTTAGATGCACTCGTCATCAAGCTAAGTCTATAAGTAGATCTATATAAATTAAAATTAAAATTTTTAATTTTTAATTTTTTTTATCAATTATATATATAAAATAGATTTATCTTTAAGGATATATGATAAGGTGGTAAGCATTTAATAATTTGCTATATGAATGAAACAATAGCAAATAGTACGTAAAGAAAAAGATAGTCCAATGTTAACAAAAAGATTGATATATACATTATTAACAAGCAACCTCACTTCATATTTCTCCTCACGTCTCTCTTTCTTCTCTCTCTCCATATCACATATATAAACCTCTCTAATCCCTCTCACCCTTCTGATAAGCTTCTCGCTTTCTCTTTCCCTCTCTCTCTCTCACTCTTCACTTGCTTTAATCCCTTACAGAGAGAGAACAGAAGAAGAAAATGGTCAAGTTCTCAAAGGAGCTTGAAGCTCAACTCATCCCTGAATGGAAGGAAGCCTTTGTTAACTACTGGCAACTCAAGAAACACATTAAGAAGATTAAACTCTCAAGAAAATCAAAACAAACCCAACAAGTACTTAACCATGAATTTGGTGTCTCCATTTTCGACCCTGTTCGCTTCTTCGCTTGCAAATTCTCCAACTATTTCTTCCGCTCCGATTCCAAAACTGAGATCATTCAGGTAAACCACACACTTCCACTCATCTCTATTTGGGTTTCTTTAATATATTTATAAACTTGGGTTTCTTTGACACCGAGATGGTTTGTTTCGTATTATGCCGCGTTATGTACCATTTTGGGCCAATAGCAAGGGAGCAAAGTGGCATTATTTTCAGGCGAAAACTATAAGTGGAACTGTCGGAGTTGTTAAAAATAAACCTTAAAAATACATATATATGAGGATTTTCCGACAGGTGAATGTATCCGCCGATAACCCTGGCTGTTTCCCTTTTCATGTCCTCAAGTTTCGGCGTCTCTACTCTTACGTGCCACCTTACCTTCTTTTTTCCCTTTACAAAACTTTTGAGGTGCTCGTTTATAGTTTCTATCTTCCATGTTCTACTTTACTTACACCCAAGAATTAAATTTCCACCATTGATTAAACGGGTCCCACATATTTTGTTCAATCTATCACCCTACGTTCCTTCTAAGTGACTCCCAATGTTAGAACATAATCTCATTTCCTTCTCTGTCATGTACATATTATGGTTTTTGTATTAAAAACACCATGTGAATTGATATTCGAATTCAATAACTTACAGTATTCCAGCAAGCTTAGTGCTTGTGTTGATTTCTTATTAATTAAGTGGTCAAATCAAGTGAAGAATATTATAATTTGGGTTTGAAAATCTATACGAAATCAAGGAAACGGTTATGTAAGGATGCCCAAAATCACGAAAGTATCGTGAATCTAACAAAGGAGAAAAACAAAGGAAGCATGCCCTAAAAAGATCCATGGAAAAGACAAGAGAGAAATAGAATGAAAGAGTTTGTGAACCTGTTTCATATATAGAGCAAGCATCCATTTTTTATATCTACTTGGTTGCAGGTGAGAAGAAAAACCATGGAGGAAGGTGATCATCATGAAGAAATCTACCAAACTGAGCTTCTTCAGTTGTTCTCCGAGGAAGACGAGGTATATTTTGTCAATTAATATGGCCATTAATTATTATGTGTCGGATGTTCATATTTTTTTAATGAAATTTTTTGGTCAGGTGAGGGTGTTTTTCGAGAGATTAGATGAAGAACTTAACAAAGTGAACCAGTTTTACAAGGATAGAGAAAGTGAGTTGCTCGAGAGAGGAGAGCTTCTTAACAAGCAGCTTCAGATTTTGTTAGATCTCAAACAAATTCTCAACAACCGCCGCCGGAAGCCCAATGCTGCCGGAGTTTTTAATAATCTTTCTTCATGGTCATCTTCCCCCCGGAATTCTAATTATTCTGGTAAACTTTTTTCTCTCGTTATCGTGGAACACATAATAGCATGATATTGATATATTAATAATTGAAGCAATCACGTTGGTTTCTATTGGTCCGTTAAAGTTTGTAAAACATATATTAAATAAATAAATATATATTTCAATTTTTTATATTAAAAACATAAATTTTCGAATTATAACGTTTTAAATTTATTTATTTTACTTTATTTAACAAAAATAATTTTAATTCAAAAATTAAAGTTGTTAGGTGGCTAACGTAAACACCTGATAAAAAGCTTTTAAAAAGATAAATGTTTTTGTGTTTGGGTAGCAAAAGCAGCTGTCCCACGACAAATAAGTTACCAGAAATGGAAAATAAATAAAGAAAGTAGACTCAATATTCGTCACAATTCACATTTAAAAGCAAGTGAGATTTCAATTTTTTTAAAAAAATTTTTATTCGGATAATTTTAAGATGGAATTCGAACCAGATTTTTTTTTTTTTGGAAAATATTATTATCATTATCTTTGTTTCAAGCCTTGATAGAAAGCGACCCCCAACAAATCTATTAATTATGATTCATTTAATTGAATATTTGGCTCATGATATTATTTAAAAAAATTAAAGAAATTCTATTTTTATGCAGAGACCACCAACGAAACGAATGATAACTCAGGAGAATCATCAGAAGCTGATGAAGTAATAGCAGCACTAGAGAAAAATGGGGTAAATTTTATAAATTCAGGCAGCAGGTCGAAAACGAAGAAAGGGAAGCCAAAAATGGCTATGAGAATAGACATTCCTGCTACCACTCCAACAAGAACAATCTCAGCTATTACGTCTATGCTTTGGGAAGATTTGGTTAATAATCCCAAAAAGGAAGCAGCTCCTGCAGGAGATTTCATTAACAAGAAGAAGGTCCAGTGTGCTGAGAAGATGATTAGAGGAGCTTTCGTCGAGCTTTACAGAGGCCTTGGCCTCCTCAAAACTTACAGGTTTTTAACATATATGCCTTCTTACTCAAATCTTTGATTTTTAAATATAATCAATATTTAGTTGTAGGGTAGTGGAGCTTTTCCTAGATGCTATTCAAGATCATTGTTTGCATCATTTACCAGATTGTAATCCTTTTACTATTTCTGGGAAATATGCAGCTCACTCAACATGGTGGCTTTTACCAAAATACTCAAGAAATTTGACAAGGTAATTAATTTATATTAATTATATCACAGCTAGCTGGAGAACAATACAAAAACAAGAACAAGAGTGTAGAAAATACCATTCCTGCAAGAAAATCACAAGAGTTCTTTTCTTTATTTGGCATATCAGAAACTTTCAAGAAGTAGACATCTGAAAACTCATAAAGAAACAAAGAGAGACTACATAAAAATTAAAAATTACTTGACTGTCATGATAACTTGTAAGAAAAATTCACAATTGGCATTTTGCTGTCCACACAAGCAGGTAGCAAACCAGCAGGCATCAGCAAGTTATCTAAAAGCAGTGAAGAGATCCCACTTCATTAGCTCTGATAAGGTATGATTTTATCTTCCCATCACACCATTTTTTTTTAAAAAAAAACATAAAAATAGAAATGTCTTTCGAAGCATATATGCGCATGAGGTTCTTATTCTTTCACCCACAAACTAATGTCTGTGCCCAAATCAGAATTTTAGGGCAAAGTCACTAAATCATGTTGCTATTATTAGTGTTCAAAAAAGGGTTTGAAGTTGTGTAACTCAATGGAAGTGGATGTGGATAATTGGAGTAAATGGGTTTCTAGCTAGTCAGCATTATGAGTTTGATATTATTATATTTGGTTTGATAAGGTGGTTAGGTTAATGGATGAAGTGGAGTCCATTTTCACAAAGCACTTCGCCAACAATGACAGGAAAAAGGCAATGAAGTTCCTCAGACCCCAGCAGCAGAAGGAGTCTCACATGGTCACCTTTTTTGTTGGTAATATTAATATAATTATTTTTTAAAATTTATATTTTATATTGCATCTCTCAATTTGAATGAAATAAAAACAAGTTAATATATATTCATGTGTGGTAGTGGCAGAAGCATCTGGAAAACAATTTGGTTTTTGCTTATGAAGTACATATGAAGAATAAATAAAAGTTAAAGCGCAAAAAGTCTAAAAACTGCCTTATTTGAATAGCCCCATGACATGAACCTCAGCCATTTACAAGCTCTACTTTTCTTTTTTTCAATTAACAAAAGGATGATTTGATTGGTCTCTCTGAAAAAAGCCACATAAGAATTTTGTTGTGGCCACTAAATATTCCACTCCTATGAAATATTAGATAGTGCAATTTGAATATTACCCACCAAGCTGATTATTCTTGGCACATTATTTTTGCTGATTATTCTTTTATTTCCTGTATTTGCAGGCTTGTTTACAGGTTGTTTTGTGTCCCTGTTTAGTGTATATGCAATCTTGGCACATTTGTCTGGCATTTTTAAGCCCAATACTGAGAGATCATATGTGGAGACTGTCTATCCTGTTTTCAGGTAATTCACAATTAAGATTTATATTATAAATTTAATAATTTTGGCATGTCGGAAAATATTACAAATTACTCAATAATTTAACAAAAATATTAATATTGGGAGCTTTTCATTCTTAATTAATAATCTAGATTCCATTATGCTAGAAAGCAATTTAAGATTTATACTGGATAAGTAGAAAATAAAATAAATTTATAAATAGCCTATCAGTTATGAATTTAATAAGTTTACCACACGTGATATTCAGCTGTCTGTTGGGAAAGGTTTCGTACCGACAAATTATCGACTTAATTGAGAATACTCCTTACGTAATAGTAAAAATAATATAGTAATAATAATAACAACAAAGGGCATATGCAAATGATGCACTAAAGGGTTAATGTGATTTCTTGCAGTGTGTTTGCTTTGTTAAGCTTGCATTTGTTCATGTATGGGTGCAACCTCTTCATGTGGAAGAGCACAAGGATCAATTACAATTTCATTTTTGAATTTCAACCCACCACAGCCCTCAAGTATAGAGATGCATTTCTTATTTGCACCACTTTCATGACCTCTGTTGTCGCTTCAATGGTAATCCATCTTCTCTTGAGGGCTAATGGCTTTTCCCCCACACATGTTGATGCCATTCCTGGAATTCTACTCCTAGTAAGTTTTGCTGCTGTTCTTAGTTATTTGTTCAGTTTAATAAACATCGATTGTGCTAAATGATTTCCAATTGTATTATTACCAGATTTTCATGGCGTTGCTTTTCTGCCCATTTGACATCTTCTATCGCTCAACACGGTACTGCTTCCTTCGTGTTATTCGCAACATAATCTGCTCTCCATTTTATAAGGTACATTCACTTCCTAATGTTGTTTCTTGTTCAATTTTCAACATATATGTAATGCAACACCTTTGAAACATCACTTGTGCAGGTTTTGATGGTAGACTTTTTCATGGCAGATCAACTTACTAGCCAGGTGATTCTCCTCTCATCAACCAATTTGTTTTTCTTTTTTCTTTTTCCCTCATTTTCAATGACGCTGTGATTGTTGATATAGATTCCACTGATGAGGCACTTGGAATCCACGGCATGCTACTTTTTAGCAGGGAGTTTTCGAACACATAGATACGAAACCTGCCAAAATGGAAGGCTATATAGGGAGCTAGCTTATGTCATTTCATTTTTGCCGTATTATTGGCGAGCTATGCAGGTAACACCACTTCACATGGAAAATTTTCTCCCATAAAAAACTTCTATACATCCAATAACTAACTGGTTTTGTTTTCAACATTGGATATTGGAAGTGTGCAAGAAGATGGTTTGATGAATGTGACGTTAACCATTTAGCAAACATGGGGAAGTATGTTTCTGCCATGGTAGCAGCCGGTGCCAGGTTAACTTACGCTAGGCAAGAGAATCATCTATGGTTTGGTATAGTGTTGGTTACTTCTGCTTTGGCTACAGTTTATCAGTTATACTGGGATTTTGTCAAGGATTGGGGGCTTCTCAATCCAAAATCCAAGAATCTTTGGCTAAGAGATGATTTGATTCTAAAGAACAAGAGCATCTACTACATTTCCATTGTGAGTTCTCTTCCAAGTAAACGTTCTTTGCAAGCATTAAACTATTAACTTCATTAACAGATTGAAAAAATTGGATTGCAGGCCTTGAACGTAGTTCTGAGGGTCGTTTGGGTGGAGACTGTTATGCGGTTCCGTTTCAATATAGTAGAGTCAAGAATGTTGGATTTTTTCTTGGCTTCTTTAGAGGTTATTAGGAGAGGCCATTGGAATTTCTACAGGTTAATATCTGCTTATTGGCTCTGTGAATTGTAGAATGGAAAATGAATCAACTTGATGGTTTCTAAATGTTTTTGTTTTTTAACAGACTGGAGAATGAGCATCTGAACAATGTTGGCAAGTTCAGGGCAGTGAAGACAGTCCCCTTACCGTTCCGAGAGACAGATTCTGATGGCTGAAAAATCATACATTACAGACTTTAATGGAAGTCCTGACGATTTCATGTTAGGAAGAGTTCCTATAATTCTGACATTAATGGGAATTCAACACCTTGCTGCTAGGTTCCACATCTTGTGTGGCGAAAAAAAGGCTTAGCTTATCATTCTCATTGTTCACAGATCCAATTAAGTCTGTGAGTTGTATAGCTCCAAGTTTATTGAAGAAAGAGAGCATCAAATAACATTTTTAAGTTTTGTACATCTGAAAATTGTAACTTCAATTCAGTAATGCTTTTCCCTGTGATAATGAACTTGAAGATTTAATGTCACAAGCAAAAAAATGTGAAAATTTTAGCAGCAGTAGAATTTTGTCTGTTGCTTTAAGTGATTGATTTGTCAATGCCGTTGCATGTCTTATGCATCCTAATTGAAACATGGTTGATTAGAAACACTTTAAGTGCGAACATGATAATAATTGCAGTTAGATAAAAAAAAATAGTCTCATGGAGATTTCACCTACTGCAGCGAAAGATTTAACTCATATGTCCTGTCCTTATGATCTGTCTATTTGATCTCTGTGCTCTTTACATCCCTGTTTAATTATGTGACATGGTACGCAATGCTCTGCAGTAATAACTTAGTACAATAATTACTTTTCCAATAGACATGGACAAGTCTCCTTTATTTGCACAGGCTTCCTGAAGCAAACATCACAAGTGGACAGCTTAAAAAGCTTAGATTAGAGAAACATTATTATAAGCTGACACAATACAGTATCCCCAGCTGAAGTTTATGCGTTTTGCCTTTGCAGCTTGTGTATATTACTGTTCTCTCCTTAAAGACTCTGCCAATCTCTTAGAGAGACAGTAAGCAGTGGACTGGACAGTAATCATAGGGTTGACTCCGACAGCACTTGGGAGAACACTTGCATCACAGACAAATAGGCCTTCTGCTTCCCAACTCTCTCCATTCTCATCAACTGCACCTTCTTTTTCATTAATGCCCATCCTGCAACTCCCCATTTGATGGGCTGAGGTATAGATCATCCAGTCCTTCACTGGTGTTAATGGCCCTCCACATGGAGCAACTCTGTCTAGAAATTCTTCAAGCTCCTTGTTGCTAATCCCTTCACATTTTATTCTCTGCCCATCACTTCGATGCGTACCCACTTCGACAGCTCCAGCAGCTACTAAAATCCTCAGTGATTGCCGCAGGCCAGCCTTGAGATTTTCTCTATCCAATGCATTTAAGTTGTAGCTTACTCGTCCTTCCACTTTAACTTGGCCAGAACCCTGATCCCTGATTATCGCTATCAAGTGAGCAGTTCTGGAGAATCTAAGCATTCTGTTCTTTATGTCTCGTCCACACTCCCAAGGAATCAATGAAGCAAGCGATGCTGGTCCGAGTTGAGGAGTTTCTATGATGGCCCTTGTAGTAGAGTCTTTTGCTACCACCTTGTGAACTGAAGTAATTATTCCTCCATCGTAGGATTTCCCCTTGAGCTCTGAATTTGAATCCGGAAAATAGCCCCAGGCCATTAGAACTGGGTGGAGATGAAGGTTACGACCGATGTTTGGATTCTTCAATCCACTAGCAATCATTAAAGGTGGGGTAAGAAGAGCTCCACATGCAGAGATTGTTACTTTGGCCTCAATTTGGAATCTCATAGAAATGTTATTGTTCAGTGATCTTGCCATAACTCCCAGGCATTTCTTTTTCCTTTTACTTCCACTCTTGTTATGTTCTAAAATGAATCTCTCTGCCTTGCATCCTGTTAAGATTACTGCGCCATGATTAACAGCGTCAACCAGCCATGTAGAATCAGTCCCCTTCTTGTCTCCTTGTTGACAACCGTAACCACAACTTCCACAGTAATGTTTCTCTGAGGAATTTCGAGGGACTGAATTGATTTCAAAGCCAAGTTTCTGACACCCTTTTCTAAGTACTTGATTTTGAAACCCCTCCTCTATACAGTTCTCTGTAACTCCAATTCTCTTACAGACAGTATCCATGGCAGCAAGATATTCAGAGCTTCCAAAGAGACGAAGTTTGTGATTCTCAGCCCATTCCTTAAGTACAGGCTTTGGTGTGTTGATACATGCAGACCAGTTAATAGCAGAACCTCCTCCAACTACTGATCCTGCCAATATCATCACTTTCCCATCAACAGTCGGAAGGACTCCCCCTGATTCATATAGCTCTTTCTTGGAAGGGCCTTCCAGACCAGAATAGTCATTGGCAGTGAAATAGTTCCCTTTCTCCAGAACAACCACCTTTTGGCCGGAAGTTGCAAGCATAGCGGCAGCAACACCTCCTCCACAACCAGAGCCCACAATGGCAACATCACAATTGATTTTGTAGAGGTTGTGTCCAGGATCTTTTGTAACTTCCAGTCCTTTCTGTGTAAGGTTGTCGACAAGAGTGGAGTCAGTTTCAAACATAGTTTCTATTACTCCTTCTTGAAGAGGCCTCTCATTTGGAACTTGGGTTGGATTTTTATCACTCTTCGTCTTGTAGTCGATGGCTTCCCATGATGGGTTCTCACCATTTTCGTCCACCTAAAAAGATATTATTAAATAAAGTAATATATATTTTAAAAATAATAAAGTATTTTAAATATTTTTACTAATAAAAACATAAATTTTTCCTGTTCAACTTAACAAGTATGGAGCACAAAAGTTAGACAGCAGGCACATTATCGAGTTACTGGACAAGAGAGGTGATTAATGAGTTTTATTTGTATTTTTTTAGAATAGTTATAAAATTAACATACATAGAGAATATGCATTATCCAAATTCATATTAGAGTTTTCCCTGTCTGAAAATTTTTAAAATTTTCATTTTTATTTTCCTTAAAGGGTGACTTATTATAAATAAAAATGAGTTTAATGGTGGTTATATTAAATATTTATACCATGATTATTTATTATTTAATTTTTTTTAATTCTATTTGATTATTTAAGAACTATTAAATTCATTGTTGTAAAAATATTCAACTTAAATTAAATGCAAACTTTTTAGATGTTATTATCAACCTTGGAAACAAATACCAAATATATTTGAAATTTTTATGTAAAATTTTTAAATTATTAATAATGTATGAGAAAATGGAAAAAGTCTTCGGTTCACATTTAACCTTAATCAAATAAACTCTGGATAAACTCCAAAGAAGGGAAAAAAATTTAATTGTTAAGTTTTTTTTATTTAAAAAGTTAATCATTTTGATTGAGTGATATAGAAAATATAAAAAAAATCTAACAAAAGAATAGGCTTTTTTCTTAAATTTTAATATCATTATTTTTTCACATGGAAAAAGTAAATTTAAATTTGATTTATGGTGAAGTTAATATATAAATAAATGATCACATCCACATGAAAATGAAGTGGCTCCATCTATTAGTTTCTTTGCATTTATTATATAAACTGGTCTACGTAAGATTCACTTTTTTTCATATATGAAAAGAGAGAGAGAGAAAAAAAAAAAGATATTAGTTAGAGTGAGAGATTACCCGATTGAAGAAAACATAAAGGCAGCCGACTTTAAGGAAAATGAGCCCAACTCTAATGGGCGTGAAAAACCTGTGCTTGAACCACTTCTGCAAAACTTTTTCTCTTTTCTCCAATGACATGCTCGAGAAACTATTGATGTAAGGCCATTTTTCACCTAAACAAAGAGACCCGCACAGCAACAGTGTCCCAACTCTAGTTGAAAGAATCAGCAACACCAATCTCATCACAATCACGATTTCTATGAACCCCCTCTGCACCACAAGTTCTGCAAGCTGTTCAACCACAGAACATCCTCTTATATGTTTGTTTATACAGTGAAAATTGTTAAGAGAAATTAAAAGAACATGTAATAATATAGGTACCTCATCAGGTATAGAGTTGTGAGCACCAGAAGCTCTAAAGAAATCTTTCACAGCCTTGCTTGGTTGAGGTTCCTTTTCATCAATATGAATTGGTGGAAACGCAGCTTCACATATGCTTCCTAGTGTTATCATCTCTGCTGATGAGAACCCATGTCTGTATTTTCCCTCTCTTTTCCCTCTCAACAGTGGATGCCAGTCCTTCTTCATCTTCTCCCTCTCTCGCTCGCTCTTTTCGTCTCTCAGCAGAAATTTATAGTGGAATTTTGAAGAAAGGTGAATATTCTCTATGTTTTAAAATTTAGTTTAAAGTATCCCAGGAACCACTCCCCACTTCCCCCCTACAACTTGTGAACCGATGGAAAAAAATAAATATTTTTCATTACTTCCATTATTTAAATATATTAATTGAAGTATATATAAAAAAATTAATTTAAAACCAAATTTGATATATTATATATATATATATATATATATATATATATATATATATCAATACAGTCATTTTCACAATTAAGATAAGGTCTAATATATTTATTATAAAAACGGGTAATACGCTTCTGTGTAAGATTAGGTGAAAATGGCATTGAGTTGAACCAGTCAGAGCTAGAATCCGCAGAAAATATATACATCACTTATTCAACCAAGATCTTCAAAATAAGAATTTGAAAGAAACTGAAAACGAAAAGGATGTTCAATTAAAAAAATAATAATAGTTTTATGGGAAAATTATTTTTTAATCTCTGAGATTTAACATAATTAATATTTTTGTCCCTCTATTTTGGCGATCCAACACTTAAGTCCCTCACTTTTGCTTCCGTCCAAATTCGTAGTCCTTCCGTCTATTTAAACCGTTTGGTCAAAGAGTCAAAGGTGAGATGTGATAATTTTTTTAAAAAATACCCTCTCTCAATTTGAAATTCTAGAAGAAGAAGAAGAAGAAGAAGAAGAAGAAGAAGAAGAAGAAGAAGAAGAAGAAGAAGAAGAAGAAGAAGAAGAAGAAAGAAGAAAAAAGAAAAAAGAAGAAGAAGAAAATGCAGAAAGGGTAGGAAGAAGAAGAAGAAGAAGAGGAGGATTAATTTTGTCAATTCACATGTCCCAAACGGCTATTTTGGATGGGAAGATTGCGAATTTCGACAGAAAAGAAAGCGAGGGACTTAAGTGTTGGGTCGCCAAAATAGAGGGACATAAATATTAATTACGTTAAATATCAAGGATTACAAAATAATTTTTCCTAGTTTTATTATTTTAGATTTTTCTATTTAATAAATTTTATATATATCAATAAAAGCAAACGAGTGTGGATTTCTCTCACCACAGAGCAGAAGATGAAGGCTGACATAATCCTGATTCTGAATGATGTCTTACGTGGTAGTATTGTTGTCACATCTTTTGTTGTTGGTTTTTTTTTTTTTTTTTTCATATTTTGTGGGTTTTAGTTAATTACTTTCCTTTTTTTATATTTTAATTAATTAGTTTGTTTTTATCGTCAACAATTTTTTTTCACTCACCACAAATTCTGCCTTCTTCAGTTTTTTATTGTTATGATTTTAATTCGATTAATACGTTTGATGTTCAACTTCCTACCTATTGTTTTTGCTTTATTATAAAAATAAAACATCATTTCTTTTCCTTTATCTATTTTGTCTTAAGACAGACATGTATAATTTAAATTAATAAATATTCAATGATTTTAAATAATAGAGGGTATATATAAAAAAAATAATGTATTTAATATATATTTAATGTTATAAAATAAATTTAATATTCATTAAATTAAATGTTTATAATTTATATTTATGTAAAATTAATTAAACAAATGGGTCAAATAATAGAAATTAAATAAAAAGAATATCACAAAAGACTAACAAGGCCAGCCAATTTATTGGGATCTTGACTTCAATAGAGTGAAAGTCGTGATATTTGTTTTTTAGTGGTTATCTTTTTTTTTTTTTTTTTTTAATTGGCTCAGCCAGAATTTTGAATTCAAAATGTCTTAGCTCTAGAAAAACTTAAATTTAAAATCCATTATTAGTTTTTTCTTTTTGCAGTTAATGGGTAATAAATAAGTTGGTTGCATGTACCTTTATGAAAATATATATTTAATATAACTTTAATTTTATATAAAAATGAATTTAATAGTTATTAAATTAAATATTTGTAATTTACAATTATATAAAACTAATTAAATAAACCGAGTCTAAAATGATACCATTCATTTTCCTTGGAAATGAAAAAAAAACAAAAACCACAAAAAACCGTAAGGCCCACCAATTTATTCAATCTTTGATTTCAATTAAATGGACGTTGTCGTTTTTGTGCTCATAATGATTTTTTTTTTTTAAATCAAAAATACTAATTGTATTAATAAAATTTTATCACATAAAAATTGTATTATTTCAAACAGATAAACGATTATATTTAATATATTCTCTAGTCAAAGTATGAGCAGTTAAAGTAATATTACGATAAATCCATCTAACAGAAATATCAATTTTATGATCTAATAAAAATTTATAATCATTTAAAATTAAATCCCTGTATAAGATAATTTGACAAATATACTCCTCAAGTGTCTGTCTAAACCCCTGCATAAGATAATTTGACAAAGATACTCCTCCTTCTTTCTCATCTCTCGAGCATAAATCATTAAAATTTCCCGAACAAAATCACGGAAGAGAGTTTCTACGAGATAAAACTCGAATAAGGTTTCAAGACTGACATCGTCATTGCGATTTCGGAAATCTATAATAACTAATAAACCCCAATTGAATATTACTTTCCGAACACAACCGAATCAATAAAATTTGAAGAAAAGTCAATCACAGAAACAAACACATGACTATTCCACATTAATGAAAGAGCTCCTCCCAATCCTTGTCTATTGACTGAGAAGCAACCATCAAAATATAAAAAATTACGAAAAAATTTCATGCGAGAACTAAGAGTTTTTGTTTCCATCAAAAATAAAATGTCCGGCTTGTAACTAGTAACCAAATCCTTCAATGCATTAACTGTCTGAGGATTGCCGAGTCCTCGGCAATTCCAACACAGGACGATCATTGCTTTCGGCTATTTCGACCTTTGACGGGATGAGCTGCTTCACTGTTACCTGTCAAATTAACATTTACAGGGGTGTTGTTAGAGGTATCCTGTTGAGAGAAAGGAAAACCTGTAACAACGTTATGTTTAGTGTTTCTTGGCCTTTTTTTAGCATCATCATTTATTCGGACTGCAATCTCCTCATCAAGCTTATCAGAACTGTCTTGGCCCACAGATTTCTTGTCCATGTCCATAATATGGTCCTCAGTCTCTTTATTTACAATGGGTTGACTTTTGCCAAATAAGGAGAATTGCCTATTATGTGCTGTCAAATTAGTATTTTCAAAATTGTTAATTGATGCCAATCCTGCTACAAATTTCGGCGGAGTAGAATCGCCAGAATCACGCAGCCACAAGCTTTTCGGTCTCAGGTTCCGACGAACAGGTGCTATGAGGAAATCACCCCAACCAAACTTGATATCCTCTTTCTTCAACCTCAGCCGCAAGTCACAGAAAGCCTCCACATGATCCAGTTTCCCACATAGATAGCAAAAAATAGTCAGTTTTCCGTATTGAAACTTCACAGTAAATACAGTACCATCATCTCCAACAAACTTATTCTGTCGTTTCAAAGGTTGTCGAATGTCCAAACGAACTTTAACTCTCATAGGGCCTGGTGACATAGCTGAAGCATTTTTCATATCATACTCTTTATAGTGGCCAACAAAATCTCCGACCAATTTAGTCAACGTCTCATTATAATAACCAGAAGGGAGGTCTTTAATCAGAACCCAAAAATCAAAATGAATTAGAGGGATATGAAGATGATTTTCATTACCTTGTATCTCCTTCCAAACAAGCAGAAATCGATTGTACAACCAAGAGCTCCCATTCCCTATATTTTCAAAATCAATATTATTAAAAAACTGCAACAGATATCTTTTTACCTCTAATTCCATAATAGATACCTCCTCTAAAGGATGTCATAAATCTGCCAAAAAAATCTGCATATTCTGAAAATTGATTGGATTGTATGTGAGAAACATTCCCACCATACAGAAATCATAAGTGACGATCGGAATATCTCTGGAGTTCTTAATAGGGACAACAATATCTTTTTTTTCATCGATAGTCAATTAATGCAGATCGTCTTCCATAAAGAAAGGAAACAAAGAAGTTAGGCTTAAAAAAGAAAAAGGTGAGAGTGTTGAATTATAAAGAAAAATCTCATCTCTTAATGATTATCTTTTTATTTTGTAGTTGTAAAGTTAATAGTTAATAAATGAGTTGGTTGTGTGCACCTTCAAGAAAACTCTATCATAAATTTATATATAAAATTATTATTTAATCATGTGGTGTATAAAAATTATTAGTTAATTCAATAATTATATTAATTTATTAATATACTTATGTTTAATATATACTAAAAATAAAATATATTAATTTCAATAATAAATTAGTAATTAAATAATATAAGTTAAGAATGTATTAGAAAAAATAATATAAAATTTATTGTTTTTAATTATATGTATTTAATTAATAAAAAAAAACACAAATACATGTATGTTTTTGAACGGAAGTAGTACTATACTCAAAATTTACAATATCTAATATATTGAAAAATAAGATTTTTGGGTTCAAAAATAAATTAGTAAATAAATAATATGAGTGGAAAATATATTAGAAAAGGCAAGATAAATTTATTGATTTTATTTATATTAATTATATTTTTAAATAATGAAAAAGAATAAATTCATTTTTTAAAACGGAAAGAATAATAAAATAGTAAAAAAGAATTATTTAGGGTGGTTGAGTTATACCTTATAATAGCAAAGGCATCATAAATTATGATGTAAAATTATTTTGTGAGAAAAAATATAATAGTGTTTAAATAACAAATTAGTTAGAAAAATTTTAAGATTTTGTAAAGTAATGATTTTTTTTTTGAAAGCATTGTAAAGTAATGATTAGAAATAATAATTTAAATAATTAAGATATAAATGATAACAATGGTAAAAGAATTAATTAAATACTGTATAAATGTTATTTAAAGTAAAGAAAACTTCTTATAAATAATGATGCACGACACAAAATAAATATATATTTTTTGTTTAAAATAGGGGTGGGAGTCGAACTTTTGATCTCACAAGATTATAAGGATGCACTTTCCATCAGACTAAGTCTCGGAGTGCACAAAAAATGCACTTTCCACTAGACTAAGTCTCGGAGTGCACAAAATAAATGTTTAAATATATAAAAATTATTTAAGACAATTATAGTGTTTAAAAAACAATGTTTCTGTTTAATAATTAATCCTAATTTTGTCTCATCTCGTTCTCCTCCCCGTTACATTGTGAGGCGTGATTTTGAGAAACCAATCAAAATATGGTTGACATTAAATGTAAGAACCACCGACAATGAACTCTAAGCAAGATGTTCCACGGCTACTAGTCAACTTCCTTTTAAGTTCAGACCCAAATTTTCTGTGCCTCGAATCAAACCAGGGTCACCCAAATTAGAGCCAAATAGGCTTAATAATTTATAAAGTACCTGCAAAAATCACTGTATACTTCAAAATCGATTAAAATTCACTGTAGTTTGCTGATAATCCTGTTATTACCTAGACAAATTATACCAACAACACAAATCATGTGCATGTGATAAGTTCCTCCACAGCGCTGGACGATCTCTTGATACTTGGGCAATGGCAGAGAACTTCCGCAAAGCTTCGTGTTGTAATCATAAATGCATTTTTTTATTTCAAAAATTAAATTCAAAGATCACAATTGCTAACATCAATTATGTGACATATATAATTTTATTTCATTTTTTACAAATTATTTAGTATTTAAAAATTTATTAATTCGATTAATAATAAATTCACCACATCTCATCTCACCTTTTGAAGTATGACATGTATAATTATATATATAAATGTATATAATATATGCATGTGTGCATATTGAAAAAAGGTGATAAAGAAGACAATAGGACAAAAATTGGTTAGTTAATATTTATGGCACGTGGACAAGACAAATACCATCCAATTTAAGGCCTATGTGATTTAAACATCAATTGAACAGAAGAAATTCAATTATGAGAGCAGGCAAGATGCTACAACAACATTGATTGAGGTTTGCCTTTGCCGAACCACACCACCTAATTCAGCAATCAGTGTTAATGATCATGTGAAGATAACAATTTGATTGTTGGTTAAGAGAGTTGTCACAATAAATTGTTTCTGCTTCAGCTGCAACTACTTTTCCTCTGTTTTTCCACTGCAAAGGACTTGAATTATCCGTTGTCAACACGGGCTTCTGCAATATCTCCCACTTCGTTATTTGCTCTCCATCACGTATTATCAAATATCAGAGTTCCGCACGGCCTATACCACCATTTTCTAGTTTCTGGCAATGATATGCTATACAAAGCATTTCTTCTGCACGTATACTATTACCAAGTAAGGTGAAGAATTGGTATGACATTCATGTGTTGGTGCTCTTCCTGTCTTTCTTATCTTAATTACACATGGAGTTGATGTTTCTCTATTATGCCCAGCTTGTAATTAATAATGACATGGAAAATGCTAGTCATGCTTTTCTTCATTGTCGCAATGCCGGATGAAACTTGGCCATTTTAATTTGAGTAATTTTCCTACTCTTTTAGATTGGATAGACGCTATTTCCTCTACCTATGATATGGACATGAATTGCATATTTTTGGTGCTACTTTGGTCTATTTGGTGGCATAGCAATCAATTAGTTTGGCATCACATGTCTTTGCTTCTTCCACCAACTCATCTCGGTTCTCATACATTGATAAACTTACATGATTGGGAAAATGCTCATCGTGGAGAACAATTGCAACCTTCTTTGGTGCATGATGATGTTGTAGTAAAATGGTTGCTAGAGTTTCTGAGTGTGGTTTGGGTTGGTTGTTTAGGGATAATGCGGAAACTTTTTCACCTCTGTTTCTATGTCAGGCTCATATGTGTAGGGATGGCAGGCGGGCGGGTTTTCACGGGTACCCGATCCGCCCAAACCCTATTAGGACGGATTTGGGTTTTTATAAAACGGATTTGGGCGGATTCGGATTTGAAAAATTTTACCCGTCTCGGATTCGGGTAGGGTTCGGGATTAGGTGATCGAATACCCGTTACCCGAACCCGATTAACTATACTAACAAAACTAACCCTAATCCCTAATTTATTTTTTCATTTTACTCTTTCCTCTCTTGGTCTACATCTCTCTCTCTCTCCCTCGCTTCTCTTCCCATAGTTCTCAGTCACGCCTCTCCCCCACTTCACTGACAACTGCCGACGACGTCTCCTTTCTCTCCCCAGTCGACGATAAATCTTCTCTCTCCCCGTCAGCAATATCTCCTTCTCTCTCTCCAGCGGCGACATCTCCGACTTTCCAGTTGAAGACAACTCTTCCCTCTCCCCGGTCGGCGTCGGCGATATCTCCTTCTCTCTCCCCAGTCGGGTGAAATCTACTCTTTTCAATTTACGCTTCTCTCCCCGCACTTCACTGACGCTAGAGACAACCCTTCTCTCCTCAATCGACTTCATCTGCTTTGACTAGAACTTTGTTCAGGTTTCAAGATCTTTTATGTGTATGTTCTTAAAGAATTTTATAATTTATGAACTATTAATGTGATTATTTGGATATATTAAAAAATCTAATTATTTGCTATTTGATTAATGTAATACTGTTGATTTTTAAAATTTATGGACAATTAATCTAATTATTTGATTATAAATCATTATTTGCTGGGTTGCTGAGTTGCTGGTTCTTGTCATTGAACATTTCTCCTTCTACTGGGTTGTGCAACTGTTAGATAATTTATTTGGTTTTGTTATTGAATTGAATTAAAAAAATTATTTGCTGGGTTGCTGAGTTGCTGATTTGTATCGGGTTCGGATATTGTGCGGGTATTGTTAAACGGGTTTGGGACGGGTTCGGATAGTAAAATTAAAATATTAAACGGGTTTGGAACGGGTTCGGAAATTATATATATAATCAGATTCGGATTTGGATACTCTCAATTTCGCGGGTACCCTACCCGTTTACATCCCTACATATGTGGAATGATGGTTGATATTCTCATGTTTGATACTGCTAATATATAAAGTTGGTATTTATTTGAAAAAAAACAAATTTAAAAATTAATGTTATTACTTGTATAAAATAAAAGATTAATGTTATTACTACTTTTGAAAAACACAGACCCTAACTATAAAAAAAAAATTAAAATATATTTAATTTAGAGTTAATCATAAAATAATTTTATATATGTAATTTTTTATCATTATTATCGATTAAATTATAATCTTTTAAAATTGTTTATATTATAAAAAATTAATAGAATTATCATGTTACATCAATAAATTTTAAAATAAAATAAATAATAATTTAAAAATTTAAGATAAAATTATAATAAAATTAAAAATGATAATTTTTTTAAAAAAAAAATAAATAATGGAGACTTAAGTCGACTACTCTACGCTACAACTCCAGATGAATTACCTATTATTTTAAAAGGTAGGGAATCAAATCCTAATTTAATTTATTATTATTAATTTTTTTAAAATTATTTTAAATATTAATATAATTTTAATAAAAATATTAATTATCATTATATTTGAGAGTTAAAAGAAGAAAAAATTAGTACTTAATCCTTATAATATAGTCAATTTTTTAATTTTTAAAAACACATTAAAATATTTTTGAAATTTTAAAAAATTTATTAATCAATTTTTTTATTGGTTTTAATCGTTAAATATTATAAAAAAAAATCTAAAATATTCGTGATACAGAGAAATTAATTAATAAATTTTTTAAAAATTTAAAAGATCAACTAATAAATTTTTTAAAATTATAAAAATTAAATAGTAAAATAATTAATAATAAAATTAATAAAAAAACTAATTAATAAATTATTTAAAATATTAAAAATATTTTAATATATTTATTAAAATCGAAAAATTAACTAGTGAATTTTTTATATTATAGGAATTAAATAATAATTTTTTTAAAAAAATAATTTAAATTTTTTTTATTATTTTTAATATTTTTAAACTGAATTATTTTAAATATTATTTTAAATTATTTTTTATTTTATAATTAATATTTAATAAATTTATTTTTTTAATAATAGTTTTAAAAGTAATATTAAATAACAAATATATTGAACAAATTCAATAAGAATTGATCAATAATAATAATTTTAACAAAAATAAAAAATAAGATAAATTGTTGTTATGAAATTATTAATAAAATTTTTTAAATATATTTAATAATAAAAAAATAATTTAATAATTTTATAAGTTTCAAATTATAAGGATAATGGTAGAATACAGTTGATTAAATATTAAATAAATATAATTTAATTGATAAAAAAATATACACTAAAATTATAATAAAAATAAAATATAAAATTATTTTATCGAATAATTTTAAATTATACTAACGGTGATATTAATATAGCGGAGTGATATAATAATTATATTAATTTTTAACGTGATAGATAATTATTTTGTGTAAATAATTTTAAAATATTATATTTTAATTTATTAAAAAATAGAGTGAATTATAACAAAATGAAACAGATGAAAATTTTTTTATGATTAACTCTTTAATTTAACCAAATCTTTTAGGAGTTTTGTAATCAACAAAATTTGGAATTGTAAGGTGGGCTGGATTAAGAAGCTTTTAAATGCTGGCCCAGTTCATTTCAGTGCAAAATAAATCCCGTCCTAGAAATATGGACGTTAGATACATAACGGCTAGTTTAAACTTTCAAAATCTTTTCAGTTCCATTTGCGTCTTTCCATTTCAAGAACACTCTTGCAGCTGTCTCTCTCTCTCTCTCTTTCTCTCTCTCCACCACTGAAATTCTCTCCTCGCAACTCATTGTTAACCTCTTTCTATCTTCTAGATTCTCAGAAAAGAGTTCAAAATGGCCCCTACACCTTCTTCTTCTTCTAAATTAAACCAAACCCGCTCGATCAAGACTCCACAATCTAAACATCGTCTCAATTTTACTTCAGCAAGAACCCCAAATCCACATCCATCTCCAAACCCAAACTCAACGCTCAAAGAAACCCCTCAAGGAGACCATCCCATTGAAGTTATTGGTCGGATTCGTGACTATCCTGACAGAAAAGAAAAGTTCAATTCAATCTTGCCAGCAAATCCTGATACTCTTCGTGTCCGCGCTGATATTGGGTATAGAGATTTTACTCTTGACGGGATTTCTTTCTCCGAGGAAGAAGATCTCGATGCCTTCTACAAGAAGTTTGTGGAATCAAGGATTAATGGGGTCAAACTGGGAAACAAATGCACCATAATGACGTATGGCCCAACAGGGTCGGGCAAGAGCCACACCATGTTCGGGTGCTCAAAGCAGCCTGGGATTGTGTATAGGTCATTAAAGCATATACTGGGAGAAGGAGAAGAAGCGAGTGAAGGGTGTGATGGGGAGAGATTGGGGATGGGCACATTTGTGCAAGTTACAGTTTTGGAGATATACAATGAGGAAATTTACGATCTTTTGTCAAGCAATGGTGGAAGCGGATTTGGATTTGGGTGGCCCAAAGGTGGAAATGGATCCAAGGTAACGTTGCCTTTTCAATGATTAATTTCATATATGTCTGAAAATGTATTGTTTGTGGGTACTAGGTAGTGTAAATGAGAGTCTTGTCTTTTATTCTAAATTTTCTTAAACGGGATGTCGTTTGGACCAGGTATTCTTGTTTTAGTCATATTTGAGACAGTTATTCTTTATTTGAAGAAGTGGGATGTTCATACATTTATCAATTCTGAGTTGGTTTTTGTAGGTAAAACTTGAAGTAATGGGCAAAAAGGCAAAAAATGCTACATATATATCTGGGACTGAAGCTGGAAAAATTTCGAAGGAGATTCAGAAAGTGGAGAAGCGAAGGATTGTCAAGAGTACCCTCTGCAATGATCAAAGTTCTAGGAGTCATTGCATGGTATGAACTTTTAGACTTGGAAAATTACCAAATTGTTGTTTTCAGTAAAAAAATAAAGTTTTGCTTTTATTTTGTTTTTTTTAGATAATACTGGACGTCCCAACTGTAGGAGGAAGGCTTATGCTTGTTGATATGGCAGGCTCAGAAAACATAGAACAAGCAGGGCAAAACACTCTTGAAGCAAAGATGCAGGTAAAAATCGCCTTTGTAATTTCTTTATCAAGGAACTTCATCTCCTTCCCATTCTTTAAATCTTTTTTCCTAGAGAGAAGGAGCGCACTGATTTTTGTGCTTCTTCGTTGCAAAAACAGACTGCAAAAATCAATCAAGGAAATAACGCATTGAAGAGAGTGGTTGAATCCATTGCAAATGGAGATTCTCATGTACCCTTTAGAGATAGCAAGTTAACTATGCTGCTCCAGGTAATTTTTCATTCATTTTGGACATCATATGATGATCTACATAGTTTGTCTGGAATCTAATTCATGAAGTTTTCCTGTTGTTTCTTCAGGATTCCTTTGAGGATGATAAGTCCAAAATTTTGATGATATTATGTGCAAGTCCAGACCCTAAGGAGATACATAAGACGATCTGCACTCTTGAATATGGAGCAAAAGCAAAGTGTATTATTCGTGGCCCTCATACACCGATTAAGGATAAAGTTGGTACTGATGATTCTTCTGGTGTCATCTTAGGATCCAAGATAGCAGCCATGGACCAATTTATCTATAAGCTACAAATGGAGAACAAGCAAAGAGAGAAAGAAAGAAATGAGGCTCACAAACAGCTTAAAAAGAAAGAAGAAGAAGTTGCTGCATTGAGAGCACTTATTGAGGGGAAGGGATCTGCAGCAAGTGAAGAAGAGATCAACTTGAAGGTGAATGAACGCACAAAGTTGTTGAAACTTGAGTTGGAAAAGAAGTTGGAAGAGTGTCAGAGAATGGCTGAAGAGTGTGTTGAATTGGAGAGGAGAAGAATGGAAGAAAGGATACTGCAACAGCAACAGGAAATCGAAATGCTGAGAAGACGTTTGGAAGAAATTGAATCTGAGCTATGCCATCCAAGGGAAGAAAGCAGCAGCTTTGCCAGAAGGCTGTTGAGAGTTTTTGCTGATGAGGATCCAGGGATGGTGAAATCAATGGATTTGGACATGGGTGATCAAGAAGCATTTGCTCCTGATGTGAAATGTGTAGACATGGCTGTTCAAACTAGCATCCAACGTGTTGATCAAGATGCTTTTGTGCCACATTATGGTGGCAAGATATGTCTGAGCACTGTATTTGAGGAAGAAGAGATAGAAGAAGAGGAAGACAAAGAGAAAGTGGAAGACGAGGAAGTGGAGAAAGGAGTGATAGAGGTGAAGAGGATTGTTGACAGGTCTGGCTCTGGAATGGATTTTGATGCAGGCTCTTCTCCTCAGAAATTTGAGGCCTCTAATGGATCAGAGAGGTGTGTAAATTCAGGACATCAAAACGAATTTGTGAATGTTGATTCAGCCTCTTCAAGACGATTAAGAATCCAAAATATATTTACACTTTGTGGAAACCACAGAGAGCTGTCACAACAGATCGGAACTCCAGCACCTGCAAAGGAGTTGTTTGAAGAAAGTAAAGAAAACTACAATCCCTCAAAAGAAAACAATGATGCACAGATTGATGTGCACGTGAAATGGCAGGCAACCAAAGGAAATAATGGCAAGTTCATCACAATGTTCAAGGTTGTAAGGGATGCAACACTTGCTGATCTGCGAAAGCTGATCGAAATCCATCTTGGTGCTGATAATCAAGCATTTTCATTTCTTGTTCTTGGAGTAAGTTATCCTCAACTGTTTCTGTCCACCTTTTTTTTTTCCCAGAAAAATTGCTTTCTTATAGAATGCATAACTGTGAATGGTGCAGGATCCCACTGGAGCACCTGTTCCGAAAGAGAAGGAATCAGCATTTGAGGCCATAAAACTCCCCATTTGCAACAACAAGTCACAGGGTTACCTTGCTTGCTTGCAGCCATTGAATCATCTCCCTTTAAGCCCTCATCCAGTGACTCCCCTGGAAAACAAACTCCCACTGAGTCCCCTGGAAAACAAACTCCCACTCACATGTGATGGGCTATCACCTAAACTAGCTCAGCACCTTAGTTCTACACCCTTCATTACTCTACGAAAATATTGATGTATTTGTTTAGCTGTGAGTATATATACGTATGTACTCTTTTTGTTTGTGCTTAAATTGTTGATATGTGAAATTACTGTAACACAACTCTCTGCAACGTAGCACTAGCAAGTATGTTTTGCTTACTAGACATTGAGTGATGAGCCCTTCTTTCTTTAGTTGATTTATGGTGCTAATTTGCAATTCATTTCATCTGAGAGGCCAACCCAAGCAATTCAACCACTGAAACTGTGCGTTTTTGCAATTTCACTCATCCCCTTATCCAGCCAAGAACTAAAAATTTAAATTTAAATAAAAATTCTTTGAGGACTAATTAATCATTATTTATCATACATTTTAATTAATAAAATGCAAAGTGTTAAATACTGGCTACACTGATTTTCTTTTCTTGATTAATTTTTACTCACTGTTATTGAAATTTATTTTATTATATTTATAAAAATACTCAATTTACTATTTTAATTTTAAATAATTCTCATCAAAATTCGATCGAATTTATGATGATTGTCTAGGAAAAATTTAATTTCATCGCATACCTTTGGCCACGTGGCTCTTTCATGCGTCCCCCTCCTCCCGTGAGACGGTGATAGTTGACGTTACAGATTTTTGCTTTTATAAGAAAGAAAAATGAACAGAATTAACCACGCGGTAGAATGTTATTGGATCGTCAAGCTAGTTGGAAAGGCCGGCGCACTATATAAAATCTCACTCTCTGAGAGTAACCTTTCTTGCTAAGGTATGCCGATTGACTGATCAAGGAAAGAGAACTAGAGGGATAACAACCAAACACTCATGGCGCTGATGATGGCAAGATCAGATCAAAAGCATCAACAACAGCAACACAACACAAGATCTCGATCTCAATACCTTAACGAACTTCGACAAGGACAAGACAGAAGTAGAGTTCAGAGATTGGAGCAATCCACCAGAGGGGCATTGTAAACGTTACTGAGCTAACCATCCGAGGCGCGTCCTTGGAATAAGAGCTTCTCTGACCTCCCGAAGCAAGGATAGCGCTGAGAAATTGGGACCATAGAGGCCGATGAACTTGCATGCAAGACGAACTAAACATCCAAGACAAGAAAAAGAACACAAGAATCGCAGATCTATAGATCCTTTGCCCATTCAATGCCGGATCTGCTATTCCCAAACCGAGAAAAGCAAGAAATAAAAACAACCGTTGAGAAGTGGGGAGGATACCCACACTCTGGGCGATAAGGAAGAAGCTACCCTTCCTGGCCGTAGGGGAGGAGACTAAGTTCCAAAAACCAGAAAAGATTTTTCCTTTGAGCGATGAGGAAGAAGCTACCACTTCCTGGGCCGTAGAGGAGGAGACTAAGTTCCAAAAACCAGAAAATATTCAGAGGAAAAATCCCGTGCGCCAATTTAGCCATGGACGCTTCCTCTTCTCTGACTCCGTCGTCCCAATCCGACTCAACCCAACAAGATGAACAGGTTCTTTTTATCCTTCATCTCTCTTTTGGGTCCTATAGATACTGTCTCTGCATGCATTCTTTTGCAACTTTGATTTCTACCAACGGTTTTGTTATACGTCGTGAGACTCACTCGTTTTTACGGGGATGTTTGGTTACCGAGAAAACAAATGAAATGAAAAGAAATAGAGAGTAAAACTTGGTGCCGCGTGAGTTTTAAGTAGTTTTGGTTCTAAATAACATGCCTCAGCACTTGGTATCAGGTTTAAGTCCTTAACTCTAGCCCCTTGTTCTCCAATTTGATTCTGAGTCAAGACCATAAATTTGCAAGCATTTAAACCGTCCATTAAAAGAGAGCAAAACAATACTAAAATCTGAATTTTCTTTTAAAAAAATCCTGAATTTCAAGGTTTCTTTCTGTCTGCCTCCCTTTATATGACATAAACGTACACCCGCGAAATGCTTTTCTACTTTGATTTCTTTCCATATGAACTATTAAACTACTTCTAGCGAATTGGTTTCTGTAGCACGATCTTCCTTAGACAGTTGAAAAGTTTGATTGTTTTTTGAAGTTTTCTTAAGCTTATATCGTGTAGGAACCTCAATTCTAATGTGAATTGTGAAGTGTAACCGTAGAATTTTTTTTATATATTATTTTTTGGAGGTCTAATTAAAAACCTAGAATTGATGCTTAGAAGTTTTTAGTTTTAGGTTTTCTGCCAATAGAACCACATGAATATCATAATGCTTGTTTGTGTCTGTATCGGGCAGAAAAATGCTCACCATTAGATTTATCGTACTTTTTCTTTTATGCTCTGTTCTATTCTATTGGACAGTTCGTATAGTAGGAATAATGAATTTCAAATTTTATCTATGAACTATATTGATCTTCTCAAATTTTCTGAGCTGCTTGTTTTCCTGCTCAACCTAAATCCTTCGTGTTATTTTCCCTGTTAAAGGGGCTTTAGTTCAATATTTTCGTATTTCATACAGCTAATGTTTTGTAGCTTTTTCTTCTTTGCTTGCGTGATGAAAACCTGGATTTTGAATTCATCCAACTCTATGGTTCTGTAAGATATTGCACTCGTTTCATTGTTGCAGATGGATCTTTACTTGAAGATTGTAAAAACAGTATGTTTAAATTTAAAGGGGTCTGAGACAATTAAAACTTTAAAAGAGCTGATTGAGGAGAAGGAAGGCATTGGTGAAAAGAATCAGGATCTATTCTTTGACGGCAATCTACTCAGAGATGGTCAAAGGCTAGTTGATTGTGGTGTTCGGAGGAACTGCACTCTTCATCTTATTGTCCAAAATCCTGTTATAATCAAATTATTGGTCAAAATACCATCTGATCCGAGAATTATCATGGTGGAAGCAAAAACTTGTGATACTATCCACAATGTCAAATTGATGATTCAGTCAAAGGAGGGGATTCTGTCAGATAACTTCACTCTTGTCCATGATGGACATCTACTCGAAGATGAAAGTACTCTGGCCTCCCTCAATATACGGAGCAATTCAAATATTCATTTGGTTTTTTGTCAGAAAGAAGTGCCATCTATTTTTGTGAAAGCACCTAATAAAGATACCGTGCAACTCAGAGTTAAAGTTATGTTTACTGTTGATGATATCAAAGCGATTTGTGGTAGCATCATTGGTGTTTCAGTCAGTGGGTGTAATATGTTTTGTGCTGCAAAACGGCTTGAGGGTTCCAAAACCCTGGCCTTTTATGATATCAAAGAAGGATCTCTGTTGGAGCTATTACCTTCTTCAATGCAGATATTTGTTAAGACTTGGATTGGAAAAACCCTAGTCCTTGATGTGAAGGAACATGATACTGTGAAGCATATCAAGCAACAGATTTTTCAGAAGTTGAAGATCCCCATTGACATTCAGAGTATTGTTTATGTTGGAAGACGGCTTGAGAATGACCGGGATCTGGCAAGTTATGGCATCCAGAGGCACTCTACTCTGCATATGGGATATGTTGTAAAATCAGTTTAGATTTTAAAAGATTTTGTGATTATTGAAGATTTTATATTAGTCGAAGATTTTTTTGGGTTTGATATTTAAATCTAATATTAAATCTGACTGTTATGATTTTATTATATTATCTCAAAATTTTTATAATCGCTTATAATGGTCATTTTTTTCATTATAGATAGTCTATATTTTTACAAAAAAAGATAATTTTATTTTTTTATTTTATTTTTTTTCTTCTTTATATTTTCTGCTGGTTTATAAATTAGAGATTAAAAATTAAATTCTGAAAAACCTGTTAATTCTAAAAAATTATAAAATAAATGACTTAAATTTTATTATTTTATTCTATTTTCTCAATATTTGCTCCAATATTAACCTTGGCTTTTAGTTACCATCCACTACTGATATTCCGAGTTTAAAGTCTACGATCCAAAATAAATTCCAAAATAAATTCTCTACCCTGGTGAAGGAAATATTGTTCAAGGGAAAAGCCTTGCATGATGACAACACATTGGCTTATTACAAAATAAAGAAGGATTCAAAGTTGGCTGTGATCTTGTGAGCAATGTAAATCTGGTGAGCATTAGAATTCACAGTCACTTACTGAACTTGTGTGATGAGACTGTCTTGGGGGGAGGATAAATTAATGATTTGAAGCATTATTAATTCCAAGTCCTTTGACTCTGTGTTGCTTAATTTGTGCTATACTTCATTTACAGCTGTTAGAAATGCAGAAATGCCATTCTCCTGATGTAGGCTAGGCACAACTTTCTGGCATCGAGTTTTTCGTTCCTTGCATCCTGTGCAAATCATGGTTTAATAGTTAAATTAAGTGTATTCTTCTTATACTAGAATTAAAGGGTTTCTGCTGTGCATTGTTGTTATTGAAATACACAAATCCTACAATATCCTCTTTTAAGTTGCAGTTCTGCATCCTGCAGGTCACACATATTTAATTTGGGGGCGGGGGGGAAAGAAAATCTCTTCTTTTAAGTTGCAGTTCTGCACTCTGCAGGTCACACATATTTAATGGGGGGAAGAAAAGAAAGTAAACGACAGCCAATTGAGCGGTATATCAGATTTCTACTGATAGGGAGACCTAAACATTACAGCATCTAAATTCTGCTTAGATCAGAATGAAATGGCTAATGTGAGAGCCAAGCTCACATGCTCCATCCTAAGAAATCCTTCGCCACCGCCTCTCGCATTTGTAGCATCTGTGATATGGGAAAATTTCAGTTCTCTGCACTGCCTTCAAAACTCTGGCCTGTTGTGTTTGTGTTGCTTTCTTGGCTTATAGCAAACATTAATATATAACCAGTGAGTTCTTTGGCTAAGCAAGCTAGAGCTACCCGACAAGAAAAAAGTGTGATAGTAATTAAAGAAGAAACTGAATTATAACAATATCTTCATAGCAGAGCACTATGTTCAATCACTGAAACTGTGCGTTTTTGCAATTTCACTCTCCTCGTAGATGTTATTGTGATTGTGAATATGAATGGATCCGAGTCATCTATCTTACTGCAGGTAACAAAATTGCCATGTGAAAATTGAACATTTCAAAGCCATGATGGGGAATCACCATCATATCCAGCCAAGAACTGAAAATTTAAATATAAATAAAAATTCTTTGAAGACTAATTAATCATTATTCATCATGCATTTTAATTAATAAAATGCAAAGTGTTAAATACTGGCTACACTAATTTTTTTTTCTTGGTTAATTTTTACTCACTGTTACTGAAATTTATTTTATTATATTTATAAAAATACTCAATTTACTATTTTAATTTTAAATAATTCTCATCAAAATTCGATCGTATTTATGATGATTGTCTACGAAAAATTTAATTTCATCGCATACCTTTGGCCACGTGGCTCTTTCATGCGTCCCCCTCCTCCCTTGAGACAGTGATAGTTTACGTTAGAGATTTTTGCTTTTATAGAAAGAAAGATGAAAAGAATTAACCACGCGGTGGAATGTTATTGGATCGTCAAGCTAGTTGGAAAGGCCGGCGCACTATATAAAATCTCACTCTCTTAGAGTAACCTTCCTTGCTAAGGTATGCAGATTGACTGATCAAGGAAGTCTTGGTTTCGTGCGCCAATTTAGCCATGGACGCTTCCTCTTCTCTAACTCCATCGACCCAATCCGATTCAACCCAACAAGATGAACAGGTTTTTTTTATCCTTCATCTCTCTTTTGGGTCCTATAGATACTGTCTCTGCATGCATTTTTTTCCAACTTTGATTTCTACCAAGGGTTTTCTTCTACGTCGTGAGACTCGCTCAGTTTTTACGGGGATGTTTGGTTACCGAGAAAACAGATGAAATGAAAAGAAATAGAGAATAAAACTTGGTGCCGCGTGAGTTTTAAGTAGTTTTGATTCTAAATAACATGCCTCAGCACTTGGTATCAGGTTTAAATCCTTAACTCTAGCCCCTTGTTCACCAATTTGATTCTGAGTCAAGACCATAAATTTGCAAGCATTTAAACCGTCCATTAAAAGAGAGCAAAACGATACTAAAATCTGAATTTTCTTTTTAAAAAATCCTGAATTTCAAGGTTTCTTTCTTACTGCCTCCCTTTATAGGACATAAACGTACACCCTGGAAATGCTTTTCTATTTTGATTTCTTTCCATATGAACTATTAAACTACTTCTAGCGAATTGGTTTCTGTAGCACGATCTTCCTTAGACAGTTGAAAAGTTTGATTGTTTTTTGAAGTTTTCTTAAGCTTATATCGTGTAGGAACCTCAATTCTAATGTGAATTGTAAAGTGTAACCGCATAATTTTTTTTATATATTCTTTTTTGGAGGTCTACTTAAAAACCTAGAATTGATGCTTAGAAGTTTTTAGTTTTGGGTTGTCTTCTGCCAATAGAACCACATTAATATCATAATGCTTGTTTGTGTCTGTATTGGCCAGAAAAATGCTTACCATTAGATTTATCATACTTTTTCTTTTATGCTCTGTTCTATTCTATTGGATAGTACGTATAGTAGGAATAATGAATTTCAAATTTTATCTATGAACTATATTGATCTTCTCAAATTTTCTGAGCTGCTTGTTTTCCTGCTCAACCCAAATCCTATGTGTTATTTTCCCTGTTAAAGGGGCTTTAGTAGAATATTCTCGTATTTCATACCGCTAATCTTTTGTAGCTTTTTCTTCTTTGCTTGCGTGATGAAAACCTGGATTTTGAATTCATCCAACTCGATGGTTCTGTAAGATATTGCACTTGTTTTATTGTTGCAGATGGATCTTTACTTGAAGATTGTAAAAACAGTATGTTTAAATTTAAAGGGGTCTGAGACAATTAAAACTTTAAAAGAGCTGATTGAGGAGAAGGAAGGCATTGGTGAAAAGAATCAGGATCTATTCTTTGATGGCAATCTGCTCAGAGATGGTCAAAGGCTAGTTGATTGTGGTGTTCGGAAGAACTGCACTGTTCATCTTATTGTCCAAAATCCTGTTACAATCAAATTATTGGTCAAAATACCATCTGATCCGAGAATTATCATGGTGGAAGCAAAAACTTGTGATACTATCCACAATGTCAAATTGATGATTCAGTCAAAGGAGGGGATTCTGTCAGATAACTTCACTCTTGTCCATGATGGACATCTACTCGAAGATGAAAGTACTCTGGCCTCCCTCAATATACGGAGCAATTCAAATATTCATTTGGTCTTTTGTCAGAAAGAAGTGCTATCTATTTTTGTGAAAGCACCTAATAAAGATACCGTGCAACTCAGAGTTAAAGTTATGTTTACTGTTGATGATATCAAAGCGATTTGTGGTAGCATCATTGGTGTTTCAGTCAGTGGGTGTAATATGTTTTGTGCCGCAAAACAGCTTGAGGGTTCCAAAACCCTGGCCTTTTATGATATCAAAGAAGGATCTCTGTTGGAGCTATTACCTACTTCAATGCAGATATTTGTTAAGACTTGGATTGGAAAAACCCTAGCCCTTGATGTGAAGGAACATGATACTGTGAAACATATCAAGCAACAGATTTTTCAGAAGTTGAAGATCCCCATTGACATTCAGAGTATTGTTTATGCTGGAAGACGGCTTGAGAATGACTGGGATCTGGCAAGTTATGGCATCCAGAGGCACTCTACTCTGCATATGGTATTTGCTCCTAGTTCCACGCTTATTGAGATGCCGTTAACTGACCTTGGCTTTCAGTTACTGTCCACTACTGATATTCGGAGTTTAAAGTCTACGATCCAAAATAAATTCTCTACCCCGGTGAAGGAAATATTGTTCAAGGGAAAAGCCTTGCATGATGACAAAACATTGGCTTATTACAAAATTAAGAATGATTCAAAATTGGCTGTGATCTTTTGAGCAATGTAAATCCTATGGTATCTATCTCTACCAGGTGAGCATTAGAATTCAGAGTCACCTACTGAACTTGTGTGATGAGACTGTCTTGGGGGGAGGATAAGTTAATGATTTGAAGCATTATTAATTCCAAGTCCTTCGTCTCTGTGTTGCTTAATTTGTGCTATACTTCATTTACAGCTGTTAGAAATGCGGAAATGCCATTCTCCTGAGGTAGGCTAGGCACAACTTTCTGGCATCGAGTTTTTTGTTCCTTGCATCCTGTGCAAATCATGGTTTAATAGTTAAATTAAGTGTAATCTTCTTATACTCGAATTAAAGGGTTTCTGCTGTGCATTGTTGTTATTGAAATACATAAATCCTACAACATCCTCTTTTAAGTTGCAGTTCTGCACTCTGCAGGTCACACATATTTAATTTGGGGTTGGGGGGGGTTGGGGGGGGGGGGGGGGGGGAAGAAAATCTCTTCTTTTAAGTTGCAGTTCTGCACTCTGTAGGTGACACATATTTAATTTGGGGGTGGGGGGGAAGAAAATCTCTTCTTTTAAGTTGCAGTTCTGCACTCTGCAGGTCACACATTTAATTTTGGGGGGGGGGGGAAGAAAAGAAAGTAAACGACAGCCAATTGAGCGGTATATCAGATTTCTACTGATAGGGAGACCTAAACATTACAGCATCTAAATTCTGCTTAGATCAGAATGAAATGGCTAATGTGAGAGCCAAGCTCACATGCTCCATCCTAAGAAATCCTTCGCCATCGCCTCTCGCATTTGTAGCATCTGTGATATGGGGAAATTTCAGTTCTCTGCACTGCCTTCAAAACTCTGGCCTGTTGTGTTTGTGTTGCTTTCTTGGCTTATAGCAAACATTAATATATAACCAGTGAGTTCTTTGGCTAAGCAAGCTAGAGGTACCCGACAAGAAAAAAGTGTGATAGTAATTAAAGAAGAAACTGAATTATAACAATATCTTCATAGCAGAGCACTATGTTCAATCTCTAATATACAAAGTTAGCTACATTCCTCTCATTCTTCTTGGTATGCCTCCAAAACTTAAATGGCCTGCATGACTCTATGTTGCAGACGCGGTTTCAGACTTGTGAGCTCTACGATCAGGGACGTCTTCAGGATGTTTCTTGTCTTTTGTTCTTGATTCTTTGGACTTTTTCGCCCGAGAATGTTTTGGGATGGAGGGCTGGTCACGAGCTGGTGATTCAAGAGGAAGGTTAGAATTCGTTTGCCGTTTTGATGTATGGTTACCAATTGGTGAATCTCTGCCGGGAGAATCCATTGAAATGTTTGAAGAGCGGTTGCGCCTGGAATTCCTTGGCGGAGAACTAAAAGGTGAGTTCGTATCGACGGAGAATGTTTCGCGCCTCGAATGCCTTGATCCCTCATTGCTTCTTCTATCAGGGGAACCCAAGGGTGAGTCTGCAGTATTTGTTGAGCGTCTCGACTTCCTCTTCGGCTTTTCACCTTGGCTTACATCTATTTCAGGCAATAAACATCAGCAAATTAAGTTAAAAAAAAAGAAAAAAAAAAAAAAAAAAAAAACTTTATCGGAAACTAATTAGAGGGTTGAAGTCTGTTCAATCCAAACATGTAAACCTAATGAGCGTTGAACTACTGAAAGGTTCTGCAGCTCTTCCATACAATTTGCAGTCCCATTTGAGATTTGTGGAGCAGATTGAAACTCATTCATCTGCAAATATCAGGATATAAATACAAAAGTAATCATCTCAATGCAAAATCAAACGAGAAAAAGAAAGAAACTAAAAGGGGAAATAACGAAGGGAATACCCAGCTTGGTTTAGAGGCAGATGGACCATCACATCCAATATGAGCAACATGCTTTACATCTGTAGGAAACCCAATTTGTATTTCTGGTTCTTTCTCATCTGCAAAATCTGAAAATGATAAAAACTTGGAGAAATGGGTTTCAAATAAAATGAATGATGAGAGAGGAGGAATACAGAAAACCTACCAAACATGTGTGAGACATATCTGAAACCTTTTAAGAAACCTTTCATCACTGAGGTGGTGGTGCTTCCAAACTGGAGAAAGAAAAAGAAAAGAAAAGAAAAGAAAAGGAAAAGGAAAGAAAATCATAAGGTAATCATTCTCCAGTCATATATTATTAAATGAGTGATGGGAATGTTGTAAGGTAAAAAACTCAATCTCCCATCGAGAAGACAAGGGGGTGACGACTGGATTGGCAATCTCCAAATTTGCAAATGCAAGACTTTTTTTTTTTTTTAATTTAAATTTTATTTTGTTTTTTTGTGTTCGCGAGTGTGTGTGTTCTGTTTGACGGCTGGACGGTGAAGCGCTTTCTTTTCCAATCAAAACCAATAAGCAAACCTAATTTACGGGATAAAATCTCGGTGGTGTTTGCGCCAAATTTGGGGTGCACTTCCAAGTCCCTCACAAATATTTAAAAATTTACTTGAGCTCCCATCAATTTTTTTTTTCCCGTCTAATTTGCTCCTTGAATAAATACTTTTGATTAATTATACCGCAATTCTACCAAAAAAAAAAATCAAGTTAAGCAGAAGAAGATCACGTGATACACGTGAGTGATCAATGTTAAAAAGGGATACCCAAATCTCTTAATGCAAATCTCTCCCACAAATTAGCTTGTGAACGAGGATAATCAATATAGACACTTAATGTAAAGAGCAATTGAAGTTTTTGATGAGTTGCACAATCTGATACCAAATATAATGACAATTTTAGGAATTTCTCTAAGCTTTAGGGTATAAATTGTCATTTTAACGGAAAAGTACCAAGTATTTAACAGGAAGGTTGATTGAAGTTTACGCTTCGAGTAAATTAATTCACAATTTAAACTTTTAGTTTACTTGAAAAAAACTCCCCTCATTAAATAAAAAAAATTCTCTCGAGCAAATGCCAACTTTATCAAGGGAGATGGATAATGGTCGCATGTTAATCCAGCACGGGCTTAGAGTATGAAATTTAATCGTCATATTTATGAAAAGTATTATTAAAAAAAACCATATTATTATTTATTATTATCAATTTTTTGTCACACGATCTTTCCCAGACATTGTATGTGTACAAACCAATGAGCTTGACCTCCAGCTAGTATAATTTAATATTTAAAAATAATTTCAAATTCATTTCAATAATAAATATTATTTATAAAATATTCTCTTCATTTAATAAATTTTTTCACATTTTTTTATTATTAAAAAATTATTATTTACTTTTTTTATATTCCAGTAACATATAAATGGTTTATTATAATTTTATTTATTTTTATCGTATTTTTAAAATATTTTATTAAATATTATTTTTTAAAATTAATGTTAAAAATATCTTTTAATATTTAATAAAAATTAATATCTTCAAAATAAATAAAAATTAAAAATTAATAAAAAATTATTTTTTAAATATATATAAAAATAATAAAATAAATAAATATTATAAAATAAAAAAATAACTACATGATTAATTTTATAAAAAATGAATTTTTACAAAATCATTTATAATTTCATTTTTATACATAATAATAAAAAAATTTTAAGTTAAAAAATTTTAAATTATTTTATTCCATTACCAGCGATTCCTAAATTGTAAAGGGAAATTTAGGCACCTATTAAGACTATAAGGCTGGAAAAACATGCTTATTAACCAATGATTAAGAATTGAGATATGACGCATCAATAATAATAATAATAATAATAATAAAGACATGCCATGACTAGAAATTACCAAACCATACATAAACGCCAGCAAAATGGCTGGCTGAAAAGGTTTGAACAGTTGTATAGGTGTATAATATGAATAAATGATTAAACCAAATCTCCTTTCATCTCAAAGTTTTCAAGCAAAAATATTAAGAACAAAAGTAGAAGAAAAGGGTAACATTGCTGCCCACCCCACCACAAACGACCTCTTCCATTACGAAGCTTTTAAATCATCCATGCCAACATTAGCCTGCATCAACGAATTTGATTTGGTGAGAAAACTCTTTCAGATCACTGTAATATAGAATGGGGGAATCTCGCTACCACTCCATCAAGCTTACCACCCCTCCTCCACCCAAAAACCCCAAAATTCTGAATACAACATTTCTTAATTCTTTTTCTGTGGAACATGCTTTAGTCTTTGCACAAGTTGGCAAGCAGACCTGACCACTTGCAAATAAGCAGAAACCAAATGGTCCTATGATAAGCAAGTCCCGAACAACAAAAAGGACGCATAGAAGAAAATTAGGGAGAAGTGAAGTAAGATATCAGGAACTTTGGACACTCTAAAAGAATCTTACCAGGAATTTGTGATTCTCTTCAAGAAAAGGTGAAAATGATGCACAAAAGTTTTCCATGTCAGCAGTAATATTACCAGAGCCAGATATAACTTCCATGAACTTCTTCCTATCTGGAGCAAGCTTCATAGCGACCTGTAAAGCAGTGTCAATAAATATTTAAAGAGCCTTGATATGTAGAATATAGGACTAGAGTAACAAATAACTGATATTTAGTGACATATGCTAAGATGCCCAAGTTACTGCATTCTGGTGAAACTGAAACGGCCTTCATTACCCCTTTTTTTCCAGAGAAGGGAGAAAATCTCTTAGATTAGGTAGAAGGGAAAAAAAAAAGCTTAAAATAACCCAATATCAAGAAGGCACTATAGTGAGGAATTTTCAAAAAAGTACTCTTCAAGAACCTTGAATCAATCAACTCTACAATGTAACACTAATAGTTTCATCTAGGATAATATGAAGCATGACACCTTGCATAAACATACCACTCTAGTGAAGAAAATTTTCAGAGTTCAATTGATCTAGGATAGAAGAAATTACAGTGAAACTTGAACTAGCAAGCCAGCCATGAAATTTTTTCAGCGTCTTGCCATAGGAATCTGTACAGGCTTGTGACATTGTCCAATCTGTATGAGCAAGTAAATTGCGGAACAGTTCCACTAGAAAATCCATTGCTCTGCGGAATCAGCAAAAGATAACAACATTATGAGAAATTGTGAATATGTCAGTGAGGCTTGCTTAACCATAAAAGCTTAAATTTCATTTCTTCTGGCATGCTAATTCCAAAATGTTTCAGATCAAACATTCAAGCAAAAGTCAAGCATTCTTTCCTTCTTATCTTGTCCCTCTTTTATGCTTGATCTAACCTAACTTTCAAGACTATAAAATCATGCAGTTTGAAACTCCAATGAGATGTGCAAAATACTTTCTTGTACTTGATTATGCTTGAACTGATATGAAAGAAAATTGTTGTAATTACTTTCTGTTGCTAGTTGGTTTTGTTACTAAATAATGGTAGAAAGTTTGTTATTTGTTGTAACAGAATCTCTAACTAGTTCTGTCCGTAAGTAGCATTTATTGCTTCCATTCGATTGATTGTTATTTGTTGTAACTGAATTTCTAACTAGTTCCGGCTATAAGTAGCATTTTCTGCTTCCATTCAATAGATTATTCTTTTTTTTTTTTCTCAGAACTGGTTCATTTTTTCACTCAATGAATTCCATGGCACACAACTATAAATGATAGCCATGTTTCTACATTCTTTTAAAAATTTACATACCAAAAAATTATAACATTCACGCGAAAGAGCTAGCTGAAACTAAACAAAGATAAGACATATTAGCAATAGGATACACCTGGTTAGCCAAAGGAGACCATTGGTACAACTAGATGATCCTTTGGCTGTTTTAGCATCAACCTCCTCTTGAACCATAGCGTACAAGTGGGTGTATTTAGTTGGATCCGAAGAATATTTGGCTTCCAATCTCTATATGTGAAAACCAAACTATGCAATTTCAGTATAAACACCAGTAATAAGTTTCTTAGATACATCCATTATGAAAAAAAAAAAAAAAGGAAAATCTATCTCAATTAATCATAAATCAGAACATGTCTCTACCGTTATGTTACCGCCGATATCAGATTTTACAAGAGCCATAGCAGCTCCAAACTTATCTGGAATCAGAAAGGAACAGAAGCTCCGATTAGCAATTTTCAGAATAGATAAAAAGGTAAAGTTGAAAATATATATATATATCAGAGAATGATAAACTAAGCAACGGACCGATAACAGGCAAAATCAATTTGCAGACATCCAAGAAAGGCTTGGTGAGCATTTCTTCTTGCTCAGATTTCACATGTTTCATTCCTTCCAATGACGGTGTAAACACTGTTCCCTGGACCGCCATTTTCTTCTTCACTGCAACTCAAAAATAAAAAGGAAAAGAAAAATAAACAATCAAAATCTCAACAAAAGCCGTGCTATTAAGTATTAGTTAGCTGATTATTTAAATCATAGAAATTACGGAAAAAGGTAATTGCAATACAGAATTATACAAATTAGAATCGGATCGATCAGATCGATCACCAATCAGTAGATCACAGTAAGTGTACGTTCTGAAAGGGCATTTTAGAAGAAAAAGAAGAGAGATCTCCATGACGATACCGTTAAAGCGAAATGATGAACCAGCAGCGAGAGAGAAAGAGATGGAAGTTGCAGAGTGAGCGAGAAAACAAAGGAGAAATTAGATGGAGGATGACGACGGGGAGGGAACCTATTTGAAAGGTGAAAACATGTGAGAATCAGATTCTACAATCAACCGACGCTTTTTGAATTATTGTTTAATTGGAGAGAAACTGGTCGTGCCGGTTACTTGGTCTCACGTCTGACATCATCAGCCAAAAGACGCTCTGCCTCATAATCACGAATGCAGTTTGTATAAAACGATTTGTCGTGTCCACTGTAAGTCCTTTGCTTCTTTCACTCATTTAAGGGATAAAATCTATGAGAATCTGACCTCTACTGTCATTTAAAAAAAAAAAAAAAAGGAAACATAGTGTAGAACTACTTATCCTACGATTTTAGTGATATGTTTTGTATGAACTAAATGATGTTATTTAGTAATATTGCTAATACAGTGGGATTTTTATTGACGATAATTTTTACCATTAAAGGATACTAATGCGCATATTAAAAAAAGAAAAAGAAAAAGTGAAAGGTGAATTTTATAGTTAACGAGTGATGACAGTAAGCTTATCATGCCAACGCTAATGTAACTATAGTTCCTCCGTTGAATACTAATCTTTGTTAAATTACATGTTGGTCCCTTGCTACGCTACCATAGATTAGAAATTTGAAAAATTCGCCACATCAGTTAAAACATGCAGCGACATGAACAATTCACAAATCATTGATACACAAAATACTTGCTTTGTCATGAAGAAAATCAGAATGAGAAGGCACATAACCACGTTTTATTAATTTATTATTTTTCTTTTGCATATAATGTGCGCTGCCCATGTGATTTTAATAACGGATTTAAGGTTTCCATTGGCTAAATCCTATAAAAAAATTTATAAGTTAGAGTTCACTCATTTATAAATTATAATTGAAGGACTCAATTAGACTTTCACAAAATTTAATTTAATTAAAGTTTAGGAAAAATACCTATTCCGGTATTGGGCTTAACAAATGTCCGTTTCATTTTTAGTTATTGGATTAGCCCCTTTGTCATTGGGCTGCTATTATTTAGATCGTGCATACGGCCGCACCGAAAAAGGCCCAACATGTGCCGAGCCACTCTTATTGTCCAAGTCATTGTAATAATAATATGGAGTAATAATTATTTTATTATTTGTTAGTTTGTTCGTTATTAAGGTAGCTAATAATAAAGTAAGTTATATGTTGAATATATATTAAAAATATATAAGCAATCATAAATCTAAAATAATTATTCTATACATTTTAAAAATTAAACTAATTATTTTTTGTACTTTATTATCATTAATTAATTGATCCGATTGTTAAGAATAGATTATAAGTTTTCTATTAATCAAAATGATAAAAAAAATGAAATTTCAAAAATACTCTCTCCATTCTTTTTTTTTTATTGTGTTGTCTCTAACTTATTTTCCAAAATACTAAATGCAAATATCATATTATATCAATGAGATTGATAACTTTAGAAGGGATTTTTTTTTCTTCTTTTTAAAACTAATTAAAAGAGAAATGAGTGATTGAAGTGTTGAATTTGAGATATATAAAAAAATTATTTCTTAAAAAAATCTAATTCAAATAAATACAATAATTTAAAACTTATGTTTTATCTCTAAAAATTTTAGTGTTTGATTATTACTATTGGAAGTGGTTTATCCATAACAGACAAGCACATTAGGATCAAAGAAAGAGGGACAGTGTAGTAAGGGATGTTGCCTGAGAAAGGAATATGATGAGAGAGGGGGAGAAGGGTAGTATCTTTCTCTTTTTTTTTTTTTTTAAGTAAAATAATGATTTTTTAGATAAATGGATATGTTATTAGTTTTCAGCAGAAAATTGAAAGAGTAAGGAATCAAATATGTGTTTAGCAAAGAGTAATAGAACTAATGTATGAGTAGTTTTTCTTCTAGTTTTTAGCTAGAGAGCGAGCACTGCCATTTCTTCTTGTATGGTTTATGGGAGACGCGCTCCTTTTTCTCTACCATTCACTTTGACTTCTTGTCTAGAGAATGAGTTCTCTTTCCTATTTTTTGAGTGATTTCTTTTTTTTATTATTTATTTATTTTCTCTTTTATTTATCGATAAATAATTTTGATAAAGATTTTTAGAATTCTTTGTATATTTGTTTTTCATCAATCAATTTCCTATTTCATGTTTATTTTATTTTATTTCTTTTATTTTATTTTGGGGAGAGGACATGCATGTATATTTGAAATAGTTTTTACGCTTTAATTAGCTTTTGGATTTCAATGTAGGCAAAAAGATAAAGATAAGGTGATACTCTTTAGTTGCATACAATCCCTTATCTAAAAAAATTCTGTTTATCATTTATAATCTATCTAGTAGCCCTACAAGTCTTGTTTTAAAAGACTACTTGCTTTGTTTATGTCTTGCTCGGATCATATTATGATTGGGTTTTGACTTTCAGAATCTCCATTTCGAAAGTGGAATGCTATTGGAGTTGAAATTGCATGCATTGATTAGTCACATGATGCATTTTTTCAGCTCATCACACGTCTAAATTGTCTCCCTTATTTTTGTTGTTGTAAAACAATACTGAGATAAAAAGATATTTCAGATATTCTATTTTACATGTCGAATAGCTAAATCTTAAAATATTTTTAGGAGATTAAGTTTTTTTTAAAAAGACTAAATATTTTTAGGGCATTGTTAATATGTGTTTCTTAGGTTAGAGCTCATTAAGGATTCAACTATTTGTTTTATTAAAAAATAAGAGCTTAATTTTGACATAATTTAAAAATTTTAAAAATAGAATAAATTTGAGACCATTTTAACCATCTTTCAGAATCAAAATTTAATGGAAAATTAGAAAGATAAATCTTTAATTTGATAAAATAAAAATATTATTACTAAAATGTTGATTTTTAAAAATGGAGTGAAGCATATATTAAGTCAACATATTCATGGATGAAAAAGTAATTTATTATTCTTCAAAATATATAAATTATTAACTTGTTAATATTGAAAAATGTCGAGGACATTATGATCATTTTAGTTTTCATTGCCATTTGCAAGAGAAAACAAAATAAAAACAGAAAAGAAAAGGTCAATTAAGACGGCAACTTTATTAAAAATTCTCTACAAGATTCCGTCAAAATATTTCCTTAAGCCCATTCGAAAAAAAGATCAGGTGGCATTGCACCAAAAGTTCCCTTTTCTTTTTTATATGTTTTTAGCAGATCTTAGGTGGGTATTTGATAGAATTCTTCACAATTTTCTTGGTTGCAGCATCACCAAGATCAATGCCACATATATCAGCCAATCTAATAAGGTATAGCAGCACATCAGACAATTCTTCTCCTAGATGCTCCTTATCTGATTCCTCCCAATTGGGCAACCCCTTGTCTACCTCTCCTCTCCATTGGAATATTTCTGATAGCTCTCCTACTTCACCAACCTAACAATCAAACACACACAAAAACAAACTAAACAGTGAAACCCAAAAAAAAAAAGAAAAAAAATTTACAGCTGCGTGTCTTAATTAAAGTACTCACCACCTTCATTCTTAGTAATGACAAAAGCTTTACAGAGAAAATGACCAAACACCTTCAGGTCAGTTCAAAGTAGAAGAAGAAAAGAAAATTTTGGCTATTTTCTAACTAAAATATCTCATGGTTTTTCAAGAACGCCATCTTGCTTGAATTGAGATGGGTTATTAAGGGAAGAACAATATAGCCCTTATTTTCTTTTAAAAAATAACAATCCATAACCCTCGCATATTTAGCAGAGAAAGCAAGATGATGAAAATACAAACACAAAGGATCAGCACATGCAAGTTTTTAAGTGGGAAGGAAGATTACCATAGCAAGAAGAAGATTCCTTGGACTATGGTACTTTTCCCAGTCTCTGGCCTTGGCAAATTCCTCCAGTTTCTTTGCAAGCTCCTTAAGACTAATGTCCATCACTTTCTCTTCTGCAACATCTTCTCCTTCTCCTCCTTCTCCCATGCTTCAGCTCTTCTTGGTGTTTGTGGTCAGTTTAGAGACAAGAGGGATTTTTATAGCTCTAAAAGGGGAAAGGGGAAATTCAATATATGATGTTTAATCAATAAACATGTATAATATGTGAAAATGAAAATGAAAAAAATAGGGCAAAAAGGCAGAAAAAAATGCCTTCATATCATGGTTTCTACATGAAATTCCTTGCAGTCCCCACCATATAAATGGCCAATTTCAATATTTGAGAATATTCCATTTTAAACGTAGCTTTTTCCTTTACCTTTGAAACAAAGGGCAAAACGAGAAAAATGAACTTGATTCCCAGGCTTAACACCACTAGCTTTGGGTGAGATTTTCTACCCATATCAGAATGAAAGGATTTCGTGTCATTCATTTTGTGATTTAACTACTCCTTTTGATGTAGGAGTCAATGTAGTGTGATTACATTAATAGCCAACTAAATCTGCTAATTTTAGAAAAGACACATGCATTCTTTACATTTTATTCCATAACCATATTAAGTGCCAACTCCTTTTATTCCAATAACTTAATTAAAATAATTTCGCCTATTGCAGAGGTGTTGCCTGGCTCCATACTCTCAACTAGCTGATATAACAATGCAGATAGTATCACAGAATACAAAATTACCATACCATTTTGCTCAGATTTGCTCGCCCATCCATGCACAAAATATCTCTCCTTTCTTGAGCTTTTAGGTATTTAATAATAGAAGAGAAAATAGGTTGTTCAAATAATGAATATGTGTAGCAAATATTGTATGGTGACTATCGAAGAATATGTGTATACGAGCCCATTTGCTGATTGAAGTTTGGAATCCAGAGACAAGTTGCCAAGTTATCGGTTACGTTAACGTCAGTATAGAATGTGAATATTTGCCTGCCCTAATAGTTTTACAAACCTGGGGTTGCCTGTAGGGGAAGAATTAAGAGACAATTACTATGAGCTCCCTATATTTTTTAAATTTTCACTTATTTTGTCCATGTTTTAAAATTACCCGATTAAAATATTATTATATTTTGTAAATTAAATTTTAAAGTATTAATTAATTTATTTTTATTTTAATTAGAGTGACTAAATATTATAAATACTAAATAATATGTTTAGCTAAAATTAAAAAAATAAACCATATAAATATATATGACTTACGATTTATTTTGGCAAAATGGTTAAAAAGTTTAATTTTATATAAATATTTTAATTAAAAAATTTTATAATAAGAGTGACTTTTTTTAAAAATTTAAAAATTTAATAATAATTTTCTCGATCATTTCGCTGTTTACCATTTAGGGGAAAAGCAAAAAGAAAGAAAGCAAGAAGACTAAATAAATTAGATCTGAGATTGAGACATATCTAAAACAGCATGTGAACACTTGAAATGGCTGTTCAGTGGTTGCAAGAGAAATTCAGGAAATTGGATGTCGGTGGCTGTCAACGTCTCTCCGCCACCATCACCAGTCGTCTATGAATTTATAGCTTTGATAGGTAGAAAACATCTGTTGTGTGACCCAGTTATACATGTTGTTTCTCTATCTTTCCTTCTTTTTCAAGTTACTGATTCATCGATCATGCTTTTGTAAAAAGAAGCAGACAGTTAAGAAGTTAAATCTTTATCTCTTCTTCTCCTGCAAAGATATTGTTAAATTATAATAATCAATTAAAAAGCATCTTTCCAATTCAACGATTCCAAAGTGTGAAATTCTTGGACTTAGCTTTAACAAATTCTGCTGTAATCATTTTATATAGGCCAATTCGACAATCAAGGCTGATTTGTCATTTTAATTTAAATATTTTAATTTTATTATTTTAATATTTTTATTTAAATGTAATTTTTGTCGTCGATTCTCAAAATTAATATATAAAAATTTATGTATATATATATATATAAAGCTGAGTTTAGGTTCATCCATGTTGGAAATGATTAATAAAAAACAATCTTAGATTCTTCAACTCAGAATGCGAATAAATTTCTTTACAAGGAAAAGCTGCAGGAAATTATTATTAATGAAAATTATTTAGAAAAGAAATTCTTCCTAACACTTCTTAAAAGTTTGGAAAGCGAAGCAAAGGAATTGCAATTTCAAAAAGAAGCATAAATACTTGATTGTGTTCATAGAGTAGCTTGCAGATGCCATAAGATGAGATGATAGAAACTAATGATTCTGTATAGCACCAAACTTTCTATTTTGATTAGGATGTCCAAGAAGAACCTATATATGTTTCACTACAAAGTATCTTTATTATGTTAAAATAATTAAGAATTTGATTTAGCAAATCAATTTTCACATTACTGTTGAGTTGAGTTAAAAAGGATTGAGGCTTTAAGTTGCGTCTGTGCTTGGCTTCTTGGTATTACAAGTTCATCAAGATTATGCTGAAACGGGGAGTAGTCTTGCTTTGCAAAAACAGCTTTCATTAGGAAATAATTGTTTTTTTATTGCTTATATGTAATTATGAGAGGCAATCCATATTCATATATTGAATTGTGAGTGAGATTTATATTCAAGATATTATAATTTAAGAAAAATTAATTTAGACCCAAAACATTATAATAAAATTATTAAAATCAAAACTTGTAAATATAATAATAATGTTAGGTAGAATTCTTCATCTCAGATTAAGATAGCATGATCCAGTTAAAGAGAACTGGCCCAAGTAAGTTACCCTCCAACTGTGGCCCAGCCCAAACTCTTGTAGAAAGGGAAAAGCAAAACCCTAGATCCGATGGTCCAAAATCCACCAGAAAACACCGTGTATATATATATATATAAACCCTAATCTTCTCATCTCTCTATCACCTCCCTGCTCTCCGCCTCTCCCTTCTTCCAGCTTCGACACTTACCACACCTCACCCGTTCAAGATGGTGAGTCTTTCTGTCTTCTGTAACTTTCTTAGATCTCTATTAACAACATTGTTTTTTGTATCTCTTACTTTGCATTTTAATGTTGATATTGTGCAGCCGTTTAAGAGATACGTGGAGATCGGAAGGGTAGCTCTCGTCAACTATGGCAAAGACTATGGAAAGCTCGTTGTCATCGTCGACGTCATTGACCAGAACCGAGTACGTATATTCTGTGCATTTTTATACGGTAGAAGGGGATATCATAATCTTTATTCTTTTTCAATCATATGGATTTAGCAATCGATCAAAACTTGGATAGATTAATCACCTAGAATTTTTTTTTCCTTCAATTGTTCATTTATCTGATGGAAGCTCTCTATTGATAACTAATTGACTTTATGAAGTGATACAATACCTTGTAGTTTTAATGGGAGACTGCTTGTATTTCTATTGCCTAATCGCATATGGGTGCCTATCTTTGTGTGTTTCCTGCTCATGTTGTGTGCTTGTTTCCTATTTTTGTTTTTTTGGTTGTCTTCTATTGGCTAGAAACTTTGGCATCAGCATCCTGCCTTTTCTTTTCTTGTAAGAAGCTAAGAATTATGCTGATGGTGAGGGTGGGAGCCTCTTGCATTGATATGGAGGTGGGTTTTAGGCTTGTATCCAGAAGAAAGAGAAGCATGTCGAACCTTTGGGATCTGTTGTGAATGATGTGCCCGCATTTAACATTGTTGGCATGTGATGCCTTTTATATGTATATTTGATGTTCACTTACCGAAAATGGGTCATGGTTGTCTTAAAAAAATTATTGGTTGTTTCTCCTCTTTGACAGGCTCTAGTTGATGCTCCTGATATGGTCAGGAGCCAGATGAATTTCAAAAGGCTTTCACTCACTGATATCAAGATAGACATTAATCGGGTCCCCAAAAAGAAAAATTTGATTGAGGCTATGGAGAAGGCTGGTAAGGACAATTATTGCTTGCACAAATCTACATTTGCTTTCTGCTCTCAATGCCCGTGCTTTATTGAATTCTATATCCTTTGTTGACAGATGTGAAGAACAAGTGGGAGAATAGCTCATGGGGCAGAAAGCTTATTGTCCAGAAGAGAAGGGGTGCTTTGAATGACTTTGATAGATTCAAGTTGATGTTGGCTAAGATCAAGGTTGGTCATAGTGCTTTTCTACCAAAAATTGCTCATAGTATGCTTATTCTGTCTAATAATTTTTGAAAAGGAAAGGCTTTTTTTTAATCCTATAACATGTTAATTCTTAGTTGAACTTGGGAGATTTTCCAACATAATTTTCTTGATTTCCATAGCAATGACACAAATTTGTTGCTTAGAACGTCCACACAAATTGTTCTCAAAGCTAATTTATCTTGTAAATATGTTTATGCAGAGGGGTGGATTGATCAGGCAAGAGCTTGCGAAGTTGAAGAAAGAGAATCCAGCCTGAAGTTCTCATTTTTGTTATCAAAATTCTGCAAGTTGTTTTGGAATATTATCCATTTGGTTTCCTTTTCACATAGAGATCGAGAACAGTTTTTTAGGTTTCTTTCTATATATGACAGTTTTGTAGTGATTGTGCAACCTAAACATGACAAAATTCTTGTGCTTCCTTTTTTTCTTATGTTGATTTCATCGAGTATTTACAATCCTTGGTTGCTTCTGGTATCTGCAATGCATAGTATTTTAGCTTGTCAAACTACTCGTGCTTTTTCTTCAGATGTGCTTCATCCTTGAAATGGATTTATAGCCCTGTATCCGGATTTTGCTGATGGGCTAACATGTACATTCCAGTGCATGAATTGAAGTACTATACATATGAGGCTGTGATCGTGGTAGAGTTTCTCGTCAGAGGAATGTGTCATCTGTTTAATCTATGTAAGCAATGATGATTGCAATTCAAAATTATAGTGGAATATTAGGGAAGAGTATTCAATATTAAAATCTAGCCGCTAATGAGATTTTTTAGAGAAAGTTCAAAGTTTGCAAAAGAGGCAGCTAAGTGCAAGCCGACAAGGCATTGCAAGTTGCGAAAGCCAATACGGCAATACCCAACAGGAAGCCAAATGCCCTGCAAATTGCAGCGAGAAGCCAAATAGAAAGGAGAAAGCCAAACAGGGGAAGACTGAAGAGAGGGGGACGCGTGAGGACCCAAAATTGATTTAAAGGCTCAGCGGCATAGAAATTTTTTTTTTAAGGGTAGGTCATACGTAATGTAGTATAGATAGGTGCTCAAAATTGAAGAAAAAACCAAATTAATTAAAATTTTAAAATAAACTTAAACCATTTAAGCTGAAAACCAAACTGATTCAATTGAATTGATTCAATTCAATTTTTCGAGTTAAAGCGGAATTCAGTGGTCACTTCTTCAGTATAAAATGCAGGAGTCCAGAGAATCAGAAATAAATCCATTCCAAGGGGAAAGCCCACTGCCTGCATTGAAAGCAAATTCATAAGGGAAATGCTAACAACAGCTATATTCACAATCACAACGGTACTGATCAACTGGCTCTAATGTTCAAAAGAATTTCTTTTTCTTAATGTAATTCTTATCAGTGAGGTTCTAAAACACCAAAAATAAAAGTGAAAACTTATAATCATTTCACTTCCTTCCCAGTAAAACCATTCAAGCTGACGATTCATTGAGCTCAAAAGAAGAAAAAAAGTTCTGAAAAAATCCAATCAAGTCTGCATAATCTTTGATAGTTCAAACGTTTCAGATTACAATGAGGGCCAAGTTCACATTAACTTTTAAGTCTACAAGACAACTGAATATATAAAAAAGCCAGTCATGCCATTAGACAAAAGCTAAAGACCCAAGAAAGGTTCTGAAAGTGGAAGATGACTTATATATATCAATGAAAACCAACACGAACCAGCAAGTCCAAAAGGATTAAAAAGCTCTTTACAACAACTGTACAAAAACCAATTCTGCAATCTACAATGTTACGAGAGAGCCAGCTTCTATGTGGGGTCGGTATCCATCAATGGAGAACTGATCTGTAACAATTAATCACCATATCAGAATTAATCAGTTAACTGGAAGTCAAGAAGAGTAATTTACAGAAACAATTCACCATAAGAACACAGCAATTAACCACGAATGTATAGAAATCAATTGTTGAGCAACATGGTTAATGTCACGTTTTTTTCCTCAATAGGAATTGAAGAAACATATCTGTAAAATTTCACAACCTAAATGTGCAAAAACAAGAGAAGCTTGTGGCTTCCTCACCAAGAATTTCAAAAGTATTCACATTGTCAAGTACTTGGCTTCTTCTCATTGGTCTTGCTTCGGAAGGGTGATAACAAGGAGAAATGGCGAGAAGCTGCACCAGAATTGTACATTTTAGTAACAAATGAAATTTAAGAACACTCAGAAAATGGTATTGAATAGTGAGAGCTTACTCTTTTGAGGAGTAGTACTAGCAGTAGGCGTTTCATCTTGAGAGATAAGGTTCTTCAACGTATGAACTGGTGATGACAACCAAATATTAAGGTCAGCTTGCAGGGTAAATATACCAATCATGATTTAAAGCCCTCACTAAAAGGTATCCACCAACATAAATTTCATCTTTAAAACGGTTTAAATTTCAGAACTAGTGTGCAAACTTCATTTATGCATACAGAATTAACTGATACAACCCATTTCTGTTAGTGTGAACATTGTCAGGCAATCAGGACAGTTTATTGATTGTATTCGCAAGAAAAAAAAAAAAAAACACAAAACTTTCAGGGTTCTCAATTAGTAAGCCATAAAAGAAAAGAACATACATCATGAACATTAGCATGTGAGGTGCACCTATTCATTTACAAGTTATACAAACCTGAAACATGCAAGTCATCTCTTATTTCAAGTCATTCTACCCAAACATATATAACATAATGCAATTTTTTACTGATTTCACTTGTCAGGAGACAAGTTTAGAGATGACCATCATGTGACCCCAGTAGAGGGTGAAATATGTTTGATAACATAATAATCACATTTGTCAACTAATGCATGCACAATTAGCTAGTTACATTTACCGGACCTTACAAGCAGTTCCTAGAGTTATCTTTTATCTTCCATTCATCAGAGATCACAAGGGAGGGAGTATAATGCTTTTACCTTCACTAGAGGAAGCAATGTTCGAAAAACCATCATCTGTCTCTGAACCATTTAGACTGCCATTATCAAATTCAACATTGCGCTCGCTGGTAGTATGGCTCTTTTTACCGAACTTCAGAAGCCGTCTAAACCCTTTTGATGATTCCTTCAACTGAGGCTTATCTAGGGCTTCAGGAATCTTTTCTAGTTTCAAGCCTTTAGGATCAGATATATGAACTTTGAGAGATTCCACATGTGTTGTTGACTGTAAGCTTGTTGGAGGTGCTTTGCCATACTCTGAATTCCCAGTACATGGATCTTCAAGAGAAGAGACTCGAGCAAAAGGAGCTTGGTATGGTTTTTCACCAAAGGCAATGCTTGAATGCTTTGCCAATTCCTTCTCCACATTACCTGCATTTTCAGTTGTAGCCTAACAGCACAAAAGTTTCACACAAAAAATCAAATGATAAGGCAAGTTTCTGCTACAGCCAAAAAGAATTGATCAATTGTTTTCTGCAGATCCAAAATTCTTGACATTTAAAAGAAATTCAAAGAAAAGAATAGAAATTCTAATCTCTCATCTACATAAGAGAAATGATAAGAAAAGGGATAAACTATTTTGGTGACTATAACTTCAGTAATTATACTGACTCGCAACTACTATAGGATTCTGGTTAATTCAAGTGGCACCACACAAGAAGCTTTCAACTGTAGGTACTATGTTTCAATGGTAAAATGATAGCATATCAATCATCAGAGTATAAAATATGAAAGTCTTCCAATAATCTATTGGAACTATATCATAGTTCAAAATCATTAGGGGTGCGTACAGTGGCATAAAATTTCAAGATGCATTATGCGCTGAAATAATGTTAAGAGTATAGGTGTCAAGCACATAATAACTACATGAATAAACATAACTGAGGAGATGCCCATTTTTAAGAACTTACTGACCTACCTTAATTGTATTGGGTAGCACTTCTAAATGGGGTTCACTGGGTTCTATGTCAACCCCATCCACTGTAAGTGGTGAAACTGGTGCTCGGATTGCTGCATAATTTGGTAGAGTCTCAGCTTTCTCTCCTATTATATAGTTGCTAGAGTTCCCTTTTTCAGGTTCCATTTTTTCTTCTGATGTGTGTGCTGCAGGAACTGACGGCTTTTCACATTCTAGCATCACAACAGTCTTCTCAACTATTGGATTGTCATCTCCATCACTATGATTTGACCTTGTATGTCCACTCCTTGTCAGTTCAGCACCTCCAGTGGTACTAGACTTGCTTCCATTCATCTTCTGGGGTCTTTCTTTCACAGATGATTTGGTTTGAGGAACTTCAGGTTGTTTTGTGGTTCTAATCTTCAGTTCTGGCAGAGATGCAGTCATGTTTTTATCATGGTTCATGATTGCAGATATTTTCTTGCTCTCAGGTTCATTTGATACTTTTGGCTTTGTTACTGGATTTGTGTTTCGTGGCTTAACTGAGGAAACATGATTGCTGTTAATAATTTTAGGTTCTGATAATCTTCTAACTCTGGCCATGGATGCCTTTGCATCAGGTGTTATACTACCATTCTCTTTCTTTGGTTCAGGCAATGATGATACTGACCGGCTTAACCTATTTCCTGCAGAGTTACTGCTGGTACTCAATTTATTGGTTTTAGAACCTTTTAGAGAATCACTAGATCCTGCAGAGACAGTTTTGATCGGGAACCTTTGTAGAGGTGACACTGATCCAGGCTCGGAATCACTAAACTTTGATCCTTTATAGGAGCTTGGGGAAAGTTTTGTTGGCAAATGTTTCCTGGTTTGATGTGAAGACAGTTGAGCAGGAATGGAACTGCCTCTCGCAGCAATCCTCTTTTGCCTCTCTAACTTCAAAGCTTCTAGACGCTTTTTCTCCTCGTCTTCCTATAATATAAAAGAAAAAAGAGAAAACAGGTTTAAGAAAAAATAAATAAACAAATGATATTCAAAGATTTTATATAATTTTTAAACCATTCATCTGGTAAAACAAAGTGTCTTCGAAAAGAAAAAAGGTGTGGCACAAAGTGTTTCGACTCTCAATCTGGAGGTAAGTATATCAGTAAAAGGACAGAAAATGTACCTTCTCTTTCTTCATTTTCTGGAGATCAGCCTTGAAGGATCTAAGCCTCTCAGCTCGTGCCTTGGCGTCATCCAAAGGACTCAATTTTGAAGGTTTCGCTTTTCTGATTGGTCCCACTGTCTTCTTCTTATCTGATGTATCTGGAATCAGTCTTGATTTCTGGTCCTTGTCTACCTTTTTGGTGCCTTTCTTGATGCCTGCCACCACATCCTTATTTTTCTTATCCAATGAAGAATTGTTTTCAGTGCGAACCTGCGTATCATAATCTAAAGCAGGATCATAACCAACTGTCCCCTTTTCTGTCCCACGCTCAGGCAACAAACTTAAATCATCTGGCTCATATTTGACTTGGTTTCCCACCCTGTTAGATAAGTTTTCCACTTTTGATGAAGGGAACTCGGAGTCTATGTCAATTGCATGTCTTCCATCAGCTCCAACTTGATCTACTGAGACTGACCTCAATGAAACCACATAGGAATCATCATCCATATTACGTGATGAATGGTCTAAACCTTTGTCTGGATGCACGAACCCATTTACAGCCAATGGATCTGTTGAACTCATATAACCAGATTGGTTTTGTTGTCTGTTTATCATAAAATCATCATTTGTTGACCTCCTATATCTACCTTTCCTTGCATCTACTTCTGCAGGTTGTATATCAATTGTACCATCCATGAAGGTTCCACTACCACTAGATTGACCTATTCTTCTGGACATCAATGATTCATCATTTGATGCCTTAGTGTTGCGAGCCAAGTTCCCACTGATCATCTGCATATCCGTCATGTTCCCTTCTTGATCATCCTCTAAATCTCGTCCATCATAAACTAAAGGATCATGACCTGCATTATTTTGTCTTCTTCGGACTTGAACCTCCTTTTCCATTGCAAACATACCTTTGTCCACAGCATGTTCAGCTTCATCTGCACCTTTTAGTAAATAACTTTGAAAAGCCTGCCAGTGTCCACCATCTGTCTCATTCCCGTGAGTTGTTCCTTCCATGTATGATGAATCTAACTTGTCTACAGATTTAGTATGGGATCCTTTCCTCTTTGAGGATCTCAGAGAATCCTTATGCTTGCTACTCGAAGTAGTCAGAGAGCAATCTCCGTCTTCCTCGTCAGTTTCAGAACCAGAAGCTGCTTGTGATTCACTACCGGAAGATTCCTGCCTCTTTGAAGTGATAAAGTTTATGTTCCGAATAACAACCTTGCCAGATTGCTTTCTACTTGATCGACTAGATTTTCTTCCTGATTCTGTTTCCAACCCCTCAGTTTCAGTGTCAGAGTTGCCATTCCCACTATCCATTGAATGCCTTCTTTGTCCTTTTCTTTGACCAGCACTAAGTCTAGTATCTTCCCCTGATGGAATTGGTGTCTGAAAAAATGGGCTGTTTCCTGGATAGTTCTGATAGTAAGGAATACCTTGCATAGGATATCCCTGAAAGACAGGCAATGCACCAGGTGGAGAATGAATAGGCCAATGAGGGAACATGGGATTAGGAAACTGGCCTTGAAAATATTCTTGCTGGCTTGGAGATGATTGTTGATCCATTTGAGGCTTTTCATCTGGTGCAAAAATAATAATAATAATAATGTAATAATTCAATTGATTTTTGAAGCAGGAAAAGAGAAAATTACTAATGCAATGTGATGCTACAGATATGATATTGACATGAATTATTTCAGAAATTTCCTCTAAACAAAGTATTCAAACTTCTGCTACTCTTAAACCATTACATGCGCAAAAGAAAATTTTATGAAAGACTTTTAGACTTGTGATACTATTTGCTGTTGCCATGCATTATATTGTACAAAACAAGCTTTCCTAGGCAGTAATTATTTAGAACAAATGAGAGATGATCACACTTCTCCCCAAATTGATGATTCGGTATCCAGCAGCAAACAATTTCACCGCTGTTTCACTTGAAACAGACAGATTCTACATTTGCATATTGATGAATAAAGATTATGGAGGTAAAAACAAATGGTGTCACTTTTGAATGCTAATGCAAAAAAATCTAAGGCACATTTTGCAATTTTATATGGATTAAACTGAAGAGTAGATTCTTCTGAATCTCAGGGAACTAACAGATCCAAGAACCAACTATACTTATTCGCCAATCCAACAATTTTTAAACTTTAGTTGTCTGTATTATGTCATAGAATAAGTAAGCTAAGGTCTTATCTCATACTCTTCCACGCCCCTTATTTGTTGCTTAAATGAATACTACTAACCTCAGAGTTCTGTTCTATGACAACAATTTTGCATCATACTTGTAGACATTGAAAACATAGAATTGAAAATATTGATGACTTCTTACCTCCTATATACTTGAAATTTACTACATGAACATATGAACAGAGAGAAGTTAATACAGGGGAGTGTAGGAAAAAAGAACATACATTCATTATGGAAATACAAGGGCTAATCAAACAACCAAAAAAAAAAAGGAGGCAATGGGGCATCCGACTTGAATTTTCAAAAATGTTTTGAGAGATTTTAATATTTTAAGCTAATATACTCAAGTCTACACCTGCTTTCCCATTACTATCTGTAGCTTCAGGCCACTGCTTGTTGATTGCGCTGGAAAGAATAATGCCAGATGCAGTCATGGCAGAAAAGTCTGACCGGCTAGATGTTGCCTCAGCTGCTTCAATTTCAACCCATTGGCCGGTTTCATGCTTTCTTTTCCAAAGGTCCAAAAATCTTACACATGCATCCCTGTGGATAAGAATAAAACCACTTTAGGGATGTTTCTTCTGAAATATAAATTTAGCTAAAAATCAATTGATGGAAAAGATAATATCTTGATTTCAGAAAGATAAAAATAATCAGTGAAAAGAATGTGCAGCTTACATTAAGCGTGAGGCTCCAAAAGTTTCTGCAAATGACATCAAAGGTGTCATGTGATCAATGTCAAAACCAGCAGCTACAGCACGGGCAAAGGCCATTCCTTGCTCTTTCTGCAGCACAGTTTTGCGTGTCTCCAGAACTTTCATAAGCTGAACTCTAGTGATATAAAACAAACTCATTTTGATTAGCCCTTGGTAATGAATCATGCAACCAATAATACATGCCCAAAGTTCAACATGACAATCATGCTAGCCACTTATCATCGTCATACATGTTTAAAATTAGATATGATAATGAACCTAATTTCAAGACTCAATCGTGCAACACCGTACTACAGGATATAGATAGAATAAGATTACTAACTGGGGTAGGGTTCATAAGTTTCAAAACCCAGGCTCTTTCCCCCCCCAAAAAAAAAAAAAGATGCGATGATCTTTCTGTAGAAGTTCTGTAATTGAGAAAGAAACTGATTTAGTATAACAATAGCATTGAGCCAACCTCGGTTGTATTATTACATCCCTGCTTTAATGATGAACTTCTAGGAAACCAAAATGCACCATTGCATCAAGTTGTGTGAATTTTAACCACTGAACCACTACACAAAATTGTTGATTTCCTTCCATAATTTTTCTGCTCATGACAACCATGAATATATATGTAAATAACAGATGCAGTCCCATGTAAAGAAAACAGGGCCATCATGGCCATAGCACGATGGTCACAGAAAATCACCATGCAAGTCATTTTTTTAAAAAAATTGCAAATACATTAAGTGAATATATATTCAAGGAGTTGACTAAAATTAGCAACTTAAATTAACTTATGAGTTAAAATGAATTCACCTACTTCAAAAAAGTGTAAAAAGTGCTAAAGGCAATCCTCTTGATTTGATTTTTGCCTTCTTAGTAATACTGAGCAGATATTTTATGTATTAATAGTTTTAAAAGAATCAAGTTGAATCAGGCAAGAAAACATGAGATTGGTGGCTGGAGAGTGGAGAAGTATAAACAAGATCCAGCTGCCAGCCAAAAGAGAGATGCTTTGCCCACCTGTAATTACTATTATTGTACTGAAGCCATTGTCATTGCATTTACATTGGTTATTACCCATGGTAAATAAATGTTCCCACTAAATATGGGAAATAACATAATGAAGCTTGTAACCTGTCAAGCAATGGCCCTTGTATGCTGACCATGAAGCCTGTGATTTTTGAAATTGCTATCCCATATTAGTTTGGGACATAGATTAATACTAAATATAAAGACTTGGGCAAACTCCCCCTCCCCCAAGCTAGTGTAGAGTTAGGCCCAATCCATTTTCTTAACATGGTGTCAAAGCTTGTTCCTACTTCAGTATTTGGCCACCACAGATGTTTATGCCTGCAAACTTCACACTCAAGATGTTCATGCCCAGGTGTGAGAGGTGTGTGCTGTCCCACATTCATTCGGGGTATGGATTTAAATTTTAATATTAAATATGAAGACTTGGGCAATCCTCCCCGCTTTTGAGAAGTTAGGCCTGATCCTTTTCCTCAAATAGAAGCAACCACCAGATTGATATAATTTAATTAGCTTCCACAAATGTAAAAGTCATGTAACATGGTACCTACTTTGAATTTCCCTCCTGTGCTGTTGATCCATTTGCTTCAGGTGGATGAGCACCAGGCTGCCAGATAACATTGAGATCAAACAAAGCAATTTGATGATTCATTACAGAATGAGAATTACTAGATGTGCACACACCTTGTAAAGGACAATGGCTTTCTCCTCATTAGAATCCAGCAAAGCCCTGCTACCTGTCAAATACGATTGAGTGTTATGCCAAAACCAACAGAAACATGACCAAAAATCTGGAACCTATATTCTTCAGAGTCTAACTCTTATTAAAAAAGAAAAGAAAAGAAAAGAAACTTGATAAATATAACACCTCAAACTAATACAACTACAACCACATGATAGGAATTTTAAAAAAGCATCTTGTTGACTTATTTGCTGATTCTAGAAATATGATTTGATTTGATTAGGATTTTTAAATCTCTGTAATTATTATTGAATTATTTGTTACCTGTTAAGTTATAATTTTTTTGTGTATAAATAGTTATGTAAATTACTTGTAAAGATTAAGAGTGAAATACAAAAATGCTTTAAAATTCTTCAAAATTCTTCAGGGCATCAAAGTTTTTTCCTAATTTTATAGCTTAAATTCAATTTTTTCCTCTTTAGGGTTTCAAAATCCTATATCTACTTTTTTTGTACTACCCCATCTAGGAACCTTTCCATCTCTCACCACCGGCACTAGAAGAATCACCGGACCGTCACCAACCCGACCTCCCAGCTCCAATGCCGGAAAGCCCCGGGCGTGAGGCTCACGCACCCTCCCTTCCCGGTGCTTGAGATGTCGTTCGACTCTGCTTCGCCGCTCCAATCACTCTGGCGCCGATTCCGACCGTCTTTCCGACCTTCCCGTGCTGCTACCTGATCTTTTGGTGATTCGGTAGGTACAACCTTGAATACTTCCTATTCTTTCACGGTTCATTTGTTTTTACCATGACAGAAGATAAAAAGGTTTCAATTTCCAACTCTGATAATCCTTCCTTGCCAATTACTCCCGTAAAACTTGATGGAACCAATTATCTTGCTTGGTCAAGATCTTGTTCGTTGTTTATCAAGGCTAGAGGACTGTAGGGCTATGTCAATGGTAATAAGAAGTAACCGGATGAGAGTGATCCAGATTTTCCTCAATGGGACTCGGATAATTGTCTTGTTATGACATGATTACTTAACTCTATGCACCCTCATATCTCTAAGTCCTATTTGTTAATTGACACTACTGCAAAGATATGGAAGACTTTTTCCTTAACTTATTCCGAGATTAGAAATGATGCCCAAATTTATAATATTCGAAATGAGATCCATGATACTAAACAAGGAGAAATGACTATCTCCCAATTTTATTCTGAGTTATGTGGCTTATGGCAGGAACTTGATTACTATCAGGACTTCTAGGCAGACTATACTGGAGATATAGTCAAATTTCGGAGAATGATTAAAAAGAAGCGGGTCTATGATTTTCTTGCAGAGTTGAATAACGAATATAATCCAATTCGGGTCCAGATGTTGAAAAAAAATCCTTTGCCTTCTCTAAAAGAGGCCCACGCCCATGTTCAATAAGAAGAAAGTCGTCGATATGTTACACTCTATACTGCACCAGCTGAAAAGGCTGGGTTGGCTACTAGTTTGAATACACCGCAACCTCCTAATTCTGAGAAAAACCACCTGCATTGCGACTATTGTGGAAAACCAAGACATACCAAGGAGACTTGCTGAAAGTTACATGGTCGTCCCATTAGAGGCCGTGGGGAGAAACTCCAGACCCAAGCTAATTTAGCAGAAATTGTGGAGGAGCCCTTTAAAGAGACAACAACGGCTAAATTCCTTTCCCCTAATGAAATACAAAGTCTCAAGCGCCTCCTGTCTCATATTGATACCTTTTTCCCCTTTGACGCCACATCTAACTTTGTAAAGTCAGATAATGCTTCCTCTTTTGATACTGTGCCATGGATTATTAATTCTAGTGCGAATAGATACATGACAGGCATAGGCTTTCTCAATTATTTTCATTCTCTAACTAAAAATAGTGTCAGAATTACTGATGACTCTTTTACTCACATATCCGGAATAGATTCTGTTATTTGTGCATCTAACGTTAAATTATTATATGTCCTTCATATTCCCCATTTTCTTATCAACCTTTTATCTATCAGTGCTATCACCAATGCTCTTAACTGTAAAATTGAATTCTTTCCTGTGTTATTCAAGATCTTCTCACAGGAAAGAGAATTGGCAATGGTAAACTGCATGATGGTTTATACATGTTGAAAGGTGATCCAAGTTTTCCGATATCTCAAGTCTATTTTGAAAAAAATAAGGATGTCAATCAGGAAATAATACAGTGGCACAAGTCGTCAGAGAATCCATCATTTTCTGTCTTTGAAAAACTTTATCCTAGTTTGTGTGCTAGAACTTAGTTTAGTTCTTTACTTTGTGATACTTATAAATATGCTAAGCACACTAGAACCTCCTATTTTTTGAGTCACAATAAAAGCCAAATTCTTTTTGTGACTATTCATTCTGATATTTGGGGGTCTACTCAAACTGTCTCCTTATCTGGTAATCGATAGTTTGTCACCTCTGTTGATTGTTGCACTCGAATAACTTAGATCTATTTGATTAAAGCTAAAAGTGATGTCTTTTCTTATTTTCAATCCTTTCACAAAATGATTTATACTCAATTTGACACTAAAGTGAAAATTTTGGAAACTAATAATGATAGAGAATACATGGATAATAGGTTTTTTGCTTATTTGGAGAACAATGGGATAGTACACCAAACAAATTGTCTTTATACTATTGCTCAAAATGGCGTTGCTGAAAGGAAAAACAGACATTTATTGGAAGTAGCTCGATCCCTTATGTTCACCATGAACCTACTCAAAGTATAATAGGGAGATGCGGTCCTTGTATCTACTTATCTTATCAATATAATGCCCTTCAAGACCCTTGACTTTATGAGTCATTTGGAGGTTCTACAAAGAAAGAATTCATACATTATTCCATCAAAAATATTTAGATGTGTTTGCTTTACCCATACTAGTACGACAGGAAAGTTGGATCTTAAGACCCTTAAATGTGTGTTTGTTGGGTATTCTCCAACACAGAAGGGATACAGGTGTTATCACTCTCCATCTAGAAAATACTTTGTCAATATGAATGTTATCTTTCGAGAAACCGAATCCTACTTCAGTACCACCCACTCACCTCTTCAGAAAGAGAATAATGAGCAAGAAGAGGCGATCCCAATTCTGTGATTCTAAATGATATGGTTCAGCTAGAGAGTTCGAGTTCTAGTAGACAGGGGAGATGTTCAATCAGGAGGAGAGAATTAGACATTTGGACAAGCCAGATTTGAGGAGGTATTCGAGGAGATATAAGGTAGAAGAAGCTATTATGCAGTCTACTCAGAGTAAAAAATCTTTTCTGGTGAGTTATTCACAACTCTTGAATACTCCAATGATTTAGATAAACCTATTGCACAAAAAAAGGGGTCTGATCTTGTATTAAACACCCTATTTCTAACTTTATTTTTTATGAACCCTTGTCTCCCTCCTATAGAGAGCTTTTGCCTAGTTTATTTTTTCTATGTCTATTCCACAAGATTGAAAGGAGCTCTTGCAGATCTTAAATGAAAGGGAGCAATGATTGAAAAGATGAAAGCACCGACTAAAATTAAGACTTGGGAACTTGTCACTCTACCACCTAGAAAGAAACTTGTTGGCTGTAAGTGGGTGTTCACAGTAAAACACAAAGCTGATGGTACAATTGAACAATTTAAGGCCAGATTGGTTGCTAAAGGATTCATCCAAACTTATGGAGCGGATTATAGAGACATTTGCTCTAATTGTAAAAATGAACTCAATCAAACTTTTATTATCTTGTACAGCCAACTTGGACTAGGACTTACAACAATTTGATGTGAAGAATGCTTTCCTCCATGGTGATTTAGAAGAAAAAGTGTTTATGGAGATCCCTCCTGGGTTCGCTGATGAGAAGACATAAGGAAAGGTATGCAAGTTAAACAAGGTTTTATATGGGCTAAAATCCAGAGCTTGGTTTGACAGGTTTAGCAGAGCCATGATGTCCTTTGGTTACCAAATGAGCAATGCTGATCACACTATATTTATTAAACATTACAAGGATAAGATTACCCTTTTTATTGTGTATGTTGATGATATAATGGTGACAGGTGATGATAAAGAAAAAATGGCTCGAATAAAAAGGTTGTTGGCTCAAGAATTTGAAATCAAATATCTAGGAAAGCTACAATATTTCTTAGGAATTGAGGTGGCTAGATTAAAAAAATGAATCTTCATTTCCCAAAAAAAGTACATTCTAGATATTTTGGAAGAAACTAGTATGTTGGAACGTAAATCAGCAGAATCTCCCATTGAAAGTAATCACAAGATGCAAGCAGGAATTGGTGAGCCCGTGGATATTGAAAGATACCAAAGATTGATAGGGAGATTGATTTATCTCTCACACACTCGACTGGATGTAGCTTATAATGTTAGCTTAGTCAGTCAATTCATGCATGACTCTCGCGAGATTCATATGCAGATTATACTTCGCATCTTGAGATACCTAAAGTCTGCGTCAGGGAAAAGGCTTCTTTACTCCAAACATGGTCACCTCCGAGTTGAAACTTTTACAAATACAGACTGGGCAAGATCTCTAGATGACAGGAGATCCACCTCTGGCTACTGCACAGTTGTAAGAGGGAACCTTGTCACCTGGAAAAGCAAAAAATAAATTATTGTTGCTCAGCCAGGTGTTGAAGCAGAATACAGAGCAATGGTTGCAGAAGTTATTAGAGGAGTTGAGGTTGTAGACAAGATAACTTTGTATTGTGACGATAAAACTGCCATAAGTATAGCACACAATCCAGTCGAACATGTCCAAACGAAGCACATTGAGATTGATCGGCACTTTATTAAAGAAAAATTAATAGACGGTGTCTTAAACTTAGTTTATATGACTTCTACTGCGAATGTGTTTATTAAAGAGCTCAACAATAAGATCTATCATAATCTGATTTGCAAGTTGGACATGTGTAATATCTATGCACTAACTTGAGGAGGAGTGTTGATTTGTTTGCTGATTCTAGGGATATGATTTGATTTGATTAGGATCCTTAATTATCTTTGTAATTATTATTTAATTATTTGCTTCCTGTTTAGTTATAATTATTTATGTATAAATAGTCATGTAAATCAGTTGTAAAGATTAAGAGAGAAATACAAAAATACTCTAAAATTCTCCAAAATTCTTCACATCTTAAACCTGCAGAAAACATATATCCTCCTCCCACTAGAGAGAGAAGGAAAAAAAAAATCAATTGACTATAACTAGGGATGAAAAGCAAATATAAAATATAAAACAATTTCCATATAGGTTAAAAGTAGCATGACATTAAAAAACCAAAAACACTACCGAAGATGTCTACTTCAACAGTACCTTCAATGTGTTCCACAGGTTTTGCTAGATGATCTTCGACCTGCTAAATAAATTTAAAAAAAAATGACTGAAATCAAAATCTAGAGTCTGATTTACAGACCATAAATTCCTTAAGGATTTATACCATGTTCAGTCCTATTTCATTGTTACTTTGAATTGCAATTGCCTCTTCAATCTGCAAGATCTCAGATTCTAAGGCATACACACGTTCCAAGATCTCTGGAGTGCTCACAAAGCGAACAAACCTATTAATCCAAAACACATTAGTCTGCATTTGGAAATTCACATACTATTTTTATTAATTGTGCTTAAGAAGGTGAACAAGGACAAACTCAAAATTCATGGCATAAAAACAGATAAACTTAATGAATTGACTACCCTCCTAATAAACTATCGCTGCAACCAGTATGGTTATGTTCAAGTACTGTTGCCCTTTTTTCAAATTGTGACACCAAAAGTCCAGATAATCTTTAGAAAACTCAAATGGGAATATGAAGGTAACATCTTCATACATATGTGTTAACCATTCATCACCCTTAGCAATATCTTTTATTCCAAACTTCTCAATTAACCTTCTTTTTTTTCTGCCGCAAATTCTAATATGGTGTTAATGGTGTCAATAATGCTGATGGACACCAATAACGACAAACAAAAAGACAGAATATAATATTGGTTTAGCAGTAAATAGCAAATCCAACCTTTCAACTGTTCCTCTTGTGAACCATGTTGCATCATTTCCAGGCTCTGGCTCAAGAATAATTGAGTAACCCCCCTTGGCCATTTGATCTCGTGCAGTCTTCAAATGGGCAAGAAATGGATTAATCAAACCAGAAGCTATTTTTTCCGTCTTTCCATTTGCAGAGAGAACCAAATCACACCTAACAGAAAAAACACAAACACCACAAGTTGAATTTTCCTGGTAGATTCTCTAGCTAATTATATTCTAATTAATAACACCACTATCAATGCACTGAATTCCACAAATGCAATTTCTACATAAAATCACCATTAAAATTAAAAACAAAAGAACTTAAAAAAATTATTAGAAGTCAACTACTAAAACGTCTCCTTGGTGACACTGCCATTTTCAAGTGTGAATCAAATTCAAGTTCATCAAAACAATATTGTTAATAAGCAAATAAAATGGAAAAAACAAGTAGAGCATAACAATATCCAATTCAAAAAAAATATAAAGAAAGCACCTGATGATCACAAATTCAGATCACTTAAAAAACAATAAGATACTAATAACAGAAATCACAAGTAAAACAGAAACAGAAACAAAAACAAAAAATAAACGCTCATTTAGGACCCAAACTATAACTTTTTTTTAATAAAAAAGGAAACAAATTTATTAAAAAGAAAAACTGAAAAATAGTGGCTTTATCTGCAAACTCAACTGCAAATGCCAGCAAGTTAAGCAAAGAAGAGAAATGATACCTTGTCCGAGTTGGAGTGAGTTGAAAAACAGCCGAGTCAAGCCGACTTGAAGACTTCATTGTTGCCTAAAAAAACTAAGATCTTCAGTTGCCTCTTAAACGAGATCAATCACTTGTCAAATGGGAACCCAAAAATAACCCAAAAACGAAAAAAATAAAAATAAAACAAAAGAGAACAGAAAAAAAAAAAAAAGGATTAAGATTTGTACAAAAAGACTCTGAGTTTGATAAATGAACGCAAATTTGGCTCTCCGTATAGGAAAGCTGAACAAAGTAAAGTTGCAGAGAGGCCAAAAGAAGAAAGGGTTCAGAGAAAGTGGTTTTAGAGAGAGAGACTTTGGATACCAACTGCGCAATGAGAATTTTGTTTGTTTTTTTGCTAGTGGAAAGAGTGACGTTTATGGTTGAATTATCCGTAAATAAAGCAATACATCAAGAGCATTTTAGTAAATTCACGGAGAACGTGTGCAATGTAAGAACCGTAACCGGAAAACATTTGATTGGAACTGAAAAGATTATTCACAATTTCACACACACTCTTCAGGAGCATATATTAAAAATCTTAATTTAATAATCTTAATTTGAAATAAAAATTATTAAAAATTCAACCATTAAATAATCTCAAATTGAATCGTTCGGCGGTTCGGTCTCAATTTTTAATTTCAGAAACTGAAACCGGGCCAGACTAACCCACCGGTCAGATCTAAGTTAAGGGTGAGGAGTTTATCTTTGTGAATTTACCTAAATGACCTTGAAATGTTCAACGTTACCGTTGAGAGCTGCACTAGAAAATGAGACGTTGGTGAAGATAGTCAAGGCAAATGTTTGCAATTGAAAGGGACCGTCACTTTATTTTAATTTTATAAATTAATCCAATAAAAAATGTTTTTTTTTTCCTATGAATTCAAATTAAAAATTAATAAGCTGTGGCTTTAATATTTATTTATGCACAAAGATGGGAATATATTTATATGGCGAATAAGAAAGAAAAAGCCAATTTCTATAATTGGAACTTTGGAGTAAAGAGAAAATATATATTTATTAATTGTTGAAAATGGTTTCTTGTAAAAATAGAATAACAATGTCTTGCAGCAAGGAAAGAGTATAATGGGGTAAATTAAATCACAAAAAATTGAAAATGGTAGGCAAGCAATCTTTTTTTATATTTAACATATTTTTTATTTATATTTTATATTAAAAAATGAATAGTTAGTAATATGTAATAAAAATTTGTTATTATTTTAATATATATATTAAATAAAAATATATAATTTAAAATGAATGAGAAAAAATAAATATTTGAGGGCTGGGATATTAATTATTAGGAAAAATTACTTTTTAGTCCCTGAAGTTTAACGTAATTAACACTTCTGTCCCTCTATTTTGGCGACCCAACACTTAAGTCCCTCACTTTCTCTTCCGTCCAAATTCGTAGTCCTTCCGTCCATTTAAACCGTTTGATCAAAGAGTTAAAGGTGAGATGTGATAATTTTTTCCAAAAATACTCTTCTCTCAATGTGAAATCCTAGAAGAAGAAGAAGAAAGAAGAAGAAGTTGCAGAAAGGGTAGGAAGAAGAAGAAGAAGAAGAAGAAGTTGCAGAAAGGGTAGGAAGAAGAAGAAGAAGAAGAAGAAGAAGAAGAAGGAAGAAGAAGAAGAAAGAAGAAAAAGAAGAAGAAGAAGTTGCAGAAGGGTTGCAGAAAAGGGTAGGAAGAAGAAGAAAAAGAAGAAAGAAGAAGAAGAAAGAAGAAGAAGAAGTAGCAGAAGGGTAGAAAGAAGAAGAAAAAGAAGGAGGAGGTTAATTTTGTCAATTCACGTGTCCCAAACGGCTATTTTGGACGGAAGGACTACGAATTTGGACAGAAAAGAAAGTGAGGGACTTAAGTGTTGGGTCGCCAAAATAGAGGGACATAAGTGTTATTTACGTTAAATCTCAGGGATTATAAAGTAATTTTCCCTAATTATTATTCTTACCCAATCCAAATATTGTGCTTTGTGCATATACTGTCATAGGAAAAGAAAACTTGTTATGAATGATTGGCTACATTATTACTTGTGTATATACATTTATTTCTCACGTTCTTTCAGAAATATTTCCACCTCTTCTCCACTTTTTTTTTTTTTTTAAGAAAGTCCCTTTTACAATTACCATGATTAGTGGTCCATTCATAACAATCATTCCTTGATTGCGACCACTTTGAGACGTTCTTTGCCAATTTTTCCTTTTTTTCCCTTTCCAATTCTCTAATATACTGAAATTTATAGCTTATTTATCCCTTGATCTATATATATTAATTGAAATTTCTATATTTTTAATATTTTTTTTAAATGGGTACTTTTCTTTATTTCCTCTCCTCTTTACTTTCACAATAAAATTTTAACTTTGCATTAGCATGTCCACATGTGATTGAAATTGTATATGTAGCTGATTTGATTCCTTGTACTTTTTTAAAAAAATTGTTTATAGTCGTGGATGGTAGACTAGGTTCATTTCTGTCTTTTTTCTGCATTCGTTAATTAATATATTCTTGGTGGGAAGACGGCGTTTGGTATCCAAGAAATTATTTATGCAATTTTAATTATTGAATTTAAAATAAATGGTTTTGTTTTATTTCCTATAAACATAATTACTTATTTATTTTGAATTCTAAAGCTTAATTTTGTAAAAAAATAAGAGAAAATGCAAATCCAAGAAATTATTAAAATCAGATATTATTTCTTTTGTATGGTTGGGCTGTTCACAGACCTTTGGCCCAATACTCTATCTGTCCTCTTTAAATAAACTCTTTTGTTTTCTGAGTATTAAACAGAGAAAATCCGTCCCTACAGAATAATTAAGGCAAATTTATATGTTATATTGCAGTGGTTTTTTTTTTCTTTTTAATTTTTTAAAATAATGATATGAAATTAAAGTATTAAATTTGGAAACTCTTAAAATCAATTAAATACATTTATCCGCTAAGCCTATGAATTTACTCTTTACATTCATTAACTAATGATTTTTAAGTTTTATTTAATACATTACTCTTCTAATGATATGAGATTTAGATTTTTAAATTTTATTTAATACATTACTCTTTTACTTATCTGAGATCCAGGAACAAAATAAAATTTATGTGTATCTGAAAAAGTTTAGTTTAAATGGATCACACTTCTCCCTTTTATTTTTTTTCTTTATCCACTAGTGACGCATAACCGCTAGTACCATGTGTTTCTATCACGTAAAATCGTACACACGACGTACTTATTTATCCATTATCGTCGGGTAGTCATTTAATACTCTTCTGACGCCCGTACTGATAGAATCACGGTATAGTTATGTAATACCCGGCTCGAGTCCGGCATCGGAATTCCTGTAGTCCGGTGGAAGCTCGGGTGTCGGAACCCTCGAGAAGGGTAATACATATAGTTTTTACGGTGTTTTTACTTGTTTTCATGTTTTGAAGTGTGAAAAGACTTGAGTTTTGAAAGAAAGGCAACAAGGGAAAAATGCAAAGGTTCGGCCGCCGAAGGTCACTTTCGGCCGCCGAATATTGCATGGTTGCGGCTTCACGTTCGGCTGCCGAAGGTGGTCTGGCCAGCCACCTATAAAAGGGCCAAGGGTCGGTGGAAGGAGGTTATTTCTCCTCCACTTGCAGCCAGAGGTGAGTTTCAGCCTCTCTCTACGTTGACTTTCATGTTTTCCATGATTTTCATCACATCTTTCAAGAGTTTTAAGAGTTTTGGTGACTTATGAAGGTTTTGAGCAAAAGAACCAAGTTTTGAAGCTTGGAGCTTTGGAAGAGCTTTTCTTCATATCTCCACGTTAGGATCCTTCATCCTCAAGTTGTGTAAGAGGTAAGTGAAGATCCTGAGCTTCTTTGATGATTTTGAAAGGTTTTATGAAGTTTGTATGGGTAGTTTGCATGTGTAGGTTTAGGTGTGGTTTTTGGTGATTTGTGGTGTTCCAGCATGTTTAAGTGTTATGTGCTATGTTTGTTTGGGGTTTAGGATAGTTTTAGACCCCTTTGTGCATATATATGTGTATATGCTAGTTGGGAGTAGTTGACATGCATGTTTGTAGGTTTTTGGGCAAAGTTTGCATGAAACAGAGCAGGGTTCTGTCCTTCGGGCAAAACCAGGTTCGGCCGCCGAAAGAAGGTTCGGCCGCCGAACCCTTTGTGGAGGCAGTTCGGCTGCCAAAGATTGCCCCCGAAAGCTAGGCTTTCGGTTTAGAAAGGGACTTTCGGCCGCCGAAAGAGGGAGTTCGGCCGCCGAAAATGTGTGAGTTTCGTCTCTGGACGAGACCTTCGGCCGCCGAAGGTGCCGCCGAACATGCATGAGTTTCGTCTCTGGAGTGGGGTTTCGGCCGCCGAACCTGCCGCCGAAAGTGCCCTGTCCAGCTTTCCTTTGCATGTTTTATGTGATGGTTTTAGGATTGTTTAGAGGGGTTTTGGGGAGTTTCGTAGAGATGTTCTTGAGTGAGTTTAGTCCCTTATTTGAGTCCACCTGTGTAGGTACGGACCAGAGGAATCAGGGAGGTCAGCAGTGAGTCCAGTGTCAGAACCTGCAGAGTCAGGTCAGAGATAACCAGGTGAGTGGAATTTAACTTAATGTTTTAATATGAGAACTGATATTTTATCATGCTTCATGCATCATGAATATGCTTTAGGGTGAGTGCATTAGTGTACACAAAGATGATGCATTGCATTTATCCTTGTACTTGGCATTGCTCCTTGTACATTGCTTATGTGAGACGGCACGGACTTCGTGAGGATTCATTAGCCCTCAGAGGAAAGACCTGGAACAGCCTTACGAGGACCAGGCATAAAGACCTGGAACAGCCCTACGGGGACCAGGCACATGGTACTCCGGTACCCCAGATGAGATAGAGGGAGTTTTGATCCGTCCGGCCGAGGTGATGTGATTCTGTGTTGCATTCCATGAGAGCATGTCTTATCACCTGTTATTTACCTATTCTACTCACTGGGCTATCGTAGCTCATCCCTCTCCCCTAACTTTAGTGGTGCAGGTTCAGAGGTCAGAGAGAACTCAGCAGGGTACAGGAAGAATACAGAGTTTTGTAATAGTTAGTGTGGACATGTATATGTATAGAGATTGTGTATATGTACAGTGTATAGAATGGTGCTTGACTATAAGAGTTGTAATCCCTTGTTCTTTTCACATGATCAGTTTATGTTTACATCTATTGTTGTATGTTTATGAGCAAAACCGGGCTTAACATTATGAGTGTGATCCGCCTAGAGCCATGAGGAGCTCTAGTAGGGATTAGTATAGAACAGAGCATGTGCATGCACAGGTTAAGCCTGAGAAGGAAGAAAATTTTTATGTTTGTACAGAACATGTATGATCATGTATGGGATTTCACAGGTATACAGACAGGATAGCAGGCTTACTACGGGTCCCGGCGACCTTAAGTCGATCTGGATCCTAGTGCCGGTGGCAGTTCGGTTTCCGGGCTGTTACAGATTGGTATCAGAGCCCTAGGTTCACATGGTCGGACCTATAGAGAGAGAGTTGGGCTCATAGAGAGGTTTAGCAGGTCAAGCACCATAGGAAAAACATGTCCACGAGGATAGGATGTTATGCTGATGTGCTATGCCCTGAGTTATGCCTGTGCATGTTTTTGCTGTGTTGCTGATGTGTTATGTGATTTGTTGTTTGCCAGAGAGTGAAGATGCGAGGAACTCGTCGATCCGCGAGATTGACTGGAGGCCCACCTGTAAGTGAGGGTACAGCTGCTCGTCCACCTGCCTTGCCAAGGGCAAGATCTCACAGGTCAAGCAGGGAAGGAACGTCACGAGACCCTAGAAGGTCTTCTGACGAGAGCAGGAGAGGAGTAAGCAGAGGGGGAAGGTCAGTAGAAGTAGAAGGTATGGGGGAGTCCCAGGGAGGCGTTCAGGCCTCGGGGTTTGGCTATCCACCCTTTCCACAGGGCCCAGAGTATCCGATGGGAGGCACGTCGGATTACTCCAGTTTTGCCCCATATCCACCCTACATGCCCTATATGCCCTATCCTTCCTTTTATCCACCATATCACATGTATCCACCCCCACCTGCTCATCCAAGTCCAGTACAGCCTGAAGTGAGGGAACCAGTTCCTCCACCACCACCTCCTGAACCAGTAGCCCCTGTTGTGGAAGCACAGCAACCCAGTTCTTCAGGGGGAAGTAAGGTGAAGATGACCGAGTACTTAAAGTTGGATGCTCCTAAATTCAATACAGGAGATGATCCCTTTGAGTATCTCAGTGCAGTGAGAATGATAACAAGTGAGTTGGGAGCAGATGATGGTAGAGCCATTGAGATGGCAGGGTTCACGTTAAAGTGTAAGAAAGCTAGAGAATGGTTCAAGAACTATGTGGACCCGAGACTTGAGAGTATGACATGGGAAGAGTTCGCCAATGAATTTGCTGGATGGGCTTTTCCTGACAGTTCCAGGGAACTAAAGGTTGTGGAGTTTGAGCAGTTGCGACAGACGGAGGAGATGCGCGTTGATGCATATACAGATAAGTTCTTGGAATTGTTGCCATATGTCGGTCAGGCATATGATACAGATCAGAAGAAGGCAAAGAGATATGCCACAAGGCTTCATCCCAGGTATTTCTCTTTGATTCTTCATGCGGAGAAGGAAAGTTTCCACTCTATTGTGGATGCTGCTAGAAAGATGGAGGCCAGTGCTATAAGTCAAGGTGTAGTCAAGGCACAGTCTTCTGGTGTTAAACCAGGTTCCTCCGCACAGGGTACAGTAAGTGCAAGTAAGAAGAGATGGGAAAAATTCAGAGGAAAGAGAGGCAAGTTCTGGAACAGGCTTAAGTCGGGTCTGGGAATGAGTAGTGGCTCCAGTTCTGGCGCAGATTTTCCAGTGTACAAGAGGTGTGGCAAACAGCATAGAGGAGCTTGTCAGTTGGGATCCACAGCCTGCTATAGATGTGGGCAGGAGGGACATTATGCACGGGAATGTCCTCAGGCGACTTTGGTTGCACCATCCCAGCAAATGAGTACGGGCAGTGTGGTACAGCCAGTAGCTTCAGCCATACCACCAAGCAGTGGCAGAGGAAGAGGAAGAGGGGTAGCCTCTTCATCAGGGATGGGTTCCCGAGGTGCAGGTCCGTCAGCCCCAGCACGGATTTTCACCCTGACTTAGCAGGAGGCAGACACGTCGAACACGGTGGTGTCAGGTAATCTCATCATTGGGTGTTCAGAGGTGTATGCTTTAATGGACCCCGGTGCTTCTCACTTTTTCATTTCTTCTAGAGCTGCAGAGAGGTTGGGTCTGATGGTGTCTGAGTTAGAGTGTCCTCTATGGGTCAGTGGACCCAAATGTGATCCATCTTTGGCAGAGTCAGTCTGTCGGTTCAGTCCGGTGTGCATAGAGGGTAGATACCTTCCAGCTGACCTGGTGGTTCTAGAGTTGACAGATTTTGATGTCATTCTAGGGATGGACTGGTTATCTACGTATGATGCTACCCTGAACTGTAGAGACAAGGTAGTCAGTGTCAGAGACCAGGATGGGTCAGAGTGTGTCTTCAGAGGAGACAGGAGAGGGACACCTAGGGGTTTAATATCAGCCCTCCAGGCTCGTAGAATGTTAAGGAAGGGGTGTCAGGGGTTCCTAGCTTATGTGAGAGAGCTAGACAGTCAGGTTAGGGAACCATCCTCAGTACCAGTTGTTAGAGATTTCCCAGATTTGTTTCCTGAAGAGCTTCCAGGACTGCCACCAGATAGGGAAATAGAGTTCGAGATTGAGTTGATGCCCAATGCCAGACCGATCTCTATTCCTCCCTATAGGATGGCACCAGCAGAGTTGCGAGAGTTGAAAGAGCAGTTACAGGATTTGGTAGCTAAGGGTTTCATCCGTCCGAGTACCTCACCCTGGGGTGCTCCAGTATTATTTGTCAGAAAGAAGGATGGACCTCTGAGACTTTGTGTCAACTACAGACAGTTGAACAAAGTCACTATCAAAAACAAGTATCCTTTACCCAGGATCGATGATCTATTCGACCAGCTGGCAGGAGCAGGTTGTTTTTCTAAAATAGATCTGAGATCCGGATACCACCAGTTGAAGATCAGGGAAGGAGATGTATCCAAGACTGCTTTCCGAACCAGATATGGGCATTATGAGTTCCTTGTGATGCCGTTCGGGTTGACTAACGCCCCTGCAGCATTCATGGATCTCATGAACAGGGTTTTCAGGGAGTACTTGGATCGTTTTGTGATCGTCTTTATTGATGATATCTTGGTGTACTCCAGGACTGCAGAGGACCATGCCCAGCATCTGCGGATAGTGCTGCAAACCTTAAGAGAGCATGGCTTGTATGCCAAGTTCTCCAAGTGCGAGTTCTGGCTAAGGAGCATTTCCTTTTTGGGACATGTTATATCAGAGGACGGTATCGCAGTAGATCCCAAAAAGGTAGAGGCAGTAGCCAACTGGCCTACACCCACTACAGTGACAGAGATCAAGAGTTTTCTGGGTTTGGCAGGCTACTATCGGAGGTTTGTTCAGGACTTCTCGAAGATAGCTGCTCCTATGACCAGACTGACCAGAAAGAATCAGAAGTTTGTTTGGTCAGAGGAATGTGAGGAGAGTTTTGCAGAGTTGAAGAGACGGTTAACTTCAGCACCGGTGTTAGCTCTGCCGATTAGTGATGAAGATTTCACAGTGTTCTGTGATGTATCCCGAGTGGGATTAGGTTGTGTGTTGATGCAGAATGACAAAGTGATAGCTTATGCTTCTAGACAGCTGAAGAAGCACGAGCTGAATTACCCGACACACGATCTGGAGATGGCAGCTGTTATCTTTGCACTTAAGATGTGGAGGCATTACCTCTATGGGGTAAAATGTGAGATCTATACGGATCATAAGAGCCTGCAGCACATCTTAAGTCAGAGAGAGTTAAACTTGAGGCAGAGACGGTGGGTAGAATTGCTCAGTGATTACGATTGCAAGATCCAGTATCATCCGGGCAAGGCTAATGTTGTAGCTGATGCCTTAAGCCGCAAGTCACTTGGCAGTTTATCCCACATTACAGTAGAGAGAAGACCGGTGGTGAAGGATTTCTACAAGCTCGTGGAAGACGGGTTACAGTTGCAGTTATCTGGTACAGGTGCTTTGATCGCACAGATGAGAGTGACACCAGTGTTTCTAGAGCAAGTGGCTCTGAAACAGCACGAAGACCCCGAGTTAGTGAAGATTGCCAGGACTGTTCAGTCGGGCAACAGTGCAGAGTTCAGATTTGATAGTGAGGGGATTCTTCGACATGGTAAGAGGTTATGTGTACCAGATGATAGCAGTTTGAAGGCAGACATTATGAGGGAAGCTCATAATGCGAGGTATAGTATTCACCCGGGAGCCACCAAGATGTATCAAGATCTGAGAAGGGTGTATTGGTGGCCAGCAATGAAGAGAGAAGTGGCACAGTTCGTGTCAGCCTGCGAGACTTGTCAAAGGGTGAAGTTAGAGCACCAGAAGCCGGCTGGAATGCTTAACCCACTGCCGATCCCAGAATGGAAATGGGAGAACATAGCTATGGATTTTGTAGTGGGGTTACCGGCGACGTCTAACAGACTAGACTCCATATGGGTGATTGTGGATAGACTCACGAAATCTGCTCACTTCATTCCAGTCAGGAGTAACTACTCTGTGGACAAGTTGGCGCAAGTGTATGTAGAAGAGATAATAAGGTTGCATGGAGTTCCAGTGTCGATAGTATCAGATCGAGGACCTCAGTTCACCTCCAGGTTTTGGCGGAGTCTGCAAAATGAAATAGGCACAAGGTTGGACTTCAGCACTGCTTTCCATCCACAGACAGACGGTCAGTCTGAGAGAACCATCCAGACCATTGAAGATATGATGAGAATGTGTGTGTTAGACTTTGGCGGTTCTTGGAGGCAGCATCTACCTCTGGTGGAGTTTGCCTACAACAACAGCCATCATGCTAGCATAGGGATGGCTCCTTATGAAGCTTTGTATGGGAGGAAGTGCCGAACACCTGTTTGCTGGGAAGAGGTAGGAGAGAAAACTCTTGCAGGGCCAGAGTTAGTTGAGATAACCAGCAAGTTAGTGCCTATCATCAGAGAGAGGATCAGAACAGCGGTAAGCAGACAGAAAAGCTATGCAGACATCCGTAGGAAGCAGATAGAGTTCCAGGAGGGGGATATGGTATTGCTTAAGGTGTCTCCGATGAAGGGAGTGGTTCGGTTTGGAAAGAAGGGTAAACTAGACCCACGGTACATTGGTCCCTTTGAGATCTTGCAGAAGATCGGGCCTGTATCGTATAAGCTAGATTTACCGGCTTCGATGGAACGAATTCACCCGGTATTCCATGTTTCTATGTTGAGAAGGTTTGTGTCAGATCCAGAGAAGGTTCTTAGTGAACCTGAGGTGGAAATCTTAAGTGATCTCACCTATATAGAGCAGCCAGTGCGGATCCTTGACACCCAGATCAGAAAGCTGAGAAACAAGGAGATACCAATGGTGAAAGTTTTGTGGAACCACCACAACCTAGAAGAGTGCACTTGGGAGACTCGGGAGTCCATGCTCCAGCAATACCCATATCTGTTTTAAGGTTAGTTTTTCCCCTTTTCTATGTGTTTATGTTGTGTTAGGGACATTCGGGGACGAATGTTCTTAAGGGGGGGAGAATGTAATACCCGGCTCGAGTCCGGCATCGGAATTCCTGTAGTCCGGTGGAAGCTCGGGTGTCGGAACCCTCGAGAAGGGTAATACATATAGTTTTTACGGTGTTTTTACTTGTTTTCATGTTTTGAAGTGTGAAAAGACTTGAGTTTTGAAAGAAAGGCAACAAGGGAGAAATGCAAAGGTTCGGCCGCCGAAGGTCACTTTCGGCCGCCGAATATTGCATGGTTGCGGCTTCACGTTCGGCTGCCGAAGGTGGTCTGGCCAGCCACCTATAAAAGGGCCAAGGGTCGGTGGAAGGAGGTTATTTCTCCTCCACTTGCAGCCAGAGGTGAGTTTCAGCCTCTCTCTACGTTGACTTTCATGTTTTCCATGATTTTCATCACATCTTTCAAGAGTTTTAAGAGTTTTGGTGACTTATGAAGGTTTTGAGCAAAAGAACCAAGTTTTGAAGCTTGGAGCTTTGGAAGAGCTTTTCTTCATATCTCCATGTTAGGATCCTTCATCCTCAAGTTGTGTAAGAGGTAAGTGAAGATCCTGAGCTTCTTTGATGATTTTGAAAGGTTTTATGAAGTTTGTATGGGTAGTTTGCATGTGTAGGTTTAGGTGTGGTTTTTGGTGATTTGTGGTGTTCCAGCATGTTTAAGTGTTATGTGCTATGTTTGTTTGGGGTTTAGGATAGTTTTAGACCCCTTTGTGCATATATATGTGTATATGCTAGTTGGGAGTAGTTGACATGCATGTTTGTAGGTTTTTGGGCAAAGTTTGCATGAAACAGAGCAGGGTTCTGTCCTTCGGGCAAAACCAGGTTCGGCCGCCGAAAGAAGGTTCGGCCGCCGAACCCTTTGTGGAGGCAGTTCGGCTGCCAAAGGTTGCCTCCGAAAGCTAGGCTTTCGGTTTAGAAAGGGACTTTCGGCCGCCGAAAGAGGGAGTTCGGCCGCCGAAAATGTGTGAGTTTCGTCTCTGGACGAGACCTTCGGCCGCCGAAGGTGCCGCCGAACATGCATGAGTTTCGTCTCTGGAGTGGGGTTTCGGCCGCCGAACCTGCCGCCGAAAGTGCCCTGTCCAGCTTTCCTTTGCATGTTTTATGTGATGGTTTTAGGATTGTTTAGAGGGGTTTTGGGGAGTTTCGTAGAGATGTTCTTGAGTGAGTTTAGTCCCTTATTTGAGTCCACCTGTGTAGGTACGGACCAGAGGAATCAGGGAGGTCAGCAGTGAGTCCAGTGTCAGAACCTGCAGAGTCAGGTCAGAGATAACCAGGTGAGTGGAATTTAACTTAATGTTTTAATATGAGAACTGATATTTTATCATGCTTCATGCATCATGAATATGCTTTAGGGTGAGTGCATTAGTGTACACAAAGATGATGCATTGCATTTATCCTTGTACTTGGCATTGCTCCTTGTACATTGCTTATGTGAGACGGCACGGACTTCGTGAGGATTCATTAGCCCTCAGAGGAAAGACCTGGAACAGCCTTACGAGGACCAGGCATAAAGACCTGGAACAGCCCTACGGGGACCAGGCACATGGTACTCCGGTACCCCAGATGAGATAGAGGGAGTTTTGATCCGTCCGGCCGAGGTGATGTGATTCTGTGTTGCATTCCATGAGAGCATATCTTATCACCTGTTATTTACCTATTCTACTCACTGGGCTATCGTAGCTCATCCCTCTCCCCTAACTTTAGTGGTGCAGGTTCAGAGGTCAGAGAGAACTCAGCAGGGTACAGGAAGAATACAGAGTTTTGTAATAGTTAGTGTGGACATGTATATGTATAGAGATTGTGTATATGTACAGTGTATAGAATGGTGCTTGACTATAAGAGTTGTAATCCCTTGTTCTTTTCACATGATCAGTTTATGTTTACATCTATTGTTGTATGTTTATGAGCAAAACCGGGCTTAACATTATGAGTGTGATCCGCCTAGAGCCATGAGGAGCTCTAGTAGGGATTAGTATAGAACAGAGCATGTGCATGCACAGGTTAAGCCTGAGAAGGAAGAAAATTTTTATGTTTGTATAGAACATGTATGATCATGTATGTGATTTCACAGGTATACAGACAGGATAGCAGGCTTACTACGGGTCCCGGCGACCTTAAGTCGATCTGGATCCTAGTGCCGGTGGCAGTTCGGTTTCCGGGCTGTTACAAGTTAGACCTACTCTCCTACTCTCTATCACGTCAAAAATCCATCTTTTTTTTTATAACTGAACTTCAATCTGAATATTTGAAATCTAGCGGTCAATTGGGATGGATGAGGTTAATCTAAAGTAAAAAATTTTTTAAAAAATTCATATAAATACAAAAGAAAGGTAGCAATTAAGGAGAGTTCCAGAGAGGATCCTATTAAATCAATTATTAGAAATGCTAGTTGGGATTGAGAAGGGAATTGAATTTAAATTTGTCGTTTATTTGGTGACAATTGCATTATTTGCTGCATTTACCCTTAAATAGATTAAGCTTTTTTTTTTTTTTCTAACTGGGATCACATAACCCTGCGATGGCTCTTGGAAATTCATTGAGTACAAGTAAATCCAAGAAAATAAATAAAATTTGTATAATTGCCATTTAGATAAGAATATTGATTACTGCTGGGTGTAAGAAATTGGTTTTGGCTACATTTTCTCTTCCCAGAAAGGAAACTTATAAGCTAAGGAAACTTGCCAGCTATACATGAAATCACTCACTCTCTACATATTTAAAAATAATATATATATATTTTATTTTATATGATTTATTTTGTTAAAAAAAATTCAAATTAATTCTTACAAATTCTTGTAAGAGTTTGCTTGGTATTCATGCAATTAAGAAGAAAGTTATAATTATGATATTTAATTATAGAATAAATTTATTCATTACATGCATGAAAAAGAGACCAATTACATTTATTCAGATTAGACAACCTCACTCTTAACAAAATGACAGTAACTACTAGCTACTGCCATCCATGATTCTGACTCTCAAAACCATCACCAATTAATTGGTCTGTTATCCACATGCATGGTTAATTAAGCTAATAAGCTCAATTTCACTTCATCCATGGCTGCTGTTGCTGTTGCTGCTGCTGCTGGAGGTATCATCAGTATCATCTTCAGAAGAGTCTTCACTCATGCTGTCCTCTTCTTCCCCATCACTTTGTGCTAGCTCAATCGCTCCTGGCGCCCCTGATGTAGATGAATTTGCAGGAAAAATCATGCGCTGATGCTCCACAGGCAATGTAGGAGGAGGCTGAACCCGCTGCTGCTCATGCAAAGCTGTGAAAGCACTCGCTATGAGCGGGACTTGAGGTGGTAGTGTTGCTGCCGCTGATTGAGAAGGACGCATCTGCATAGGTTCTGATGAGAATGGTTGAGGCCCTCCGAGAAAACTCAAACTGTTGTTGTTGAATAAAGGAGGTGGTGGAGGTGCAGCGCCGCCGTTTTGTGGCAGGACATTGGGAACAATCCTTTCTCTAGGACGATCAAAAGATCCTCCTATGTTGTTTACTAAGAAGTGATTGTCATAGTGCCTGGCAAAAGCTTCATTGCCAAATACGACACTGTTGCATATCTGACACTGAAATTGGGCAGGTAATTCTGTATGGTTTCCATGCCATGAGTTCCGTCCAAAGCCAGACATGATGATGCACAGAAGATGGATATTAAGCAAACAGAAATTGGACTTTCAAAAAGGAAACTTTTTTACTGAATGGCTTGTGAGGGAAAAGAGATCATGGAGAGGCTTGTTTATAGGGATTTTCTTTGCCCTTTACAGTTCATAAGATGCTTAAGTATATTGCCATTTATGGTAGTATAACATAGTGTTTGTTGTTCTTGTCAGGTATTTATGGCTCTAGGGTTTGATACACAAGCGCCACCCAGCAATGTTATAATCTCAACCATTCAAAATGTAAATTTCATATAATTTTTATTTTCATTAACGATCATTAACGATCGAAACAATACACGCGCGTTATTGCGCGTAAATAAAATATTTCTTTAATTTAAGAGAATCTAAATAAAATATTATTTTAATTAAAATATTATAAATCTCAATCTTTCAAAATGTAAGTTTCGTGTTAATTTAAGAGAATTTAAATAAAATATTATTTTAATTAAAATATTATAAATCTTAATCTTTCAAAAATGTGAGTTTCATGTATTCTATTTGATATTCTGATATTCAAAAAATAAGATTTACTATATATGAGTGAGTTTAGCTTAGAAAGATCCCGTCTCTCCTCCTTTATTCTTTTTCTTTTGTTCTCCATGGACGCATAATCGCTATCATGCTATAGTACCACTGGTCTCTATCATGCTACAATACCACCGGTCTCTATCACTCAAATCTGTATGTACGGACATGCCAGCATATCTCTCTGTCAGGCGCCTATTTAATTCTCCTCGACGCGCATGTTGATAGAGTTGCAAGTTAACTAACCCTGCTCTCCTACCTTTCATCATATCACCGAGTTAGGCCATTCCCTGATAATCCCTCCATCATATCACTGAGTTAGGCCATTCCCTGATGATCCAACACATGGGTCAATCCGGCCTACCTTAGTCACGAGCCGGAGTACATAATATCAGGCCGGTTTGCTTTTGGAGATTCTGATAGATTTTGGGCTTATGTTCTTATCCAGGGCCCGCTCTCACCCCGGAGTGTAAGAAATCCGGCAATTACCACTACTTTTATTAACCATTCAAGCAATACTAGAGTGTTACTATGTGCAGACAGAATGCTTTTTCTTTTTAATCGGAGAGAATCTAAATGAGGCATCATTTTAATTAAAAAAACAATAAATATCAACCATCCAAAATCTCTGTTGATTTCCTTTTCCAGAATCCGAGTGCTTCGTTTAATTCAAAAGATGGATATGAGACTAACCTGTTAATCTCGTCAAGAAGATACAATGCCGGACTGATGGTGCTGCCTTTTCAAAGGAACACCCTCAATGGTATCCACACGAACGTTTTATATCCTTCTAGAGTGCTAGCTCTCTCAATGATGGATAGATTATGTGCTTCACAATCTGCAGCGGTTAGACTGAATTTTCTAAAAACTGTCATCCACACTCTCTTCGTAGAAAGAGTATTTATATATTTCAGTCTTTTTGTTTTCCCACAACTCTTTTCCTAAAAGAGTTGTACTACTCTTTTCCCAAAAGAGTTGTACTACTTTTTTCCCAAAAGAGTTGTAATCAGAACCCACTATCACAATCTTGCAGATACTCAAATATCTTTATGTAGAGTCCTTTATCTGTAACAGTTACAGATAGACTGCAGATTTTTTTAAATATTATTATCTTATAATAATAAATAATTAATAATAATAACACTTTATTATTATTAATTATACTAATGGGTTTTTAGCCCATTAATATAGTACATCAACAACGTTCTTGTGTGTGACCCAATAGGCTCACATTAATTGGCAATAGGCTCAGTCCAACAAGGCCTATAAAGCATAAGTGGCCTCTAGCAAGACATTATAACTACCTAACTAATATGAGGATCAATAGTCCGATAAAGTCTATTAAATAGAACATGTATTAATCTCTTTGTCACACGATATCTAGTTTGAACATAAGTCATGGTCAATGTCAAACTTATAATGTTCAAACTTATGATTTTTCAATCTCTAAGTAGACTGATAAATTCAAATGATATTGACCACACTATCAATTTATTTGAGCACGGCCATGCATTTCTCAGTCTCACTTATCGAGGGGCCCAGAAGATATCTCTCTCAAAGAGAGGGACAAATCTTATCTTGATTGTTCATTATACTCTACATAATTTCTATCATACTCAATCATAACCTTTATGATTGTCCGATTAAAGACAACGTTTGGTTATGTTAAAACATAACAGTCCTTATGTTGGAAACTATGACAATCTCAAGTCAAAGGATTAAGACATAATTACTTTGAGATTCACTTATGACAATGACCCATGTAGTGATCTCAATGCGGGTCCATCAAATACTTTGTTCTCTAATAAGTATTTATGATTATTGAATTATATCAACATATACATAATCATCTCATGATTATCAATCAATAATCATACCAGTTATATTTTATTATTATCAACATAATAATAAGTAACTAGGGATAATAATCATTATTATGTAACATGTAAACAAATAATAATGATAAAACCTCTTTTATTAATAACCAAAACGACATACAAAAAGGTCTAAGATAATGGCCTAGGGCATATATACTAACACGGTCTCTATCACTCAAATCCGTATGTACGGACGTACCAACATATCTCTCTGTCAGGCGCCTATTTAATTCTCCTCGACGCGTATGTTGATAGGGTTGCGAGTTAACTAATCATGCTCTCCTACCTTCCATCATATCACCGAGTTAGGCCATTCCCTGATAATCCCTCCATCATATCACCGAGTTAGGCCATTCCCTGATAATCCCTCCATCATATCACCGAGTTAGGCCATTTCCTAATGATCCCGCGCGTGGGTCAATCCGGCCTACCTTAGTCACGAGCCGGAGTACATAATATCAGGCCGATTTGCTTTTGAAGATTCTGATAGATTTTGGGCCTATATTCTTATCAGGGCCCACCCTCACCCCGGAGTGTAAGAAATCCGGCAATTACCACTACTTTTATTAACCATTCAAGCAATACTAGAGTGTTACTATGTGCAGACAGAATGCTTTTTCTTTTTAATCGGAGAGAATCTAAATGAGACATCATTTTAATTAAAAAAACAATAAATATCAACCGTCCAAAATATGAGTTTCATATAACTTTTATTTTTATTAACGACTCAAATAATATAAGTGCATTACTGTAGTAATGCAAAACTTTCTTTCAATTTAAGAGAATCTAAGATCGATTTAAATTAATATAAATCTCAACGTGAATTTCATGCGATTTTTATTTTTATTAAACCGCATCTGCATTATCGCATGTATGCAAAATATTGTTTTAATGTTAGAAAATTTGAGTGAGATATCATATTATAGTGTATGCATTTCTTGTTTTGTTCTTTTTGTTAATAGAATTCAATTCAATTTATTTATTTAAAATTATTTAAAAATAATAAAATTTAATATTAACTCTTTTATATTAAATAAATTCAAATTAATTTAATTTATTTATTATTTCTATTATTTTTAAACTAAACATAAATATTTATTTTTATAAATAATAATATTTTTATTAAATTAATTGAAAAATGATTATTAATATTTTTATAATATTTAAAATCTAAATTTTAGGTAATGTTTTTACCATTAAATTTAGATAAGCACTCTGAGTAGTGGCAAAGACAAGTAATGAAATTTTTTTTTGAAAAGTTAAAAGATTTTATTAAAGAAGGTCCAAAGTACATGAAAGCCCAAAAAGAACTAAGGTCCAAATAAATAATAATAAAAAAAACAATACATGGAAACCTTAGACCCGATTAACAATCTGAATACACAAGGACCCAAAAATCCAGAATTGCTTGCTACGTACACTAAATCATATCTTAGTTGATTTCATATGTCAGAATCATGCAAAGAGGGAAAATAAAAGTTTTCGTGGAAAATTTTCTATCTAGGCTATTTGGCAATTTTCCTTCTCCTAATTTTTTTTTACATTTTCTCTCTTTTTCATTTATTAGATACAACAATTAATTCTATAATTTTCCTTAAGAAATGAGGTATTATCCTTTTTTATTTAATTTTATATTTATTTTTAATGTTACAAACTAGTACTTTCCTTGAAAAGGAAATTTTAGAATTTTTCTTGTTCTTAGTTTATACAAAATGAGCAAAAATATTATAAATAATTTATTATATAAACAAATTAAAAAAATAACGAGGATCAATTAATAGATGATGTATATAAAAAATTCATTTATTTGAGGAATAAAATATAACACTAATTTCATAAAATATTAATAAAAAATTTAAAAAAAAATAAATGAGACAAAAGCAATCTAATTCACAGTATCCAACTATGAAGAAGGTAAAAGAACTATCTAGTCTTGAGCCTATTTTTCTTATTTATGTTTTCTAGTGAACATAAAACACACACCATATACAAAGAAGCCTTAACTAGGATTTTTGGCATAAACCCTAAAATTCCTACAACTTCAAGGTCAAGTCCAGCATATCCAAATCAGAACTGTTCCTATTATCATTGATACCCTTCAGCTCAATTTTGTATGGAAAGGGTTTCTCCAGTTGTTGAAGCAATGGCTTAGTGAAATCACAACTCGGTGGATCTTCCATCATCATCATCTTCCTTTGCAGCTGAGGAGGAAAAGGCACCTGATGTGACCAGCTGTTCCTCACACCCATCAATGAAATTTGCGGCTGTGAGGTTGGCCGCATAGAAACAATCATTTGGGGTGATGAACTGAAGATAGGGTTTCTCTCCTGGAAATTAGAAGCCAGCTGACTATAGCTGTTTGGAGTAAATGGCAAGGTTGGTGGCAAAGAAGCCTGAGAAGAAGGGTTGGCAAATGGGTTTCTTTGGCAAGATATGAGGTTTTGTGGCCTTCGTGAATTAGGATCTTCATCTGCCATGTGAGATTCAATGTGTTCTATGAGTGCTTGAGAACTCATAAACACATGGTTACAGATTCTGCAGGCGATCGGTGGAGGAGCATAAGGCCTTTTAGGGCAAAGGTTCAAGTTCCAGCCATATCCAGCCATGGTTTGGGGAATGAAAATGACACAGAAGACTGCAAAGAGAAGGAGGATAATGTAAAAATATATTTTTGGTTGTGAAGGGTGGCCCTTAATTTATAGGTAATTTTTTTACCATATTTAGGTTTTTGCAGGGCATGGATAGAGGATTACTTAATGTCTGCAAGCTTGACCTAATTAAAATAATAATAATAATAATAATCTCTCTCCTCTAAACACAGATTTGATGAATTTAATGCTTATTAAAACTATTTACCTCATAAAGTAGAAGGGCTGCTGCCCAATTTGGAAGGAGGATAATGAAAGTAGTAATATATGGAAATGATGAGATTATTTTTTATTTAAGAATCTAAAAAATTGACTGATATCCCCAGCATTAAAGAAAGTTATTAATTGAAGCATTATTAGAAAACAGCTGTGTATTATGAGATAAATATACAGAATTTACTCATCTCTGAATTTATTAATATAATTTTTAATATATAAATTTAAAAAATACGAATAAAGTAATTTTATATATGTCAACTGACATCTGCATAAATATATTTGGCATTGTATTGGTGTGATTTAGCAAATTTTCTCTAGAATCTACAAAGAAGATTTCTTTCCTAAAATGAAAAATAAATATTAATTTGTATTAAATATAGTAATAATAGGCTCTGCATAATTAGCTTTCCAACCAAGTAATAGCAAGAAAAGCTCTTAATAAGAAAAATAATAAATAGCAACCAAATGAATATGGCAAACACAGTAAAATAATATTTTTTAAATTAGTTTAGTTAGCCAAAAAACACAAAGAGACGAAATGGATTGGCTTTTAATGGAAAAATAAAAGCAAGATTATGGCATTGCTTAGTTGTTTCTTGCATTTCCACTTATTTCTTCAAAATCAATACTATTTAAAATGTCCCATTGCCTATATACTATAATGGAAAAACAAATATATAGTACAAAAATTAATTTTTTAATTTTAAAAATTATATTAAAATATTTTTTCTTTTAAAAAATAAAATTTCAGATTTCACACATTTACTCAAATACACTTACTCAAATACACTTAACACTAGACTAAATCTGTGAGTTTAAAATTTTATAAACTCAATGTGATTATTTTTAACATTAAAATTTTTTTTATCGAGGGAATGATTAAAATAATTAAGAATATTTTAAAATTTTTAGCTAAATTTATAAAACGATTAATTAATAAATTTTTAAAATTTTATAATATTTTAATATATTTTTTAAAAATAAAAATTAATTATTGAGTTTATCTATATATTAAATTTCCTTTATGATAATATGACGTGAATATTAATTTACCTGAATCAGTAATGATGTGGTCTGTCACACTTTCCATATTCTTAGTAAATTAAAAATTTTAAAGAAAATTTAGTTAGAAATGAAAGGAAATGATCGCCTATAGTATGGTGCTGGTGAAGTATCCAAAAAATAAAAAGTATTTATATTTTATTTTATATATAATATTTAAATTTGTTCCAAATGTATTCATACCATTTTAAAATTATTTATTATTATTCATATATATATATATATATATATATATATACATAAAAAAATAAAAAAATAATGATAAAATTTATTACTCCGCATTCTTTTTTCAAAAAAGTGAAACGTTTCGGTCAGTGTTAGTAATTTACTGAGAAATTAATTATTTAATTTTTATAATATATTAAAATTCATTAGTTAATTTTTATATTTTAAAAAATATATTAAAATATTTATAATATTTTAAAAAATTTATTAATTAATTTTAAATATTATAAAAGAATTTTAAATATTTTTAATATAAAAGAATCAATTAATAAATTTTTTAAAAATTTTAAAAAAATAATTAATAAATTTTAATAATACAATTAAATAAATTGTCGTTTTTTAAAATGCTGACGATTAAAGTACTGACAGTTTACCAATGAAATTTTATATTTATTTTTTTCTTTTCAACAATATGAAATATATAATAATATGTCTAAAATCGAATCTAAAATATAAAAAAAAACATGATAAATAAAATAAATGGAAATAATTGTATAATTTCATTTCACACCTTAATTTTACTGCATAAACAAAAAAAAAATCTATAAAATAAAATTAACTATAAAAAAATTAACCATACTAATTTTAATTTGAACAAATACAGTTTATAATTAAAATTCAAGATTACTAGAATCATGATAAAAAAAAATACTTCAAACAAATAAAATTTATCTATTTAATCACAAATGTTAATTAATAAAATAAATATTAAGATATAAACTAAAAGAACTATGCACATATTTTTGTTATTCTAATGGTTAATTAAAATTTTGATTTTAAATCATTTAAATAAATTTCTAGATTAGTTGTACATTTAATTTATCTTAAAATATTAAAATTTTATTCTAAATTATTTTTTTATGGAAACAAAAAATTAATTTATTAAAGAGATATCATTAATATAGTAATATCCAACAATGTTTACTTTATAAAATATTATAAGTAAAAAAATAAGTAATTACCGATTAAATTAAGGAGAAAGATATAATTTTATATTTCTATATATATGGAATGTGATATTTTCATAAATTTAAAAGATAACGTATAAAGAGTAGGAGTAAGCAGTATTCGGTTTAAATAAAAAAAAATTAATCGAATTGAATTAATTTAAAAATTCGGTTCGATTTTTTATTTATTTCAGTTCATTTCGATTTTATTTAAATAAAAAATAAAAAAATCGAATCGAATTGATTAATAATAATAATATATTATTTTCAATGATATAGAGAAATTAGATCATATTAAAATTAAAATATTTTAATTAAATTTTAAAATTATTAAAAATAGAGTGTAAAAAATAAAAATTAAATTAAATCGAATCAAACCAGTTCAATTTGATTCAAATTCTGATCAAAATTAATTCGATTTGATTTTTATAAATACTAAAATTTCAGTTTTCGAACTGAATACAAATAATAATAAAAAGAAATGCGAGTAATAAGACATTGAATAGATGAGATAGTAATGGAGATAAAAATAAAAAAAGAAGGATAGTTTGAGATAATAAAAGTGCATGGAAAGAAGTGGAGAGATAGTGATGAAATAGAAGGAGTTTTGAAGGAAGCATAAATAGAGTAGTGATACGTGGAAGGAAATATATAATGATAGAGATTATGTATAAAGAGAGGACTAATAAAAGGAATAAATATTAATACAAGACACCAAAACAAAGAATAATAAATCACGAAGATAAAAGCCATATTAAGGTATATTTTATAAAAAAAATTTAAAATTTATTCCATGTTAATTTATGTTATTTAAAATCAATCTGAAAATTTAATATTTGTACGTATTTATATTTTAATTTAAATTTTTTAATTTTAATTTTAATTTAATTAATTTAATTTATATATTTTAATATAGTTTTAATTAATCTATTGAATTTTTAAATTTAATAGTTTATGTAATAATTTGATAGTTTAAATGAAATGCTATATATATTATTATTATTTATATATAAAAATTAATAATTAAATAATTAAAAAATTAATATTTATATTATTTTATATTAATTTATGTTATTTAAAGTCAATTTAGAAATTTAATATTTGCAGGTATTTATATTTTAATTTAATTTTTTTAATTTTAATTTAATTGATTTAATTTTTATATTTTGATATAATTTTAATTAATCTGTTAAATTTTTAAATTTAATAGTCCATGAGATCATTTGATAATTTAGATGAAATGCTATATATATTATTATTATTTTTATATATAAATTAATGATTAAATAATTAAAAAATCTCAATGTTTATATTATTTTATATTTTAATTTAAACATTTAAATTTTAAATAAATTGATCCATCATTTATATTTATATGTAATTTTATTTAATTTTTTAAAAATTAAAATGTAAAAATTTTGTAAATAATATTTTATTATCTTTTAAATATAAATTAATTTTATATATAAAAATTATATTAAATCATATTTAACTATATTAAATAATATATTTAATTTTAAAAATAATAATAATCTATGCCTCAATAGTTTCGATAATAAATAAATTTTATTTTGTATTAATAATTATATAATTATAATAGATATATTATTTTTAATTATTTTATATATTATTTTTTAAATTAAATAATATATTACTATAAAATATTTATAATTATTATTATAAAATAAAATTTATCACTTCAAAACTACATAATTCAAAATTACATATTTAATTATTAGATTGTTTATCTTTAATATTTTGATTTTAAAAATTAGCTAAAATTACATTCAAATATAAATGTTGAACTAATTTATTCATTCAAACACAAATATTGAACTAATTTATTTAAAATTTACATATTTTGATGTTGAACTAATTTATTTATTCAAACACAAATGTTGAACTAATTTATTTAAAATTTAAATGTTTAGATTAAAATATAAAATGATACAAATATTAGATATTTTTTAGTTAATTAAATAATTAAATAATAATAATAATAATAATAATAATAATAATATAAGCAACATATCACTTAAATTATCAAATTATCATATAAATTATTAAATTTATAAATTTATAATCGATTAAAATTACACTAAAAATATAAAAATTGAGTCAATTAAATTAAATTTAAAAGAATTAAATTAAAAGGCAAATACACAAACGTTGCCTAAATATTATCACTAATATGAAAATTTATGTACATAAAGATAATATAAATATTTAATGCTATAATCTTTTTGATGTCTAAGTTTCAATTTCAAGTTCCCTTAAAACTACTAAAAAAAATTTCTCCGTATAGCTAAACCCATCTTATTAGAGAGGCGAATCAAAGAGCCGCAAAGAATCCACCCAATTACCATCCCTAATGGGCCTAAGTTGGTTCTTTGTTTGCAGGAAACAATCCAGTGATGTTAACTTCATAACACATTTTCATCGAAAGATCTCAAATAACCGACCTCCGAAGACTCCACCTTCACCTTCCTTCATCCATCATGCAAATCAGAAACATGATTCTCATATAGCAGCAAACCTGTAAATGATAGATATACGCAGTTTGCGTTTACAGATGGTAACGAGTATGTGGGAAAATAAAGAAATAAGACAGAAAGTGGAAGGCTAGTCACAAAGGCTTTGACAATTAATGAATTAAAATCAAGAAAACAAGAATTTTTTAGTACTACAAGGAAGGGGGAAAATTGCAACTGGAAAAAACTGTGACTAATTTTTTTACAAACTGTTGGCCGCATTATTGTGAGCTATCCAAGGACAAAAAAGAGATAAAAAAAAAAAAAAAAAAAAAAAAAAATCCCAGGCGTGAACCTGCTCGTCTCTTTGCCATTATTTGAGCCAGAAGCTTTTATCCAACCCAACTTTAAGATACCATCATGGATCCCCGCCAAAGTCTTCTACCTCCATTGTTCTAATCAGATCCAGAAAATGAGAGATGGATAAAAAATCAATGCACCTAAATACAGACAGAGAGAAAGCTGGATAATTACTAACATTGGTAGATATTCCATAACCCGAGCACCTAGGAGCGATGCATCTTCAATTAATGAAAAGCTCCACTCTTAGTATCCAAAGCCTTCAAGAGGCAAGAAATGGAATTAATTTTCTACTACGCAATGTATAGAGGATCTCGCAGACAAAGTAAAAGATCTCGGTGCTTCTCATTTCACATAGAATCATTATGGATTCAAGTTCATTGCATATTTGCTTTTCATTCATGCACCCACAAATTATACAGATTTTCTTTCAAGCAAGAAATAAAAACAGAAGAGATGTATGCTTGGAAGAAAACCAAGGAAAACAAAAGGAAAGCCTGTTTTGCACATCTATAGTGTGGTATCGGACCTATTGGTACATGTTTTCTATTGACATTCACCACCAGCATACCTTTTCAAAAGGGAGCCTCAAATGGTTCATCCCAGATATCTACACTTCCATTTGAAGCATCTTCAACATCTTCTTCCATAGAAAGTCTTATATATTCTCTATGTGCAAAACGATCCCACTCTGTCAAAGTTGGATTCTCACGTTCCTAAAACATTTATTAAGCAATCAGCAATCCACGGAAAACTACCACAACACAATTCCTTGTATTGAGGCAAAAATCAGGATATATGAATTTGCATTTACCTGACGAATGAGGAAAGCATCACGGCTTTCAAAAGCAATGAACTTATTGAGATTGAAAAGAATGTTGAATACATGGCCCGAGAGTTTGGAACTTTTCACGTCACGTAGGGTAACATAGCCCTCATTCTGTAAACACACACAATCAAATGCCACCATTGGTCATGCATAAAGCAAGTAGCCAAACCCCCACCCCCCCAAAAAAAACAAAAAAAAAAGACACTCAATAAAAAGACAAGTAATTAACAAGAACCCAGGAGTGACCTCTGGTCCAATCATGTCAAAAATCTGACATAATATATCTTCAAAGAGCACAGGCTCCTGGGCCATGCACTCCATCCGATGCAATTGCTCTTCATAAAAGAACTGCATTTCGTTTGATGTGAGGATTCCATTGCCATCCATATCAATGCATTTGAACCTAAAACAAGCATTGACTGATCATAAAATATGGTGATATAAATAACTAAAAATAGAAGGTAAATCACAAAAAGATTACATCACCATTTTGGATTTCTCAAAAGACAAAAGCAAATAAAAAGTATTTACTGATCTCATGGTTTAAACAAGTACACCAATTTCAAAATTACTTCCACTGCACTTCTCTTATTATATGCATTTTGAAAAGTCATGTCTACTGAATAAATAAAACCATGGTTTAAACAAGTACACCAATTTCAAAACTACTTCCACTGCACTTCTCTCATTAGTATGCATTTTGAAAAATCATGTCTAATGAATAAATAAAACTACATACTAAATTAAAGAGGCATCACAAATGCGCCCACCACTTTATTGTATAATTCCCATATACAAAAAGAAAATCTGTAAAATATATCAAATTCCTGCATCTCCAAACAATAATGTCTGCTAGACCAGAAGAGCAGAATATTAACCACCTATCTCTAATTTTCTATGCATGGATCAAAGCACCCTCAAAAATGGGGATCGAACAAGGACATTGTTTTTGTCCTTCTAATAGAAGAACCATCTGTACTAGCCTGTAATTTTTCCTCAATAAACATTAGTACAGCAGAAGGGACCCTAAAGCCATAAAATTTGAGAAACTTGACTCATATAATACCTTGATGGTAATGATTGATTTCTTTGTTGTCATTAGATCAAACTGAGAATGCATGGATCTCTTGCTTAAAAAAAGGAAAATATATTTTCTAAAGATGCATTGTTGAGGCTCATATCACAGAGAAAATACTGGCAGTATACATATGCCGCACAGATATATGATAGGAGCCAAATAAATCCATTGATACTTATCAACCAATACAGCAGTAAATCACGAGGTTTTTTGATGACAACAAGAATGAAATTTTGTTGTCTACATTGTCAGCATAATGAGATGAACACTATATTGCTATTCAACAAGGGCCAAACCTTTAAAAGGAAAGCATTACCTTAGATAGCAATAAGATGATGTCAAATCTGCTATTAAGAAAAAATAGATAACAATAATTCAATTTTTCTTTACACACATTACTTAACCATATATCAATCTGAGACTGTTTGGTGCTGAATGCTTCTTAACTATACTTTGCCAACAAAGGAAAGGAAGTATACCAGTACTCTAGGCTAGATTCAGAAGATTTATCCTCCTCCGCTAGTATGAAGTAAACAAAATCTTCATAACCCATCTTCCCTTCTACCTTGCTAGTAAATTTCCTGGGTCCCTGCAGAAAAGAAAAAATGACAGGAAAAATTTACATTTTCTTTTTTTGGAAGTTTGTATTGTCAGTGTCACCTAAAGAGTAACAGTAGCATACACCAAACAGCATCATAAATGCGAACCTGAGAAAAAATTCTATCAACAATCCGGTAGGTAAGAGCATGGTTACCATATCTGATAAGGTTCTCTTTGTCAATAGAAAAATCATGGTCGGTGTCGAGCTCCCAAAATTTGCAGTATATTACATAGAAGTGCTCGTAAGAAAAGTACCTGAAGTAATCAATTAAAAAGAGAGAGAGGGTGAGACAAAGGAACAGAGAGAGAGAGGAGAAAAATTACTTCCATAAAGTTAATGAGAACAGCTTCCTAAAAAGAAGAGAAATATTATGTTTATAACATTCATAGAAACATTCAATTTGTCAAGTTTCAGGATCATGACAGCTGTTACAGAGAAGAATAGAGAGTACAAAAGGGAGTCTCACTGCATAGGACTTGCCTCTCTGCTTTGTGAGTTTTGGGGAGGACCAGTGTATGCAGCCTCTCGTTGTATGGCAAGTAGGTTGGTATTTAGATAATAAGGTGATCGGAAGAAGAAATTTTATCTGGTCTCAAAATTCTCAGCTACAAGGTAACTACTGAGCACACTTGGTAAAGAAGAAACAAGGAAATCATGGTTTCCCAAAAAAACTTCAGTAGGCATACCTTAAAATTTTGTTAATGTCATCCTCCTCATCTAAATGCTGCATTGCAGTGATTAGGTTCCCACGCTTCAACTCCCTGAGAGTAAGCTGGCCAGTTCCAGATCTATTAACATAGTAAAAAATTCTGTATATGACCGTCTCAGCTGTTTCATTAGCAGCAGAAGTTAGTACAAGCCATATCCCACATGTCATTCTGTATGTGCATTGTGCATAATACTTAAAATCTTAAAATCTTTTATGGAATCAGCTGGCTGGCAGATTGATGTTTAATACATGCTAAAAGTCATTGCTCAAGATAAGAGGTACATGCATAAGTCAAATCCAACCACTTTAACCTAAGTTGATAATTTCTATAAATCATCAGAAAACAGTGTCCTAATGCTCAACATTTTCAGAATTATAAACTGTAAGGAGGATCAGATTCAGGTCTTCCTTCCCCTTGCAATGCAAAGAGTCAATTTCCATGGTTTGAACAGACGAACTCCACCCTCAGAAGTTCAAAACATCTTAATAGCAAATAAAATAACAAGGAATAACTCAAGATGATTAACAACTATCTCAAGCAAAACAGTTAATGGGGGTGAGTAAAAACCCGATGCCATTTCTGAGGTAACTGTCAGAGAAACCCTAGTTTAAGGTTTCGCCAACAAAAAAGAGAGAAAAAGAAGAGAATTATAGAAGAAAGGGAAGAAAGGAAGTAGATAGAAGAGGTTGAGAGAAGAATTTGAGAGAGAGAGATTCAATTTCATTAATGATTATGCGGTACCTGCTCATACATTTAAGAGTTCCTTTTATATCTATTTCTAGTAATTGCTTTTCTTAAGTTCTAGCAACAGCAACCACTTAATTACCTTCCACTTTCCTCCAACATTTCCCTACGAAACCAACTCTAAACACTACTATTAGAATTACCAATTAATCCAAATTATTCAATATGTGAGAGTAGCTTCCCCTTAGCACATGCTTGTCCCCAAGGATGTGAAAAGGCTGGAAATAGGAAAGAATTTTTGGTGCTACCTTCTCACCAGTTGAAGAATGTGAGAACTGAGAATGCTGTTCTCTCTCTCTCTCTCTCTCTCTTTCTCTCTCTGCAACATAGGAGATTATTTCTTTCTTTGCCATCTCAATTTCTCCCATACATCCTTCCCAAGAATTATAAAAATCACATGCTAGAATCCACCATATTCTGAAATTCAGCTGAAGATTACAACATATGTTGCAAACCTTTGCTTGATTTGCTTTTGACTAGATTACTTCTTATCAACCTTCTCCTGAAGAAAATCTTCTGCCTCAATTTCCCCACCAGAGAACTTTGACAGCTTTATTGTATTCAAATGAGGCAATCTTTCCCATTGATATCTGCAGCTTTTCACATCCTTGTTTAGTTCACTTCTTAACCTCATTACCTTGAAATCTACAACACTCTCGCTAATAACCTTTCATTAGTAAAAATAGCAAGAGTAGAGTAAAAAAGAACCATATTACTTGAGGGGTCGAGCTCAACAGAGATCATTTCCTTGCACAATTTCTAGTCAAGATTGTGGCAATTTTCTCTATCAAGATCCTCAGGGTTCTCTCAAATTAGTATCCCAGTTTATTGCTGCTACTCCAAGAGTCTCACGTTTATGTACCTCAGTTGTACAAGTTGAAACAACTTTTTGGATTCTTCTATTTTCTGATCCAGGAACTCTTCAATTCTTCTAAATACCCTCTTGATAGCATCACATAATGCATGTTCTAATTTGAGAATCTTTAGTTCCCACGATTGCACTTCCATGACTTGATTGTTGTAATCACCCAAATGGGAAAAAGATTGACAGAGAAGATTTGTTCCAGAGAAAGAACAGGTTTCTGATATCAGGAAAGGAGAATAATAGGAAGACAAGGAAAGAGAATTTTGAGGGAAAATCAAGAAAAGAGAGTAAAAGAATTTCAAGAAGAAAAGTTCAAGAACAGGGTTTCGGCGACCAAATGTTTGTTTTAGAACCCTAACAAAATGGGAAGAGAGAATTGAAGAATATTGCAGAGAAAAAGAAAGAAAGAAAGAGGGAAAGAATATTTAAGGAAAGAATATTTTGCAGAGAATAATAAGAAATAGAGAAGAAGGAAATAGAGGGAAAACAGAGGAAATTGAAGAAAGGACAGAGAAGTTGCAGAGGATTAAAGAAAGAAGTTTTCCAAGAGAAAGAAATTGAAAGAAGGTGCACAGAAGAAGCTAAAGAAGGATATAGAGTAAAGTAGATGAAGAAATTTGGATTTTGGGGAACACTGATGTGATCTGAAGCGAGACCCCTCTTGGAAACTGCAGCATCAAATTTTGAAGCAAAACCCAGCCAGGTACAGTGCTCTAATACCAATTTTTCATAGAAAACCTAGTTTAAGGCTTTCTCCCAAAAATAAAAGAGGAAAGGGAAGAATTATAGAAGAAAAGGAGAAAGTAGATAGAAGAGGTTGAGAGAAGAATTAGACAGAGAAATATTCAATTTCATTAATATTCAATTTCATTAATGAATATTGATTGTAGAATACCTACTCATACATGTGAGAGCTCCTCTTATATGTATTTCTAGTACTGACTTTTCTTAATTACATCTGACCACTAGTAACAGCAGCTACAAACACTTAACTACCTTCTACTTTCCCCAAATATTTCCCTCCAAAACTAACTCCCGTAACTGCTACAAACTACCAATATTCTAGATCATTCCAGATTATTCAATATGTGACGGAAATTATTCACAGAAAGTAAAATCTATGCTATTGAAAGAAAAATCACAATAATAAGCATTGTTGATCCTCAATTAAAGGGTGACTGAGTACATGAAGCATCCAACACTTTTGGCTCTAGGAATGGTTGATCTTACACAGCCTTACCTCTGCTTTGCAGAGAGACAGTTTCCATCATATTTGATCCTCATTACCCGGATGCATTTGTTTTGAGGTTAATGGAGGTTAAAAGTTCGTCTGTAATGTGTTACCATCCATCAACACGTTTAGCATGTTAAGTTTAAACTTTAACCCAATTAACCCTTCACCGTACTCACATTCAAATTTGTTACCTAAGAGGGAGTGGAGTAATGGCCTACAATATGAATTTCTGTAAGGATGGGGTGTTACTCTTGTAACTATTATAAATAAGTAATACTATTTTAATTTACATATTATTACCAATAGATGTTATAATAAAAATATGTTTGTCAATATAAAAATAGTATAAACAATTATTAAATAAAAATTATTTGTGTTAATACATACTTCAACCAAGTTCCAACATCTCAAATTTAATTTATATTTGTCATTTATATAGGTATAACAAACACATTTAACGATACAAGTTTAATTGTTACTCTTCTTTCATAAGTAATACCAAATATGATTAACAACATTAATTGCTGTACCTGTAACAATTACACCATTAACTGTTACTTCTGTAACTGTTAACCCCTATTCCATTCACCCATACCAATCGCAACCTAAGCTATAGGATGGAGGCACATTTAGCCAAAGCACAGTACTCAGAGTTCAAGACCAAAGCCAACACCACAGCAACTTGGGTTCCCTTTTCCCATCCTTAAATCACAATTATGAGTGAAGGATGCAGATGTACAATATGTCAATCAATATCTGACAGTTGATGGAGCACAACATCAGACTAATTAAATGTAATCATTACCATATCTTTCTTGAAATTCTGGGGTGCTTTGCAAAAATTCCAACCCGGGATGAGTTGCCAAAATTTCTCGTAAAACAGGTTTAAAATCACTCTGCAGTTAAGATAAAGAAGTAGAAAGAAAAAAGAAGTCACTAATAATTACCTTCCCATCACAATTCACATATAATGTAAAGCTCCACCAACTTAGTTCCATGCCAATAGTAAGTACAAAATTAGAAATATCGGAAGTGCAAGTATGACATCCTTCAATGCGGAACATACCTGAGTAATGTATCCCTGATCTGGTTGCTTTAGAACTCTATATATTCTGGTCGGCAAATCCATGGTCAAGAAGTTGCCTCTCATCCAATAATCAATAAACTGATCCCTACAAGAATTTTGAAGCTAAGCCAAAAACAAATAACTCCACTTCCAATGTTAGTGAGAAACAGTTGATATAACAATCTATGATCTCAAATAGCCAAGTTTTCAGTATGACTCAGTATATTTCATTGGCATTCCTTAGGAGTTTCTGTTTAGCAAGAACTGCTATTGTGAATTGCAGGAAAAAGGGCACCCAAGACACCAAAAAATATCTAGTTATAACTTTAACAGCATAATTTTGCATCAGTTGACATGACAAAATTGATCATTTTAGGCTTTCTTCACCCATTCTCTTTCACAAATATTATAAAGATTGGGTAAATTTTTGAAGAGATTTATGAACAATTCATCAAATGCATGCTCAGGAGAAAACAGTCAATCCAACAAGGAGGATAATTTTATTTACATAAAATGGGCTGAAACTAATGAAGGCTTAATATGAAATAAGTGAATGAACCCAAAGAACCACAGAAACATCTACTTATTATACTTTCAAAAACACCATTTCGCAGCAGATCCTCTTCTTCTATGTCATAGTTTTGATTAATCATGTAAACCACCAAATTATAGCACAAAGCATATCGTGAAAATCCTTAAAGAATGGTAACAAGTTATAATGATCCAGGCTTAAAAGAGATGAATGATCAATGTAGAAAAATCATACCTTGTCACTACGCCAGCACCTTTAGTGTCAATCTTTCTAAACAGAGCAGTGGAGAAAAAAGATGGAAGCTTGCAAAAGCTCTTGGTGATTGACTTAAACTCTACCACAGATAGATCCAAGACAAGAAATATTAAAGAAAAAATTGGTAAGTACAAAATATATATTTGGAAAGATTAGCAGAATCCAGATGACAGCCGAAACATCCTTACCATGTTCTTGCAGTCCATCCAAGCGACCATAAAAATGCTGATTAATTTCAAATAAGCATTGTTCTTTCATTCCAGTTGTAGGTGGACGACCATTTTGAAAATAAAACTGCAAGTATCTTACTTAAGTTAAGCCCCTTCTGTGTTTACTCTGAAAAAATCTCCCTAAGACTTGGTATAAAATGTTTATTTCAAGAGTAGTTTGTACCTGAGGTATGACTTCTCGTACCGGTTCACTAGCTAGTTTTAGTGAAGAACCCAAAGACGAGGGACCAGTCCTCTGTTTCAGACGTGGATAACCAGATGAACTACGGGGTGAAAGTGGTGGAGTGCTGCCAGCAGCAAACATAGACGGTAATGAATTGGTCAGCATAACATTCGTGCTAGTAGAATTCCCAAGGGCATTCAAGGGAGTCCCTGTCTTCACATCCGCGAGCAAAGTTTTCACCTACTTTCAAACAGATAGGTACAAACAATGGATCAGAAACACAACGTGAGGAATCCAGAGTATTTTCTTTCAATCTTTAGTTCAAACACTCAAATCTAGAATTTAAGAATTTGTCATTGTTCAAAACATATGCCAAAGTAAAGCACTAGCCAGCAAGCATTCACTTTGCCATATCTTTAGAATTTAACACTTCCTCTTTTTTGTCCCTTCTTTTTCTTTTTCCCTTTTTCTATTTCTTTTCTCTTCTTTATAGAAGACTGGCATAAAATAAGCAAGCTTGGTAAAGGGCTGTATGGAAGACTGGTCTCTTCTCCACCATAACTGAGCCTAAGTGATTACTCTTCAAGTCTCACGAAGTAGCCCTTTCAAGTGACTAATTCAGGTTATTTTTTATTCTCCATTCATTACTTCTTTCTTGCATAGTAATTTTACAACGTTGGGCCACTATCAAATCTTTGTACAAATTAAGGAACCAAATCCCAGAATTCAAGCTAAAAACCCAAAACAGCTCGTAACGGATATGCAAACCTCTCTTACACAGCCCTAATAAACGAAAAGAACCCATGAGAAAATTCATCAAACTGCCAAAGCATACATTATGCAATAGCTCTATCTTGTAACTAACATTCTTGTGCATATAACATGAACAAGCAATGAAACCAACGCAAAATTCTCGAATAGTTCGATTCTAAAACAATGAGATTGTATTTGCAAGAATCAAGGTTAACTGATATTGTTTAAGTACCAATCTGGAACTATCAGGAAGGGAAAGCCACTGCGAGAAGAGTTCTTCAGCAAGATATGGATTGGCTTTCAGCGCGAACGGTGATAATTCAGGTAGCTGTAGAATATCCGGGTCCAACGAGGCCATGTCACCTACCACACCTTCCATATCCACCATTTTTCTATAATCTCCAATAAACAAAAGAACCCTAGATCCCAAAATTTATCTTCTCAAATTCAACAATAGATAAAAGAAAACGAAAAGTTGCGAGATTGAAACAATGACAATGTGATGAATAAATAATATTGCAGATCGAGAGGGTACGGTGGAGGGATAATATATACAGGGCAAGATGGTTTCGATCGAAGGAAAGGGAAAGTTGAAGCACTTTGTTTGAGTTAACGAAGAAATCAGAAAATCGAAACCAAAGTGTTAGATGAAATTACACAAATAGAAAACGCACACGCGAATAGCATGCAAACTACAAACTGGAAGACGAAGTCGCATGTAATCAACTGCTGCCCCGCTCCCTTGGGCTGACTAGGATGCGGGACCCCACAAAAAAATAATTACTTGATTAATAATTATAATTAAAATTAAAGACAATATAACAAATTGTCCTCTCGTTAAACATTAATTGAAAATTTCAATTATTAGGGCTTTACCAATTTAAGGGGAAATTTTTAATACTGTGTATTAATATTTCTACCTAACCCTAAATACAAACATTAAAAATCTCTTGCCCATAAATTATCTCACCCCTAAATTGACAAAAAAAATATTAAACTACTCGACTAAAACAATGTTTTATTTATTATTATTTTTTAAAAAAAGTTTACTGCCATCTAGAAGCAAATTTTCACAAGATCAAACGGTAAATAAAAGAATAAAAAGCAGTGACACAGAAGAAACCAGACTCTCGTGTTAGTGCTTTAGTTGAAGTTTTCTTTTCCTTGGGAAAAAGAAAAATACAGAAGTGAGATTTATTACAAAGTTACTAATGTCTCCAATATAAACAATTCCCTAATTCGTAATGGATCTGGCTGGGTCCGAGAGGAGTTCAGTGAGCCTCGTAATTGCAGGGGTCTTTCCATTTGAGACTTCGTGGAGTTCTGATTTTGCTTCCAACAATGGGAACACATATACAAAGTAACTGTTAACACACCATTATACTCCTCACATCTTCACTACGCGAGGAGGTTTGATCCCTAACACAGGGTAACAATTCTTACTTCTTAGAGATGGATACATTCCTTATTTCCGTTTTCCTGTGCCAATGGACAGGAGCTCAAAGCTCCTAAGCGTATCATCGCGACCGCCTCTTGTGGCTGTAGCACGACTAAATGAAGATGATTTGGACTCAAACCCAGGTTGCACTCTGTGGGTTGTGGACAATCGACCACTGCTTGAGAGCAACCGGCTTGACCGATTCTCACTAGGTTCTCCAGAGGAGCTTGGCCGGCTGCTGGATACAACAGCCCTCTTTGAAGTACTGCCATTTCGAGATGATGATCGAGGCCTTTCAGAATCAGTATGCTGGGGAAGGGGAAAAAAAGGCAATGGTTGGGAAGCAATTCAGAGTGTAATGATAAATTGAATCAGAAGTGGACAGTACATACCACATCCTTAGAAGACGGCACATCATCTATTGACCTGTATCGGGACTGATCCCCATGCAAAGCATGTCCAGAACCATTTCTTCGGGCAAATGCCTCAACTGCACCTGAGAACCTATCTCGGATCTCTTGGCCCACTAGATGGAGCATATAAAATCACCGTCAAACTTTAGAAACTGGACTAGCTCATTGTTAGTTTCAAATGAGAAGTTTATAACAAAGCGCATTTGCACAAAAATGAAGAAAATGCATCAAATTGCAGTAGAATAACAGACCTGATGGTCGTTCTACTCTTTCTGCTGATGGACCTGGATTTATGGCTGCTTTGCTGCTTGGCTATTTAATTAAGAAAATTAAAAAAAAAATCACATATAATAATGCAAGTCCATATATATTAATCAAGAAAATTGAAGTGTGGAAATATGATTTACAGAGAAATGAAAACCAACTAACCCTTGCTCTAGAACTGGAGCCAATCTGAGGATACTTCAATATAGTCCAGTCAAAGACATAGTCAAACTGATACCCTGCAACAATTACAATTCTTAAAACCCCTTTAAATTTCACCAGCAGGGATATCATCTACCTTTGGATATAAAATTATTTGGCAAGATGATTCAAACTATAAATAACTGGAAGCCAAGAATTAAGTTTCAGAGTATAAGCTAACCTTCTCGAATAAACAAGTCCCTGAAGAGCCTCTTCAGATATGAGTAATCTGGTGCATCGTCAAATCGCAGTGATCGGCAATAATGGAAGTATGATGTGAACTCTGAAGGATAGTTTTTGCAAAGGATCTGCCAAACAATTCATTAACACTTAAGATGCAAGCAGCACAAAGTATATTGAACAATGAATGTACCCATCAAGATAGTTGAAACTTGAAAATAAAATTGCTCATCATTCACTAGTAATATCCCTCTGTAATCAAATACCATATATTTAATCATAGAAAAAGAGCATTTGGAGGCTTGTATCAAAAGCAAATAATGATACCTCTACTGGAGTAAGCATCTTCTTTTCACTGATCTTGTCATATTTCTGCTTTTTGGTACCAGCTTTCAAGCCCTGCCAGGGAAGGCTGAAAATCAAAAGAAAATAGACATTAAGCAACTTTCTCTTAATGACCAAAGTGTGGGATTGCTTTCTTAGAGCCCCAAATGTGGAACTGCTGCGTGAATTTGGGCCAAGCCTTCTTAATGGCCTAAGAGCACATCAAAGGGAACCAAGGCTTGCCAAGCCAAATAAACTAAGTTAAACATGTCAACTTGAGTGAGGCAAGTCAGTGAAGTGCCAACCTTCCTCTCAGAAAATACATAAGCACATAGCCAAGTGATTCCAGATCATCCCTTCTGCTTTGCTCTGGAAGTAAAATATTGCCACAGTTAGGCGAAGAGTTAATGTTTAGATCAAATTTGATTCTGTGATAGCAACGTCTAGCACCCATATTAAATTAGTAGCCAGAATCAGCCACTCACCAACTCCAAGATGTGTATTAACACTAGCATAGCGAGCTGTGCCTGTGAGATTTTTGTTTTCCCTGAGAAAAAAACAAGAAAAAAAATGATATTCTTAACAGAGTAGAAAGAAGCTTAGGAAGGAAAAAACATAAAAAGAAAATCATAATTCTGTCAGCGCATTAGGTTTGGGATAAACATAGTTTTCCCTAATTTCTTTTAAAGAAAACCTTCCAGCTTGCAAAAATTAGGTTTTCATCTGTGACACAAGGTAGTAACAGATCGAGCATCATGGATTTATGGTGTCTCAAAAAGCATCAAATGTTTACGTTCACTATCCTATCACCACCATTTTATTCTAAAAAATCATTAGATCAGTAACAAGAAGCTACCTTTTCTCCTCATGGTAGAACTAATTTTTTAAAAAATAGGGGTCCATTTCCATCCCTAAGAGAGACAAGTCCTGAAATATCCTTAGGACACTCGTAGAACCAAACCCAAGAAAGGCAGACCCATAGGGTGCTTGTGGATGAAACATTAGTTTGGAAAGAAATATGGATAAAATATGACAACATTTCAGAACCTTTGCTTGGTCACACATACAAATAGCAAAATCCATGATGGAACATGAAAACTAAGTAGCAAGCTAGAATGATTAGGTACAGAAGTGCCACTATAAAAGAGTAATTTACCCAGAGTCCTGCATGCCACAGGACAGAAGTAATTATGCAACAGCATGCAACACTGCTTACCTATATGGTATATGCTTGTGCGTTTGAAGATCCTTGTACTTTTTTGCAAGGCCATAATCAATGATATAGACCTGTAATTAAGAGGAAACATAAAAATAATAAGGCAAAACTGCCAGGGTATCCTACACACAAAGATCTGTTAAGGGGTCAACTGTCAAACCAAGTAATAACATGCAATAAAAAGGCTCACTTCATTTTGTTTCAAGATCACTCAAGGAAAGCACCTAAAGGAATACAGGAATGAATACTGAACAAGTAAGCTCAACCTCCTTTGAGCTTTCATAAAACGACATTCGTGTTGTAACTTGTAACAAATAATTTGTTCGAAAAACCATCACTTGATAAAAATACAACTTCAATTACCCAAAAATAGAATATACGAGTCAACAGTTGCACTTTCACAAGCCTTCTTAGTTCTTACTTCTCTCCTAGATTCAGGTCTTTTTAAGTTACATATTGTTTGTAAATCTTCATAATTCTGATTAATTATAGAAGTTATGATGAAGATTTCTCAAATATGGTGCCATATTTTATTTCAAATTTCCACCATCGTATATGTCAACTTTCTTACCTATGGCAACTAGATGGTGTTTTAGGAGAATTAATGTTCCCCAAAAGAAGGCACAAGAAATATCTGAAATAACACCTAAGACGTAAGACTTGTAAAAAGCATGTATCGAAGAGTCCAAATATATTTGACCAGCAAAACCAAAAAGGTGAGTGCGTACATTCATGCAAAATCACTAAACTGAAAATTTTACCTGATTTGCTTTACGCCCTAACCCCATTAAAAAGTTGTCAGGCTTTATATCACGGTGAAGAAAACCACGAGAGTGCATATATTCAACCCTGTTTATCTGCACAAAAATGTGAATAAGCATAAGCACAGCAGCTATTTCCCCAGTAAATCTTTATCAACAACAGGCAAACTTACTAATTGATCAGCAAGCATCAAAACCGTTTTCAAGGAAAACTTCCGATTGCAATAATTAAACAAGTCTTCTAAGCTTGGTCCAAGAAGGTCAATGACCATGACATTGTGATCACCCTCGACTCCAAACCATTTCAGATGAGGAATACCCGCTTAACAAAGGATAAAACATGAGCGGATAAGAAAGACGATAATATAAATGAAAGATAGGCTCACAAACAAAATGAACACACAAAGAGGTTCATAAAACGAATGACAGAAAAAGCAAAGCAGAAAAGAAACTTACTTCCTCCTTGAAGAAGCATATAGAGCTTTGACTCATAGTGAAGCTGAGGGTGCTTTGTCTTTGCAGATTCCTACAGAACCATGAGAATGCAGCTCAACGAAAGCCTTAGATTGGGCATTATAGAGGGAAAAAAGAACCGGAGAATACAGAAAGTAACATCTACTAACTCAAACTTATATAAACAGCAAAGATACAGCTTCTCATATGAAATCATCCAGTCAAAACAACAATAGGCCTCTCAACTGGTACCAAATATCTTAAGTACACTGCTAAAAAACAGACACTACAAGTTCAAATTCAAATGAATTCTTTCCAACATTTATCTTTGCCTCCTATAACCACAAAAAAGTAAACTATTCTGCAATACTTCGCAATTGTCTAGATAATCTTTACCTTGTGCACCTCCTAGATAAAACTTTCAAAATCTTAAGTCCATATCATGTCATTACCAACCAAAGCCACAGAAGTTAATTCATGTTCTTCAAAGCCCCTTGTGTAAAATGGACCAGCATACCAGGACACAACATTCTAATGCTCAGTAGAAGATCATGCAGTAATTCAACTGGTATAGAAGTAACAAACTAGCTAAAGGAAGCATTAAACCATTTATCAAGATTCGAGATGGAAGCCAACTGGTGCATAAGAACTAGAACTAACCAAATTCAAAGTTTGGCACGGCAACTACCTCCAATTTGGATCCCTAAATAAAGGGAAACTAAATTTCTCCTTTTTGTTTTCTCATTGAGCCCCTTACCTTGTTCATAAACTTCTAAAACAAATAATATAAATGGCAAATTCATAGCTATTTCCCTTCATTTCTTTTAGCTTTACCCTGCTTTTTCTCCAAATTGGAAGCAAATTGCAAGTATACAAATTTTTCTTCACCTCACTCCATTTCTCGCATTTTCACTTCTCATTTTTACAGCCAAAGAAATTTAATTTGATTCCTTTCAACCTAGTCCTAAACAAACATAAATCAATCAACAACCTAAATCTCAAATCCAAAAGATGAAATTGAAAGAAGAAGGGAAAACAAATTAGTTCCTGTTTCACTCTTAATCATAAGCCTTCCAGTCATAATAGTTCACTACCATTTCAGAACAATTAAGTGAATCAATAGACAACCCTCCGAAGAAAAAGTTGAAACTTACCAACTTAATAGCCACTTCATCTCCAGTTTGCACGTTGATGCCTGAAACCAATTAACAAAGCCAACCCTAAGCAAGAGAACATGAAGCCCAAATATCCAAAAAAAGATAGCGGTAACCAAAAAAGAGCAATGCAATAGAATAAACCCTAAAACTGCATACCCAAATAAAGTTCACCAAAGGATCCGCTACCGATCTTCCGTCCAAGCCTAAACTTGCCACCAATAACATGATCCATGATTAGCAGTCCCGATTAAACACTACGATACACCAGTCAGATACTAATATCCTTCTCCTTTACAATTAAGTTCACCAACCACAGCGACCCAAAAAACAGTTCCCTTGTCAAAAAACACAGCAACTTTCAGATCCCTCAATTTTGTCAAAAATGTCACAGAACAATCAAGCTCTTCAATCGACAAAATATGAAAAAGACCCTTTGCAATATAAACCTAGTAGCATCTAACAAGTAAAAGCAAGCAAGAGGCCGCTGAAAAATCTAAGCAAAACCCATTAATCAGTGAGTGATGATTCAGGAATAATGAAACTGCATTTTCGTGAGGAAGTGAAAAAAGAAAAGGTGATGGAAAAATTAGAGGGTGGGTTTCTAAGAGAATTACAGGGTCCTCTTTCCCTAGGAGAGGGTACAGATAAAGGAGAGGAGAATATCAAATGAAAACAGTATTTGCAGCAAGAATTTGGGGATCTTGAGGGATAATGTTGGAGGACAGGATGAAGTTTCTGGGAAAATTTGCAATCCTAAGAAAAGAGAGCTAAGAGAAAGAACGCAAAGAAGGATGAATTGAAGGAAAATCATAAACCTCTCAGATGATATATTATTGTAATTTCCTTTTTTCTAATTTAAATTAAATAAATAAATTGTTTATTCTTTTTTACTGGCTTATTGGTAATGCATACACACAGGTCTTCACTTCACTGATATGGATTTTAATTTTTTTTTGGAACTTTTTTAATTTTATATTTAAAAAAAAAAAAGAATATTACTTTATTGAGAAATCGCCGTCCATGTTAACTTTTATCCTGTGGACTGGTTTCTGTTGCAAGCACCAGACAGAAGTAAAACCAGATTGAAACAGTAATATTTATATGGAAAACTTGTTATTTTGAGAAATTCATTAATTATTTTGTTGATTTTGAAAAACATATTAAGATATAATTAAATAAAAATATACTATAATATAATAATTAAATAAATATATTTAAATATAGATAATATATGAATATATAAATCTGTAAAATATTAAAAAATTTACTAATTAATTATGAGTGAAATTATCAAGTCGTTAGGTTTAAAAATAAGTGTAAAATCTAATAATAATAATAACAATAATGTGGTTGCCAACAACAAGAAGTAATTTCTATGAAAAAATAAATTAAAGGCTGAAAATCCAAAGGCAAATTGATTAGTTTTGGTTTTTAATAAAGGTTGATCTTAATGTGCAGTGTAGCTTTCAATGTTTGATTAGTTTAAAAAGAATTGAGCTATAAGCTGTTATTAATTAGGAGTATAAGATTAAGAGGTGTAGTGATTGACATATGTGGTCCTAATCAGACCTACTTCATTTATTGCTTGCTTTTTAATTTTTATACATATTTTTCTTTTGGTAGGATTATGAGCTTTGTTTTGTATGTATGGACCAGTCTACCTAAAATACCTACCTTATCTTAACTTAGGCTGCTGGAATATTGCTCATATATTTATATAAAGAACTCAAATTCATAACATAATTCAATTACAAACTCATTTCATTAGAAATCAAATTCTTCAATACTATAATCCAATCCAAAATCTCAACTTCTTAATCAATGAAATCAACACTTCTAACAATTTAAGTTTATTCAACTTCCAATCTAAAAAATAAAATTAAAATATTAAGACTTAAACATGAATCTAGAAAGATAGTAACACCAAGCTAGACAAAACTTCAAGATGAATACAAATTACTATATAAATAAAATTTATTTAATAAAAAACGAAGGCACATGTTCACAACATGTGTTTCTACCGATTCACAAATGATGCACCCCCCCATGCTCCAAGAATTACGGTAGTACCAATTTTACGTGCATCATCTCCGTTGAGCTGACAATCCAAAAACAGTAGCCCATATTTTTCAAACAAAAAAAAAGCACCCATATTAAAAGTTCCTTTAAACTAATTTTGGTTTCATACAAAAATAAATTTAATAATTATTAAATAAATTATTTATTCAGAATGAATCCATAACTATTTAATTAGATAAATTACTATCTATTTAGCTTATATAGGGAAAATATTTTTTTTAATAGTAAAATACTTAACTCTGAAAAACTGATTAATATTTTTTTAACAAAATTTAGAAACTTTTTAAATCAACTAATCAGTTTCGCTCGTATTGTATTTAACCATCATTAGCCAAACCCACATGATGGTGATTTGTTTATCTCCCAAGGAGAGAATGCAATGTCATCATCATCATCAATGGAAAAGAGAGACATTTAATCAAATAAGATTTTTATGTATGCATTGCATTGGTACGATTTTCCAACCGACATCTTATCAGAATTTACTAGGTATTCAAATTTATGCTCCCTAATCAAGCTTCTAAGAGTGGATAGAGTCAATACTGGAGTTGTAATCAAATTAAAACGACCACCCTTTGCAGGAAGATTCACTTACTCAGGAGTTAAGAGCACATGGGTAACATGGTGATTGCATTCTCCAAGAAAGGTTCAATAATTACATGTGTAACAGTACACCTTTAATCAACCCAACACCGAAAGGTTCTTAATTACAAGAAAAACCATAATACAACTTCTGTAATGAATTTTCACAGCTTGAACAAAGGGGGTTAAACAAATTCAGGACCATTTTAAAAGAATATTTACCATGAAATTATTTTACAAAGACAAGAACGTTAAACTAAATCAACATCTAATTAGCATTTCAAACCACCCAGTTTGGAGCCTTTGCCCCTGAAAATTTCATTCCGGAAACATATCTGCAGGCATCAGGCAACCAAAAAGCCCTACTCACCAGATAACATGATCCTCTTCAGCTGATTAATTGAACGTCTGTGAGCGTCTAATGTTATTGAGAGCAAGTCCAAGCTCATTTGGATGTACCAGATAGCTCAGAATCTTCTTCTATTTTAGGAGGCAGAAGGCCTAGAAAGCTCCCTTGAACAGGTTGATTGGCAGCAGCGGAATCATCTTCTGTAACATATGCACCATATTAGTAAGAAAACAGGACAAGAAATCCAGCACTCTCATACATGGTGGCACTCATCTGTCTGTCAAAGGGTCAATAGAAGTAACATCATAAACAAAACACATTTAGATGATTTCATCCATATACAAAACTGAGATCATCTAAGCAATTTGCAAACGAGACAAAGCGGCATAGTTCCAAAATGCTAGAATCATTATCATATGGTTATGCGTATCTCCACATTGTTTCAATTATAATCCATGGCTCAATATAAACTATGTATTTAGATCATCTCCTAATCAACGGTAATGCTAATGATCAGACACCAGAAAGTATATAAAAGACATTCTCAATGAAAAAAAGATTAAAAGAAATATTTAACTTACCAAAAAGGGATTTGATAGAGGGTCTCTTTGGTTTGGTGCTCTTCTTTTTTAGTTCAGCTGTGCACAGTAATGCATAAAACAACTGATAAGCAGTCGCACGCGAGAATCATCACAAACCTAGATAGCTCTAAAAAAAGATTAAACAAAATAAAAAAGAAAAACTTCTGCTCCTTTAAAATGTTATATAAAGAAAATATTTCAAACATGTAATATTCTTCCATTTAGTAAGAGGTGCCCAGCATGAGTTGGACACACTTATTGCAAGAATTGTATTTTCATTTTAAATAATGTCATTCTATTAATAATGAAAATCAATTATGATATGGCATCAACACAACCCAGATAACCTAAGACGATACTTAATTGGGCCAATAAAACAAGGAAACAATCCCAGAGTAGATAGTGCCTCAGATGGAGCTGAAGTTCTACCTGCCTACCGTTGCTTGCTACATCAACAATAGATTCAATTGATATAGGAATTGTAAAAAAGAACTACTTGCATTGACAAGCATAATTAGCAATCCCTTTGCCCAAAAACAGTTGACAAAATTATTAAAAAGTTGGCTGACTTTTTTAGAGGAAATATAGACGCATTGAGTATTTTGGAAGAGAGATATTACTAATAATAGCATAACTTAAAATATATGCATATGTTTGAAGGGAAGGGAAGGGAAGGAAAGGAATATAGTACCAATCCCAGGTAACTGATTATCATTTACAATCTCAAAGTTCTTGTATGTATAACCCACAAAATTAATATCCTTAGATGAGAGCATCTGCAAAGACGACAAAAGAGCAACATTTAGTCAATATCTAGACATGAGAAACATTACATGACATCAATTAACTACAAGTAACTTCCATGTGATATGATGAATAACTCTTCTATAACCATCAACTTCATCAGTCAGTCTCCCAAAAGGTTTATGCTGAAGGAATGAAAAGCAAATTTAAATGCATCCACTTTCCTTAAGGAAGGAACATGATACAATGTGAAACATTAGATCAAAACAAAGATATGAGATGAAAAATGGAAGTTCCTCACCCTTCAAATTCATATATTCCAAGTAACATCACTATCTTGTGAAAGAAAAGTTTGTGCATTCACTGATCACCATATCTAGATGAGAGATGTATTTTGACCAGGCCATATATAAACTAAATTAGAAAGAAAGGTACAAGAAAAGGATTATAAACAACCCCTGAAACCATTGTTCTAACTCTGATGAAGCAACTGCTGTGAACCAAGCAGAAAAAAAATTGAACGAGATTTTCAGAATTTCTAGCAGAACATTAATGAAGCCATTACAATGGCAAATCCTTAGAGTTGGAATGCATACACTAAAATATATATGTACCAACCTTTCTCCATGGACCAGCTCTTGTTGAAGTCTCAATTTGGCTGTCGGCCTACAGAAAGAGCCAAGTGAATGAATAGAAAGGCAAGCAATCACTTGTTTCTACATTACAAATTACCAAGTTTTTTATACTAGAATATCAATCTACCTCTTCAAACTTCTCAAAGTTTTGAGTATCCAACTCATCATTGACCTCAGGAATAAATGCGGCTTTCATTTGATACAATTTATCCCATTCTAAACCTTTAAACCAAGGGTGAGCCTGAAATAACAAATTACTCCAATTAAATTGTCAGCGCAATTTCCATTTTTAGAAGTAAGCTGAAGAATTTAGAACAGAACACACCACACAACACCTTTATTTCATCTGCGCCTTTTGTTCCAAGCCTCTGGTCAACATTACATAAGAGTTTGCTGATAAGGTCTTTAGCTTCTACAGACAGTTTTGCTTCTTCCGGAAATTTTAAATGGGTTCTCCAGTTAACTATCTACATAACAAGAAAACGATGACAATTTTCAATAATTAATGGTATTGAATGAAATAAATAGAATAAACAAGTGAAAAAAAAAAAAAAAAAACTAGAACAAAAGCATAAGAAGAAAAAGATTAACAGAAAAAAAAATTTAATTCTGATTCCAAAAGTGTCTTGAAACCCTAACAATTGGTATTAGGGCTTCAAACAAACGGGTAGCAGCTCATTCCTAGCTGGTTGGAGTCAAAATCATGAGTAGATCTGTGGTGATTACTCCTAAACCTGTGAAGCTGGAATTGGAGGTATAACTGAGGTTTCTCCAGGAAAGTTCCAGGAAAACTACTGAGGGTTTTAAGAGGAACTCCAGAAACTGAGAGGAGAGATTATAGAAGCTGCATAGGACAACCAGGATGGAATATTGAAGGAGCTGTGATACCTAATAACTCAATTGATGGGATAAAGGCAAAGGAATCAGCATGGGAAAAGAGGAAGCTGTCAAATACGCCTGCTCAAAAGGCTTAGTTTGGCATACATTAGTTGTTACAGGAAGAAGTAAATGCTTCTCCCCCCCCCCCCCCCCAACCCCAAAAATAAAATGGTAAATTTAAAGCAAAAAAGCAAAAAAAAAAATAAAAATCATTCCCAACATTACCTTCCTACAAGTTGACATAGGCTCATCAGAGTAAAAGGGTGGGTATCCAACAAGCATCTCATACATGATTGCCCCAAGAGACCACCTGAAGATATTAACAAAGCGTCAATGTCATCCAATTTAATCTCAGAAAAGGTATAAGATTGATTAATAAGAAAACTTCATGATACCAACCAATCACATTCCATCCCATATCCTTTCTTTAGCAAAACCTCTGGTGCAATGTAGTCAGGTGTTCCAACAGTAGAATAAGCCTGCAACAACAGTACTTTTTTTGCATTATTAAACAAAAGAAATTCAAGTGCTTTCCCTAGATCATGTAAGTTTGAGGAAGGAAAGATGAACCTATGACTGAAGAAAACTTACAAGCATCCTCCTATTCCTCTGCCAATGCTGCAATTGCTCCTGTTGTGTGCGCTTTGGTGCTGCAGGGCGTCCATCACTCTGAAGAGCTCCACTAAGGTTGTTTCCTAGTGAAAAATCCTTCTCTTGAAGATTACTGCAATCTAATGGTTTACATAATCCAAAATCTGATAACTTCATGTGACCATGTCTATCAAGTAGCAAATTATCGGGTTTAATATCTCTGTAAAACGATATTACACAATTGGTTAGGCCATATAATGTAGACATGATATAGAGAAATATCAACTTTTCGATATAAAAGTCTTGATTTACCTATGAATATAGTTATGTTTATGGATAGACTCAACAGCCAGGACAGTTTCTCCAACATAAAACCTTGCCTCATCCTCAGTTAGTGTATCCTTTCGCATTAGTAAAGTCATCATATCTCCTCCAGGTAGATATTCCATGATGAGATAGAGATACTCGTCATCTTGGAAGGAACAATAGAGTTTGACAATGCAATTGCTATCAACCTCTGCAAGTAGATTCCTTTCCGCTTTCACATGTTCAACCTGTGCACATCTTAAATCCAAAATGGAAATAAGCAAAATAACAAAATAACAAATATAAATTTCCCAGAGACACAACAATCTGTAGACCTGGCCTCTCCGAAGCATCTCTGATTTCTTAAGCTTCTTCATAGCATATACATGACCAGTTGACTTTTCCCTGCAGACTCTAACCTGCAATATCACTCAAAGAGAAGTCAGAGAAGAAAATATAAATTAATTAAAGAAGCTATTGAAAGAACATCATAAATTATGGCCAATATAATAAAAATTACCATCAACTAGCAAATAAGCACAATCCTAAGTTCCAAATTTAGAAAAGGCTACTGTTACAAACAAAATGAATCAGTGTCTGAAAAACGCGAGATTTGGGTCCATAACATTAGATAGTGTGCAAATACGTGTGAAGCCAAATAAACACACACCTTTTCTCTCAGAGAAGCAAACTATATACAATCTGATTTGTGTGATTTCAATACTAAATTTCAAATTCATTGTATAAGTAATGTGAACATTTATACACTTTCACTACCTGCACTGCTCCAAAAGAACCCCTCAGAGAATATAGCAAGAAAAGAAAAGGGAAAAAAAAAAAGCACTTTGCGACCACTACTTGCAAACAGGTGAAAATTTTTTTGTAAGTGTACATGTATCCTTTTTTTTAGATTTTGTAAAGAAACTAAGCAAGGAAATATAGAAAAGAGGTCTACCCATACTAGTACAAGGCTACTGTTACAAACAAAATGAATCACTGTCTGGAAAACGCAAGATTTGGGTCCATAACATTAGATAGTGTGCAAATACGTGTGAAGCCAAATAAACACACACCTTTTCTCTCAGAGAAGCAGACTATATACAATCTAATTCGTGTGATTAAAATACTAAATTACAAATGCATTGTATAAGTAATGTGAACATTTATACACTTTCACTACCTGCACTGCTCCAAAAGAACCCCTCAGAGAATATAGCAAGAAAAGAAAAGGGAAAAAAAAAAAGCACTTTGCGACCACTACTTGCAAACAGGTGAAAATTTTTTCGTAAGTGTACATGTATCCTTTTTTTTAGATTTTGTAAAGAAACTAAGCAAGGAAATATAGAAATGAGGTCTACTATACTAGTATGGTATGTTGAGAAGGCAAATACATAATTACCTCTCCAAATGCGCCCCTGCCTATCATTGTCAAGGGTTCAAAATCATCAGCACCCATTTTATGTCTCTGAAGGCGCATGTATTCTGTTTCCTTCTTCTCTAAATACTTCAGTAAGTTATTTTGCTCTTCCTCCGAGACCTCCGAATCAGCCAACTTCTTCTCAAGTATATTGCGTCTGCAAGATATTATAATCACCAAAACAGTATTACCACCACATTCTACCATCTCAAATTAAAAAATCATACTACTAAAACAATCTGAGTCATTGATAAAGTATTTTATTCATGTGATGACTGAGAAAATTCATTTAAAAAAGTTTTCAAGCAACAAATTATTCCAGCATTTCAGCTGAAAGCCCTAACTAGTTATCTACGTGTAAAATGTGTGAGCGCATATGAGCACGGATCTAAAGACAACTAACAAGTGCATGTTTGCGGGGTTTGAAGGGGGACTTTTAATTCGTATCTCAATTTCCATCTCACCATAATCAGCAAGGACCATCAACAAAGTCTACCAATCACTCATTGAAGGAAAATATGTACTTGCATCTCAACAGTGAAGGGGAAGCGAGAAATTGGACAACTTGCAATATTTAAGAACATGCATCTTCCAACTACTAGCAATTTTTGAACAGAGAAGTGAGAAGATGGGATTAAAATCTGACCATACAACTAATTGTTACCAAAACATCATTGCTATAAAAGGAAGCATTAAACATACCGCTCCTTCCTCTCTTGCAGGCTCTTCATCTGCTTTTTGTAATGGTTTTCAATATACTGCTTTGCGGCAGCAACCCTCTGCTTGGTTACATTTGATGGTGCTTCTTCACCTGTAGGTGCTTTTGACCCCTCCTTCCCATTGCCCGTGGCTTCCTTCTTTTTTGTAGACTTCAACTTATCTTTTGACTTCAATTTGTTAAACCAACACCTCATTGACTCCATGTGCTTAATACCTCAACCTTTTTTAAAGGGTAATAAAAAGAAAAAGAAAGATATTGTTAACCTGTACTTATAGATATAAATTGATTACTGAAGCATGCACTTTTTGACTTAAGAATTTAATGCAACTGCTCAGATCAAACAGATCTACTGATGGCATTGATTATTTAAGACTTCAAGCATTTCCTGTGTATTAGGAAGAGATAAACAACATCAATTAACTTACAACAACATTTATGTCAAAGATGATAAATGAAATACATGCAGCAATCAATAAATTGCTTTCTGCAAGACATAATTTTCTGGATGCTTTCAGCTATCAGCGGGCTCCTATTCTAAAATCTTTCAAGACAAAATTGCATTTCAACATTTCTCAAATCCAAAAATTTAAAGTTGAAAATGAAATTTAATATCGAAAAATAAAAAATAAACTCTACTCACACACTGCACTATCTGCATAATGCTTCCCTTTTTTTTTCTGCATTTCAAACATAACTAATTGGATTCCACTTTCATCCACTCCAATCTTAACCAAAGAACACGATTGCTATGAGTTTATCCACCCCATCAAGGTGTCTCTAAATTTTCTCGCCCATTGAACCAACGATCATGACTCAAATTCACCAAAGAAATTTCCATCTCACTAGATTAAGTGAAATAAAAAATAAAACAGTGCCACAATTCAAAACCTATGATCAATGAACTAATGGAAATTTAAAATCTAAAAGTACCAAAAGCAAATGAAAATCCAAATAAAAGACATATCAACAAAAGATTAAATTTTCATGGTTCCTTCCTACATTACTCCAAGAACCCAAACAAATTAACATTATAAGTTTCTTGCCACATTTTCTCACCGGAACTTGCAGAGAGTCAAAACCGAGAACCTGAAAATCCAAAAAGCAACAAATCCGGAACTTCAACAGTTCAAAGTTGAAGCCACCTAACACTAGCAAATTCCCTTCCTTTCGTCCAACATTATCTCACCAACCAAGCGAAAATTCTAATCCATAAACTCAACTACAAACAAAACCTCAATATTAACTTCAAAGACATGCATCGCATCACCAAAATTCAAAAAAAAATATATCATCCACTGAAGCAAAGTAGAGTACTAACTGAACAAACAGTTGGTGAGTCTGTAGAAACCGAATCTGAAACCGAAAATTCTAGATAGTTGGATACAGAGGAAGATGAAAGTACCAGTGAATTGTACGATTGCTAGAGAGAGAGGAACCGGACGGCCCGCAATTCTCGGTGGAGAAGGAACTGTGGGGACGAGCACTTTGTCTTCATAGTTTTCGATTAGGCATTTGGTAGCGTTGAAAGAGGATTTTCTTTTGCTTTGGTTTTGCTTTCCCTTTCTTTTAATCCTTTTTCACCTTTAGCACTCGAAGACTTTTTTTGAGTTCTGCTGTTACTAATAGCAGCACTATGCGTCGTTGTTAATTGCTTGAAAGCGCGTCGTCTCCCTCTTTCTCTCTCTCTCTCTCTTCCCGTGCCATCTGGTAACTGAATCGGAGTTCGATTTCTCGCGATATGCTTCTTCGATAAAAACGCAGAATTTTCTCGGAAGAAATTTCATTTTTGTTCCTAAATATTTGAGTGATGTTTAATTTTATCTAAAATTACATTTTTGTTCTAATTTATCTAAATATTTTAATTTAAGTAAACGTCTTCAAAGTACTAAATAAATAAATATATCCAATTCTTTCTTTATAAAAAAGACAATACTTCTCTTTTTTGCAAAGGTATTTTTTTTAATACATATGCTTAATTTTTTTCCGCTAATCATGGAAAATGAACTCGTATAATATACGAGCAGACAAACATTTTAGAAGTATATTTTTATAATTTTCCAAAAGACAGATCATTATATGTCGCTAATCATGGACCAAATTTAGCCTAAACGTAAAAGGCTTGAGTCCTCATGCAAAGTAAATGTAAAATGTTTTTAAAAAAATAAAATTATATATTTTATATATAATCATATTCTTTGTATATAAGAAAAAATTTTAATATAAAAAATATGTTTTTAACATACTAAATCAATCTATCTTATTATTATCCAAACTCCATCTAAATATTTTGAGTCAAGCAAATATTATAGCATGTGATTAAATCTAATTCAATAAGCAATATGTGTGAGAAACTAAAGTGAGATAACAAAGAAATCATGAAAATGGGTGATAACTCTTTAGCCATTCTTGAGCTTTAGCACTTCTAATAAATCATTATCATAGTTTCTTTCCATGATCCGCTTACCAATACATGAATAATAATAAAATCGCTTTTATTTTATATTGATAATATCTAAATTAAAAAAATAATGCATATCTAAATTAAATTTCATTGTCAAATAAGTAGTATGAAGAAATAGTGAGAAAACAACTTTCAACTGTCGTCAACGAAATTATTTAAAAAAAAACGTGATCATTCAATATATTCGTAGTGTATTAGATTGCATTCACATTAAAATTGAAGTAAAATATTCAATGAAATAATAGTGACTTTAAATGGCAACTGGGACTCCATTTATTATTTCTGTGGAAAATATTCAATGAAATTATTTTTAAAAAAAGATAAATTATTTTTTATTATTTATTTACTGTAATAAAAATTAAAAATCTCAATATTCTGAAATTTAAAAAATAAAATTTATAATATGAGTATAAATTTAATTGGAGAAAAAGACGTTTTTTCTCTTTTATACTTTTTTTCTTTTGTCTACTAATAGTGTCTAACGGCCTCTCTGTTATGATACCACTTATTTCTATCACTCAGATTTATACGTACAGATGCATCAGAATATTTCTCCATGCCAAATACTCATTTAATTTATCCGGTGAGTATGCGAGTAGAGTTGCGAAGTAACTGGACATACCTTGCCTACCTCCTATCACGTCACCGGACTAGTTCTTAGAGGATGGACATGTGAACGTGTCTAGTCCGATCTATTTCATATCTCCGAATCGAAACGCTGCATGAACTTATTTGTTTATGAAAAAAGTCTAATGGAATTTGAACGAGCATTTTTATCTTGGATATAATTTCATTCAGAGCAGAGAAAATTCGGTGATGATTAGACGTTAAAAGAATTTATAAATAAAAAATTTAACTGTGTTAATAAAAATATAATAAAGTGCATAAAATAACCTTTGTTTAAAGGTTTTAATTTTTAATTTGATTAAAAAATATTTTTTTATTAATTAATTTTCTAAACGTTTAAATAATATTTTCTGTAAAACACAACAAGTTGAAATACATGAATTTAATAAATTTTATGATATAAGTTCAAACTTTAAAGTCACTAAATTTACCTATAATTGCAATTTTTAACTAATTAAATTTAAAATCACTAAATTGTATTAATTAAATTAATAAAAATTAAAAATAACTATTTATTAATAATAAACTTATATTTCAAATACTTTTTTATTTAAGAATTAAATTTTAAGGAGCCTGTCAACCCCTAGTCCGTCACTGCATTACTGTCCAGCTAAAACAAGGGGGCATAAACTGACACGTCTCCCTCCACTCTCGCATCACCACCATTGAGCCCACTTGTCTCCAGGTGAGGGCATCAGCGCTTATAGCTCTAACCACCACACTCATTGCACCCAAAGTCAAAACTACAAAAACAAATAAATTCCATATTTTTATTTTTATACCTTTTAGTCGTAAATTTAAATTTTTAAATAAATAAAATATTTTAAGAATTTCAATTTTACATTTTTATTTGTCAAAATTCAGTGTCCATATTCATAAATGTGGTCTTAACGATATAATATTGTTAATTTTATCATAATTTTAATTTTATTTTAAATATACATTTTTTTTTGCAATTAATTGAATTACAAAATAAAATTAATAAATTCAAATAATACGACTTATGCTGACATATATTATAAATAGTTTTATCATAATAATAAAATAAAATATATTTACTAAAATAAAATAAAAATAAAAATTTTTAATTTTTTCAAAAAAAATTTATAGAAAATTTGAGATATGAACACTGAAACTTAAATTTTTCAAATGAGTAATATATATGGATGAAGAGTTTTTAGTTTAAATCCACCGAATCAAATAGTGATTATAGTAATTTTTTTAATAATATAAAAAAAATTAAATGATAATGAATATTAAAATATTTTAATTAAATTTTAAAATATTTAAAATAAAAATTTATTAAAAAATTTAATTGATTAAATTAAATCAAATCAGATTGATTCGATTCAAATTAATTTTTATTTAAAATTAATTTAATTCAATTTTTATATATATTAAAATTTTAATTTTAAATTTATTTAATTTAATTTAATTTTAAATTTATTTAATTTAATTTAATTTTAAATTAAACTAATAGAATATTTATCCAGAATATTGGTTGGATTAAATTAAATTAATTTTTAATAATTATAATAATTTTATGATAAATCCTGACTAATTAATGCTATTGTATTTTAAGACGACATTGGCAATCTATAAGTTTTAGTATAATTTTTTAAAACAAAAGAAGTTCTAGTATAATTAAACGGTAAGAATATAAAAATTAAAAAAAGTTAAAAAAGATAAAAACAACATTGAATTTTTTTTTTAATTTGATTGAATTTGTATTTAAATTTAATTAGATTAAACTGATATAAGATGAAACAGACTGATTTGACGAAGGAAACCCCACGACAAAGGAAATTTGAGTGGAGTGGGGGGCACCCTTATAGGGAAGGCAACATGGGGATGGGGACCACATTTAATAGGTCATTTTAGATTTGGATAAATTCTAAAGAGAGGGAAAAAGGTTGGGTGAAAGCTATAGCCATTAATGTCTCACATTGTTAGGCCTAATTATGTTTCCCACTTACTTCATTAATTAGCATATCGTTATCCAGTTTTTTTTTTTTTTGTTTTTACTATATTTTTTTGGTATTTAAGGTTATTAAATGAATAAATTCTAAAATTTTAAAATTGAGAACTATACTTTGCATGGATGTTTGTCATGGTCTTGCATTCCAGGCAGCAACCCAGATTAAAGTAAAACCAGCTATTTAACTGATTAACATCAGTAATTATAAATTACCCTACACTAGACCAACAAACATTGTCACTTGCCAAGTGGAAAGAAAAAAGCACTAGACATAAAGTGAGAGCCAAAAGTTTGCAGCTTTTAATGCCATGGATCATAAAACAAACATAATCCCTTTTCTCTTTTGCCCTTTAGAGTATAATTTCACTTGGCAAGGAAACAACAGCAGAAACCAAGACCTTGTGGTTTGGGCTCAGCTAGGGTCCCTGTGCACCCAACTGGGCAGGAATTGGAGCCGAATAACATGATAGATGTTGGCTTAGTAGATATGGACACAGGAGTGGTTATGGGTGGGAGATAATAGATGGGGTTAAGGAACCATGGGCCAATGGGAACTGACAAAGGAATTGATTATTGTCATAATTTGTATGTATTTTTTTTTATGGTACCCATGTCGTATGGAATATGTTGGTTTAGGTTGCATCCATAGTTATCATAGCAATAACTATATGACCCATCTCCTCCTCCATATATGAATGGTTTATGGTACCCATCTCTTTTTGAATGCAACTAAAATTGGCTGATGCATGGTCTGATTCTAACTCAAACTAGTCTTTTTAGAGTTTAAGGAAGTGAGTTATGAAATGTTTTTTTTTTAATATACATTTAGCTAATTATTATCAAAATAATTAACCGCCACGATAATCTTGTGATTTCCTCAAATGCTTAGAATGATTTTCTCTCTATAACTGACAAAATAGCCAATAATTTTGAAAACCCTAAATGTTGGCGGATTATAAGTTAAAGAGAGCTATCCCACAAACACACATCATGTCTGAATCCAGAATCCATTAGTAAATAGTTGAGCTGCAGAAAAACAATGACAAGTCTGTTTAAGGATTTGACGTCTATCACGTACAAATTATATGCTTGCAAAGTTTTAAGACATACAACCTTTAAACAAATGGATTCATTTATAAATAATTAGACAAATTAGAAGCCAGAATTCTTATCAACTTCAGCTACATATATTTTGTGTGGTTATCATCAGAAGCTGAAGTACTACTTTCCACTGCACTTAAAACAAAAAGGGAGTTGAGTTGCTGATAGTTTCTCTCTATCAAGTTGAATCACTGTATGGAAGAGGAAAAAATTTTAATGTGAAACAGCACTTAATAATACAAATGAAACTGTTTACTGCATCACTGCCCGAACCAACCTTCTTAATCTGTGTTGAAGCACTTGTAATTGAAGGGCATATTTTGGTCTACTATTCTGTATCTCTGACGCTTTCGCTTGTTAGCCACAACTTCTTCTGGATAACAAACACGACATCATCTCCATCCTGCTCTGATTCTGAACTCGAATCAGTTGTTGCCACTGCTTCCCAGTGCAATGCCACTAAGTATTTCTTTACATAATCTACCATACTGTGTTTATCACGAATGATTATAAAACCGCTAGGTCTAAGAATTCGATCCATCTCTAAAAGTAAATCTTCAGCACCACAGCCTTTCTTCTCGAGGTCGGAAAAGACAGTCCAAGCATGAAGCAAATCGTAAGTCCGAGGATACGTTGAGAAGGATTCGCACCTGCCAAAGCGTTACTCAAATATATATAATTTGAAATTCAGCTTCAAATCTATCATATAAAAAATGCCAAGATGTGACAGTGGATGGAAATGAAAAGCAATCATCAAATAAATAAATATACAAGAGAGTTAAAATTAGCTAGAAATAGGGCTGAGCACTATTCGGTTTAAACCGAAATAACCGACCGAACCGAACCGAACTAAAAATTTGGTTCGGTTTTATTTTTAATTCGGTTCGGTTCGGGTTTAATTTTTTGAAAAATCGGTGATTTCGGTTCGGTTCGGTTTTAGATTCAAAAATTTCGATCAGACCGAACCGAACCGAAATCACTAAACTAGCTCTTCCCCGCTCTCCCCTCTCCCCGCTCCCCGCTCCCCGCCCCCGCCCCCGCCCCCGCCCCCGCCCCCGGCCCCGGCCCCGGCCCCGGCCCCGGCCCCGCCCCCGGCCCCGGCCCCCGGTCCCCGCCCCGGTCCCCGGTCCCCGGTCCCCGGTCCCCGGTCCCCGGGCCCCGGGCCCCGGTCCCCGGTCCCCGGTCCCCGGTCCCCGGTCCCCGGTCCCCGGTCCCCGGTCCCCGGTCCCCGGTCCCCGGTCCCCGGTCCCCGGTCCCCGGTCCCCGGTCCCCGGTCCCCGGTCCCCGGTCCCCGGTCCCCGGTCCCCGGTCCCCGGTCCCCGGTCCCCGGTCCCCGGTCCCCGGTCCCCGGTCCCCGGTCCCCGGTCCCCGGTCCCCGGTCCCCGGTCCCCGGTCCCCGGTCCCCGGTCCCCGGTCCCCGGTCCCCGGTCCCCCGTCCCCGTCCCCGTCCCCGTCCCCGTCCCCGTCCCCGTCCCCGTCCCCGTCCCCGTCCCCGTCCCCGTCCCCGTCCCCAGTCCCCAGTCCCCAGTCCCCGCTCCCCGTCCCCGCTCCCCGTCCCCAGTCCCAGTATTGATTTTTTATTTATAAAAATTAAAATTAAAATATTTTAATTGGATTTTAGAATGAATGTGAAAAAAAAAAATTTAAAAATCGAATCGAACCGATCGAACCGACCGAACCGAATCAAATCGGTTCGGTTCGATTCGGTTATTCCTCTTATTCGGTTCGGTTCGGTTTGTGTAAAATTCTGCAATTCGGTTTTCGGTTATTTCGGTTCGGTTCGGTTTTGAACCGAACCGACCGAATGCTCACCCCTAGCTAGAAACATATATGCCCTAGAGGCTGGGTTGAGATATTAGTCCATTTAACCGCTACTGCCTATTGTGGATTAGCAAGTAGAAGAAAATTCACAATTAAATCTTCTATTCTCATCATTGTAAAAAGATTGGAATGAGGGATTTCCATACCAGTTGTGAGTAGTTCCAATCAGGCCTCTGTCGTATATCAGTTTCATTGTGTTTGGTCCATCTTCCGGCACAACATTCATCACCCAGACATCCTTTTCTTTAAGGGCAGCTGCAAATGATCCCAAGTGTGCTTTCATGTCCATCAAGTTCCTAAGGGTGTCTGATTGAATCTTTGGACTCAACAGGTTCCAATAATTCTCCACTCTATGTCTCCAAAGTTCCTGCAGCACATAAGCAATACCAAAGCCTAAGTTCTTATCTGCATAGTGCTACTGAAAAGAAGATGTGTTTTGAAGCATGCTTCCATTATTTACCGTGTCCTTCTCAAACATTTCACTGGAATAGCCAAAATCAGCAAGTCTAGGAGGAGGAGTAGTCAATCTAGCTGGCCAAGGAGCCAAACCACTGCCCTTAACTCTATGGTCATCTGAGAGGGGACAAAAATTATACGTAAAGTTAAATAAAGGCTGAACCACAAATTTATAACTTAAAAGTACAAGACACATGCATTAAATATATGACACTCCTGTTATGCTATAAGGGCAACATGTAATTAAGACAATCGCAAGTACCACTTCATTTTAGGAAACAATTCATTAGTTATTAATGCACAGCAAACTTGACAAGGAAAAAGAAAACATTAGTATTAATAAACAGGAGTTAGATATTTTAAATTGTATTCATTATTAGATGATAAAGAAAACCAGCAGAAGAGAAAACTCACGATCAGAGTAAGGTGTAATGCAAGCTTCCATTTTCACACTCCACACTGCATCTGGATCATCATCAGATCGACAGAGAGGAGGTTGTGTGCCAGGTTCTCTTTCCATAAAACAGTCATTTGTTAAGGGTTTTTGCCAAATGACAGTCTGGTTCCTCTTAGCAGCTATTTTCCAACACATCCGTCCCACAAGTGCACTCATTTCTCTCCAAATCCTGAGATCTTCATCATCCTGTGCATAGGCTTCAGGAGAGGAGTAGGCAAAATAGCCACCTGGTCTAAGCAAACGATCAAGCTCAAGCAGAAGAATACCATCTCTTTGAAGCCAATCTATTCTACAACGTGAACAGTGGGCAAGCTCAAAAGATCTGCTTGGGTAAGGGAGCCTCTTGGTCCCTAGAACACCAAGATATGCAGGAATTCCTCTTTCTAGGGCAAACTGGATTTGGTTTTGATGCACATCATTGGGTGCCAAGGACATTGTGATGATATCAGATGACAGTAGATAAGCACCAAAGCTAGCAACACCACAGCCAACATCCAGAACTGTTCTTACCCTTCCTTCATTGTTTAAATTATTTTTTGAAAAGTTCAGCATCTGCAAATCAGACAAAACAGTCACTCCAAACCATCCAGTGCATGAAAAGTATCCAAGAATCAGAAATTCTTGGAACTTTGGAGTAGGAGAAGGAAGGGGGAGGAGGTGCAGAAACTAAGAATATGCATCAAGAAATGATTCAGAATAGGATTTGAAAATAAAGTAATTGGGATCAGTTCTTCTCCCTCCGGCTCAAGTTAGAGTCAGCAGTCTTACATTTGCGATTGAAGCAATATATTTATCAGCTCCATAGTGAAAATGTGTGCCTCCCCCTGGAAAGTTTATCTTGTCACCTTTCACAACCATCCAGTTCTGATCAGATTTCTCATGTGCAAGATGAGTATGAGGGATGTTTGCTTTCCATACTTCATCTCTACTTTTTGGCCACTTAATCGGTATCTGTATAACCACAGGACAATATTATGGTTGAACAAATGATACATACCAAATCTGAAATTGTTAACACGATAACAATAAGAAAAAGATCGTGGCAGCACTCTGTCTGTTAAGCTTTAGAATTATATGCACCTTGTACCCTGGTGGAGGAGGAATCAAGCAATTGTATCGCCTTTCTGGAAGAGGGCAATGCCGTTCATAGTGCTCCATCAAAGAGAGGTCCAGCTTCAGTCTCATTTGATATATAAGATTTCTGTCTAAACAGGGAATGAGTTCTGAATGTCGATTGTCACAAACCTTTCATAATCAGGATTAGATAACTGAATCAATATCAATTAAACAATACTTACAAGGAAAAATATAACAATGAAATTATGGGGAAAGGGGAATGAGGTCCTTCTGACAACCTAGTATGAAGTAAAGAACCTTACAGGAAAGCTCTTTGGTACAGTATATTCCTCTCCCTCTTCCTGCCCAAATTTGGTAGAATCATCTTGTTTTCCATCAGAGTCATCATCCCCACCCAAACCAAGTTTTCTCAGGGACTTGCTGCCATACTCTAAAGCTGCGGAACCATGGCTTTGGGAACCAAAAAAGGATCCATAATAAAAATATATGAATCCAAGAAAGATTGCCACTACACAGACAGAAGTAATTAACCTCTTCTTCTGGTTCACATCAGATCTTCCCCTCATCTTATGCCTAGTTGTGAAAAGTTCAAAGAGATTTTCCAAATTAAGCACTACAAGATCATAATGCAGGTCTCATCCCTCTACAATGATTTTATGCCAATCTCACCATCCAAAAGATGCCTGTTCTTTTGATAAACTCAAACTTCAAGGATCTAACCAGTGGAAATAAGGCAATATAAATTCACTTGGGATTTATTAGATGGAAAGAGCGAAAGAGTGACTGATCAACCTGTTAGAATGGGCAAAAATGAAGGGACCATCAGTAAACTCAAAATTAAAATAATTGCAATTGGATAAGCTGGTAGATTCAAGAACAGATCCAACAGTTGATGTTATAATCTACACATTCGTTTCTCAATCCAAAAGTGCCATATTAGATGCTTGCTAAAGAGCAAGAAATGATAAAGTTGAAAATCAAGAAATCCTACAATAAAACCACTGAGACATTAATGAAAACCGACCCAACCCATTTCAAGTTTCAACTGTGATAAATGATAACAGTCAACCCATTCAAGTTTGAACTTTGATAAAGGATAACAGTTATTTGGGTGTAAAAGTAAATCAAACCATTGATATCAAGAAAGCAAAAGTCTACAACTAAATATGCCTACCGCCTAACTGTTGGGAAAAACCAGCAGCCATTTTTATGAATTGTGCAAAAGACACATTAAAAATATTAACGTTGAACAGCAAGTTGAAAGCTTGTCTTTTAAGATTTAGATCCGTGTTCCTTGTCAAAAACATGAGACTGAAGTTGAATAATACAATCTTATAGAATATAGGGAGTGTTGCCAATTACTAAAGCAATAATACTAACAATAATAAAATGGTTTAACTTCCTCTAGTTGAATCTAGTAAATGGATAGCCAAACAAAATGAAAAGATTGATCCAATTGAAGGCGAAGACTGGGAAAGCAACATTTAGTTATACAGTTGACAAGCTACGCGAGCAACTAAATGAGCAAAAACTAGCAGATCTGGAGCAAAGCTACTACTTTGCATTAAAAACCAATTCAATAATTAATAAAATTGACTGTCATCAAGCAAACAATGGCTCATAATAAAAACACGATCAATATTAAACAAACCAATCAAAACCAGATGGGAATCCAATTAGATCTAGCAAAAAATTACACTTTTTAAGCAAAACCCAGATGGGAATCCAATTAGATCAGCACCAATGTGGAAAAAAAAAAAAAAAAAAAAAAAGGAAAGGCAGCAAGCAAGCACTAAACAAAATATAGCTTACTGAGTTGGATTGAAAAAGGAAACTAGCAGAGTCCCAGATATGCACGGCCAGATCTGGGGTAAACAAAAGATGCTGTGTTCTAAAAGAGAAACGCGTTGACAGACAAAGAACCGAGAGGATGGAAAGCAGATAGAGAGATTAGATCTCTGAAATCAATTTGATTTTACTATTTCCTGATAGTATCCTAAACGAGAGCAGTGACTAAAGTCCAAGCCGTTGTTAGTGTTACTGCCTCTACTTATTTCTGTTAACACTTTCGTACTTTAATTTTTATTTATCTTACTTTATTTTTTCATAATATTTTTATTAAATTTCTAATTATAAACTTTTTAAAAATATTAAAAATAAAATTTATTTTTTTCATATGCTTTTATTTATTCATATCCTTACTCTTTCTATAATATTGCCTTGTGAAACTACTATTTTATAAAGTTTATTTATAGACTTGCCATTTTTCATGAAAAATTTAATTTGCTTATTTATCATTTTTTAAGCATTAATTATTATTGGTTATATTATGTCTTTAACTCATTGTTTCTTTTATTTTAAATATCACTATTATTTGCATGACTGCGCTAATTTTGATATTTAAATAATTATTTTCTTTAATAATTAATTGTCAAAATTCAAAACCTCTATTATTAGATTTATTATTTAAAATCTGATTATAATATTTTTTTATCTAATATAAAATAATGCTTTTAACACTTCAATATATAGGTTTAGTACTAATAATAAATATTAAATTTATTAAATAAGAAAATTCAAATATTTATCAATTATAAAACCAATCATTTTACATTTCTCTCAATTTTAATAATTTATTTTAATAAATTTTAATAAAAAATTTTTTAATCCATTTATCATATTAGGTAACATTACTCTTCAAAAGATCTATTAAATAAAAAAAAATTAAAATAGATCTATTAGATAAAAAAATTAAAATATTTACATTAATTTGTATTTATATATATTCAAAATTAATCCATTTATCATTTATAACTAAAGAATTAAGTTAAATTTAAAAAGTTACTAAAAATTATAATATACTCCAGTTTTATTTGGCTAATAAAATCATTCTTAAAATACATATTTTTATTTCAACAATATCTTTTTTTATTAATTTTATTATTTAATTTTTATTTTCATTTTTATATACATATTTTAGTTTAATAAAAATTTAAAATATAAAAAAATTATAATATAAAATATATAATATTTTATTTTATTTAAAATTATTAATATAAAATACAGTACGTTGTTGAATTAGCCAATAAATTAATACACATTACATGTTTATTTGAACAAAATAAAAATATTAAATATTTATAATAGAAATGATTAACCTATCTAAAATTTTACATAAATGGAGGACTTTACGTATTAAAATATATATATATATAATTTATGGTAGTGAATATAAATTTTGAATAAAATACTTTAATATATAATATTTATATATGATATTTTATATTATTGAAAAAATTACTTATAATAAATATTTATTTAATATTATATGTGATAAATATAAAATAAATATACTTTCAATATAAAATTTAAATTAAAGAATTGTATATTTATTAATATAAAATTTAGAGAGTATATAATAATTTATCATTTACTTTTTCAAATTTAATTTACCTACAAATTAAAAAAAATTAATTTTATTATCTAAAATTTAAAGTTTTAAATATAAATATAAATTGACCGAAACATTTAAATTTTTTATTCAATAGATTTTTTAGCAATAAATCTGCATGATATATCAACTAAAATTTTTTTATCAAAATTAATTAAAATAAAAAGTAAAAAGTTAAAATTAAAACAAATATAAAATGATTGGTTTTATTATCCATGATTTTAATGTTATGATATAAATGTAAAATGTGTTAAAACTCATTAATATATATTTCATATACCTAAAACAATATATATATATATATATATATATATATATATATATATATATATATATTCACTATGCTTTACAAATTACTAGTAATTATCTTATAATAATAATAATATTATTATTATTATGTTTAAATGTTTTAATGCAATAAGCAGGTATAGAAATTAATATTATAGAAAAATTATTATACATTTTTGGATTTTTGATTTGTAGATTTATTTTATTGCTTTAATTGATTTATTACTGTTAATAATTTTTAAAAAACTGGTGAAATTCACAATAAATTTGAGGAATTATATATATATATTTCAAAAATAGCCTTTTACATTAAAGAGGCTCAGACTCATACAAGAATAAAAAATTCATAAGCATTATATAGACTGAGATTTAAAAAAAATTTTAAAAGCAACCCAAGTCTAAACAAAAGACCTTAAGTCCAAATTAATCTGTAATAAGATTTCAAAAGCAATTAAGTCTTTACCTTAAGTCCAAAAATAATAAAATTCTAGTATATCAGCTTGGCCTACTTTTATATCCCGAAAAAGAGGAAGATGCCTCCATCTTCTTAGACATTGCCGAGGTGCGGTTAAAGAATCTCTAAAAAAAAATTATATAAAGGAAAGGGGCAGAAAACACATGAAGCAAAAAAAAAAAACATCTTCACATAACCAAATCATGCATTCGAGAAAAGTTACTAAAGTACCCAAAAAAATATAATCACAATAGCTAAGTTTCATCGGTAAAGACTGTAAGTAACTAAATGAGGTAATTGTTAATATTCCTAATATAACTAAGACTCTTACGTCACTGGAACTACATGCAATAAGCCAATAACAAATAGAGAGACTCTGATTTTCTAATCCAGTGAGATTTATAATCAAAAGCCCCTTATGTAAATAAATCTACACAAACCCAATAAACAAACAATAAGAAAAATAAAAATAAAAAACAAAAACAAAGACCTTCCACTCTACTTAATCATAAAAAGATTCAAGAGCCTCTTATATGGCAGGAGTAGAAAGCACATACAAATCACTTGAAAAGCTCAACACTCCACATCTACCGCAATAAAAGGAAATTAACAATCTTTCCACTCAACCTAGAAGAGAGGGAGGGCAAACCTATGTTTCGAGCCACGAGAGGACTCTCCCTATAGAGAAAAGGGTTTTTGTATTATTTACTGAACGTATTACAGAAACTTATATAATACAAGATAAGTATATAGCTATAACTCAAATACTAAAAATAAGTATACAGCTATAACTCAAATACTAAAAATAGATAAAACTGTTATAGTTAGTCTTTATCCTTAATATCTACAACTAACTAAATACAAGATAAGTATATAACTATAACTCAAATACTTAAAAATAGATAAAACTGTTATAGTTAGTCTTTATCCTTAATACGCCCCCGCAAGATTGAGGCGCCATTGGAGACTCCAATCTTGGTTCTAAAGTAACAAAACTGAGTTCTTCCCAAAGCCTTTGTAAGCACATCAGCAACTTGATCTTTTGAACTTATGTGAAGAACCCTTAACTGTCCAGCATTAATTTTCTTGCGAACAAAATGGTAATCCAGTGCAAGATGCTTCATCCTAGTATGATAGATTGGATTGGCGCAGAAGTAAGTCGCACCAAGATTATCACAATGAAGGACTGGTGGTTGTGATATTGGTGCTCCAAAATCTTGTAATAAACTTTGAACCCAAAATACCTCTGCTGCAGCATTGGCTAAGGCTTTGTACTCAGCCTCTGTAGAAGATCGTGAGACAGTCTTTTGCCGACTAGATTTCCAAGAGATAATATTAGAACCAAGATATAGAACATAAGCAGTTGTAGACCGCCCATTATCAAGAGCACCACCCCAATCAGAATCAGATAAGGCAGACAGAGTATGAGTAGAATTTCGATTGAGAAATAAGCCATAATGTATGGTTCCTTTGAGATATCGCAAAACACGTTTCAGTGCTTGAAGATGAGTTTGCGTCGGTGCATGCATAAACTGTGACAGCCGATTCACTGCAAAAGAAACATCAGGACGCGTAATTGCCAAATATTGAAGAGATCCAACAATTTGGCGATATACGGTGGAATCAATCGAACTAGAACCATCATTTAATATCAGCTTGTCTCCTGTAGACATAGGAGTATTCACCTCTTTAGCTCCAGCCATATCAAATCGCTCTAACAAATTAGCAATATGTCGATGTTGCGAAAGAAATAATCCTGCAGCTGTAGAAATTAGTTCGACCCCCAAAAAATGATTTAATATTCCCAAATCTTTGATAGAGAACTGAGCAGATAGCTTCTGTACACAGGTATTCAGAAAATGATTGTTATTACCTGTAAGTACAATATCATCAACATATACTAGAAAATATGCAGTAATCCCATTGGAGGAAAAAATAAACAAAGACGCATCAGCATTTGATTTGCGAAAACCAAGTTTGAGCAAAAAAGAAGTAAGTTCAAGATACCAAGCTCGTGGAGCCTGTTTCAAACCATAAAGAGACTTCTTCAGTTTGCAAACATAATCAGAAAACTCAGGTTGCACACATCCTGGAGGTTGCTGCATGTAGACATCTTCATAAAGTGTGCCATGTAAAAAGGCATTATTTACATCCAATTGCCTTAACTGCCATCCTTTAGAAATTGCAAGAGTAAGAACTACCCGAATTGTGACCGGTTTTGTAACCGGACTAAATGTATCAAAATAATCACGCCCAGGTTCCTGAAGAAATCCTTTGGCAACCAAACGTGCCTTGTACTTATCAATAGTACCATCCGGTTTACGCTTAATCCGAAACACCCATTTGCAACTAATAAGATGATGTTTGTCTCTCGGAACCAACTCCCAAGTTTTATTTTGCAAAAGAGCATTGTACTCTGAATCCATCGCCTGCCGCCAAAGTGAACTTGCCAGAGCTTGTTTAACTGTTCTTGGCTCGAGTGTATCCTGTAAAGGATATTTAGTTGTAAGATTAACAAAAGAAGAATTAAAATACTTTGAGTTAGGCTTCCTTTGTCGCTGCTGCCGTTGTACAGGAGCTGGAACTGAGTCTTGTGAAACAATCGGTAGTGGCAAATCTAAATCAGCAGTAGAAGATTCAGTCATCAAAGGTTCAACTTGTTGAGTCTCAGTACTAATTAATGGCATGGCAGATTGATCAGATTCTGCTGATAATGCTGTAATAGATTCTGAACCAGTACTCGAAACCAACAAATCAGAATCACTTGGAATAGAAATTGCCAATGGAACCGAAGCAACTACAGTTGGTGCAACAGGTGATGAATTTTGTTGTTGTGCCGAACCTGTACAAGAAGCATCTCGAAAATAATCTGTAAATTGATGAGAACTAGTGCAAGTTTCAGATGGAAAAATATGCTCAACAAATTGAACATGACGAGACAAATACAAACGATTAGCCTTTGGATCGTAACATTTGTATGCAGATTGAGTTGGAGAATATCCAAGAAAAATACAAGGCAATGAACGACACTGAAGTTTAGAATTATTATATGGCCTTAGCCATGGAAAACAAAGACAACCAAAAGATTTCAATCTCTTAAAATTATGAGACATACCAAACAATCTAGAGAAAGGTGTTTGAAACGAAATAGCGGATGAAGGCAACCGATTGAGCAAATAAACAGCAGCCTGGAAAGCATGAGACCAATAATTAGAAGGTAAAAACGAAAATTGTAACATAGCAAGACCTGTTTCAACTATTGAGCGATGACGACGTTCAGCAGTACCATTATGCTCTGGCGTATGTGGAGGTGTTGTATAATGTGAAATACCACAAGACAAAAAATGATGCTTAAGCTTTTGATACTCCCCACCATTATCAGTGAACACAGAAACAATTTTAGTGTGAAAATAATTTTCAACCAATTTCTGAAAGTGGATAAATAAATCATGAGTATCAGATTTCTTCTTCATGGGATATAGCCAAACATACTTAGAATAGTGATCAATAAATGTAACGTAATACTCATAGCCATCAATAGATTTTTGTGTAGGACCCCAAACATCGGAATAAACAAGTTGCAAAGGCTTATTACTAACAAGAGAATTCTCAGAAAACGGTAATTTATGACTCTTGCTCATAAAGCAGGAAGTACAATGAAAACTAGAAACATAGTTAGACATAGACTGAAGACCAATATTTCGAAGTACTAACAAAAAGACTTTATTGTTGGGATGACCAAGCTTATGATGCCATTCAGAAAGCAAAGACAGACACCGAGTAGTAACATTCAGCTGAGGACGTTGAGAATTAACTCTGGAAAAACTTGCACAGTAGATATCATCAATGTTCTCTCCCCGTAGCAGAGACGCCCCCGTGTACAGATCCTTCACAACAAAATAAGATGGAAAAAATTCCACAGAAACATGATTAGTGCGACATAACTTAGCAATTGAAACCAAATTCTTGCGCAGATTAGGCACATAACACATTAGGCAATGATAAATTCTTAGAGTAAGCAGGAATTTGCACAAAACCAGTATGTGATACAGCAAGCGTTTTACCATCACCAAGTTGTACTTCTTCAGGACCTCCATAGTCAGAATAGCTTTGCAAAGAAGCTGGATTCGACACAACATGATGAGAAGCTCCGCTATCAAACAACCATTGTTGTGGAGAAGAAGCAGCCATAACAGAAGTAACATTAACTGCAGGTATCGGTGCTAAAGAATGAGAGGTATCAGTCTTCAAAGACATATTATTCTCCTTAAGAAAGCGAGCCAATTTGCGACATTCAACAGTAGTATGCCCAGTATATTCACAAAATTGACATACCACATTAGGTCGATAAGAACCGCGACCTCGACCACCAGAGTAAGAACCACGACCACCACGTTGATTTCCAGAATAATTGTAGTTTTGTGGAGATCGATTATAATTGCCATTCTGATTTTGTGAACGCCCTCTAGAACGTTGAGTGTAATTGACAGTAGCAATCACTTGTGACGTAGCTGAAACAGTTGTGGAATCTTTTTCTTGTAAGGATCGTTCATGATCAGTAAGTTTTTCAAAGAGATCAGAAAAGGTTATTGGGGTTTCACGAACTTTTAACGCAGCAACTATGGGACTGTAATCATCTCCCAATCGCGTGATAATATAAACAATTAAATCATCATCACTCACCGGATTCTGGGTAAGAGCAAGCTCATCTGCAATAGCCCTCATCTCATTGAGAAAAACAGTAATCGGTTTGGTTCCCTTAGAGTTCTGTGCTAATTTAGTCTTTAAGGACAAAATTCTAGAACGAGAAACATTAGCAAAACTCTGGTGAAGCCGATCCCATGCTTCTTTGGCAGTATTGGCTGAAGAAATCAAGGGTTGAATAGTATCGGAACAACTTCCTAAAAGAGCACTGATCAAGATTTGATCTTGTCGAAACCATAAGGCGAAAGCTGGGTTGGCTGTTTTGTCTTTTTCAGAAAGAAATTGTGATGGTGCAACCCGTGAACCATCAATAAAATCAAGTAAATCAAGACCAATTAAGGTTGATTGAATCTGTTTTCTCCAAACAGGAAAATTCTCCTGAGTAAGTTTAATAGGAAAATGCGTTGGAGCATTTAATTGAATAACAGTAATAGATGACGAAGCCATTGATTAAAATTTAAGAAAATTGGATCAGAAAACTCGTGAGAGCAGATTGCGGCTCTGATACCATATAGAGAAAAGGGTTTTTGTATTATTTACTGAACGTATTACAGAAACTTATATAATACAAGTCTACAACTAACTAAATATAAGATAAGTATATAGCTATAACTCAAATACTAAAAATAAGTATACAGCTATAACTCAAATACTAAAAATAGATAAAACTGTTATAGTTAGTCTTTATCCTTAATATCTACAACTAACTAAATACAAGATAAGTATATAACTATAACTCAAATACTTAAAAATAGATAAAACTGTTATAGTTAGTCTTTATCCTTAATACTCCCTTCTTGGAGAGATAGGAAAAGTTACAAAGAATACTAAGAATGAATGTCCGAAATAAAAACACGAAAGGGAGAGAAATTTTCTTTAAATGAGAGAGAAAAAGATGAAATATTATATTATATTTATCTATAAAATAAAAATATGTGTACTTCTCTAATTATAGAAATCGGTTATTGATAGAGTTAATAAATATGTCATTTATTGAAATCTCTATTTTGATTCAAAATCGTGGTGTAACGTGTATCTCTCGTTCCAATTATGGAATAGATGAAATAAATTAAAAAATAAATTTTTGTTCAAGAAAGAAATCTTATTGAAACTGAGCATATCCAATTCATCCTTCAGAACCATATCACATCCCGATCTGATAAAATAGGATGAATTGAGACGATATTTTATAAATACGTGATTATCTTGAATATATTAAATATTTCTTTATTTTACAATCGCCTGAAAAAAATAAAAGAAATACCTCTCCTTAATTTATAGAAATTTAATTATTTAATCACGTTCTCCAAATAAATATTTCAGATATAATTAAATAAAAATAATATAAAAACTGTTAATATATAAATTTCATGATAAAAAACATCACATTGAACATGAAAAACATTTTAAAAGTAACTGTTATAATAATAATGTGAAAACATCTGTCAGATTCATTAGTAAGTAATCAGCATTGAGTTGGCATAAGAAAAATAAAAAACAAAAAGTAAACCTCAATTTGAGTTGGTGGGCCTATTAAGGCCCATTTTCAAACATCTCAGTTTGGTTTAGAGAAGGCCCTGGAGGAGCCCAGTACTTTGGGTTTCTTCTTTTTTCAGCCCTCTCAGACACTAATTTGTTTTTTGCAGAAATCTTATTAATATTATTGTATATATCTTTATTGATATTATGAGTTAATTATTTAATTATATAAATCGGATTATTTGTGATACACTAAGTTACTAGTGGAGTTGTTCATAGAACCGGGCTGAGATCATGAATCAAGTTCATAGGCCCATTTGTGAAATGAATCAAGTTCAAAGAGACAATAAGAGCCCAATTGCGAGATGTTCATAGAACCGGGCTTAGATCGTGCTTATCAAAGACACCTCTACGTGGAGTTGTAAAAACAAAAATCGAGATTGGTTTAGGCCCAAAGTTAAAACATGTTAAAAAGGGGGGGGGGGGCAAAAGCAATTCTTGAAAACAAATGGGCAGCATATTCGTGGGGCTTAGAAACCAAGAAAATGAAAAGAAAGGGGTGACAGTAACTGAAATCACTGGGATGACATGACAAATGGGGGTGCTGTGTCACCTGTGTATGGTCCACATCAAGCAAAAGACTATGACTAGAACGGCTATGATGATGCCAAGTGGCCAAGGATCTGCATGGGATTCAGAGGTGTATATCGGAGGGGACATGATTGACAGCTGAGCACTAGCTATACTTGGACCCACCTCTCTCAACTCCATCCATCAGACCTTCACTTCTTTTTTTTTTTTTTGACGCTTTTTTATATTATTGACATTTTTTCATCATTAATTCTGTGTCAAAAAGTTAACTGGGAGTTCACCTAATCGATGTGCTTAGTTCCCAGGTTTCAGTACTTTACTGCATTCTGTGAATGATATGAAATCAGATTCCTTTTTATTTTTTATTTTTTTAAATAAAATAAAATTAGTATTGAACTTAGTCAGCTTCTCGTTTTCGAGCAATACAAATTTTTTTAAAAAAAATACATAAACAATAAGCAAAATTTTAGATATGAAAATTGGAAAATTCAATTTGAATACAGTTTAATATTATAAAAACAAGTGAATGGACTTTTGATCTCATGTCTAAGCTTCCAATTGCTAATAGATTCAGCAATTCGAAGGTTTATTGGTTAAAAGTCTGTCTTTTCACAAAGGACACCTCTTCTATCTTTTTTCTGATTTCTTTTACAAAAGATATGTTTAGCATGATAAAATATAAAATAAAAAATAAAAAATTAAAATTAAAATTAAAATTTAATCCATTTAATCTATACAATAATATTTTAAATATTATATTAAAATAGATAATCTAATGAATATGCACTAATTAAAAGTAATATATTAAAGTATTATAAATTTTAATTTAAAACCGATAAGTAATTTTAAAGAACTATTTTTTTTAAAATAATGTAAATTAATTTATTGAACAATTTGTTCAGAATTTAAAAATAAATGGAATATGTTTATATTTTACATCAATTATATAAATTATTAATTATTAAAAATTCTAACAAAAGTTTTACTATATGATTAGGAAAAAAAATTAAAAGTTACATTATATTATTAAAAATATTATAATAAATAATTCGTGTGCAAGCAAACAACTCAGTTGCAGATTTGAATTTGAAGTGTGATCGTTTTCATGCAGAAGAAATCTCAACAGTAGTTGCTTAAATTAGCGTGGCCATGTTTTATGGAGAAGCTGCCGCAGTAAATATTTATAAGCTCTGTTTGAAATTAAAAAATTCACTAGGATTTAATTTAATAGATTTTTTATTAAATCTATTAAAGTGCAAAAAGATTCTCTTCAAAAAAATTATTTTTTTTTCCTAAATTTAATATTTTTTCTTTAATTATAAAAATATTTTCTGCTAAATGTCCCAAACACCAAAAAAATATGAAAAAAATCATGAAACAAATGTAGACTTAATTACCCAAGCAAATTTATTATTCTCTTCCAATGAAAAAAGATTAAAAAAAAAAACAAAGACATACTCTTTCTCAGGAGGAAATGAAGATAAAAGAATACATGACCAGGAGAAAAGAAACCAGAAAGAAGTCTTTGATAGCTTAGCTTGTAATCCAGTCCTGGTAGGTGCATAGAGGTGCCTATAAGTTAGCTGCTTTGGCTTTCTAAGCAGCCAATAATTCAAACCTAGCACATAGTTAGGTGAAGATGAGATCATGCACAGAAGTTAATTGACATCTAATACTAATTCGTTCAATTTATAATTAGCTCTGACTAGAATTTGAAATTAAGAGCTCTCAGTTCCAAAAACAACTCAAATGCCGAAGAATGCTAATAAGACGAAGAATGCTGAATTTTTCTTTTTTTTTAAGAAGAAGAGTGTTGAATATTCATCTCTTCAAGAAACTGTTGCTAGCATTTCTCTTCTAATAAAACACTTTAAAAAATGGAAATCATATACAAAAACTCATTGTACGTGTATGTATAACATGGTTATACTATGTAGAGTGAAAGATAGGACTGAGAAACACCATCTGTATAAGCATTCTGCTCTTATAATTCATTGTTTTTATTGCTGAATTAAACATAATTCATGTGTTTTTTTTTTACATATATAATTTTGGTAGACGAATTAATTAATGAGAAAGATTGTCTTCTTCCAAACTGAAATTCTAAATCAACCTGTTCATGTCGTTCACAATGAACAAACTAAATTTGCACTGTTCATGTGATAATGGATTCTCACATATTTAATGATATATATCCCAACTTTAGGGGAAATCCAAACACATGATGATGGGACACAGCAAAGATACCATTCAAAGACAAAGATCCATAAAAATACCTGGAATGCTAAGATCAAAGCCTTTAAAAGAAAAGAAAATTTGCTAATTACAAAAAAAAAAGTGAAAATTTAGCTGCATGGACTCCATTTAAGATACATACCACAATTGTCAAGACTTAAAATCAATTTCGCAGGGTTTCTGCTGTTTATTCACCCTCTATGTGTACACAAGTTCTGGCATATCCATGCCGCTGAGAGAAAAGCAACAGCAGCAGAAAGCAAAAGGAGAGGAGAAAACAAAATAGGACAGAGACTACCATGAGTAATACCAAAAATGAACAAAGTATACAAATTTAGTGCTTCACAAATCTGACGCAGGATCCTTTTTTGCAAATAATATCTAAATGATTTGCCAATATCCATCATATAAACAAAGTGGGAAAATGGAGGAAAAGAAATAAAAGAAGGAAAAAAAGACACACATGACACAACAGCACATCCAAATCTATTTCTCGTCACCTTTCCAGCTACATATCCGAGAGAAATAGGCAAACATGTTCATCAACAGCTACCTCTCTGTGATCCCTACTATTACTGCTACTGCTACGGCTACAGAAAATATATAACATGTGGTTCCCAATAATATCCATGCTCATTACTTAACTATCTAGAGAGTTCATCAAAACCCATAAGAGATATCGCACATATGATGCAACAAAGATAACATTACCAGCTCATAGTCATGCCTGTTGCATATAAAACTATGAAAGAGCAGTTTGTAATGAGTTTTATCCTCAATCTTGTTCTTCAATTGAAATGGGTGGCAGCAGTAATACTTACTCATGATCATCGCTTGTATCAGTGGTCGCTGATGCTGGTGGTGGCGCCATCACTAACGCAGGATTCTGTTGCTGTTGATGTGGGGGTCTCTTTCTTTTCTTCTTCTCGTAGCTAATCCCTCGAGCTTTAGATTGGGAATCTCTAACTTCACGTAGATAAAGCCTAACAGCACGAGCCCCGAAAGGGTTGTTCTCTGGCTTTCCCCCGTGCTCTTCAAAGGCAGCACGGAGGCGACCAATAAGAGCGTCAAGGCTACCCCAGGCCTGGCGCAGAGGACAAGGGCAAGGCGCAGGGGGATTTGGGTGGCCAAAGAAGGGACAGAGTTGGGTATGGACTTTGGTTTTCCCAAACTGGTCTAGATAGCGCAAGAATTCCAGTACGTGCGCCCCGCTGCACCGGGAGAGGGAGAGTGGGGGCCGGTGGTTGCGGAGGTATTGGCCGAAGGTGTTCCAGTCTCGCCGCTTTTGGTTCTCGTAGCGGCTAAGATTAGAGGTGGAGGAAATTGGGGAAGAGGAGGCAACAGTCGCGGTGGTGTTGCCGGTTGTGGAGGTGAGCGGGAGTGCGATGGATGTGGAGTCAAATTCTTGAAGGGAGTCCATATATATATATATATAGAAAATGGGTCTTGACTCTTGAGCGTTCTTGGAGAGGCTTATGAGGTGATACTGAAGGATTTTGCTCCACAAAGAGAGAGAAAGAAAGAAGTAAGAAAAGCCGATATATAGTTTGTTAACAGCAAGATTTCAGAATGGATTTGATGATCCCATAAAGAGTAATAAAACAGATAGCTAGCTGCTAAAGAATTGAGAAAGATCTTGATCATCAATGGTATTTGAATTTTAGCTATAGATCAAGACTGCCATTAGAGAGGCAGAGGAACTAATTTTAATGGAAGATGGAAAACAATAGAGACAATATCCATACGATGATACATAGACTCACAGGGAAGGGAAAAGAGAGATTAAAACTACACAGTCTGATTGTTTGAGGTTTCTTTTAAATCTCATGTTATGGTCAAAATCCTAGAAACCCTTGAAAGGGTGATGATAGTGGTAGGCTTTCTAACTTTGTTACCTGCAAGTTTGGCACATATAATTTTCACTAAAAAAGGGGAAGCAAATGAACTCTCCAGTCCGGAGTGGCTAAGTGGAAGGAGCCTTGGCTTGTTTAGGGTTGCAATTGAAAGAGGAAGAGGTGGACAGTAGAGAGAGTGAGAGATGTGATAGATGAAGACAGCATAAAGGTGAAATAGTTAAAAAAAAAAAATTATAAGGGAATAACATGATTTTGTTTCTTCACCCTTTAGTATTGATTGACAACACCTTTTCTCATTTACCATATTACCCTCTAATGATCTTCCTCCCTGTACAACCTGCACCTGAAAATTTTCTCTCTCCATGCCCATAACAGCAGCTGCTTTACACTGTGCATGAAGCATTGAAAACTTCCAGCTGCCACAATGCCCTAATCATGGATCTATGAGATGTCTATAACTTTGCCATATTATTAATGAACGCAAATAAAATAAAATTTATCTTATATAGAACTTAACATGATTTAATCATAAAACTTTTAAATCAAGTGAACCATTTTATCTAATTATTTTATATGAGTGTCTGAATCAGAACAGCAACCATTCATTTTATCTAATTATACAAATGTCTGTATACAAATTGAATGATCATATAAATTGAGTTACATTTATTGATAAATCATTGGGGCTTCAGCTGTAGCAAAAGCAAGCTAGCTAGGTAGCAGCAGCCATCCATCCCATGCAAAAACAACACATCAGTTAGGGTTTCTCTGAAGTGAATACATGGATAAGAAGGACTAAGAAAAAGTTAAGGGAACCAGACCACTTAACAATCCCATTGGTGGGAGCCTACCAAAGCCTAATTTTCAGTTGAAAAATTGGAAAGTTGTTGTTGGCCCGAGAAGAAATGCACATGGACTGCCTTGTTTCATGGTCATTTCACTATGGCCTCCAAGACAAATCTGTACTATAAATGTCAGCTGCCCAATCCCTGATTTTAAGCTATAACCAAAGTTATGTCAATTGGGTTTCAACAATATATATATAATTCTCAAATTGTACTAAATTTGGCAATAACCACCAGTTGCTTTGCTCCTTTACACGACTGATTCCAAGTTGTTTGCAGCAGAATTTGGTAGGAGAACCAAAAGTATCTTTGGATTTCTCAAAATAAATAAAAAAAAAAAAATTCTGATCTTTGTTTAGCACATCTTGATTATAGATTCCTGAGATGAACATTTATTTATTACAAAGTGATCAAAATAATAATGGAGAGTTTTATGTGGTCATGACTCATTCATCCATTTTTTTATTCTATTTAAGGTGAAAATATTTTTATTCTTTCAAATAATACTAGTAATTTTTTTTCTTTAGAGGATAATCTCTTAAAAATTATTTAGAGAGAAAATTTAATATTCATGTATTAGAGCTGACTAGAAAATACTATTAACCTTAAGGAAAAAAAAAGATTTTGCTAATTATTTTATTTCGACAATCTAATTTAATTAATATTTTTCAACATTTCTAACACTAAATAGCGACAAACTGAAAGTACCATTAAATCACACAAAATGAGACAATTCTGTACTATTTACTTTATAGATAAAACAAACAATAATTAAAAATATATTTATTATTACTATTAAAATTATTATTGAAAATACCGATCCGTTCTATTTTAAGTGTTATTTTATTTTATTTTTAATACCATTTTAAAAATTTAAGAAAGTAATTTTAATTATTTCTTTTTCTCATCTTTAGAAAAATAAGGTCATCTAATAATTTTTTTTAACTGCTGTAAAAAAAAAAAACCTTTTAGAAACATTTAAAAAATTTGAAGGAGGCAGTAGTTTGCTACTTCTCTCCAAGTTGGAGTTCATCAGCTGCCTCTTCCACTAAAATATATAAAATGGGATTCTTCTCATGATTTCTGTGGCCTCTTCTACATTAGTTTTTTTTTTTAGGTTCATTTGTTTATAAAAAATAATTTATATTTAGAAATATTTTTTATAAAAAATATTTTTTAATGAGCTAAATTTTTGGCAACCTGCTTAATTATTATTATTATATTTTTTCTGTTTATACTATTTAGTATTTCAAGCCATTGAACTAGCTCGATTACTTCTACTAAAGCTAATTGAACTTAAAATTTAAATTTTAAATATTAAATAAAACTTAATTAAAGAAACAAAATATTCGCTTTTAAATTTTAAATAAAATTTCTCTATACATAGTCAAAATTTAAATTCAAAATTACTGATTAAAATAAAAAAAAAAGATTTTGTCATCCAATCATACATTTTAGATTGCTTAATTACTTATTAATCAATGTTTGCAATCTCAAATCTTGCAGCACCATTGGTATATTTGTTCTGTACGATCTTATATAGTTAGATTGATTTAGAGATGTTTGAATTTAATTTTAATTCATTTTAACTGAGAAATGTTCACGAATTATTAAAATTATACAATATCTCTGGTCAATATATGTGCATTAAATTTGTATATATTTAGACCATAAATCTAAATATATCTACATGAAATTAGTTTAGGTAATTATTTTCCATAATATAATTTTCCAAAATCAATAGAGGTTGCCTAATGCTACAAAATCAATAAACTTGCCCATAATCCCGCGAAACGCAACCAACAAGCAACAAAACGGCCAGCAAAGGAGAAATGAATATACCGCCTCCCGAAACAAGGCTAACTAACAACTTGTTTTGTATTGTAGTTAAAATTTATTTTTAAAGAATATACTAATTTCTATTTAAAAAAAAAAAGAATATACTATTTTTTAAGTGTTACTGAAAAAAGACGAGTTGATTTAGAGTTTTTTTATATTGAAAATGTATAAATTTAATTTAAAATAATTTTGTATTAATATATTCCAAGTGATCCATACATTTTTAAGTAAAAATAAGTCTAAATTTACTTTTGATAGAAAGGTCAAATAAGTTTAATTTTAATATTTTGGCTGAATAAATCCACAACTTCACATTAATAATAAAATATTATTTTTATAAATGTTAAATGTTAAATAATATTAATATGGAGAATTAAAGAAATTTATATGACTAAAAAATTAAAATTAAACTTATTTGATCATGAGGAAAAGTCCTCTGGACAAATTTCCCATTTTTAAACTTAGATTAAACTACAATGACAAATAGACTTATAACACTGAATTTATCAGAGCCGCCGCTCGCTTGCTTTTCGCCTGCCATGGCACGCCCCTCACCCCACCCCACCCCACCCCCACAAACTCTTCGGCCGTGAATTACCGTAAAGGCTTACGTAACAGCTCTCTGTCAAAAGGTAATGATGCTCTGAAATTGACATTGCCCTAGCACACCCATTCCTTGCCAACTCGGTAAACTAAGAGGCCTTAATCCGACTCCAATCCAGATCCCACCCAACTTTAAGAAAATGGAAAACAAAAAAAAAAAACCTCAGCATATCATATTGGAACTGGTGACAGTCCCCATTATAGCAAAAGCAAACGATGGAGATTTAAGCATTAGTCTTTGGCTAGTTCCATTAATATGGAACCGAGGATGTTATTTGCATAACAAAGAGCTATTTACACAAACTTCAAGAATGGAGTTAAAAGCTCCGAACATGACACAATCCTGGACATCTGAAAATATAAATTTATACAAGTAACGGGTTTGCAGAAGACAACATTAATAAAATATTCAGGTCTCCAATGATTACAATTTTATTTTGCACCGCTCATGGACAGATCTTGTGCTGCTGAAGTTATTGATTCTTCAGTGTGATCAAACTCACCTGCAGCTGCAGATAATATCTGGCAGTTAGCATCTCCTTGCTCTCTTAAATTTACTTTCTTATACCGTTACTTTGTGGTTTCTAAGGTATCATTGACCTCCTTACAGTCTCTGATCATGCAACTTATTATTGGTATAAAGCCTATAGCTTCTTCCGGTTTTGATATAATTTTTATATCATTCAGAGAATCAGAAAAAAAATTTCCAACTTCCAAATAAGTTGGTCAACAATGTTATGCCGGCAAAATATACATTAAAAGCAAGCACTTGATCCTACCAGGAGGAATATGCAGGGGCAGAAATAAAACTTTATCTTTGTGCCTGAAGATGAATGCTAAAAAAGAAAATAAAATTTTCACAAAAATGTAGGGATGAAAAAGGTCTTTTCCTTTTTGAAATTGATAAAAATTAAAAAGTATGTAAGGTACCAATATCATATAAAAGTCGAAGGAAAGCATAAAAATATTTGGAGGGGAATTTAACTCATGTATAGGTAAGTTGTGAGTAAATAATGTGTTTTTTTTTTTTGGGATGGGGGTGGGGGGGTGGGGGGGAAGGTGGAAACAAAGGTAGAAACAAATCTCTATGAAATGCTTGAATCGTAATTACCGTTTGCACCTTTCTCATTCTGCTTGAACTTTCAAACAGCATACAGCCTTATAACCTGGTCGATATTGGCACGGCACACAGGGCAACCCCATTTCTTTGCTTTGATCTCCTTTAAACAAGACATACAACCAACCATATGGCCACATGGGATGCACGCCCCCTCAACTGGAGCATCCAAACATATAGTGCAGGATGAAGAACCACCATTCTCTTTCTTTTCGCCTGTGCTAGCTGCTAAGTTATCCACAGGAGGGGAACACATATCAATAGGACTAGAATCAATCGATGGATAATGAATTGGACCATCTTCTACAATCTCATCTATGATGGATGGAGCTGATGGGACTGAATCAGGGGCTTGAGTTGCTGTCTGCACAGTAGAGATGTCGCTGTTCTGGATCTGGTGCTGAGTTGGATTGCCACTAGGGCCAGCTTCATGTGCAGCCCACATACTACCAGTTGCTTTTGAAGGAAGAACACTTTGACTGCCAGCATTCACGGGCTCATTCCAACTGGTGGAAGCACTTGCTCCACCAGAGTGAGCATCAATAATTGGTGCCTCTGCCATGGCAGACTGGATAGAGGCATTGAGTGCCATTGCTAATTCTAACTCTTCTGCAGATGGAGGAGCTGTCGCTTGAACTGTTGAAGACACAGGATTATGCAGAAAAGCAGGAGGATGCATTGCCTGCAATATTCAAATATTCGCATTACATAATGCCATAACAAACAGGGCTTCTGAATTTAAAGGATTGAAGCTTGCAATATTTTAGCAGAGGACATCTGAGCTAAAAAAAGTAGACAATGAAGATTAACCAAAAAGATGTATATTTCCTGTGGACCATTAAGTTTTCTACTTTTATAATATGCAGGCACCAACTAGTAGCAACTACACAACTACCAAGAGCAACTTCCTTGCATGTCATCTTGAAGTAAAACATACTCTTGGAAGGCTTGATGCTAGAAAGAATTATGGAATAAGAAAAAATCAATGAAGAAGCAACAATAAATTATTTCTACACATATAACAATAGGGCACTACTGATAATTTTATTAGAAGGCCCTTATCACAAAAACGTCAGAATTTTAAGTATGAGTCACCACTTGTGCAATGAAAATACCAGAAAGCCCACAACTCTCAGAGGTTTTGAACATTACACTTTTCTCAAAGACTCTCAAGCAAGGATGTAGGTAAGCAAATCAGCAATGCTTCAATTTCAAATGGATTCTGAACAGATAAACATAACTTCTCAATGGCGTGGTTAGATAAAGGAATGTATTACTTTAAACTTCATTTTAGCCTTCAGCAAGTTGTCACAAATAACAAAATACAATGTTCCAGTCTTTCCAAGTATTTATATGACAAATCAGGTTTGGACATATCCAAGGACTTCCCTTTTCCACATTAAATAGCTAGCTTGGTCCAGACATTTTTCTTTGCCACAAACCAGAAAATTGTTAATGTTTGTTTGACAAATCATAAAAAGCTTAATGCTGGGGACTACTTTCTTCACACATGCAATGCTGGAATGGTAAACTGATGGTCTAAGATTGGCAAAGCTTCAATTTTTTATAATCTGAAATGAAAGTGTTTGAATACTTCAGCATTAAATTTTTGGGTATATGGGTTTTACATCTAAGGAGATCCCCATGTTGATCTAAAAATCCATCTGTTTTATCATTATGAACAATGATTTTCATTTTCATTTTCAAATTTGTGATGCAAAGTTACTCAAACAAATTCCCAGAAAAGGTGCCTTACAAAGTCTTCTTTCTTTCCAAACGCCTCCATCAGTTGCTCATTGGAAAAGAACAATGATTCTTTACAAGCATGGAAATTCTAATACTACCAAAAAAATTCCTCAAAAGAAATTATGGAAGTGAAACTACATCCACATGCACTTCTGGATCAGCAAATTGCCATAATAGCTCTCTATTGCTTTATGAACTAAGGAAGAGTAACAACTGTACAAAGTGCAATTTGTACCTGTGGAATTCCTTTGCATGCATCACAGAACCACTGAAGCTGCTGCTTATCACCCTCATTTGCAGGTGCAAGTCTAACGCGTGTCTCTAACAAGACAATGTACTAAGTGGGGTCACAACAATCATAATATCAGAATAATTTCAATATAGTAAAAAACTCCCTTAGCTATCTGACAAATATTTCAAATTGGAGGCTGGAGCAATGCAAAGGATACACTATACGTCCCCACTGTTCATTTGGATCATCTCTAATTCTTTAT